>NW_027555958.1:224939477-226139477 GCF_003287225.1 Phascolarctos cinereus | reverse complement strand
CCAGAGGTAGTGAGACAAAATATGGATAGTATACTGTACCTCATCAGTGCCAACAATTATTTATTATTATGCAACATGGTGTTCAGCACTGAAGAAGATCACAGAGAAACATGAGATTTGGGCCCTGACCTCAAGAAGCTTACCATCCAGCTGGGAAATTAGTACCTAGAACCTTGCCCCTCCCCCTATAATATCTGACGCATTCAAAGGAGTGCTGGGCCTAGAGTCAGGAAGACCTAAGTTCAAATCTGGTCTCAGACACAACCTCAGATACAACTGGGCAAGTCACAACCTCCGTTGGCCTCAGTTTCTTCAGCTATGAGATGAGGATAAAAATAGCACCTATCTCCAAGGGTTGTTTTGAGGATCAAATGAGATAATGCTTGTAAATCACTGAGTACAGTGCCTTGTATGTAATAAGTGTTATATAAATGCTATATAAAATATTAAAATAAATAAATAAAAATACCATCATCAAAACCATCGTTATCGTCATTGTTATCATATCCCTAGCTAACTTGGTTTCACACTTCCCTCAGATTATTCCCCACCCTCCACATTTCCTGACCCCTAGTTTTCATGAAAGAAATCAACTGGACAATTTTCCATAAGTGACCAAATGATCATTTGCAAGGGGTGGGAGACAAAACATGGCTAAAATTTCTTCCCCATTCAGTTCTCCCCAGTATTTGATGCTGTGAGGCAAGACAATGCTAGGGTGGCACCATGATGCTGCCATGACACCACCACATGACATTTAAGGGTAAAAGCCAGACCTCTGTGAAATTTCCAAGATGGCCGGACAGCACACAAAGATAGAAAACACTCCAAGTACAGTTCTGGAGGAATATATCAGTTTGAGGAAACTGCCCAAGACTTCCTTATCTGTATAATGAGCAAGTCGAAACATCACAGAATTTAGAGCTGGAAAGAACCTTTGGGGGTGATCTAGTCCAACTCCCTCATGCTTTAGATGAGTCAACTGATGCCCAGAGAGATTGACTGATTCACCTGAGGACACAAAGCTAGTGTCAGAGCCAGATTAGATCTAGGTTATAGGACTCCAGAATCTGTCTAGGCAGAATGTACTTTAACAACACCAATTAACATTTATATATGCCATGCTTACAAATCTAAGGCCGCTTCCAGCTTTAAATCCTATAAACAATGAGCTACCTTTAGTGTCTACCTCTTTGAGAGAAGATAACAATAATAATTGTTTATGCAGCACTTTAAGTTTTTTAAATATATTACATAATCTCATTTAATCCTCAAAGGCAATGGCCACCTCACTTTTGTATTTGTATCCCCAGCACTTAGCATAGTACTTGGCATGTGGCAGGCTCTTAATAAATGCTTATTGATTATCCCCATCTTATAAATGAGGATACTGTGGTTGAGAAACGTTGGGTCTTGCTCGTAGGTCTTACAGATCTAGAATAGGAAGGGACCTCAAAGGTCATCTAGTCCAACCTTATTCTATAGAGATAGATCTATAGATCTGTGCACATCTGGAAATCACCTAACTCCTGTTTGAGGAAAAAGAAAAAAATCTCTGACTCCAGGAGAGTAAACTGGTACTTCTGCACCAGATATAGACAGAAACCAAGAGCCAGGAGATGAAATAAGTTGCCACAGGACACACAGGTAGTGAGCATGAGAGACAGTACAAGACAAGCCATCTATCCACTATGCTGTATCTCATGTTCATGTCTCTAGCACAGTACTTAGCGGTCAGTCAAATAACATTTATTAAGAACCCATTAAAACTGAAAAAAAAAAAGAATCCATTATGTGCCAGGCACTGTACTAAGCACCTATCCATACCTATACCTGGGGATATAGAGAAAGGCCAAAAATAGACCCTGCCCTCAAGAAGCTCACAATCTAATGGGGGAGGCAAGCATCCAAACAACTGTGTACAAAAAAGGCTCTGTACAGAATACAATTGGGAACAGGGAAGGCACTAAGATTAAAGAGGACACATTAGGCTCCTAGTAAATTTCTGCAGATTGATTAATGTGGTCAATTGTTGACAATGTGGTTTGGCTGAAAGATTATTAACTAGGGAGTAAACTATACTAGTTTATGTAGCATACGGTAAATTATTTCATCTTAATTTTTTTTCATGTGTAAAATGAGGGTTGTAATCCTCCCCTGTCTATGCCTATGGGGAGGTGGTGAGGATCAAGCAAGATAATAGATATGGAAATGCTTTAAAAAGTATGAAGAGCTATATAAATGTAACCCCAATATGGGACAACTAACTCTAAGTTCAAATCTCCCCTTTGCCAATTTCTACCTGTGTACCTCAGGCAAGATACCTCTCTGGGCCTCAGTTTCCTCATCTGTAAAATGAGGGAGGTACACTAAACGCCCATAAATTCTCATCCTTTTCTTAAACCCTGCTGCTATATCACCTTAAAAACTGACAGGCGCTGGCTCGCTTTCTCTCTCTCTCTCTCTCTCTCTCTCTCTCTCTCTCTCTCTCTCTCTCTCTCTCTTTCTCTCTTTCTCTCTTTTTCTCTCTCTCTCTCTCTCTCTCTCTCTCTCTCTCTCTCTCTCTCTCTCTCTCTCTCTCTCTCTCTCTCTCTCTCTCTCTCTTCTCTTTCTCTCTCTTTCTCTCTCCCTCCCTCCCTCCACTAGTGCGGATAATCGAGAATTGCCTTTTTAACTGACTAAGTGGCAACATGGTGGTATAGCCATATGCTGAAGGCAAGTGAAAAGTACAATATAACTCATTTAAACCAAACCAAACAATATGGTTTTGGGATTCATTAATTAAAATACAGTATGTAATGCTAAATACACTTCTCCTTAGTAAGCAGGGATTACAATGGGTCATTGTGAGGTAAGGTCTTTGTAAACCCTAAAGCACTATGAAAAATGTGAGTTTTTATTGTTGTTATAATTAAAAGCACACTTCTCATGCAATTTTTCAAGTGGGTTCTCCTAAGATGACATTTATTACCCTAAATCTCTCTGAGAATCTCTCTCATCTCTTAGAGATGTAGCCCTGAGAAAGAGGACTGTTTTCTTTCCTTTCTTTCTTTTTTAAGGAGGTGATCTCCTGAGATTTTCTCCACAGCCCCTGAGGCAGGTTCTTTAAAGAGTATAGAGACAATAGCATCAACAGGATGTAAAGCAGGGTATAACTTTCCCATATGGCACATTTTGATGAAAAAAAATTAGTACATTGCTCCAAGTAGCTATGTAAAGACACACTCTACAACCAGTATGCTAAAAGTAGAGAGATATCTGTGCCCAGTGTTGCTTGCAAAAAAATTAAAAAAATGACAGACACATCTGTGCACATCTGGAAATCACATAACTCCTGTTTAAGGAAAAAGAAAAAAAAATCTCTGACTCCAGGACAGTAATCTGGTACTTCTGTATTCTAAAAAGGGTAGTGAATCTCAGCCAAATTTCCATACCTCTGAGTGGAGGAGGGTCCTGCCTGCTGCATATAGTAATGGCAGCCAGGTGCTGAAAGTTAACACTGAAACTGACACCAGGGCCAGGGTTAAATTATTTATTGAAATTCCATGAGTCTGCCTGTACTATTAGAAGCTAGTAGAATTTGCATTCATTGAAAATATACAAACTAAAGCAGAACGCAATCCTGCATTCTTTAAGTCACTGGGCATTTTGCCTACTGGAATATTAAGGTATTGGATCCTTACCTTACAATGGTTTAATTTGTGAAAATTGGATATGCTGCTGCCGTTATTAAACTGGGTTCTCCAAGACTAGGAGAGGGGAGCTCGTAAAGCCCATCTGTAATGAAGTACAGTTAATCACTAGGGCAACTGTTTGAAATATGGAAGACAAAAATACCATGTGTCCAAGGCAACTCAAGTTTTATGTTCTTTGCCTCAGTTTCTCCACTTTATAATGGTTAGGGGGGAAAAAATTCCCTGCCACTAAACACCCAAAGGTGACATGCAGATTAATATGATAATAGTCATATTTTTAAAAGCACTTTGGCTAAAACAGCCTTTTGAATTATGATTGTTTTCTTGAACAGAAATCTCCAAACTGAAGCTATCTATCCCCAGGGCTACAGACTTTGACACTGGCTTCCAAAAGCGCCTCCTTAATGGCCAGAAGGTAAATTGAGGTGCTAGGAATCTGTCTCATAACACAATGGACTGAAATGTTTCAAGTAATGGAAAATGACAGGAAACCCACAAGTCCTGGTTAGGTATTACAGTGTGTAAAATCAGTAGCAGTAATTCCTGGTTACTAAGGGGAAGTGTATTTAGCGTTCATTAGGTGTCAAGTATACATGTTTAATAGTGCTCTGGGAAACATTCACTGGGACATGGAAAGCAAGAGAAGGGAACTGAGCTTCATGGATTGGCCAAGAAGACTCTGTCTATCTTAACTCTTTATTAAAAAAGTTTACAATGTGTCTTGGATTTCTTTTTTTAAAAGGCTTGAGGTTAAGTATAATAAAAAGTACCACTAATCCAACTATTTTAAACTACCAAAAGCCAGACTCTTAAATGTAAGCATTAAAGTTGCTAATGCTCTATAACCTGAGGCAAGTCATTTGGCTCTCACTGACTCAGTTTCCCTTGCTATTAAATGGACAACACTAATCACTCAAGCCTTGAAGGTGCAATACAAGTTGCTTTTTTTTTAAAGGCCTCTGAAATCTTTAGATTGAATACGGTGAGACAAGATAGTACACTTGATTCAGAATTAGAGGAGCTAGGTTCAAGTCTCACCTCTGTACTTTCTACCTGTGTACCACAGACAAGCCATGTTGCCTTCCTGGGTTTCAATTTCCTCATCTGTAAAATGAGGGTAATGGACTAAATGTTCTCAGAATTCCCTACTCTAGAACCATGATCCTAAAAAAAACAAAAACAAACAAACAAAAAACTGACAGACTCTCTCCAGTAGCGTGAATTAATGAGAACTGAATTTTTAATTGACTAACCAAGCCGTGCAATATGGCAGTGTAGCCATATGCTAAAGGCAAGGAAAAATACAATATAACTCATTTAAACCAAACCAGACAATATGGTTTGGGGATTCATTAATTAAAAAAAAATAACACCATATATGTATGATTTGGGGATTCATTAATTTAAAATATATATGTGTATGTGTATATACCTATACATATATATACACACACACATACACACACACACACACACACACACACACACACACACACACACACACATATATATATATATATAAAATTCCTACTAAGTAAAAAAAAAATCCTAGAGGGCCAAGGGTGTTTCATTTTGTGTCTTTATGTACCCAGTCCCTACCACAGTAACTGGCACACGGTAGATATTTAACAAATTATTGTCCCTTGATTGATAGTATCAAAAATTATAAAGCCAACCATCTCTTAAATAGGAATAAGGATCTTGGCAAATTCACAGAAATTTATTTTAGAGAATTCTATGCTTAAGGAATTCATCACCAATACTATTTAAGTAAAATAATTTTTTTTAAATTGAGATGGGAAAGCCTGTATAGCCAATCTACCATATTTTCTCTATGAAGGTTATAATGGCTGGTTCTCCCTTTAGACAAGAATATATCTTTAAATATATCTGAATCTCCAGGCCTTAGACAAATTGTATTCTACTGACTTTAAAAAGTCTTGCTGAACTGATGTCAGTAATCTTGGAGACAGCACAGAAAATGAGAGAAGAAAGTCCCCAAAGACTGGAATCTTTGTTCTGGTATTTTTTTCAGTTATTATTTTTTTTAATTTTCACATTAGTCATGTTGTAAGGAAGAATTAGAACCAATAGGAGGAACCACAAGAAAAAGGAAACAAAACAAAACAGGAAAAAAAATAGCAAATAGTATGCTTCGACCTGCATTCAAACCCCATAGTTCTTTCTTTGGATGGGAATAGCATTTTCCATCATGAGACTTTTGGAGATGTCTTAGATCCTTGCATTGTTAAGAAGGGCAAAGTCCATCAAAGTTTGTCACTGCACAACATGCCTGTAACTGTGTACATCGTCCTCCCGGTTCTGCTCACTTCACTCAGCAGTCCATGCAAGTCTTTCCAGGTTTTTCTGAAGTCTGCCTGCTCATCATTTCTTATAGCACAATAGTATTCCATTACATTCATATGCCACACTTGTTCAGCCAATTGCCAGTTGATGGGCATTCCTTCAATTTCCAATTCTTTGCCACCACAAAAAGACCTGCTATAAACATTTTTGTATGTGTGGGTCCTTTTACCATTTTTATGATCTCTTTGGGATACAGCCCTAGAAGTGCTATTAGCTGGGTCAAAGGGTATGCACTTTTTTATAGCCCTTTGAGCATAGTTCCAAATTGCTCTCCAAAATGGTTGAATCATTTGACAACTCTACCAACAATGCATTAGTGTTCCAATTTTTCCACATCTTCTCCAACATTTCTGATATTTTTTTCAAAGTGAAAAAGCAGATGCTGGACATCATATAGTAATTAAGCTTGATGTCTATTCCCAACAAAATTCTATAACAGATTATTAAACAGACGACTTGTAAACTAGGGAAAGAAGAGGCAATCTTTAAGGACCAGAATGAGTTCACTAAGAACAAGTCTGCTACACAATCATGGACAAATCATTTAACCTCTTAGTGCCCCAGGTAACTTTCCATTAGGGTGGCTAAGTGGCTAATGCTAAACCTGGAGTCTGGAAGATCTAAATTCAAATCCAGCTCAGATGTTTACTAGCTATATAACCCTGGGCAAGTCACTTGACTGTTTGCCTCAGTTTCCTCATCTGGAAATAATGAGCTGGAGAAGGAAACAGCAAACTATTCCAGTATCCTTGACAAGAAAATCCCAAAAGAGGTCATGATGAGAGCCAGAAAGGACTGAGGAACAACTAAACAACAGCAGCAGCATCTTTGCATTGCTTATAAACTGCAGACAAGTAGAGAATTTGGACCAATGGAGAACATTTCCATGCCAAGAGTTCAGCATGGGTACAGATCTGAATCCTCTCCATAAAAAAAATCAAATTAAATTAAAAAAATCAAATAACACCTTTCAATCTAACCCCATTTGCTTTTTTTTTTTTGAAAGGGTAACTTTAGGGGAAGGCCATTGATATAACATATCTTTATTTTTAAAAGTGAGGTATTTGTGTCTTCGTTGACAAGACGAAGAAGTGCAGGCTGGATACAGTACGGAGGTACAGTATGGAAGATGTAAAACTATCCAAACTACAATTACAGTATAAAAAAAGAAAACAAAAAAACAACTACATCCAAAAAATGTTAAGAGGTCAATGTTTTTAGTGGTGGTTATTAAGGCTCTGTCATTGACCTTATACTCTGAAATATTTTTATCAATGATTTACACTTATCCCTTCCACACCATAGGGGTTGGGGGGGGGGGGTGCCCCCACAACCTGAAAAAATCTGTGTAAAATTTTTGGGCCCTCCCTTCATGCCAGAGAAGGAACCTGAAGTATTATGGTATTAAAAGATAGAATATGTTGTTATTGTACAATAGTACATATATATTTTATGTATTTCTGAGTTTCTAAGCTTTTTCCTGTGTAGTCTGCTGGCCTTTGCATGTCATCTGCAGCTTCTACAAATCTCCCCCAAAATTCCCATTTAATTTCTTATGCTGACCCATGATATATCGAAACTGAGATGGGGAAAGTCGAGATGTGGAAGGGTTAAACTGTAGTTGATATTTAAGACACTCTTAACAAGTGTGCAAATGACACAAGATAAAGAGGGGTGGTAACACTATAGTCACTGAAGAACTGGAACTAAGGGTCACCCAAAGGACAACAGAGAGACCCAGGGAGGACATGAGCAGACTGAAATGTAAAATAAATCAATAACTATGAAGGGGAGGCCTGAAAAGTGAAGATGATGGAGAGGACAAGGATGGCCAATGGACAGCTGGCATGCTTCTCTGGCATCCTTGTGAGGTAAAGAGAAAGCAAGGACGGCTGGAACATTGGTTGAACCCCACAGAATGAATTTATGCAAGAGTATGGACAAGAGTACCATGGGATGAACAGGCATAGGTAAATTGTCAGTGTCATCTCTGAAGGGACTACTCACTTTAAAAGGGATTCCAGGTTTACTAGGGTATCTGGGAGAGTGAATATAATGGCTGATTGAAGCAAGAATCAAAATTATCTCAACAGACTGGAATATATAATAAAGTCCTACATTCAAGGGCTTTTTTTCTTTTGTTTCATCTTTTAAACATATTAATCATTTTGTTTAGCATAGGTTTTAAACATTATTAAGTAATCCCTCTTCTAGGTTCTCCTCATCTTCATATTTCCTTCCTAACTTGGAAAATTCTTATCTAGGCTCCAACCTTTGAGGCTATGGCTAATCTTGCTGGTCTACCCTACTCCTACCTTGTAGTCTAAAGCCAAGAAATTAATTTTAATCTCCTTTTTTTCTCTGGAAGAGAAAGGTCCTTTTGCATCTAGGTAGGATCTAGGTCCAAGTGGTGCCCATCGGCTCTGGGGAAAAACTACTGGCCTCCTATTTCACCACCTGCTTCACTAATTGGCTGGCAAGTTCCCTTGGGCTCTGCCCTCAGGAAATCTCTAACTAGTCTTCTGATAGCAATGCATTGTTCATTTCCCCTTAATTGAACTTCCTATCTTTATCAGCATGTCTGTTATTCCCCATATCTGCTCTTCCTGATTGCTGTTCCTCTGTTTCCTGCAGCCCCTACACTTTGAAGCTTTTCTGGTAGGCTAACCCAAACTTTTTCATTTTTAATCCATTCATTTTACATTTTCTCTTGCTTCTGGCCATCCCTAGAATGTCATTAAAAAGTCTTCTTACCCCAGTGCCTACTAACTGTGAACATCCCACAAGACTCTGTCCTGGGCCGTCTTCTCTTCTCTTTACCGTTCACATGGCGATTTCACTGGCTCCCCTGTATTCAGTTATCATCTCTCAGCAGATGACTCTCAGATCCATTTGTCCATCCCTAACTTCTCCCCGATCTCTAGTCTCACATCTCTGCCTATGAGACATCTGGATATCTCAAAGATATCTTAAATTCAACACGTCCAAAGCTGAACTCTTTATCTCTACCTTCCCCTAGGCCTCTTCTTAACTTCCCTATTACTATCAATATCAAGCATACCACCATGCTCCTCCCCCAGTCATGGGACTCATAACCTAAATGTCATCCTTGACTTCTCACTCTCACACCCCACAACCACTTGCCAAATCCTGACAGTTCTCCTTTTGCAGCATCTCTAGCATCTACAACACCCTTCCCTCTGACACTTCCATTACCCTGGTTTAGGCCCTCATCACCTCATACCTAGACTATTACAAATAGCCCTATGATTGGTTTCCCTACCTCATCTCTCCCTACTCTGGGCATCCTACACTCAGCTGGGGAATTGATCTTCTTAAAGCATAGGTCTTTCTATGTCACCTCCTCCATTCAATAAATTCCTTATTACCTCCTAAATCAAATATAAAATCCTTTGGCTTTCAAACTCTTCATAACTTGGCCCCTTCCTACCTTTCAAGTGTTCTTATATCTAATGTATATCCATGTACCCTGCGATCCAGTAACATTGGTCTCCTTGTACTTAACTGTCCATCTCCTGACTCTAAGCCTTTTTTTTTTTGAGGCAATCAGGGTTAAGTGACTTGCCCAGGGTCACACAGCTAGTGTCTGAGGCTGGATTTGAACTGAGGTCCTCCCGACTCCAGGGCTGGTGTCCTCTCCACCGTGCCACCTACCAGCCCCTGACCTCTGTGCATTCTCAGAGACTGTTTCTCATACTACATCTCTGCTTCCTGGCTTCCATGGCTTCTTTTCAAGTCTCGGGTAAACCCCTACCTTCTGTAAGGAGCTTTTTGAGGACCTCTCCAATCTTAACTCTTTCTTTCTGAGGTAATCTTGATTTTATCCTAGATATAACTTGTTTGTCACAGCTATTTGCATGTCGTCTCCCCAATTAGATTGTGAATTCCTCAAGAAAAGGCACAGAATTGGGTTTTTTTTGTTTGTTTTGGTGGGTTTTTTCTTGTTTGCTTTTTTTAAATCCTAGCACTTAGAGCAGTGCCTGGCACATAACAGCGACTTAATAAATGCTCATTGATTTGACTGGACAAGCTATTCCCTCAACAGAAAAATGATCATAGGATCTGAACCAACAATTCTAAAAAGGAGAATTGCAAAGTACTATCAACCATATGAAAGGATGTTCCAAATCACTAATAATCAGAGAAGTAAAAATTCCAAACAACTTACTATCTCACATCTGGCAAACTGGCAACGGTGGTGTAAGAATTGTTCATGTTAAAGGAGCTATCGAAAGACAGACACACTACTACTCTGTTGCTGGAGCTGTGGACTGGACCAGCCACTGCGTAAAGTAATTTGGAATCACGCAAAGAAAGTGATAAAAATGCTCATACTTTTTAATTTAGAATTTCCCCTGCTAAACATACATAAGATGGTGTCCCTTTCTATTAATAAAACCTACCCACATGCTACACATATACTACAGATGCCTTATTAATGATAGAAAGAGCCAGTTGTGTTAGTGCAGGTATTCTTGTAATCCTAGCTAAGGGGGAGGCTGAGGCTAGCAGATATCTAAGGAGATTGGGTGTCTGCGTTTAGTTCTGGATCAAAAGGGTGAGCCCCTAGGAGTGAGAGGCCACCAAGTTGGCTAAGAAGGGGTAGACTGTGACTGTCCCAGGTCCAAAATGGAGCAGGTCAAAGCTCTGGCAGTGGGATCAGACTGTGTACTTCCATCCTGAACGAGATGGAAAGAACCAGCCTTTTTTTTTTTTAGCTAGGCAATGGGGTTAAGTGACTTGTCTATGGTCACACAGCTAGTGAGTGTTATGTGTCTGAGGTTGGATTTGAAATCAGCTCCTCCTCACTCCAGGGCCAGCACTCTATCCACTGCGCCACTTAGCTGCCCCTAACCAGCCTTTTTTTATGACAAAAAAAGAAGCCTCCATATACACTGAAATATTGATAACCAGCATTTTTTAATAGTAGTGAAGAACATGAAACAAAGCCAATGCCCATCATGTAGGAAAAAAAAAACTAAACAAATTGTAAGTGAATGTGATGGAGTGTGACTACATGATAAGAAATGATTGTTTTGATGACTAGAAAGAAGCACGGAAAAACTCACGTGACCTGATGCAGACTAAAATGAACAGAACCAAGAAAACAAAATATGCAATGAGTACAATCCTGTAAATTAAAAGAACAACAAAACAAACTGTTTTGGGAGAAAACTCCCTTTACCAATGAAAGTCAGCACCTTCTCTGCAACTGACGGAGAATTGCCTAGCGCACTGAATAGTTAAATTATTCGCTCAGGACAGACAGCCAGTATTTGTCAGAAGCTAAACTGGACCCAGGTCTTCCTGATTCCAAGGACTGTAGATAAGCTCCCATAAGGCCCAAAGAGATCAGCAAACCAGAGGGCCTGATGCCTATCTCTGTACAGTCATGAGCTAAGAACTGGAGGTAGTTGGTGTCTCAGTGGACGGAGAACTGGGAATGGAGTTAAAAAGACCTGAGTTCAAATCCAGTCTCACACACATTCTAGCTGTGTGACCCTGAACAAGTCACTTAATCTGATTGCCTGACAAAATGGATCCATTGGAGAAGGAAAGAGCAAACTACTTCAGTGTCTTTGCCAAGAAAATTCCAAATGGGCTTACAGAGGGTCTGACATGACTGAAAAACAACTGGAAGGGTTTTTATATTTTCAAACAAAGTTTGAATGGGTAGCAGAGGATTTGGCCTTCCTGCTGCATATTTTGTGGACCCCCGGTATTAGGACTTTTACAAACGCTTAGGGCCTTATATTTACATTCTAACACACCCACCTGTGGCCACCCCTCTCAATCCGAAAATGTATTTTGAAAGAGGGAACACTTTTGCCACAACCTCCTACATAAATAACCACATGCACCCATCTTCATTGGTTTGGTGCATAGGCAACCTTCAAAGGTCAGATTTCACAGCAGGGTGGCTAGAATCCAATGTCCACTCTCACTCTTCATTATCCCCGCCCCTTGCCTTTGTCCTCCACTGAATCCAATCTGGTAAATGTCAGTATCAGCTGTCAATGGGGCTGCCCTTCAGGGGGAGGTGGGCATCCCCACAGTGCATGCATACCTGTGCACTGTTCTGAAACAATAAGAACGGCTATCAGGTGGCCAGTGAAGAGGGACAGCCTCTGCTGCTATTGCCATTGTTCTAGATTCAGATATGTGTGTGTGTGTGTGTGTGTGTGTGTGTGTGTGCGCGTGTGTGTGTGTGCGGCGCGCGCATGCAAGTGTGGTTTACCTGTAGACTGTATTACCTTGCTCTTTTACCTTTTAGCAGCTAAGCTCCCTCAACTCTGCCTGGGTATCAAGGAAGGTAATGATTTTCTTGCATGGTTTTGACTTTTATAGAAGAATTCTCTTTTATAGAAGAATTCCACTTATAATATATATTTATTATGAGATTTAAAAAAAAAAAAGAAAGGTAAGTGATCATTCTTATTCTATCCTTAAATAACATATTACAGTAGAAACATTTCTACTTCTGAAAGCTCTGATGCATGGCACTGGCATTATTGTAGTCCCTGACCTTTCTAGTATCTCTCATTCCAACTGGGATGTCAAGCTCCTTTGCAGTGCAGTGCCTGGCAAATCCGATTTTTATCAGCTGCTCCTGCCAACTTCATTGACGGTGTAATCATCATCTCTATGTGAATACTTTGTGAAAGATGATTTTCCTTGCTTCCATCAGAAAAAAGGAGGAAAAAACATTTTTGGTCTTTAAAAAAAAAATCCGCTGAATTATTTTTTCCTTGAATTACAGGAATGGAGAAGCAGCCTCTTCTTCTAGCATAGCCAGTCTATCCTGTACACAACTGCTAGACTTAATTAGACTGTCATTACGGTATCACCTGTTCAAAACCCTTCCACAGCTCCTTATCAGCTAAAGCATGGTCTCCAATGTAGTGTTTATGAAATCATCTAGCGCAGGGGTTCTTAAGGTTTTTTGTGTCATAGACCACCCCTTTGGAAGTCTGTTGAAACCTATGGACCTTTTCTTCAAATGATGTTTCTAAGTCATTGAAGGAAATGCTACATTTCATTTAGAGGCTGGTGAAAATAAAGATGCAAGTTGTTTTTATTTGTTTGTTTTCCCGTTAAAGTTAACCAACCCTCTGAAATCTATTCAGGGACCACTTGAAGATCTGCGGACTTTAGGTTAAGAAGCCCTGGTCTGATGCAACTTCCTCATTTTACGGATGAAGAAACCAAACTGAGGCCTACCATTTCCAAAAGCTATCACCTAGGGCTCTGTTGGTCAGCCAGAAGGAGGCTAGGAAAATGGATAGCATCCCATAGTCAATCCCAGTTTTGTTTCCAACATTATACCCTCACCCTTCTCTACTTGGCTTCCTTCTCCCCATACCTCCCACCCCACTCCAAGCTCCCAACACCTCCCTTCATTCCCTAGCCCTCCTCCTCTCAGGGTGGTAACAACCTAACAGTGACCCACTGGCACCAGCGGCTATGGAGTCAAAATCCACCGCCATGATTACTCTCTTAACCACATCCTGTCCCCCAGATCATCTCACAGCTGCAGCAGACTCCCCTCAGAAGGGCAGGCTGTATCCTGAAGGGTGGGGGGGAAGAGGAGACAGAGTGAGTCACATGGGATAAGCAGGCTTATATATGATCAAATCGCATTAAACAATCTTTCCCCACAAACCCACTCCTCTTCTGAACTTTCCTATTTCTGTCAAGGACATCACTCTCCCTTCAGCTACCCAAATTCAAATCCTTGGTATGGTCCTCAATTCCTCACTCTCACATACAATCAGGTACCAGACCTTTTTGTTTCTACTTTCATATCTCTTTTATCTATGTCCCTCCCTTCACACTCACATAACTACCACCCTAGTTTACACCCTCGGGTCTCCTCCTGCCTTGTGGCTCCCCATTCCACACAGCTCCAAAGTGATTTTCCTAAAGTGCAGGTCTCATCATATCACTCCCTTACTCAATAACTGAGGCCTACCATTTCCAAAAGCTATCACCTGGGGCTCTGTTGATCAGCCAGAAGGAGGCTGGGAAAATGGATAGTATCCCATAGTCAATCCCTAGGCTCCCTATTGACCCTAGGATCAAATATTATTTAATCTTTATCTCACCCTTTAAAATTATGAATGCTGAGTTTTGTATAACTTGGAAAATACACATATATATATAAACTTAGAAATACATATTTATATAAATTATATATAACTTAGAAATAAACATGTGTACTAGGAACACACTTTTTTTTTTTATAAGAGTACTATTAAAATTTTGGACACTACTTATCTAAAAGATGAAGTTTAAACTCCTTAGCCTGGTATTCAAGGCTTTCCAAAAGCTAGGCCCAATCTATATTTCCAAACTTACCTACAAGTACCTGCTTTCCCCAAACCCTACATGCCAGCCAATGTCTATACGTCATACTTGTCTTTTCCCAGCCACCTTCCTTTTGCTCATGCTTACCCTGCCTCCCAGAATGCCTTTCCTTACTTCTATCCACCTTTTCCAATCCTGAATATACTTTAAGACTCAACTCAGATCTGCCTTCTGCTGTAAATTCTTTCCCAGGTTATTGGCAATTATTATCTGCAGAGTAGTTTTGATCAGAAATCAAAAGATGAAGGCCTAGAATCTAAGGAGGAAAGGGCTTTTCTCATTCAGGAATCACTACAGACTAAAAATAAACACTTGGGTTATGGTGACAGCTTAGCATTAGACTGAAATGTGGAAAGTAACTCTAATGGGGCTTTCTATTTCATTCTTGTCTGGGGAAACTTGGGGATTCTTTAGCTCATTGTTTTGTTTTAATACAATTTAACCGTGAAGACCATGGAGTAAGGAGAAAGATTTTTAAGGCCTTCTTTCCCTCTGAGACTGTGTTGGTAGGAATAATAGGTCTTCTGGCCTTGATCTTTTCATTTGTTCTTTTCCATCAGAGCCAATGGGAATACAGCCTATTCAACCTGGTGAGTTCCAGGTGAGGCTCAGGAGGGTGTGCCTTGGTGTCCTGGTATTCCAGGCCAGGCTTTGCAGCCAGTTTTGATGTATCAAGGAGCAAGAGACCTTCTGGACCCCTGTCAATGAAAGTTGAAAGGAGTCACGGGGACAGCCATATCACCTTTGGATAGGTACACGGTGGGACCAAGGCTCCTGTAGGAATGGAAATAAGTTTTGGGCAAACTTCTCCCAAAGGCTGAGGTGGTGTAGGGGAGAATATGCCTAGTAGGTATTGGGGAAAATGTTTTTTCCTCTGTTCTTCATATATTGTTGAAGTAAATATCCTTTGGTAACATCAAAAATAAAAATGTAACCCTAAAGTGCTATGAGAAAAGGAATGAGAATGGAAAGGGAGAGGAAAAGAGAGGAAAATGGTATATTTTGTCTTAATCAGAACCTCCCCAGAGATAGCCTTACCAAAAGTATTACTAAATCATGTTAACATTTATTCATGGGGTGCTATGAAGTCAAGGGGTACCATGTGGTTCTCCAATTAGACTGATTCTTGATGACAGGGACAATACTCTGTTGTGTACTTTGTTTTACCGTATAGATCAGGCACTAGATATATTTACTGTTTGTCCCCACTTCTGTGAAGGGGCAACTTCTCTGGAAAAGTGTAATGTCTTATCCAAAGACATGGGGGAGTCATGGGCAAGGATCATCCAAGAGCTCTTGCCATCAGCTATGGGTGTGGTCTCTAAACACTGAAAATTGCCCCTCTAATTTCTTCACCAACTCCACCCTCTGGGGTAGTTTGCAGTGATGTCAAGATTGGCTTGCCTTTTGGAAAAGATGGTTTATGAGCTTAATTTGTGGTGGGTAATTAGTACAGAAATGAGGAACTCATGTCATTTCCCATCTCCATTAAACACATTTTGTGTTGTTATTGGACACCCCAAGCAATGCCCCAAAGCAGAATGATATTGCACTTAGCAAACCTCAGCTAGGTGGAGCACTAGATAGACTTCTGGGCCTGGAGTCAGTCAGAAAGACTCATCCTCCCGAATTCAAATCTGAACACTGACCAGCTGTGTGACCCTGGACAAATCACTTCACCCTGTTTGCCTCAGTTTCCTCATCTGTAAAATGAGCTAGAGAAGGAAATGGCAAACCACTCTAGTATCTTTGCCAAGAAAACCCCACATGGGTTCACCAAGAGTAGAACATCACTGAAAAAATGACCAAACAACAGAATCATTGGTTTTTAGAGTTGGAAGTAACCTTTAAGAATTTCATGAGGAAGCTAGCTGGTGTAGTGAATACAATCCAGGACTGGGGAGTTAAGAATTCCTGAGTATGAATTCTTCCTCAGTCATTTACTAGCTAGATGATCTACAACCTGTCTCTTAATAGTTCTCAGCTTCAGTTTCCTCATATGCAAAATGGGATAATAATAGTGATACTCACTCCATAGGGTTGTTGTGAGGTTCAAATAAGATAATTTATGTAAAGCATTTTACAAACCTCAAAACACCCTATAAACACCAGCTCTTGCTATTATCTCTGATGATCATTATCATCAGATTGGCCCACACCTGGCAAGGCTCAGCATTTCTTAAGGAACCACAGCCATGCCTGCTAATTCCCAGATTACTCACTCTCTGGACTACTTCACCTCCTCACTCCTCACTTCATGAAGAGGCCCCTTCCTACAGCACCACACCCTAGTCTTCCCCTTCTACTCCCATCCCCAGTTTCCATCTCTCCTTTATATGTTGTCTTCCTCCCTCAGAATGTAAACTCCTGGGGAGAAGGGACCATCTTGTTTCCTAGTGTTTGTATTCCTATCACTTAGCACAGCACCTGGCCCATTGTTGTTACTGTTCAGTTGTGTTTGACTCTACCTGACCCCATGGACTTGTCCACAGGGTTCTCTTGGCAAAGACACCGGAGTGGTTTGCCATTTCCTTCTCCAGTGTTTCCCCATTTTACAGATGAGGAACTGAGGCAAACAGGGTTTAAGTGACTTGCTTAGCATCACAGAGAGATTTAAATTTAGGTCTTCCTCACTCCAGGAATGGTGTTTTATCCACCACACCATCTACTTAGCACCACCTCCAATGCCTGGTCCATAATAAACACTTAATAAATGTTCTATCTCTTCATGCCACTGTTCAGGGATGACAGAGATATTGATACTGTGAAAAGAGAAGTGGTTTTCTGAAGAGCAGAGACTGAGCCCTAGTTCTGCTACTTACTATATATGTGGCCTTGGTAAGTCACTTCATTACTATGGGCCTCAAGATCCTGCATTAAACAAGGAGAATGGACTCGGTGACCTCTGAATTTTCTCACAGCTCTTCTTAACCTATGATCTCGTGGCTACTATCCCAGGGGCAATGGCATTTCCTGGCTACCACTTGCATGGCTTATCCAAGACATAAATGTCAAGAATATCACTTGACAGAACTATGTCCCCAAAAATACCCAGGGGGAAAAGGTCAGCAGGGAGGAGAAATGGGAAGACAAGAGGGAGTGGATGACTTCAGTTCTAGGAGAATGTCTATGTAAAGCCCAGCAGCTCAGAAGCAGCCATCCAACACCAGAACCGCCATACTTGCCCATAGAGAGAAAGGCTCCTCAGCTCCCCATGTCTATGGCAGTGAGACAACTTCCTGGGTCTCAGCTGCTATGAATAGTAATAACTGAAGATTTATGAAGAGAATTGATCCAAAAAATTCAAAGTTCTTCATCTTATTACTCAACCATTGCAAGAAAACAGGTCAGGGCCAGGTGTTTGAGTCTACTCTAGACAAAGCAGGCAGAAGTTGTTGGAGGTTGACAGGCTACATTATCTCCACTTTGAGAGGCCAAATCCACAAATCCTGCTGCTATGCTACATTCTAGTAAAATGAGTACGTGACAGATGTACACTGAAATGCTGGCCACTTCCCCAAATATAAATCCCTTGAGGGAAAGAACCTTGTATTATGTCTTTGTACCCTTCACAGTGTAACCGAGGGCTATGTTCACAATAAAACTGGAGAAACAGCAAACATTAATTAAGAGTTGGATATAAGCTTAGCAATCATCTAATTCAACTCCTCTATTTTAGGGATGAAGAAACAAATTTAGGGTTCAGAGAAGATAAGCGATTTACTCAAGATCACACAGGCAGCTAGAATTAAAAGCCAGGTCAAGTCAAACGCAAGTCTCTTACTCTAAATTGTACAGCTTTTCAATAACTATTTCTTGAATGAATAAATATATGTTAGATGCAGATTATAGAAGGCATGATGACTATGAAGTCAAAGGACTTGGATTCAAATTCCAACTCTGATGGTATCTGTGAGACTGGTCAAGTGACTTCATCAACCTGGGCCTCCATATCTTAATCTGAAAAATGATAGGGGAGACCCTTTCAGCTCTTAGCATCTGACGTTAAATGGCATGGTCCTTGACTGAAAGACACTTAACTGAGGAGACCAGAATTAACGTACACAAAACAATTAGAGAACAAATATAACATGAGGCAGTTTGTGGCTCTGAGAAACAGCATTGGAACCAAAGTCAGGGAACCTGAATTCAAATCCTAGCTCTGCCTGTGTGACCTTGGACACATCATTGGGCTTCAGTTTGTCATCTACAAAAAGCAGGAGCTGCACTAGATTACCTCTAAAATCTCTTCTAGCTATAAAATTATGATCTTAAGATCATATGGGACCTTTATGGAAATTTTGTCATAAATCAAGTGATTTGTAGCCGATGGACAAAAATAGTGCATGGATTTTTTTGTTTGGTTTTTGCACCTACCTAGGTAAAGGACAGAACATGGGCAAAGTAGTAAAGCAAGTGAAATTGATCTTTTGTCCTCAGCTTCATTGTTCTGTATCTCTCCACCTACCTCTATATTTATGGTGATGCCCTCCCCAATTTAAAAACCCTTCCATTTCTTCTCAGACTCCTCCTTCTCTCTGCCCAGAAGCACAATCAAAACAGCCCTAAAAGCCAGTCACTTATACTTTGGGTTCTTGATTAGATCCTCAGATTTAGTATCTTTCAGTTAATCCAAAATCTCTCACTTTATAGAGAGGGAAACTGAGGCCCAAAGAGGTCAAATGTTTTAACCTATATCAGACACTAACTGAAATTCAAAGTCAGGTCCTTTGCCACTCCATCCACATTTCTTTACTCCGCAGCATGCTGCCTCCAGATTATACTTTGTTTGCAACTCAACTCCTATTCATGTTGTTCCCTTAGCCATTCATTTGCATTTCAAGTTTTTTGACCAGTTGTAGAATGAAAGACACTTTTTTTCCTAATTAAATGAATGCCCCAGATATAAGGAAAGTGATGGGGAATTATTTGAGGATGGGCAGGATGTCTCTGAAATTACCCCAGGTTTGTTGCCCTTGAAACTAAATCTGATTTACTTTTAGGTTGAGTTTCCATTCAGGCTAAGGTTGGAACCTAAATGGGTGGACAAGAGTTTCTCCCCATCAGAGACCTTTTATTTCCCTAGGGAAGTTAGAGAGGGCTGCTAGACTTGTTCATTTCAAAATTTGCTGAGGGTAGAGGAGATTGGATTCATCTAAGCTTCTTTCAGAACCTGGATCCAGGTCTACCTACCAACAGGGCCCTTTCTACTTTCTGCCTAAATATAATATGTATCTGGGAAAGGCTGAGTCCTGAGCCTTAGGCTTCCCTGAAACATGTCAGCTTTCCAGGTCATCAGCTTCTCTAATAGGAAATCATTGGGTGGACCACTGCATTCAGGCTTATGCTTTCACTTATCACACTGGAAACCTTCTTTCATCTCTAAATGATTATATTTTCGCCATCTCTTGACCTCCTGGGTGCTTTTGGCCTCAGAGATCTGTTATTCTCAATCCATAATCCTTAATTACTTGCCCTACTTCTGTTGTTACTACTATATTCTGACACACAATTCCACTGCCTACTCACTCTTTGTTTCCCTTGTACCTCCAGTCTAAAGAGACTCCAATTCACAAAATATGTATTCTAGAATTTAGTCAAAAGAGAAAATAGAACACATCAATTTATAAAGAATAAGAGCTAGCATTTACATAGCACTTCATATACATTATTTCGTTTGAGCCTCTCAAATGATTAAATATCTGTTATATCTGTGAACATGGCCCTCTGCTTAGTAAATACGCTTGCTGATTGATTAGCAGAATTGCCACACAAATAGCAAGTCAGTGAAGGTAGTAACAAAATGGAGCAGGAGGGTCCAATTAAGCCAGATCCCACAAGGATGAAATGGGAAGTAGGGCAACATGAAAAATGGAAAAGATCTGTTGGATTCTATAAAACACTATCCTCTTCATCAGTGACAATGAAGCTACCACATTCAGACTCAACTTTACAGATTCTGGTTGTTTTTCATGAAGAAATACAAATGGCTCTAAGGAAAACAAAGGAAAAAGGGAAGCTCTAAACCAACCACACATGGAGGAGGTCAGAGCTGGAGCTATTAATTTTGAGAGTGTAAGAGATCAGTTCTCAAGATATATGAAAATAGGGGCAGCTAGGTGGCTCAGTGGATTAGAGATCCGGCCTTGGAGTCAGGAGGACCCGAGTTAAAATCCGACCTCAGACAGTTGACACTTACCAGCTGTGTGACCCTGGGCAAGTCACTTAACCCCAATTGCCTCACCAAAAAAAAAAAAAGATATGTGAAAATAGAGAACATAGAAAATACTTGGAAAAATTACAGATTTTATCTTAACTCCACTTCCCCTCCACCCCTCCCAAAAAAGATCAGGAGAACATATGTTTCCAATCCTGTTTCCAACTTTTGTTTGGCTGTTATTGTTGCTGAGTCACGTCTGAATCTTCGTGACCCCATTTGGGGTTGTCTTGGGGGACATACTGGAGTGGTTCGCCATTTCCTTCTCCAGCTCATTTTACAGATGAACTAAGGCACCCAGGGTCACACAGCTAGAAAGCCTCTGAGACAAGACTTGAATTTAGGAAGATGAATCTTCCCGATTCCAGGCCCTGTGGTCTTTCCATTGTACCACCTAGCTGTCCCTTACAACTCTATAAAATCTTTATGAGAATAATTTGTACTTCTAGAGATGGCGTCCTTGATGAAGGTATGAAAATACTATAGGTTTCATCATTTTGCAAATGGTATCAACAATAAATTACATCTTCCCAATCACATAATTAAATGAAACATGCAGTGCATTCAAGATCTCACAATGCCTAATGCTTGTTGACTATTTTTTTTTCCTTCAGTAGAACACAATCCTGATTTAAAGACCTCTTCTAACAGGGTGTCTCCTTTATGTATGTCCAAATCATACATGGTACCTTTCAAAAATATGACAATAGAAATAACTTTGTTCAACAACCCTCCAATTATTAACATCAAATATAGGTTATAAAATGGGCAGCTAGGCAGGGAAGTAGATGAAGTTCCAGGCCTGGAGTCAGGAAGATTTATCTTCATGAGTTCAAATGTGGCCTCAGACACTTAATAGCTGTGTGACCCTGGGCAAGTCACTTCACCATATTTGCCTCAGTTTTCTCATCTGTAAAATGAACTGGAGAAGGATATGGCAAACCACTCCAGTATCTTTGCCCCCAAAAACCCAAAAGGGGTCACAAAGAATCAGACACAACTGAAACAACTGAACAAAAACCAAAACCTAGGGTTATAAATGACATGTGTTTGCCACTGTCATGGAGGGTGGTCTAAGGCAAAATCCAAATTAAAGGTTTCCTACAGATGGTGAGATTCTCCAGAAGTTCTTATTTACAGGTGACATTGTGTAGATTCCATCAATATCCAGAATATTACAGATTATAATCAGTTTTTTAAAATTCCCCTAATTATCCACATAGAAAAAACAAAGTACATGAAGAACACTTACTGTGTAGAATCCAATATGGTATTGTATGGACAATCTATAGAGCTGTCCATCATTACATATATATTGAACAGATGACAAAGATGGACAATGAACAGGCATGAGGATTTAGAATGAGGATGATGACAGCAAGATAGACGGCTGTTGGGAAATTGTACAATGTCTCTTTTACCTCCTGCCAGAGAAGTTGTACATTATAGATGCAGAATTGTCAGATATGGACAGCATGTTGATTCATTTTGCTTAACTGTATGTCTTTGTTTTAAAGAAAGGTAGGGGATTCATTGGAAAGTAAGGTAGATGTTAAAATGAACATCGATAAAGCATTTTTTAAAAAGAAATTATATGGTGCTTTTAATGATCCTAAGCTTCTCACTGGAACAAAGGCCATTCTTTTCAACATTAGTATCCTTTCAGTGATGCTGTATTATCTCTGAGACATGGATTACCACAGTCTCTGAAAAATTAAAGGAGTAGGTCATTCAAAAGGGATGGCGGGCATTTTCAGACTAACATCTCACCAACAAAAACTGCACAAGAAAATTGGCTAACGGGTGATGTCAGAGAAATGTGGTACTCAAAAAGGTGAGATCAAGGAATAACTGATGTGTTCTACCCATGTGTACTACCAGCATCCACACAACAGCAAGAGATTTAGAGAAAGGCCCTGGACACATGAAGACTCCCACCCTCCCTGTGGGACAAAAGTCCCAGTCAAGAACTGCATAGGAGAAGCAGTCAAGTGAGTTGCAATCTACACCATTGGAGGGAATTACTCACACTGACAAAACTGAAGACCCATAAGAGTAACTGAAGTATACAATGTCATAAGTATAAGGTATTTTTTTTATTATCAGAGAGTAATAGTCGGATAACAGTCAAGTTTTACAAAGTCCTTTTCTCAAAACAAGCCTTTGAGAGAGGTACTATAGAAGTATTATCCAGGTTTCATAGATAAGACAAGTGAGAATTAAAAGGTTAAGTGATTGTCCTATAATCACACAGCTAGTGAATGACAAAACTAGGGTTTAGGTCTACATTTCTCCTCACTCCACGGCACTTCTCTTTGCATTTTATTATAGTTCTTCAAGAGGAAAATCAGGACCACTAAATGGAAAACCTTCAACTTCAGGCTTAGGATGAACTTTATTCAACAGAATTGTGTTTAGGATGTCACTAGACATCTTCAATGCTTGGAATACAGGAGGTACTTAATAAATACTTCATTGACTGATGAAATTAGTGTAATAATGAATATTTACATAGTGCTTTATAGTTTGCAAAGCATTTTACATATATTACTTCATTTGATCTTTGTAAGAACCCTGTGAGATAAGAGCTATTATTATCCTTATTTTACAGATCAAAAAGGATTAAGTGACTTGTCCAGGGTTACACAATTAGTGAGCGCTCAGAACGGGATCTGGACCAAAGTGTCTTTGATTCCAAGTCCAGTGCTCTATTCAGTATGACGCAGTGGCTCTCTCCGAGTATGAAACAATAGAGTAGATTGAAGGAGTATTAGTGGAAATGCAGCAGAGAGTCTCAAGTGGATTATGATTGAGAAAAGTGTGATGGAGCAATTTCAATGGAGTGATGGATGGCGTATGATTTAACATTGAATGGGGAATAAGTGAGTTCATGAAGGAAAGCTAGACATTGGATGGCGAATGAATGAGGCGTCACAGTTAAGTGTGTCTGTGTTTTAAGATATGGGGGTCTTGGGTATATTTGAAAGCTGAAGGAAGGACTCTGGGAAGGAGATGAACGTGGCAATAAGGTGAGAGGCAATAAGAACCACAGCATGGGTGGAGAAGAGAAGAGATATCTTGTAACGGTTGGGCTGGCCTCTCTCCCTGACTCTCTCTGACTTTCCCCTCCTGTCTTGAATCTTGACTACCTGTAGGTATGTTACATCAACCAATTGGTTGATCATCTCTGGGTTTTCAAACAGATAAGAAAGTGGTGGAAAAGAATTGGAAATTGAGGGGATGCCCATCAACTGAGGAATGGCTGAACAAGCCATTGAATGTATGTATTGTATCAATGTATTGAATGTATATGAATGTAATGGAATAGTATTGTGCTGTAAGAAATGATGAGCAGGATGATTTCAGAAAAACTTGGAAAGACTTAGATCAACTGATGCAAAGTGAAGTGAGCAGGACCAGGAGAACACTGCACACACTACCTCCTATTGCTCAAATCATGCTCTGTCTGGTCCCAATAGCCTTCCTAGTCTTACACACACACACACACACACACACACACACACACACAAACAGAATTGAATCTTTAAAGCTTCTCTGCCTTTAAAATCTTGTTCTTATTTGTTTCTGAAGTAATTTCTAAGATATCTCTGTGATTTTAGCCTTAGCAACAAATTTATACTCAGGAAGTTGGTGGTTTAATGGATAAATCATTAGACTTGGAGCCAGGAAGACCCAAGTTCAATTCTAAACTCAGACATTGTATAACTCTGGCCAAGTCACTTAACTATTCTGTTTCCTCATATATAAAATGAAAATAAAAATAGCACCTACCTTCTAGGATTGTTGTGAGGATGAAATGAAATAAATTTTCAAAAGCACTTTGCTACCCTGAAAGCTATATAAATGCTAACTATTATTATTGTTATATAGTTTCAAGGTATTTAACTAATGAAATTCCACCCCTTCATCTGCGTTTACTGGGCCACCACTTTAATGCCACTGGCAGCATGAAGAAACAATCATGGTTGCCTTTGCAACCACCATTTTCTCAAGCCCATAACCCACTGAATGTACCCGTTTGCCACTGCCTTGACAGAAGCCAAAATTGGTTTTTTGTGGTTCTTTTTTTAAGAGAGAATAACTAGGGCACTGTTTCTAGTTCTCTTCATTCTAAGTAATGGGATCACAGTTTGACTCCATTAAAAAAAAAACGCTTTCCTAAAGGCTTTTCCTTTTACATATTTTCTTGATTCAGATACCTGTTTCTTCTTCCTTTACCTACTGCATGGTGATGAACAATAATTTTTTTTTAAATCAATCAAGTTCAGATAAAAGATCAGAGATCTTGAGCTAGAAAGAACTTTAAAAGCCTATCTATTCCAACCTTCTTATTTTACAGATGAAGAAACTGAGTCAAAGTCACATAGTGGCATAGTCAACACCTGAATTAAGGTTCTCTGACTCCAAATCCAGCTACTTTTTCTCCTTCACAACAATAGCTCTATAGCTCTGTGAACTGAAGGATAATGGTTTACATGTCTCCCCTCAACCCCCCCCACAATTAAAATGTTAACTCCTTCAAGAGCCTTTCTTTGTATCCCCAGTGATTAGCACAGTGTCTGGTGATGATGATGATGGATTTAAAGCTGAAAGGGACCTTAAAGGTCATCAGGTCCAATCTCATTGTATAGATGAGGAAATGGGCACAGGAAGATTAAGTGTCCAGGGAGGATTTGAACCAAGGACCTCTTCATTCCAAGCTCACTGCTCTATGTACTATACCATAATAAATGCTTGTTAAATTGATTGATCAAAAGTTAAAATATGTCACTAGAACTTTAAGTCATGTAGGGGCCTTCCTATGTAACATAACAGATATATACATGCACATATATGACACATATATATAATTATATATGTAACTACATATAGTTGTAAATATGTATGTTTAGTTATCAATGTATATTTATAACTATAAATATATATTTAAAAGTATAACTATATATAAAACTAAACTTTATATAACTATATATCACATATATATGTGTATATGTATGTGCGCGCGCACACACACACACACACACACACACACACACACACACACTCTATGTCTATCTATATCACATACTCTTCAATCCAGCGACACTCCTGGCTGTTCCGTAAACACGACACTCCATCTCAGTTCCCAGCATTCTCTCTGGTTGTCTACCAGGCCTGGAATGCTCTCCCTCCTCTGCTCCAACTACTGACCTCTCTGGCTTCCTTTAGGTCCCAACTATAATCTCATCTGTTACAGGAAGCCTTCTTTAAACTTTCTTAATTCTAGTGCCTTCTCTCTGTTAATTATTTCCTATTTATCTTATATATAGCTTTCTTTGTATATATTTGTTTGCATGACGTCTTCCCTATTAGACTGTAAGCTCCTTGAGGGCAAGGACTGTCTTTTGCCTCTTTGTGTATCTCCAGCTCTTAGCAGGGTGCCTGGCACACAGTAAGCACTTAATAAATGTTTACAGATTGACTGATATGCACTGACTATGTGCCAGGCACCCTACTAAGTGCTTTACAATTATTATCTCATTTGATCCTCACAAGAACCCTGTGAGGTAGGTGCTATTAGTATTTCCATTTTGCTGTTGTTGAGTTGGTTTTAGTCATGTCTAACTCTCTGTGTCACCATTTAAGGTCTTCTTGTTACAAATACTGGGGTGGTTTGCCATTTCGTTCTGCAGCTCACTTTACAGATAAGGAAATTGAGGCAAACAGGGTCAAGTGACTTGCCCAGGGTCACACAATTAGTAAGTGTCTGATTTGAACTGGATTTGAACTCAGGAAGATGAGTCTCCTGACTCCAGGCCTGGCACTCTACCCACTGTTCCACCTAGACGCCCTTAGAAAGTTATCAGTCTTAGTGAAAAGCAGTGAGGTCCTGCATTGTAATAGTGATTGTATGAATGGAGAGGATGGGACAAATGAGATATAGGCTATGTAAGTAGTATCATCAGTAAGACTTGGAAACTGAATGGATATCTCAAGCTCCATCCCTGGCCTGTCTCTTGAATTCTACATCTTCATTTGCCTGCCACATACCATATGGATGTCCTAACTCATCCAACCCACCTAAACAAAATTTCCTATTTGTTCCCCAAATCCAAATTCCATCCTGGTTTCCTTGTTTTTGTTTTTGTTTTTTTTTTAACCAGTAGGCACCATCATGACCCTAGTCACTCTGGCTGAAAGCCTCAGGGTCATCTTTGACTTTTACCTCTCCCTCACCCTCTCAATCCTGTGGATTCCCCTTTCAAATACATCTCACATTATTCTTATTATGTCTTCCAATTCATTCTTATTGATGACACTTTGGTTCAGGCCCTCATCATCACACACCTGGAGCAGCCTCCCATTCATTCGGCACTTTACTGCCAAGTGAATCTGCCTAAAACAACATTTCACCACTTCTGTTTGAAAAACTTTCCTTGGCTCCCTATTGCCTACAGAATAAATGAAACCCTTTCGTCAAATTTAAGATGCTTCATAATTAGGTTCCAACCTAACAATCTTATCTCTCACTCTTTCCTCATCCAATCTAGACGGATTTGTATATTCTATCCCTCCCAATATGGCGTACACATTCCAGCCTCCCTTCCAAATAACCGATTTGACTGCATTTTTTTCCACATTGTGTTGCTGATTGTTTGACAGGACAGACCACATAAGTGAATAATTCAGAGTTGTATAGACTCAGTCTCAATCAGCAATTAGCACACTTATTGCTAATGCTTGGATTGCCATCTATGTGAAACCTACTTATCCTTCAGACTCAACTCCAATTGGATCACTTTCTCTATGAAACCTTCCTTCACCAGCCCACCACCACCTTCCTCCTCTAAATTCCTGCTCTTCTGACCATGATTCTACACTGCCTTTTGTGTAGTATTTTCTAGTTCTCAATCTCCTTCACAGACAATCTGTTATTGGATACCAACTCATTTGTACGGCAGCATGCTCAACTTGGAGTCTGGAGGGCTGGGTTCAAATGTTGCTTCAGAAGTTTAACAGGTATGTGGCCGTGGAAAAACAACTTTACCTCTAAGAATCTTCATTTATTTATCTATAAAGTGGAGATGATAATCATTGAGCAACCAACACAAAGGAATGTAGTGAAAAGGAACTTGTAAACCACAAAGTGCTATGTAAATATAAATATGAGTCAACAAATATATAAGTGCCTACTATGCTCAAGGCATAATGCCCAGTGTAGGGGACACAAAGAGGGGAGAAGTACATACCCTCAAGTAGCTGGCATTCTACTGGGAGTTGTTATTATTTACTAGGGTATCTTTAAGGTCTCATTGATTATAATTCATCCTCTGGTTCTCAGACAGGTTCCACTCTGACACTTTTGATCCTAGTATATTCAATCTTATTTAGTTTAAAACACCTTTTTCCAAAGGCCAAGACTAAACTAATAAGGGGTGGGGGGAAAAATCACTCTCATAGAATTTCCTAGCCACTCTCTCTCCCAAACCCAATAGTAAAAACTGTTTCTTCTAAAAGGGCATTATGGAGTAGAGCAGTGGTATCAAACTAAAATAGAAATGGCGGCTACTAAACTGCACATAACAATCCCTGCTGGACACATATTGACTTAGAAAACCACATATTAACATTATCTATGTTTTATTGTATTTTGGGACAACTAGGGGATGCAGTGAATAAAGTGCCAGGCCTGGAGTCAGGAAGACCTGAGTTCAAATCTGCCCTCAGATACTAGCTGTGCGACCCTGGGCAAGTCACTTAACCCTGTTTGCCTCTGTTTCCTCAACTATAAAATAAACTGGAGGAAGAAATGGCAAACTATTCCAGTACCTTTGCTAAGAAAACCCCAACAGGGGTCATGAACAGTTGAACGTGACTGAAACAATTGAAAAATGTATTTTTGTTTATTTTGATAAATATTTTCCCAGTTACATTTTAATCTGGTTCAGTACACTCATTCAGGACTGTTGTGTGTTTGACCCCTGCAGTAGAGGACTGAAGTCGTGCCTCAGTTTCAGAAAGACCCAGGTTCAAATCCTGCCTAATACTGGCCAAGTCCTACACATACTAGCAATGTAGCCACTGGCAAGTTTCCATGTTACAGACAACTTGAACTATAAATTACATTTGCTTTGCCACTCAGCAAGTCTATAAATTACAATCTTTTGCCAGCTCTTCCTCAGTGAAGGGAGTGTCCAGAACAGAAGTTCTCTACAGTCAAGAAATCACACCCCATCCCCAAATAAGCAAATAAAGCAATCCATTATGGGAAGTCTCATATCTGCAGAAAATATATTGTTGCTCACATTCACCCTTCCCGTCCCCTATAACTTTGATCGTGACCAGGATTGAGGCTGTGCTAAAACCAAATGTCAGCTTGCATCACTTGAATGAAAAACCTTGTCCAATTTAGTAGAAACAGAGTCAAAGCAATTATTGACTCAATTGAGCAATCCATACCATCAAAACAGGCAAACCATTTGTCTGAGTAATAACAGTTAACACATTTATAAAGCATTTTCACATTTTTCAAAATCACTTTACGTATATCTAATTTGATCTTCACAACTGCCCTGTGAGGTACAGTGCTCATTTTACAGATGGGGAAACTAAGGCAGACAGCTTGAGTATCACACAAGATCTCCACAACTGCCTTATGAGGTAGGGCACTCTTTTTTACAGATGAGGAAACTGAGGCAGAGACTTGCAGAGAGTCACACAGCTAGTAATTGGCTGAGGCAGGATTCAAACTTAGGTCTTTCTCACTTCAAGTCTAGCACTATCTAATGTGCCACCTAACTTTCTCCAACAATAGAAATGGTCTTTGTGCTGTATTTTTTTTTCTGTTCTATAAAAAGGGGGAAAAAAAGCATTATCAGTATAGCAGAAGGAGAGAAACATGGGGTTTAAAGTCAGGCAGTTCTTGTCAGACATGGTGGTGGATGCCTCCTAAGAGGAAAGATTTGAGGACTGCCTAAAGTTCCCCTTCCCCCTCAGCCTAAGATACCTGAAATTCCTACTAGTTAAAGTATTTGCCTTGTTGGGTTAAAGAATTATGGTTGTAGGAGGCCGCTGTGAAATGCAAATATATTACAGAGAGGTACGGTGCAATAGCAGCCAAGTGGATAGAGTGCCAGGCCTAGAGTCAAGAAGATTCATCTCCCCAAGTTCAAATCCAGCCTCAGACATTTTTAACAGCTGTGTGACCCTGGACAAGTCATCTCACCCTGTTTGTTTCAGTTTCCTCAACTGTAAAATGAGCTGCAGAAGGAAACGGCAAACCACCTCAGTTATCTTTGGCAAAGGAAACCCCAAATGAAATTATGAAGAATCAGACACAACTGAAAAACACTGCAGGACAGAAACAAAATGGTACGGTGGATCTAGTATGGGATCACCTGAATTCAAATCCTCGCTCTGCTGCTTATGTGACCTTAGGTAAGTCCAGTTCTCTCCACTATGTCGTGAGGCCTGCCCACTAATGTTTATATAGCAGCTTAAGGTGAGCAAAATGTTTAACTTATTATGAATCTCACAACAACCTTTCAAGGGAAAAGCTACAAGAATCGTTCCCATTTTACAGATCAGAAAACTGAGGCTTAGGTTTGCTTGGTCACCCAAATAGTAAATGCCAGAGGTGAAATGTGAACTCTGACTCCAAGTTCAACGCTCTTTCCACTGCGTCATGGTAGTAAGGGTTGGGGTAGAGTGGGATGACATGTAGGGAAGGGACAGATCAGAGGAAGAGAAGGTCTGGAAGCTGGCCGAAGGAGGAGGACCTGAACAGTTTGAGGACATTGGATGCCTGTCAAAAAAGCAGAAATCAAATGTGGACCATTATGAAAGAACAAGAGATAAAGTATCCAAGATTAACTTCAAGTCCTGCCTCTGACACTGGGCCTCAATTCCCTCATAGACAAAATAAGGGGGTTGGAATAGATGGTCTCAAAGGCCCGTGCCAGCTCCACAACCCTATGTAACAAGGACCCTCACATATTCAAATTTCATTTTTACGTCTGAGTTTTTAGAGTACTTTATGTTCTTTGCCATAATTGTAATGTTTTTGCATTCATTCAGTGTACTACCAAAATAATGGTAAAGTAATTAATTTGACAATTTTTTTTTTGCATTGAGTTGCTGATTATTTAACTGGATAGACCACGAGAGAGAATGATTGTGAGCTGTGTAGACCCAGTCTCAGTCAGTAATTAGGACACTTACTGGGCACCTATTGGATCCAAAAGGGCAGCTCCGGGTGGTGATACAGTGGATAGGGCACCAGGCTTGGAGTCAGGAAAATCTGAGTTCAAATCTGGCCTCAGACACTTTTAGCTGTGTGATTCTGGTCAAGTCAATTAACCTCTATTTGCCTCAGTTCCTCTTCTATAAAATGGAAACACCTGGAGAAGGAAATGGCAAAACACTCCTGTATCATTGCCAAGAAAATCCCATGGGTAAAGTCCATGGGGTCACGTAAAGCAATAACTGAACAAAGACAATTAGGTCCAAATCCCTGTGGAATCAGCAACCATAAAGCGTTGCTTGAAAGCCCCTGAACATTCTTTGCCCATCAAGCAGTGGTGACAAAGGGGAAACACTGGCTTTTCAAAGACACCTAGCTCTGGTCTTAAGTGCCTCCAAGTGACATCACACTGGCCCTATTGGATTTTCACTGCTTCCTAAGCCTTGGAGACAGAAGAGGAAAAGGTGGGAGGATGGAAGCCAGGAGAATCCTAACCCAATATAAACACAACACATCTTGTGTTTGTTCTTCCAAACCACTTTCCATCTTCCAGAAGCTCTCACCTGCTTCCAGATATGTTCTTTTCCAATCTAAGATGGATCTTTTTCTTCTATAATACCACTCTCACTTCTACTTTCAACACCTAAAATTTATAGAGTCCTTTGGTTTGAAAAAAAAAATCAAAGCTCAAACTGCCTATATGATCTCACACTCTACGATCCAGCACCTAATACAGTGGCTGACACATAGTAGGTGATTAATAAATATTTGTTAATTGATTAATGCAGAATAGGGAATCAGAAGACCTGGCTCTTCCATTTATTAGTTATATGACCTTGGGAATATCATTTGGTATTACTGTGCATCAATTACATCACCTTAAGATGGAGATTTTTCTTTATCTATTATGAGTTACTATTAATGATGGAGTTATCTAACTGCTCCTCTTCACAGAGGACATCCTACTAATTGCACCAAGTTCTAGAATACTATACTATACACCAGGGTTGGAGTCGAGGTTTAAATATCCTCCAGGGTTAGAGTCAGGGTTCAGATTCCCTGAATGAAATAGACCAAAAATGCAAAAGAGCTCAATCCATACCTCAAAAAGTAGATGAAAAACGCAAACTATCCAGATTATAAAACGTAGCTGGATGAATATCCTGTGAAATTGGTCTATTAACATGTATATGTGGGGCAGTGAGGTGGCACAGTGGATAAAGCACTGGCCCTGGAGTCAGAAGGGCCTGAGTTCAAACTGGGCCTCAGACACTTAATAGCTGTGTGACGCTGGACAAATCATTTAACCCCAATTACCTCTGAGAAAACAAAAATAAAAACAAATGTATGTATTAGATAAACTCTGCTGAAAGATAAGGGAGATAGGCCCAAAACGGTGTGGGCCCAAAACGGTGTGGGCCAATGAAATCACAGGTCCAATTCCTTTACCTATCTCTTTCACCCTTAGCCCCTAACATTAGCCAACAAGCATTTATTGATCACACACTAAATTACATTAGGCACTTTGGCCATGTCGTATAGTCTAAAAAGCATAGGATCTGAAGTCAAAGAACCAAGTCTGAACTTTGGTTCTGCCACTTCCAAACCATATGACCTTGGGCATTTCATGTCACTTCTCTGAATTATGATTTTATACTACATGACCTCTAAGGTCTCTTCAGGATCTAAATCCTGTGGCTTTATGCACACTTAAAAAATATACATAGTTCTCTGTCCTCAAGGAGCTCACAATTACATATGCAACATATATATGTATGTATATTAGTCTATGTATGTATTAGTTATTAGAATGAGTATGTATATTAGTTGGCCTGATAATAATATATCCTAACAGATATAAAATAAGTGCAATAAAGCCTATCTATATTTCTCTATTCTAGCTCTTTTCCAGAATTAAAATTTTTCTGGATTTTGTTTGAGATGAGCTCCATGACTCCAAGTATTCTTTTCATTTTTATTGGCAAAGGAAGATGATCAAGGAGATGGTAGAAAGGGTAGGAGTAGGCTTTCCTCAAGGAGTGAAGGCTGCACAAATTTGGTGGGTCTCATGGTTTTCTGAAATCTGCTTGGAAGGCTGAGAAGTGCCTAGCTCAAGTTGAACAAGATCCTCAAAAACCTGTGGTATCATTCCTAATCTGAAGTTCCTTCCTCTGGATTAGGTAATAAAATTCAGACTCATTTAAATAGAACATTCAGCTGCCTACAAGGTTAGAATTGAAAGGACTTCACAAGCTCTCACCTGCTTTCACATACGTTCTTTTCCAATCTAAGAATACAAAAATATTAGCTCTGACCTATCCCCTGCCCAGATCCCATGGGAATATCTGTTTTCCCCCCTCTCTCTCCTTCCCCATCCTGGCTGCATATTAACCCTCCTTCCCCTTACCCTTTCTCTCACCCTTACACATATACTTTTTTGGGGGGGGGGCATTGGAGTTAAGTGACTTGCCCAGAGTCACACAGCTAGTAGGTGTCAAGTGTTTGGTCTGAGGCCAGATTTGAACTCAGGTCCTCCTGACTTCAGGGCCGGTGCTCTATCCACTGCACCACCTAACTGCCCTCCCTACCCCCCACCCCCACATACACATTTCTAAAGGAGAAAGTCTAGAGTGCCCATTGTACTCCAAATCTCCTCAGGACCACTCTCTCCTCCCATCTCCCCAGTGGTGAGGAGTCCTAGCCAATCTGGTCAATTGCCATTCATACTGCTTTTGATGTTAATAATAGCCTATTAGGTAGAGCGTATTAGGTACCTGGCACTGCGTTAAGCACCTTATAATTATCATCTCATTCGATCCTCACAATAATCTTGCAAGTTGGGAAAATAAGGCTGACAGAAGTTAGGTGACTTGCCCGGCGTCTCACAGCCAGGAAGTGTCTGAGTCTGGATTTGAACTCAGGTCTCTTGACTGCAGACCCAGCAACTCTATCCATGCACTACCCAGTAGGAAGTCATCAACTATAATTCTGGTGAGGTGGAGGCCTGCCACTATGTCCTTAGGCTCACCAGGTCCTACTGCAGGATCTGCCTTATGGACCCAGGTGATCTGCCATCTATTCTGCCCACACACTCTTAAGGACTCCTACATCTTGCCCTGTTGGCCTACAATTGAACACTCTTTTATACGTGTTGTCACTGCCAATTAGAATACGAATTCCTTGAGACAAGTGACTGTCTCATTTTTCCATCTGCATCCCTAGTACCTAACAAAGTTCTTGGCACACATAAGTGCTTAATAAATGCCTCTTCACCTGTTAACAGCAGTAGAGACCTTAAGAATATCTAATGCAAACCTCTCATTTTACTGGGGAGCCTAAGGCCAAAAGGTAAATTAGCTACCTTGTTTAAGATCATTCCTCACTGATACCATTCCTCTTTTTGTCCCTTACACCCACTCAGTTACAATGCTCATGAAATCTTTCTTAAGCACTTCTTTCAGGTTCATTCATTCCCCACCCAACTGTTACTACCCTAATCACAATCTCATTAGGCCTGGTTCTTTTTCAATCTAATTATTGCAAATTACTGCAATTGCTTCCTACCGGGTCTCCCTGCCTCCAGTCGCTCTGTGAGTCAACCTACCCTGCAAACTCATGCAACCTTAATTTTTCTATATCTGTTTTAACTGTTATTCCTCTTTCTCAAGAACCTGCCACCCTTTCCTTTAAAATATCACTTTGTTTTTTTAAGGTTCCCTATTACATGTAATTTCCTGTAGGATTTCATCCCAGCCTAAACTCTATGTCAACTAGCCAGATTCTTTATTGTCCTATGTACATGCACAAAGCTTACTCACAATTCTGTGACATACTGTTTGTTTGTTTTTTTCCACTCTCTACCCATCTCTGCTCACTTATTTCTTATTCCTATTCATCTCTACCCAGAATTTCCTTCTCCCCAATAATTTACCTTCTCCCATCCATCAAGGGCCAGTCCTAATAGCACTAGGAGGGTTCATGAAGACCTATGTGATTATACTTGTCTACATTCTATTGGCAACACTCAAGTTAAATTTGAAATTTTGATTGATGAGTAGGAAAATTTAAGAAGCATAAGACGGGGTGGGGGGGGAGGCGGAGGGCATAGACAGAAAGAAGGGGGACAGGGAGAATGGAAGCAGTATGATATAACTGGAAAGAAGACTGGACCTGGGGTTAGGTAAAGAACAGGGATCAAATTCTGCCTCTGAAATATATGTAAAAATAGCTGTACATATGGCCATGAGCAAGTCATTTAAACTCTTATTAACCAAAGAAAACTAACATTATAAATTGTAGACTAGGTATGATCTAGGTGAGAACCCATCCCTGTGAAATCTTTATTTGACCATGGGTGAGTCATTAACACTCTTTGAGACTGAATGTATTCATTTGTAAAATGGAGATGATAATAGTGGAAATACCTGATTTACCCAGTTCTTGTGAGGAAAGGAGAAGTTGTGTAAATGAAAGTTATTAGAAGAAAAAGGTGACTAGATAGGCCCAGGAGAAGAAAAAGCAAGAGTGAGGGAAAGGTGAGGCTGGTTAGCTATGTGAGTCTTCATAGTGAAGAAATGAATCCCAAATGATTCTATTCTGGAAATCAGTGGACACACCTTTTACTCTGACAGCTTCATATGGCTCTCAGGCATAGTAGTCAGAAGGTTAACCCTTGCAATCAAGAAGATTTGTGTTCAGTTCCTGACATATTTAGCTGTGTGACTACAGGCAAGTCACTTAAACTCTCAGGGCCCTGAACAAATCTTTGTCACCTTGGGCATGACTTATACCAATTCAAGACCAATAAATAAACAAATAAAATAAAACCCACTCCAAACTAATGTGTAACACCTCATCTCTTGAAGCCAGATAACTTTGTTTTAACAACAACAATTAACAACAACAAAAAAAAAATTGGAGGCTTATCTGGTGCACCTACAACTCATTTAGGCAGCTAGGCAGCAAGGTGGATAGAGAGAGCACCAGACCAGGAGTCAGGAAGATTTAGCTTCCCGAGTTCAAATCTGGCCTCAGACACTAGCTGTGGGACATTGGACAACTCACTTAACCCTGTAATGCCTCAGTTTTCTCATCTGTAAAGTGAGCTGGAGAAAAGGAAATGGCAAACCACTCCAGTATCTTTGTTTTTTTGTTTTGTTTTGTAAATAGCATTTTTTTTCAATTACATGTAAAGATAGTTTTCAACATTCATTTTTTTAATAAGATTTTGAGTTCCAAATTTTTTCTCCCTCCTTCCCACTCTCCCCCCCGAAAGATGGCAAGCAATCTGATATAGCTTATACACGTGCAATCATGTAAACATATTTCCATATTAGTCATGTTGTTAGAGAAGAAACAGAACAAAAAGGAAAAGTCACCAAAAAAAAATGAAAATAGTATGCTTTGATCTGCATTCAGACCCCATAGTTCTTTCTCTGGATGTGGTTAGTATTTTCTGTCATGAGTCTTTTAGAGTTGTCTTGGATCATTGTATTACTGAGAAGAGCCGAGTCAAATCATAGTTGATCATCACACAATGTTGCTGTTACTATATACGATGTTCTCTTGATTCTGTTAACTTCAACCGGCATCATTTCACATAAGTCTCCCAGGTTTTTCTGAAATCCACCTGCCCATCATTTCTTATAGCACAACAGTATTCCACTACATTCACATACCACAATGTGTTTAGCCATTCCCCAATTGATGGGAATCTTCTTGATTTCCAAGCACAATTACAAAACACTTTTCACACAAATAGATCTAAACATATCATTGATTTCTGTTGGTTTTGTTATTGATATGGTCAATGATTGTTAATAGTTTTCCTAATATTGAACCAGCGCTGCATTTTTGGTATAAATCCCACCCGGTCATAATGATAAATTTATCCTGTTGATAAATTGCTGTAATCTCTTTGCTAATATTTTATTTAAATTTTTTTGTATCAATAGTCATTAGGGAAATTGGTCTATACTTTTCTTTCTCTGTTTTGGCTCTTCCTGGTTTAGGTACCAGCACCAAATTTGTGTCATAAAAGGAACCTGGTAAAATTCCTTCTGTACCTACTTTTCCAAATAATTTATATTGTATTAGAATTAATTGTTCTTTAAATGTTTGGCAGAATTCAATTATAAATCCATGTGGCTCTGGAAATTTTTTCTTAGGGAGTTTATTGATGGCTTGTTCAATTTCTTTTTCTAAAATGAGATTATCTAAGAATTTTATTTCTTCTTCTGTTAATATGGACAAATTATTTTCATAAGCATTCATTTCACTTAGATTATTAGATTTATTGGCATGCAGTTGAGCAAAGTAGCTCCCAATTACTGCTTTAATTTCATCTTCATTGGTGGTGAATTCATCTTTTTCATTTCTGATACTGGTAATTTGGTTTTCTTCTTTCTTTTAATCAAATTAACCAAAGGTTCATCTATTTTGTTGCTTTTTTTTTGCATAAAACCAGCTCATAGTTTATTTATTAGTTCAATAGTGTTCTTACTTTCAACTTTATTAATCTCTCCTTTGATTTTCAGAATTTCTAATTTGTTCTTTTTTCTTTGTTTCTTTTCATTTCTTTTTTAACTGCATGTCCAATTCATTCATTTGTTCTTTCTCTATTTTATTCACGTAATCATTTAGAGATATAAAATTTCCCCTAAGTAATACTTTGGCTGCATCCCATAAATTTTGGTTTGTCTCATTATTGTCATTCTCTTTGACTTTAATTATTGATTGTTTCTATGATTTGTTGTTTGATGCACTCATTCTTTAGGATTAGATTTAGTTTCCAACTAATTTTTAATCTATCTTTCCATGGTCTTTTATTACATGCAATTTTTATTGCATCATGATTTGAAAAGAATGCATTTAATATTTCTGCCTTTCTGCATTTGATTGTGAGGTTTTTATGTCCTAATACCTGGTTAATTTTTGTGTAAGTGCCATGTATCACCGAGGAAAAAGATACATTCCTTTCTATCCCCGTTCAATTTTCTCCAGAGGTTTATCATATCTAATTTCTCTAAATTTCTATTCACCGTCTTAATTTCTTTCTTGTTTATTTTGTGGTTAGATTTATTTAGTTCTGAGAGTGGGAAATTGAAGTCCCCCACTAGTATATTTTTGCTGTGTATTTCTTTCTACAACTCACTTAACTTCTCTTCTAAGAATCTGGATGCTATACCACTTGGCACATATATGTTTAGTATTGTTATTACTTCATTGTCTATGGTACCTTTTAGCAAGATGTAGTTTCCTTCCTTATCTCTTTTAATTAGATCGGTTTTTGCTTTGTCTGAGATCAGGATTACTACCCCTGCTTTTTTTTTTTAACTTCAGCTAAAACATAATATATTCTGCTCCAGCCTTTTACCTTTATTCTGTGTGTCTCTCTGCTTCAAATGTGTTTCTTGTAAGCAACATATTGTAGGATTGTGGTTTTTAATCTGCTCTGCTATCCACTTCTGTTTTATGGGAGACAGTTCATCCCATTCCCATTCAGAGTTATGATTATTAACTGTGTATTTCCCTCCACCATATTTTCCCCGTTTATACTTTTCTCTCTCTCCTTTTACCCAGTACCTCCTCACCTGTGATTTGCTTCTGGCCACTGCCTCCCTCAATCTTCTCTCCCTTCTATCAGCCCCCTACCTTTTCTTTTCCCCTTCTCCTCCTACTTCCCTATAGAGTAAGATAGATTTCTTTACTCAACCGAGTACGTGTGTTATTCCTCTTTGAGCCAAATCCAATGAAAGTAAGATTCAAACAATGCTCACCCTCTCCCTTCTTTCCCTCTATTGGAATAGGTCTTTCATGCCTCTTCATGTAATATAATTTACCTCATTCTACCTCCCCCTTTCCTCTTCTCCAAGTACAATCCTTTTTTCACCCCTTAATTTTTTTATCATCACTTGATTTGATATGTCAACTTATACCCACACCCTCAGTCCAAATATACCCCTAACTGCCCTCTTAATAGAGATACAGTTCTTAAGAGTTACAAGTATCGTCTTCCCATGTAGGGATATAAACAGTTTGACCTTATTGAATATCATGTGATGCTTTGTTTTTCTTGTTTACTTTTTTATGCTTCTCTTGAGTCTTGTATTTGAAGATCAAAATTTCTGTTCTGCTGTGGTCTTTTCATCAGGAAAGTTTGAAAAATCCCATATTTCATTGAATGTCCATCTTTTCCCCTGCAAGATTATGCTCCATTTTGCTGGGTAGTTGATTCTTGGCTGTAATCCAAGCTCTTTTGCCTTATGGAATATCATATTCCAAAACCCTCAATCCTTTAATGTAGAAGCTGCCATGTCCAGTGTAATCCTGACTATGGCTCCTTGATATTTGAATTGTTTCTTTCTGGCTCCTTGTAGTATTTTCTCCTTGACCTGACAGTCGTGGAATTTGGCTACAATATCCCTTGGCGTTTTCATGCTGGGATCTCTTTCAGGAGGTGATTGGTGGATTCTTTCAATGACTTTTACAGTCTGGTTCTAGGATATCAGGGCAATTTTCCTTGATAATTTCTTGAAAGATGCTGTGCAAGCGCTCTCTCTCTCTCTCTCTCTCTCTCTCTCTCTCTCTCTCTCTCTCTCTCATGGCTTTCAGGTAGTCCAATAATTCTTAAATTATCTCTTCTGGATCTATTTTTCAGGTCAGTTGTTTTTCCAGTGAGGTATTTTACATTTTCTTCTATTTTTTCATTCTTTTGATTTTGTTTTATTGTTTCTTGATATTCTTGACATTCTTGATAGACACCTATGAGACCATAGAGCTGTTAGCTTCTACTTGCCCAATTCTAATTTGAAGAGATTATTTTCTTCAGTTACCTTTTGTACCTCCTTTTCCATTTGGCCAATTCTACTTTTAAAGGAGCCGTTTTCTTCAGTCAATTTTTGTGCTTCCTTTTGCAAGATAGTGACTCTTTTTTCGTAATTCTCTTGCGTAACTCTCATTTCTTCTTCCATTTTTTCCTCTGTCTCTCTTACTTGATTTTCCTTTTTGAGCTCTTCCAGGGGGACTTTTTGGGCTTGAGACCAACTCATACTCCTCTTTGAGGGCTCACATGTAGGCATTTTGATACTTTTGTCATCTTCTGAGTTTGAGTTTTGATCTTCTCTGTTGCCATAGTAGCTTTCTATGGGTAAGGCTCTTTTTTTTTTTTTTTTTTTTTTTTTTGCTTTTTGCTCATTTTTAAAAGTTGAGCTCTGCTCCTGTGGTACAGGGGACACTGTTCCAAGCTTTTTGTATCAGGGGCCAGGTCACTGACTTTCTGCACTGGGCCTCTGGGGCTGCTGACTTGCCCCCTGCACCCCGGCTTACTCGTTCCTGTGCCCTGGGTTCCAGGACTGACAGTTTACCTGCTGTGCTGGGGCTGTAGGCCTCACAACCGGCCTGCTGAGCCAGGACCATGGGGCCTTGGTTGCTGATCTCTGCTGTGGCTAAGAACTTCCTGCTGGTTTGCCCAGATGCCACCTGAGCTGTGCTGTGCTCCTGTTTTCTCCAAGTAAGACAGACTTTTCCTGAAGCCCTTCTAAGTTATCTTGAGCTGCAAAATTGTTTCACTCTCTTTTTGTGGATTCTGTCACTCCAGAATTCTTTTAGAGGCTTGATTTAATGTTGTTGCCAAGGAAAACTGGGGAGAGCTCAGACAACTTCCTGGCTTCTCTCTGCCATCTTGATTCTACCATGCCCCACTCCTCCCCTCCCCTCCCCTCCCCACACACTCCAGCATCTTTGCCAAGAAAACTCCAAATGGGTTCGTGAAGAGTTAGACAGGACTGAAAAACTACTGAACAACAACCACCCACTGATCTGAGTTACACTGAATTTTTTTCATAGGACAATAGAGAGTTAGAAGGGAACTCTATGGCCATTTACTCAACCCCCTAATTTGGGGGGGGTTGGTGAGGTGATCAGGGTTCAGTGACTTGCCCAGGGTCACACAGCTAGTAAGTGTTAAGTTTCTGAGGCTGGCTTTGAACTCAGGTCCTCCTGACTCCAAGGCCAGAGCTCTATTCACTGTGCCACCTGGCTGCCCCTCAACTCCCTAATTTTTTGATGAAGAAATGGTGACTCAGGGATTCAAACCCATTTTTGACACTTAGTAGCTGGACAAGTCACTTAATCCCTCAGTGCCTCAAGCAATAATAACCCTAGGATTTATTTACGAGGTCATAGATGGGTTGCCATCTGTGTTAGTAAAGGGAATTCAAACACTGGGAGTTCCCTGTGCTGATTAACTCACAGATCCTTCTGTACTTAGCAACCTTTTTTCCCCCCCCACTAAGAAGTGACATAAATAAATACCTTCCTGGAAACCTTATTCTACAAAGTGTGTTATTGCTTCCTTAGAAGGAACTACTGAAAGCCCTGACCACTACAATTATATCAGAATATTTCAAACATTTTCCTATCCCCATGAATGAGAATCTAGTTTATAGAAGAAAAACCTCAGGGTCAGAGAAGGTGAATCACTTGGCCAAGTCACTACAACAAAGATCTCTAATTTTACTAGTGTGGAGATTCATCAACTGTCAGCCTATTAGTTAATAAACATTTATTAAGCAACTACTATGTGGTAGATAGGGGCAGCTAGGTGGTACAGTTGATAGGGTGCCAGTCTTGGAATCAGGAAGACTTATCTTCATGAGTTCAAATCTGGGCCTCAGACACTTACTAGCTGTGTGACCCTGGGCAAGTCACTTCACCCTGCTTGTCTCAGTTTCCTCATCTGTAAAACGAGCTGGAGAAGGACATGACAAATCACTCCAGTATCTTTGCCAAGAAAGAACCCAAATGGGGTCACAAAGAGTAGGACACAACTGAAACAACTGAACAACAACTATGTGCCAGTCCCTGTCTTTAAGAAACTCATAACATAATAGGAGAGACGATAAGCAAATCAATATGACCAAACAAGCTATATACAGAATAAATAAGAAATAATAGAGGGAAGGTATTAGAATCAAGAGGTTGATGTGTTGATTGATTGTTAATTTGTTTTTCTTTAAAAAAATTCTGTTGTAAGGGGTGGCTGTCTAGAAGGGGGAGATAGGGATATATTAGAAAATTAAGTTGATGTAAAAAACAAGATATCTATAACAAAAAAAAATTGTAGTCTTAGAATTGTCTCAGGCTCAGAAAGGTGAAGTGATTTCCACAGTCGCACAGCTACTATGTATCAAAGGCAGGATTTGAATCACTCTGCAAAAATGAAAATTGTTTTTGAAGAATTCCCTGCCCCATTCTGTCTTCTGACCTCCTCAGTACTGGATAGATTATTGGACTCATTATGAAAGATTGGGTTACTAATTATGGATTAATTATCTTTTGTGGGGGAAATTGGTCTTTGTGGTTATTTTTTAAAGCCCTTTGGGATAGTGGAGGTTTTATGCCACAGAAAGAACTCTTCAAGATGGTCAACGTCAAATTTCCTAGGCGCAGATGACACTGGTGTCTGCTCTACTGAGAGGCTTTTTGGCTCTGAAGGGCCCATTTGTGTTTTTTAAGTCATTCAGGAATCTGAGACTGAAGCTACCTACTTACTCCTAAGGAATCTGAGGAAGCTCTGAAATAGCTGTCTTCCAGGAGAGAAGCAAGACTACTCTCTTTGTTCAAGTTTCCTCCTGGTCTCCTGACCTGGAAGCTGTGATTGAGGCCATTCCGGACCACTCCCACAATATGGCCCATCGACAGCTCAGATACAGATTATAGCTGGCTCCATTAGGAATGGATAGGATTTTTTTTCCCTCATCTTTCATGGTCCCTATGTGTCAAGGCACCTGGACATCCATAGGGAGAGCTGTCACAGAAATAGATGGAGGAAAAGAAGACAGAAGAGGGTGGGGAGGGGGAGGCCAGAGAAAATGTCATAAATCTCACAAACATACTTACAGAGATAATTTAGAAAATTGCATGTGTGTGCATGCAACACATGCTCAAAGCAGATTCTGTGAAACTAAAATGACACTGTAGAAGGCAGGTACAGTGTAGGATGTATCCAATTTCTTAGTGTAAAAAGAGCTAATAACTGGATTTTAGCATCTTTAGGAGGACTAAAGGAGTGTTGTTAAGTGTCAAGGAATTTCTAGAGCTCTTGGTAGTTGCAAGGTGCTTCTAGTGCCCTTAATAGTTTAAAGAATGGTGAGGTGTCACTTTTGCACAGGGATTTCCTTTTCATCCCAGGGAAGATTCAAGTTAAACCGAAACTAAGAAGTTTCTGCTGGCCTCATGACCCTACATTCACATACTATTTCTCACCTCAAATTTATCTCCAGGTTTCTAGGGTTGCCTTTGCATTTTAAAGATTTTTTAAAATCCCCTATCTTTACCTTTAGCCTCCCCAGATTTTTGAACCCTATTATTTCCTCCTACCCTTTCCTTCAGCAGAGTTTCTAGAGGCAACATTCAATTGGCCTCAGGTTACTAAGCTCCTGAGGGTGCCTGTGCAAGGGACTGATCAAATGTTTCTTTCTATTCACACTGGCAGGACTAGAGAAAGCAGCCACTTCTCCCAGTTTTCTCTCTTAGCTACAGGAGCAAACGAATTATAGCAGCTTTCAGATTAAGCTGTTACTGCTTAGAGAACATGACTGCTTAATTTTGCACTGGGACTCTGTACTGTCCTTTTAGACCCTCTGTGAGGTTATTTATTCCACGGTTTTCCTTTTATTCGCTAACTCAACATTTCCAGATAATAGCTTCCAATTTTAAGACCAATTATGATGATGAGAGTTATCACCATCACATTCCTTCGTTATAAACACTTTGCAGGGGCCATTCTTGCTTGGCAGAGCAGGGGAACACCTTTCTTTGATTTTCCTTTTAGGTAGCTCTTATTTTAAAAAAAGAAAAAGACAAGGAAAAGTACTGAATTGGTTTTCTGGCATCACCAAAGGAGAAACATATCTACAATCTTTAAGCTTTCTTCCTTTTTCTTTCACAGTTAGGGTCCTAGAGGCTTAAGTATCCCGTCTTTCCCTTCTTAGCCTCAGCATCCAGATACCTGCCTCCACCCCCTCCCCCCCTTTATCTTCCTCTCCGTAACAAGCCCAGGTGGGAAGGCAAGCGGAGTTCCTGCCTGGTTCCGGAGCTGGGGAGGTGACGACACAGTCGGTCCCAGGCGGCAGGTTTGACAAAAGTGCAGGGCAAACTCTCCCAGAGGAAAGTAAACAGGGGGTACCTGCCAACTTTTCACCTGACTCCCGTCTCTCTTCCCCGGGAGCGCTGGGGTTCGAGAAAGCGACCCTGGGCGCAGTACGGCGCGGGTCGCTGTGGACCGCTGCCCCTGGTAGGGCCACTCTGGCCCCTTCCTCCCTCTCCCTAGGGCTCCGCGCGTGAGCCACTGCTAGGGCGGGTGCTACTCAAGGTGCTAGTAAGTGGCAGGTGGAGACTGGAGCCTGGCGCAGACCTACCTTCACGAAGAGCTCGATTTCAGGGTCCTTGTTGTCCCCGTTAGCAGAAGCCGAGTCAGTCATGTTGTCATAGGCAGGAGCCACTGCCCGTATCCTGAGAGGTGGCCACTTCAACAACACCTGGATGCTCTCTCTCTCCCGCCTTCCTCAACGGCTCCCACCGAGGCTTTCTAAAACATTCTAGTTTCCCAGCTGGGGAGGATCTTCCGTGGCAGAGTCCCCACCCAAAAAGAGAGGAGCCAGGCTACCAAAGGAGAAAGGGAAACAAATGAACCCGTCGTGCTGATAACAGTTCCAGGGTGCAACAAGTGCTGGGGCCGTCTCTGTTAGGTCACTGTATCCTCATCTGTCAGCGCTGCTGAGCTCCCAGGCGGCCCAAAATAGCCGGGAACACAGGAGGGCGGGGCTAGCGGGCAGTGGGAGGAGGAGGAGGAGACACTGCCTGGGCTGCACCTGAGTCACAGGCTGGGTCCTGGATCGCTGCTCGACCCCCGGGTTGGGGCTGGTCTGTGCCTTTCTTTGCGCATCCGGGGCGCAGCCCCTTTAATAGAAAGGACTGGGCTGCAGGGAATGTGTTGCGCCGTCCTTCCTTGGGAGAGGAGGGAAAAAAAAGAGGGAGACAAATTCGGGTGGGTGAAGGGGCAAAGAGAATGGGTGGGGGGCGGGAGGTGGAGAGAAGACGTGGAAGAGAGAAGGTGAGCAAAGCAAGAAGAGAGGAGAGAAGTAAAGAGGAGGGGGAAAGAGAGAGCTAGGGCAGAGGAAAGGAGAGATAGAGATGGTTTTCAGGTTCTTATGTTTCTTTTATGAAGTTTCTTCAGGACAGCAGAGTACTAGTGTTACCAATGCGAAAGTACCATTTCTGCATGATCCGTGCTCAAGAAGGGGAGAAGGAGACAGGGAGTGGGAACCCCCTACCCCATCCCATGAGAAATGAGGAGGTATTTATCGTTTTATAGGCAGGAAAAAATGAGAGAGTAAATGAAAGTGTGGAGAGATGAGCTGGCGCGAGGTGTCAGGTTAAGGGAAAGGTGAAGCAAGCAGGTCAAGTTCATTCATAGCCAGGAATCAGTGTTCTTTTTAACCTTTTGTTTCTTTTTCTTTCCCTTTTCGTTTTCTGGGTTTCTTTTTCTTTTTTTTTTCTTCCTTAATATTAACTTTAACTTTGACAGATTTTTTTAAAACAATGCATTAAACTTACTTTGTAAATATTTGTAGTTAATTAACTTTGTGTTTATGCTGTATGCATATTTTAATGTATTCGTTTCCCCCATTAAAATGTTAAGTTCTTGCAAGTAGGGATTGTACCCCCCCCTTTTTTTAAACTTGTATTCCCAGTGTCTGATACGTAGTACTTACTGATACAGCCCATAAAATTTGTTTTGTTTTCCTTTTCCTTTTCTTATAACAGGGCCCACTTGGATCATAATTTACTTAATTACCAATATATACCTGGTGTTAAGTTGTTGTTGGGATCTTCTGATAGTTGTTTTTGACCTGAACTGTGATCTCATCAGTGCACGGAACTCATCAGTGTAGGCATGGAATGTCCTCTCCTAATGCACAAGGCAGATCTGCACCTTTTCCTAGAATTGCTTAGGTCATTGAGAGGTTAAGTGGCTTACCCAGGATCACAAGGCATGTTCCTATTAGAGGTAGAATTTTAAAGCAGGTCTTCCTGTCTTTGCAGTCACCTCTCTAACAGTTATTTCTTTCACAGAGCTTTATTATCATTAATAATACCATTCACTAACATTTATAAGTCATACTACCTTCTGGGTTTGCAAATCCCTTTACAAAAATAATCTTAATTGATACAAAGTAATCAGCTGACTTTTATTAAGCACCTATTATAGGCAAGAAAGTAGAGAATGCAAAACTACATTGTCCTTAGGGAGCTTACAATCAATTTGGACAAATCAGGTACCAACATAAAAACAGATAATTTAAATGTAAAGAACAATAAAACCACTGAAACAGATTTCCATGAAATGATATTGACCAAGCTTAGTCTCAATGAAGAGAAATCATCAGAAGATATTTCCACTGTCCCCATTTCTTTGCAGAAGAAGGCATTATTCTCATAGAATACTGCATATAATGTTAGACTTTTATTCTGACACAGTTAATTCTGTGTAACTTTACAATTTTTCTTTATCTTGTCTCTATTCATTATTACAAAGTAATACTAATAATAGGTAACACTTACATAGCACTTACTATGTGCCAGGCACTGTGCTAAGCACTTTACAATTATCTCATTTGATCCTCACAAAAACCCTGGTGCTATTATTATTCCCACTTTACAGAAGAGGAAACTGAGGCAAATAGCAATTTAAGTGATTGGACCAGGGTCACATAGCTAGTAAATTGAAGTCAAATTTGAACTCGTTCCTTACACCAGACCTAAATACTTTCTCTACTGCAGTACCTAGCAGCTGGTTCTCTGGCAGTGGGAGCTCTCTAAGAGACAATAGTTAGGAATACAGGTGATATAAAAGCAAATGATAATAAAAATTTCATTTTTTTAAAAAAAAACCCAAATAATTAGCGATAAAAGAGAATATATAATGAGCACCAAAAGAATGGTACAAAAATGGAAGACAACAGGTCATTATGGGGTAGGGCCCTGGAGAGTAGGATTTATGGTGAGCCTCGAAGAATGAGCAGAATTCAAAGAAACAGAGGGAGGAAAACCCTAAGGGTCCTTTACAGCAAACTATGGTAGGTACATCACCATCAAACCAGAAGGTTGCTTCTATTTTTGCTGCAGAGGAAGCACCTGCAAAACTCAGCTTGCAGTCTTTATAGCAGACATTTAATCAAGATTGTGGTTAATTGCTTTATTGTTGGTTTCGGGCTTACATCACTAAAGAACTTGGAAAAATTGTTTGTTTCATGATTACACATTCCAGGTTAGTGACATAGCCACTGTAGTGGAGGACCAAAGAAATGGTTGGTGGATAAGGCTCATAATCTGACTGAAGAGGCCTGGACTTGGTCCTCCCCTGATTCTATCATCCTAAGCAGCTAACTTTTCTTTTCTGTAATGAGAACTTGGGTCTTTGAGATAGGTATAACATGTACCAGAAATGTGGTATGGAGGGGAAACTGACATATACATAAAATTATTTTGAGCTCTCTAAATGAAAGGTCCTCTGTAAAGATTAGCTGAATGATGTTTGACAAATCAATTAGCCTCTCTGAGACTCAGTTTCCTCTTCTGTAAGATGTAGACAATGATAATCATGCTACCTACTCTAAGGGGTTGGTTATGTTGAGGAAACCAGTCAATAAACTGTGAGGCACAACATGCATATGAATTGTCAATCTTATTCTGTTAACATTTTCTCAGTTGCAATAAAAAGTAGACTTTCTGAAGCTATATTCTATGGAAATGTGAATTTCTGTGAAACAGATCAATAGGTTCCATGAAAGAAAAATACGTTATTATGGTAAAGAAATATACACAGACCAATCCATTTTGTTTTAGTCTGTGTTTGTTGTACGCAATATGTATATGTCCTCCATGGGGAGACTATGCAAACTTAGTTGAAAGCAATCATTTGACTGAAAAGCTGACTTCTTATCGATCTAGACTCAATCAGTGAATTTGTTCAGATGAATTGTTTATTGTCAGTATGCCCTGGCAGAATATGTGTAAGATAAACTGTACCCAATCATAGTCTTAGCTTTTTAAAAATAAAGTAATTAGCATGTAACCTCAGTTCCAAAACCCATTGGTATGGGATGCTCTCCTTATTGGTGGAGAGCAATGTCCTTCACCTGTATAAGGCACAGGGTGGAGTTGGTGAAATGAGGAGAGAGGAGAGCTTTGCAGTTTTTAGACTTTCTGCAAGCTTCAAGTCACTTTGGGCCCTGCAGTCACTTTGGGGGCTTCTGGCTTCCAATTTTGAGAAAGAGAAGCTGGATGAGGCCAACCCTCCTTCAGGTTGCTGAAGGAAAGACTGAGAACATATGAGGAAAAACTGGCATTCTCCATCATGCCCCTTATCCCCACATTGCTATACTAGAGACTTCAGAGAACTTTTTCTTGGGTGAGATCTAGGACTCTCTCTCTCTCTCTCTCTCTCTCTCTCTCTCTCTCTCTCTCTCTCTCTCTCTCTCTCTCTCTCTCTCTCTCTCTCTCTCTCTCTCTCTCTCATCTGTACATATTCTCCGATGTATACTTTCTTTGATTTCTGTTTTGCTACCAATTTGGATAAGTGGGTTTCTTCACTAATTGTTATATGTGTGTTCATTGTGAAGCAGGTATTTCTTGGCAAAGGAGTCAAGCCTCATATGTAGAGCTTGGAGTCTCCCAGAGCTTTCCTCTCCTGTTCTCACCAACTCCTCCCCAGCCCTCAGTCAGGTATATGATATTATCTCCACCGATAAGAAAAGAGTCCCTCACCAACTGGCTTTGAGACTGGTATTACAAATATTTATGTACCAACATAATATGGATAATTGAGTGAAATCAGAATTTTTAAAAAGAAATAAAAGGTTGATAATTGAGACGATGATGATCCAAACATTCACAAACTTCAGTCTGTACCCAATATAGCAGAAATATTAATATGACAATTATTGATCTATTTGAGGTTCTAGTAAACCTGAAATGCAATGTGTGATACTACCAAAACTTAAAAAAAAATTGGTTCTATAAGTCTGGTAAAATTACAAAGGTATTTATCAATTAAGCAAAATGGATTTTAAAATAAAACCCTCAAATTTTTTTCAAACAAAAATGTGATAAACTAAAACAGTCTCTCCAAACAGATGATGAAACAGTAGAGAAGAGGGAGCTATGGGAGCAGAATGTTGTTGCTTATATCAGATAAGGATAATTTGTCAGTTTGGCTTAACTTTTCCTTTGTTATAAAGGATTCAATGAGAAAGACAGAGAGTGGGTTCATCATGAAATGACTCCATATAAAAAAGCTTCAGTGAAACTTTTAAAATAAAAACAAATAAAGCAATCCCTCCAAAACAGGGTGACAAGTAGGCTTATTGAAAATAAAGGAAAAAATAAAAATTGTGATGTGTCTTTATAAGAGGAGTTATCCCAACATTCTTCCCAGTTATCAAATACTAATTTATAGTACTCCATTAAAGCCCTTATCATGGTGTGGAGACGACCTTTCTTGAAGGCTTTGTTAGCACGGCAGTGAACAGGCTCTGATACCTTTTGCAGAGCTGGGAAAGGCTTCCAGTATGGTACTGATGACAAGTATGTGTCATCTGAAGACCAGCCTAGCTAAGTAGAGAGAGGTTCAACACCAGGATGGCTGTAGAGTTCCCCAGAATCATAGACTAACCCACAGAGAGGTTCATATCATCACAGAATTCAGTCAAGAACGGAACTCTCAAGTTTTACAAATGAGAGACCCATAGAAGGAAAATGGCTTCCCCAAGATCCCAGAGGGTCACGATCAATCAATCAGCAAGCTTTTATTAAGAACCTACTATGTGCCAGGTGACGTTAAATGCCAAGTTGAGATAGGAAATCAGTCTCTGACTCTCAGTCCACACTACACTTATTCCCTTGTTATCTTTATTGATGAGAATATCTACACGGGAGAAATTATAGATATTTAAAATATTAAAGGATTGTTAGCAAATAATAATAGACTTTTCCATGCAATTATTTAATATTAGCTTTATAATAAAATCCACCTGAAAATAGATTTTTAAAAATCATTTATATGTCAGCTATTTAATACCATTAGTTGGAGGCATTTGCAAGATAATTTCAAAATACTGAGCAAGGGTTCTGCCAGAGTTTTGTTTAAAATTACTGCAAAAAGTAACCTTGCTTTAATGCCTAGCTCTAGCGCAATGTCTAACCTGACCTCTAGAGTTTCTGAAGTCACAAAATGCATACCTTGCAGGGTAAATTTTGAGTATTTCTTTCAAAACTACACTCTAATTTTGGAAAAAGAGTGATGCTTTTTAGACTATAATTTCTAGTTCATACTGGCTATTTGTTTCAGCATGGATAATTCCCCACCCTCTTCCTCCACCTGTTTTTTTTTCTTTCTTTTTTTGTCTGGACTTGTGCCTGGTGTAGGGGAACTTTGGGTGTTTAAACTACCTTTGCCAACGAAGATCAGCTCTTCAACTTAGAGACTTGTAGAGTTCCTCAGGGTCACACAGCCAGGATGTGCCAGAAGTAGGATCTGAACCAGGACTTCCTGACTCTGAGGCCAGTTCTCCATCTACTAAACTACACTGTCTTTCATGCAGGAGATATTAATACAAAACAAAAAAGTGCTTTACCCCCAAGAAGCTTCCATTTCACTTGGGAGATATAACAAAATACAATGTAATCTGTGGAGGGAGGGGCAGAGATTAAGAGAGACTTCCCATAGGAAGTGGCCTTTGTCTTGAAAGATAGGGAAGTTAAGATTTTTAAAGGCAGAGATGAGGAGGTGGTAAATTCCAAGTATCTGAGACAACCTGTAAAAAGCATGGAGCCAGGGCATAGTGCTAATTCTGGAAGGAAAAAGCAGTGGAAGTTTGGTTGTAACATACATACTTGTGAGAGAGCTACAACCAGGGTGTGGAAACAGGAACAATCACCCAGGAAAGTGAAAATTAGAAGGCATAAAGTTTTGACACGTGCACTGTCTTTGCAGAAAAGTTGATTCAGTAACTACTACAGTGACTAATTCTCCCTCCTGATTAACTGAGTTTATAAAAAATGCTAATTTTATTTTTATATAGTGACACTACAAAGTTGATTTAAGGGCAATATTCACATGAGTTGCTCCAAGTGTATTCTACACTGCTTTTCCTGAGCACCAAAATCACTAGTTACAGTTCTGTGCTCAAGAGAGATCTCCATTTCTTTGCGAGGTCCCAGATCTTCCTTTTCCTGTGTCCTCTGTAAAGGAGCATGAACTCAATCCCAGAACCTTCTGTCTAATGTGAATGGAGTGACCAGCTCTGGGCATTAAAAAAACCATAATGTGCTCCTATAGCTGTGATTCTAGCTGTGAATTAGTGTTTCCCTAGCAATGGCTTTTTGGGGGTTGAGGGTAAGGGGCATTTTGGGGACCTGAGGGCAAGGAGGCGCAGGAAAAAGGGAAAGTAAGTCAAAGCTCCATAAGAAAGGCACCCGGGTGGCGCCAGAAGGTACAGATCAATTTCTCTACAAACAAATGTGGCCTTGGGTGTGCCCAGCTTCAATATGATGTTGGCACTCAGAGCCATATATCCACTGATGTTTGGGCATGGATAAGGGAATGAAAATGGTATGAACTGAAGCCTGAAGTCAAGGTATGCATGCACTCCTTGTGTATACAAATCTCTGAGACTACCCCTCCCCCAATTTATTCTGCCTATATCTTATCTGTACATAATTGTTGGCAGGCTATCTCCCCCATTGGACTGCAAGCTCCTTGAGGGCAGGGACTGTCTTTTGCCCTTCTTTGTATCCCCAGTGCTTAGCACAGTGCCTGGTTTATTGGAACCTAATAAATTCTAGTTGACTATGACCTTAATGTGTCACCTAGAAGGGAAAAAGAAAATACTTCCCATCATTCCCTACGATGAGAAACTTTAGTTCCAGAGATTCCGGGACAGGGATAGTTCCTACTTCAGTTCCAAGCAAACTGGCCTACTTGGTGGTCCCCATTCCCAACATGCCAATTCTTGTCTTCATGTCTTTGCCCGGGTCCCCTATGCCTCAAGTACTTTCCTTCCTCATCTGTCTCTTGGAAACTCTGGTTTCCTACAATGAGTACGTTCCTGTCACCTTCCACAAGAGGCCTTTCCTAATCCCCGTCCTCACCAGTTGTTAGTACTTCCTCCAAAGTTCTCTGCATATATTTTATATTTATTTATTGATTTCCACTCTTAGGAGAATGAAAGGTCCTTGAGGTCAGGGTCTGCTTTTTGGTTGGTTTGTTTGTTTTGTCTTTGTGTTCCCAGCACTTAGTACACAGCCTGGCATATAACAGGTGCTTAATAAATGCTTTTTAAAACAAACTTCTGTGTAGCTTCAAGAAAATTGCCTGTATTTAGTTGACTCATTGTTATAGCAACCATAGAGCTCACTTAATGGGATTATACCTAAGTGTCATGTCATAGACATTTCTGCTGGTATTTCTAGGAACTACTGATTTTGCTCACCTAAGGGATGGCCAAACATAAAGGGCATGCCACAATTTTAATGTGGTTGAGAAGAAAGTAAAGAAGAAAGAAAAGAGTTCCCCCCTTATCAAATCTATACTCCACTGCTCAGCTCTTCAGGCCCTCTGTAATCTGGCCACACCAGTCTATCCAAAATAATTTCCTATAAGAACCATAGATGTAGAACTGGAAGGGTCCTTAAAGGTCATCTAGGCCAACCCCTTCTTTTTTACAGATGAGTAAACTGAGGCCTAGAGAGAGAAAGTGTTACATTGGAAATAGTGGCAGAGCTGGGATTTAAACCCACCTTTTCTGACTCCAAAGCCAGCTCTCTTTTTACTGTATCACACCACTTTCAAGGGAATAAACATTTATTAGGCACCTACTATGTACCAGGCACTGGGCTAAGCACTTTACAATATGATCTCCTTTAACCCTGGGAGCTATTATGATCCCCATTTTGAAGAGGAGGAAACTGAGGTAAACACAGGTTAAGTGATTTGGCCAGGGTCACGGGACTAGTTAGTGTCTGAGGTCTAATATGAACTCAGATCTTCCTGACTCCAGGAAGTGCTCTATCCACTGTACCACCTAGCTACCTCACCCTTTTTTCTATGCTTCCATAGACATAAAAACATTGGATCTGAACTCAGAAGATTTGGGCCCTGAATTGACTGAATCAATGTTCTGCTATGTAACATGGTGAAATGTCATTTTGGGGGACCTCGTGTTTCCTCATCCATAAAACAGAAGGTATTGGACAAGATAATATCTCAGGTCTCAATCCTATGACCACTCTGGGCAGGCTGGTCTCTTCAATATCTCTCCAAATACACATCATACCCTGCACATTCCCATCTTTGGGCTAGTTCTAGACCCAGGAATATTATACACGTTCCTTTCTAGCTATACAAATCCTACCTTTCTTTCAAGACTAACAGGACCTACCCTCTTCCATGGTCTTCCTACCTACTTGGACCCCTACTGGACTCCCCATTCTCTGATCTAATATAAAATTGTAATTTTCCCCTTGCCACTTAGCAGTTGACTTTATGGTTTCTTGTTTGATTTATCTATGTTAGGATTTACTTGTGTGTGTGTGTGTGTGTGTGTGTACATACATACATATATAAACAGTCTAAAACAGATTATATACACACACAGAGAGATAGATAGGAAACAAGGAAGGAAGGAAGAGAGAGAGGGAAGGAAGGAAGGAAGGAAGATAGGTAGATCAATAGATAGATCCATATATGTGCATGTTATTATACACAACTGTACTGGATAACTGCTACTTGAGGGCAAAGACCATTTTATTTTTCCCTATTTATTCCCAGTGCCCAGCACAGCACTTGACACATGGTAGGCACTTAATAAATGCTTTTTGATGGATGGACTGTTTATTGACCTCTTCAAGGAGACTATATTTCTGGGCTTGGATAGCAATTACTTTTATTACAAAGATTAGAGGATCATAGGGACCTATCAGGTCATCTAATCCAACTTCCCCCTTTTACAGATGAGGTGACTGAGGCCAGGAGAGGTCAAGTGACCTGTCCAGTGTCTAACAATGCAGTAACAAATGGAAGAGTCATGATTTGAATGCATGTCTTCTGGTTACAAAGTGCTTTCCAATCCATTTTCTCATTTTGATCCTTACCACAACTTTCTAAAGTATATAAAGTAGTATAGTGGTACAGTAGAGAGAGTGAAGTCAGGAAGACCCATTTTCCTAAATTCAAATCTGACCTCAGCCACTTATTAGCTGTGTGACCCTGGGCAATTCATTTAACCTTTTTGCCTCAGTTTCTTCATCTGTAAAATGAGCTGAAGAAGGAAATGGCAAACCACGCCAGTATCTTTGCCAAGAAAACCTCAAATGGGGTCATGAAGAATCAGACAAGACTGAAATAACTGAACAACAACACCCAAAAGGTAGTACATGTCCTAGGATCATGGGACCAAACCCTACAATGTCCCGAGTTCTTCACAGTGTAGAGTACACCATGGAGCTTCAGTCCTATACTTCCACGTCACTCAGAAGTTTGCAGCTGGCCCAAGGCCAAACAAAACATGATAAATGGCATAGCCATGATTCAAACTGAGGTCCTTTGATCCAGTTTATTTCCACATCTGATCTTTTTTCCAAAGCCACTAGGGTAAATAAAAATTTTCTTTCAATCATTTACTAATGCTACACTACCTGATTTGGGGATTGTAAGAGTGAGAAGGGAGAGAAGTGAAGAATATTGAGAAATAAATTGACAGCAGCTAGCACATAATGGGAGGATGGGATTGGAATTCAAAATATCCCTAGTACTCTGGAGTAGTAGTTAGGAATAAGTAAACAAGAAGGGACCAATGCAGGTTTGCCAAGCCCCATGAATACACAAGGGCAAAGAACTGGATGCCACTATAACAGACAATGATCTTGGGGGCGTGGGAAAACTAGCACTATTTTTAAAAAATCAAATATGATGTTCATATACTTCAAAAGGATTTAGCCTGCTGTGGTCCTGGACTATAAAACCAGGCCTCAGCTGCTTCCTGACTGTGTTCTTGAAGGCCCCTTCTCTCATGGGTGAGTTCTTCCCAGAAGCTCCATTTTGGGGAAGGACCCAGACTAGCCATCCCTCATTCTCCAGAGGGCCACCATGCCTCAGTTGCCCCTTGACTCTGTTCCTGCAGGGCCCTTCTCCCATTGTTGGGTTTTTCCTGGAACATTCATTTTAGAAAAGGTCCCCAGAACATCCATCTCTTACTCTCTGGATTTAGCTACCATACTCAATCCCACTTTTAGTTCCACTTTTATGTGTTGTCTTTTCCCTTTCCTAGAATCTAAGCTTGTTGAGGGCAGGGACTGTCTTTTTGCTTTTATTTGTATCCCCACTACTTAGCATAGTTCCTGGCATATGCTAAGTCTTGCTTAATAAAGGCATGTTGACTGACTGATTATACTTAACAAGACTCAGGACTTTAGTAGAGCTCTGGAACTGTCTAGGCTTCACACCACAAAATAAAGGGGTGCAATGTGGGAATTTGTTTTGGTTGACGACATATTTATTATGAGGGTTTTATTTTCCTTTTTTTCAGTGGGGAGAAGATTGGAGGGAGAGAAAAATAAATGCTTGTTAATTAAAAATAAATATAATTTAATTTAAAAAGAAGGGCATGGAAAAATTGGCAAAGCTTCAGGGCTGAATGATAAAAAGAAAAAGAATGAAGAGAAGGCTAATGGAATTGGACTTATTCTGCCTAGAAAATAAAAGATGGATAGATAATTTGCATTAGGGACAGCTAGGTAGCATAGTAGATAAGAGTGCTAGTCCTGAAGTCAGGAAAGCTTTTGAAATCTGGCCTCAGACTTGTGTGACCCTGGGCAAGTCACTTAACTCTGCTTGTCTCAGTTCCTCGTCTGTAAAATGAGCTGGAGAAGGAAATGGCAAACCCTCCAGCATTTTTGCCAAGAAAACTCCAAATGGGGTCACAAAGAGTTAGACATGACAAACTGCTGAACAGACAACAACAAAAATAATTTGCACAAACATCAGATGACTGACCTAGAGCTGAAAGCGACCCTCAGAGACCACCTAGTCCCACCTCCTCATTTAATAGATTAAAAATACCGAAGTCTGAGGCCAAGGAAGGTTAAATGTTTTATCTGGGGTCATACAGACAGTAAGCTTCTGAGGTGGGATTGAAACCCAAGTCCTTCAGAGGCAGCAATCTTTCTAGTGTATACACTATAATATAAGATACTATAACGTGTTTCAGGATATGAGAGCTCCTAAATAGAGGATGGAGGTCACTGTTCTCTTCGAAAGAAGAAACAGGGTTTAAAATGCTACCTGAAAGATTCAAGCTAGGTTCAAGGGAGTATTATCTGATAGGGACCATTGATCAGAACTGAATAAGTTTATGTAGAGGAGGTAATATCTTATAGTAGAAAGAAAACTGAGCTGCAATCAAGGAACTGGATTCTGGCCCTATCTCTGTCACTAAGCAGTTGTGGGAACTCGGACAAGTCTTGGGGTCTCAGGCTCCTCGTCTGTGAAATGAGGTCAAGATCACAAGCTCTATCTCTTTATCTAGAAGCCCTTAGAGACCATCTAGTATGACATACAGGAGAGGAAACTGAGGCAGTGGTAGGATCTAGATCCTAATCCTTTCTCTCATGCAAGTTAGGTTATGTTTTTCCCCCCTTGTTATTTGTTGTTGAGTCATTTCCACCAAGTGGGACTTTTCCTGACCTCATTTGGAGTTTCCTTGGCAAAGAAATTGGTTTGCCATTTCCTTCTCCAGCTCATTTTACAGATAGGGAAACTGAGGCAAATAGAGTCAAGTGACTTAGCAAGGGTCACACAGCAAGTAAATGTCTGAGGTCAGATTTGAACTCAAGAAAATGAATCTTCCTCACTCCAGGCTCAGCACTCTATCCTGTTCCTGGGACTTAACTGGACCAAGTGCCTAAAGCTAAAATCACACCTCCCTAGAGGCTGTTTCCTGGTAGTATTTGTCTATATTGTGGGTTCCTGGTCACCTAATGGCACAAAATATAAGGTCAGGATCCGTTAGACTTAGAAGCAGATGTCTCAAGATCTACTTGACAAGTAGAATTACCACTTCCCTGCCCACCAGATCTGTTTCCAACAGAGATGAAGGTGGGCTCATCTACTCAAGCTAAGTGCTAGAGTATACTTGTTGAATATTTCTTCTATGTCACAGCTAACTAAACCTCCTCTTGTTACCAGCTGAATGACCTAGGAGTGCCTCACTTCATTTCAACAATGAACCTGAACTGAGTGGATAACTGTCCTGAATTGAGTCTGCCACTAATAGAGGCCCAGGGAAATTAAGTAACTTGGTTAAGATCACATAGGTAGTAAGCAACAAAAGCAAAATTTATCAGTGCAGATTAAAAAACAATTAAAAAAAACAGATCATAGAGCTACAAGAAACCATAGAAGCCACCTAATTTAGCCTACCACTCTCCCTACCCCTCATTTTACAGATGGGAAAACTGAGGCCCAGGGTGGTTAAGTGATTTGCCACAGGTCATATGAAACAAGATTTGAACCTAGGTCCTCCAGACCCTGAGTCAGTGTTCTAACCACTGTACCACACTCCTTCTGCTGCCCTAAATTGCCTTCTTTGAACTTTTAAGTCCTGTCCAGCTCTAACATCTTATGTTTCTACAATAATAAACATAATAGATAATATAAATATCTGTAATAAAAAATAATATATAACATTATATTATAATAATTATATATCATATAATACAAAACAAAATCTGTTTTTGAAGTGTTTAATGATAAGATAGTTTCTTGCCTAATGGCAATGATAAAAAGGTGATAATGATAAAATGATAAAAAGAAAGTCTTTTATGAAGTCAGGGCACAATGAAGACCTGTCTCAACCCTAAGGGCTCTCCACATAGTCCTACATTTCTGTCAATTCTTTTCTTTCTTTCTTTCTTTCTTTTTCTTTCTTTCTTTCTTTTTGTTCCACCTCCTTCTCTCTGTCCCTCTTTTTATGAACAACTCGTTCTATTTTTATCTTTTAAAAAGCCCAGTTACTCCACCTGTTGAACCCTAGCATCTCCATGCGGTCCTTAAAACTATCTCATAGTCATTGCCGATAGCAGCAAAAGGAAACCCACTTTATTTTTACTTTTTAAAGCTACAACACTTTCTACCTGAGTTCTGCTCAGTCCTAACACAGGAGATAAATATGACTCTGTTTCATGATACCCTTTGCCCTTTGGGCAGTTACTAGATTGTTTATACTCTGCTCAGAGAGATGATACCAGTATCACACAGGGCTTGGGTGGAAATAAAATCATAGCAATGTCCCTTGGATTACCCTCAAGTGCCTTTCTAATTAGGAGGTACAAAGTGCTTCACACATCTTATCTATTGTGCTCACAATGTTCTCGTAAGGTCTAAATGTCATTTCCACTTTCAGCTGAAGAAAGAGAATGTGTTGGCAGGAAAACGCATTTTCACTAGACTGTAAAAAACTGATCTTTGGATTACTCACAACTTTGATTCTTCAGAGATTATGGTGTTCCAAGATTCCCAATCACATAATGTCACCAGGAAGACATTTTTGGTTTTGTAATGATCATTTTTTTTTTTGGCCTGAGAGTAAGCAACCTTGGATCATTAAAAGTATTGCCCAATTTCCCAAATGCAGTCTAGGCCTCTTTTTCTCCTTTTGGATAGTGGTCCCAGGTAGTCACTATCTAATATCTATCTATCTTTCTCTCTCTCTCTCCATCTATCCATCTCTATAGCTATAGAGATAGATTTGTATGTGTGTACACATACATATATGTATATATTATTTACACTTATAGCTATTTACATCTCTTATATAGATATCTACCTATATCTATCTCTATATAGACATCTACAGACGAACCAAAGACATCATAGAGTGATGTCTTGACTTGTATGTGAATTGGATTTAAGTGAGGCAGAGTTGCACAATAGAGAGTTAAAGATATAGAAATAAATATAGCTCTAGATATAAATAATAGATATAAATGCATATATGTATATATAAAACATAATATATAACATATATAATATATGCAGATCTAGCTATAGACATAGATCTATCGACAGATCAGTAGCTATGTATAGATATAGACTGATATATCTATAGATAGACATAAATGCATATAAAATATGTACATATACATGTGTCTGTGTGTATATATGGTCAGTATATATAAAATGTGTGTATGTATATACGCATACACACTGTCTAATATATAATAATTATTAAAATATTATATAATAATATACATGTAATATATCCTCTATTAGACAGTATATGTACCCTAATATATTAGCACATATACACACATGTATACACTTATATGTTTATACACACATACACAGACTGTTTGTCCTTTGTTTAGAAGAGGACCAATAACATGACAGGGAGATGGCTTGACTTTTGTATGAATTGGATTTAAGTGAGGCAGAGTTGCACAAAGCCATCAGACTCACACTCTTTTCCTCAGTCATCAAAGTCCAGTGGCCAGACAAAAGTCAGGACGTCTGGTGATGGCCCAGGATCCAGTGGATGACCTTGATGTCTTCAATGTCTGACTAATGTCAACATCCACAGCGCCTGTTTCAGCCTCCTTCATATCTATCGGAACAAAGTGTTCTCATCCACCCATTCCTCTGGGGAGAGTATTCACATGCTTGAAGTAGACATCCCCCCAACTCACCAGTGGGTTTGAGGCCTATTGGTTACCCTTAACCTGGGTTAGCCTTGTCTACTGTGATGGTTTTACCTGGGTGTGCCTGCTGCAGATGCTACAGCTTCTTGGATCTACAGGGGAGAGTTGTGTGAAAGGTGGACACCAAATGTAGATGAGCAGCCCTGAAAAGGTTCAGCAAGGCCTCACACCAAAGGTGCTAGTCCTCCCTGAAGGCCCTGTACACCCCCCCATATACATACATACACACATACATATATACATACATACATACACACATGTGTATGTATGTGTATATATGTATACACACATATGTATATGTGTCTACACATGTATGTCATATAGATTATATGTACATGTATGTTATATGCATTGTATTCATACATATATGTGTGTGTATGTGCATGTATACATACACAGACTCAAGGGTAGCAGGCACAAGTAGGCTACTACATGTTACCTATGATAATCTTAGCCCAAGAAATGGTGGAAGTGATCATAAAACCATAGATTTGGAGCTAGAACTATCAAATCTATGAAGTCCAACCCCTCTCACTTTTACACTTGAGGAAACTGAGGCACAGAAAGTTTTGGTGACTTGCCCAGACTCACACAGCTAGTAAATGTCCAAGGAAAGAGCCCAACCCAGTTCTTCAGGACTCCTAGTCCAGTGCCCAACCCACTACTAGACTACACTGTCTCTCAGCATCATTCAGGAAATGTATGATAGGAAAAGAAAGTGAGCTAGTCGTGTCATAAGATCTGATTGGCCTCCCTGCCACAAGTCTTTCCCTACTGGAAACCAACCTCCTTATAGCTGCTTAAGTGGTTTTCCTTAAGCTTTGGTCTGATTATGTCACTCCCCTGCTCTATAAATTCCATGGGTTCCCCATTGCCTCCAAGATAAAAGATAAACTCCTCTGTTTAGCTTTAAAACCCTTCACAACCTGGCCCGACCCTCTCTCTCCAGCCTTATTCTATATTCCTATCCATTCTCTTTTCTACAATTCATCCAAACTGACTTTTCTCACCATTTTTTCATACGTAGTACTCCGCGTCCTGGCCTAGTGCTTTGCAGTGACTGACTATGCCCTGTGCCTGGGGTGCACTCCCTCTCACCTCAACCTCATAGACTCTCTCTCCTCCTCTAAGACAGAGCTCAAGTGTTTTACCTTATCCAGGCAGCATTTCCTTATTCCCTCCAAATGCTAGTGCTCTGTCTCCAGGGATGTGCTGGTAAATGTCGAACAATCAGTTCTCAAAAGAAAAAAAAAAGAAAGAAAAAAAAAGTGTTCCCAACATACTTTTAAGTTTAATACATATTGTAAACATTTTGTCAGAGGCAGAGTGGATAGAGTGCCAGGTTGGAGTCAAGAAGACTCATCTTCCTGAGTTCAAATCTGGCCTCAGACACTTCCTGGCTACGTGACCCTGGGAAAGTCACTTAACCCTGTTTGCCTCAGTTTCCTCATCTGGAAAATGAGCTGGAGAAGGACATGGCAAACCACTCCAGAAAACCCTAAATGGGGTCATGAAGAGTTGGACAGGACTAAAAATGACTAAACAGCAACAACAAAAATTTCTTCATCACTTTCTTAAGTCTAGACAATCAACAGATCAATAAATCAAGTCCTGATTTCTAGGTTTACTGATTTCTCACAAGCCCCCTGACTTCAGCATACCTCTTCCTCCTTCCCTAACTACTTTGTATGTAACAGCCTTGCTTTTGTTTTGTTTTTATGCAACATGTTCTTATATCAAATGTATACATCTTGCTTGCCTCAAGAGATGTAAGTAAGCTCCTTAAGAGTACTGATTTATTTTTGATATTTATATCCCTAGTGCCTAGCACTGTGCCTGGTATCTATTAGCCTCTTTTAAAAATGCTTATTGATTGACTGAGAGTGAGGATAAACAGATGGATAGAGTGTTGCACTACTACCTAGGAAATATTTTTTTAAAGCCTAAAGGATAGAGCACTGGCCTGGACTCAGATTTGACCTGAGTTCAAATGTGGTCTCAGATACTTGACATTACTAGCTGTGTGATCCTGGGCAAGTCACATAACCCCAACTGCCTTGCCCAAAAAAAAAGCCTAAAGGAGGTCCTTCAGCACATTGAGGAGACAGAGGATCCACGGGAGGACATGGGCAAGATTGCAACGGACATGAAGCTGTGGCTGGATTGTCAATTGTCCTAATGGACAGAGTATGCACATGGAATGGATGAAATCACCAGTCCGTGAAAGTAGTGAACAGTATGCTATACATAAAGAAAGCTTCTTGCCCCAAGATCACTGGATCTTGGCCAGGATCTGCTGCCTCATCAACTAGTCCTAATTCCAGAAGACAATAGTCTAATGATCACTGTGATAATGCCCCGGATGGCAACATGTACAGTGGGAAACACACTGGCACAGAGTCAGATCTGCCTCAACACTACCTAGGTGGCTCTGGGCAAGTGCCTTAATCTGCCTGGGCTTCAGTTTCCTCATATGTTAAAAAAAAAAAAAAAAAAGGAGATTCGGCCAGGGTCCTTTGCAGCCCTAGCTCCCGGTCTGATGGTGATGATGAGCCTCTCTTCTTCATGTTAATAGTACTACTAATTATAATGAAATAATGGTACTTGAAATTTACGGAGGACTTTACAGTTTGCAAAGTGCTTAGCATACATCATTTCGTTTGATTATACACATATATATGTACATATGTGATTAAATATATCATACCTATACCTGTTATATATGATATTATGTACATATATTTTAAAAAATAAATTGGAGATATTCAACATAGGGAAAGCATGAACAGCAAGGTAGATCAGGAAAGCTTTCTTGCAGAAGGTATAATTTTAGCTGGGATTTAAAAGAAACCAGGGAAGTCAGGAGTCATGGAAGAGGGAGAGCATTCCAGGCATGTAGTGAAAATGCTCCCATTTGGGAGATGGAGTGTCTTTCTTGTGCGAGAAACAGCACAAAATTCCTTGCAGAGTTTCCTCATCCAGAGAATCCAGAAATCATTCCCTGTCCCCTATCCTCACAAAATCAGGAGAACGTGAAGAAGGCTCCCAGCATGCTGGTTGGACCCCCTCAATGACAAACTTACAGGAGGATGGTTATATCATGCCAAGGGTGACCTAGGACTGGCTGTGATCCTTATTGTTAGCAAGGACACCCTCATCTATAAGATTACAGACCCATTAGAGCATCGCAGGATAGACAAAGCCATTGTCACCAATGCCTTCTGCCTCGCTCCCACCCTCCTTTATAAAACACAGCCTCTGGATGAAGAAAGCTGAATATAACACTAGTCATTTTTCTTGGATTGACACAGCCTGGCATGATTACATCAGCTCCTATCACACTTAATGTCACTATAAAGCTCCAAGAGCCCAGATGCATGACTAATGAAAGCTCTGACATACACCCTGCATTACTCACATACTAAAGCCTCATTTGGTGGGAAGCCATTGAATCCAAGGACACAGGGCTGGGCTGCAAAACAGCCACACCAAAAAGATTTTGCTAAATTCAGTGGTCAACTCTGGCTCCTCAGCTGTCTCCTCTCTGCTAGTCATGGAAGTGCTATCTATATGCCTCTACAAGTGAACCCTGCATTAGTACCCCACCCCACATGATAAGGAGGAGAGGTATGGGGATGAGAAAATGGGTACAGAGTTCATAGGATGATGATTATAATAATGCCCAGAGTGGCAGCATGTACAGTGGAAAGCCCATTGGTTCCCTGAATCAGAGAACCTGGGTCAGTCTGCTTCACATCTATCTATGTGGCCCTGGGCAAATCCCTTAATCTCCTTGGGCTTCAGTTTCCTCATTTGTGAAAAGAGGGGATTGGGCTAGAAATCCTTTCTAGCTCCAGCTTCTGTGATCTGAAGATGAAGTTATCCCTTCTACATCTCCGGGGTTAGAGGAGTGGCACCCCAGTAATATGGAAAATCCATATAAAATTTTTGACCCTCCTCTGATAATTTAGAAATCTGAATTATTAAAAGATAAAATATATTGATGTTATGCATACTATACATATATTTTATGCATTTTTGAGTTTCTAAACTTTTTTCTGTGTTGTCTGCTGGCTTTCACATGTCGTCTGAAGCTTCTGCAAAAATCCCAAAACATTCCCATTTAATTTAATTCATGTCAACCCGCGATTTTTCAAAACCATGATGGGGAAAGTCTTGATGTGGAAGGGATAACTGTCTAGTGAAATAGTAACATAATTAGGTGGTGCAGTAGGTAGAGTGCTGGGTCTGGAGTCAGGGAGACTCATCTTCATGAGTTCAGATCTAGCCTCAGACACTTCCTAGCTATGTAACCCTGGACAAGTCACTTAAGCCTGTTTGCCTCAGTTACCTCATTTGCAAAATGAGAAAGAAATGGCAAACCACTCCAATACCTTTGCCAAGAAAACCCCAAATGGGATCACAAAGAGTAAAACACAATTGAAATGAGTGGACAACAACAACAATAACACAGGAGTATTGTGAGGATCAAATGAAATGTTTGTAAAGTTCTTAACAATGCCTAGCACACCGTAGGGGCTTAATAAACGCTTGAATCTTTCTTTCCTTTTATTTGTATCCCCTACTCACATAATGTACCATACATAATTAATTAGCACGCAATAAATGCTTGTTGGTTGATGAATTCTAATGCCTAGGGCAAACCCAGAGAGAATCCCCTCAAACTCACCTAAGGGAGAGAGCTCAGAGGACACAAGGCCCTATGGACACAGAGACTGTAGAACAACTTGAAACCGTTGCTAGGGTGGGAGCAGTGTGGAGTCTCACTGGGGAGGAGATTGCCTGGGTATGGCTGTCCAGGCCAGGGGAAAAGAAACACCATCTGGTAGCTTCCTAGTTTTATTAATTATCCTTGCTAGCTAGGTGCTTCACTTAGTTGTTTCTGTCGGCCAAAAGAGCATACAAGTTCTGTTAGCTCACTCTAAGTTTTAGCACTCTAGGGCAAAGTGGTAGTCACCTTACCCTAGTTACAATCACACTGATTAGAGACACCAAGAGGAACTACAAAAGGAAATCTATGGGACTAAATAGTTTGCCAGATCTGTTGGGGCCAGCTTTAGGGGCGGATGTCTTAGCAGAATGACACGTGATTAGACAAAGCACTATATTCTCATGGGACATTTTTTTTTAGCCAACTATGGCACACAACGAGCTGTAAAATGAATTCTCAGTGAAGGAAACTCTAATAACTTGCTTAAAAAAAGCTGGCATATTGTCAGTTGACTCTGAAGAATGGGGATTTGGGTTACCAAGAAACCTTAGTTTTGTGTATTGTTGCCTTGTGATTCCGAGTTAGCTGTGGCTTCAAGTTACCAGCCTTAGATCTGTAGCTGAATTGGGCTTTCATGAGGGAAAATGGACTTTCTCATGAGATTCAATGGATCCATCATCTATTAGCCACTTTCTTCATGTAAATACACTCCTAGCATGAATCCATCCTTTTAGCTATTCAAAAACATTTACTAATTCAATTCAATAAACATATATATTTATATATGCATATGAATATAGATGTATGTATAGATATATGTGTATACACATGCATATGTGTGTATACATACATGTGCATATACACGTGGAAATATACATGTGTATATACATATGTGTATATGTGTATGTGATATGTGTATAGTTCCTTTTATGTACATGGCACAGGTCATACAAAGATGAAAAAGAATTCTATCTCTGACCTCAATAAGTGTTCTATCTACTGTACTACCCAGCTGCTCCCAAGCTGGGTGGTACAGTAGATAGAGCACCAGCCCTGGAATCAGGAGGACCTGAGTTCAAATCTGGCCTCAGACACTTGATGCTTCTTAGCTGTGTGACCTGGGCAAGTCACTTAACCACTACTGCCTCAACAAAAAAAAATACTGAGGACTCCAAAGAGCTTTTGTTTATATGTTATGTGTCCATTGATATTTACTACAGTAGACATTTTAAAAAGCTTAGTATTTTTATGAAAAGAGCTTTAACTTCTTGGCCCCCTGAAAAGTTCCTGGTAATTCCCAAGGGTCCTTGGACCACACTTTGGGAATCACTGCACTAGATGAACTCTGAGTTTCCTTCTAGCTCTAAATCTATAATCCTATGTGTAGAGCGCCATGCTAGATGCTAGGGGGAATAGATGGTTTAGGGAAGATATGGTTCCTATCTTATATCCAAGTTCTAAATAACTCTCATAGGCTCTAAGTGAAACTAGAGAAATTCAAATATGTGAAAGACCATTGTGGGCTAAGTTAATCAGGAAAGGCCTAATGGAGGAAGTAGGTCATGAAATAAACCTGGAGAGGCCTCTGAAGTTGGGTCTAGTGGAGAGGAGAGGGAGGATGCCATATTGCTCTAATAATAGTTAAGATAACATTTGTGTAGCACATTATGTTTTGCAAAGCATATATCCTGTGAGGTAGGTACTATTATTATCTCCATTTTATAGTTGAAGAAACTGAGTCTGTGAGGTAGGTACTATCTCTATTATCTCACATAAACAAAAAACTAAGTCTGAAAAAGCTTAAGAGATCTATCCAGGATCACAAAGTGTCTGAGGCAGATATTCATTGTGCTACTTAGATGACTCCAACTTGTGTTTGGTGTGAGCATTGGGGAGGGGGAGGGGAGCAGAGGAGGGAAGGATGTGTTTTTTGATACCTCTTTCCCATCGATACTTGCCCCCTCCTTCACGTGACCAAGGTCTCCAAAGTGGCTTTCCTAAATGACTTCCACATTTAATCTGAGTGAGAGGCGATAGATAGATAGATAGATAGATAGATAGATAGATAGATAGATAGATAAACTGACTAATAAATAGAGATGTGTATGTGTGTGTATGTGTTACGAGGAGGGGAGAGAAAGGCTAATGTCCTACTGCATCAGCATCTTCCTTCCCTGGATTGGGTCCTTCTGATGAGCTTGACCCATCAGGACAGTAGAAATATACATTAACAAACTCACATTTCTATAAGGCTTTAAGCTATACAATAGAGTGCATGCTCCTTGAGGGCCAGTACTGTTTATTTGACTGTTTTGACTTTGTTATCTCTAGCACCTAGCTCAGTTCTTACCTTATAATAAACACTTAATAAATACTTATTATTTGTTGACTAATGATAGAAAGGGATTTGTTATCCCTACCTGGAAGAAATACTTCCATGTTAATTGAGGGAGGTGGCAATGGGTCAATTCAACTCGACAAACATTTATTAAGCACCAGCTTTAGAAAGAAAAACATTTATTAAGTACCTACTATGTCTGAGGCCCGGTGCTAAACACTGGGGATAGAAAGACAAAACAATGAACAGTCTATGACCTCAAGGAATGTATGTGCTACTGAGGAGATATGATTACACTGGCAGATAAGTAAATACAAGGTAACAACTGAGAGGGCAGCAGTATGGAGGGAGACTGGTTCCCAGAGAAAGACTTAGAAGAGAAAAACGTCGTCTGAGCTGAGCCTGAGAGGAAGGTAAGGATTCTAAGAGGCATAGGTGAGGAGGGAGTGTCTTTCAGGTATGGGGCATTAGCATAGGTGAAGGCACAGAGACAGGAGATACAATGAGGACTACTAACTTGAAATGCGGTTTGGCTAGAAGATAGAGCTATTGAAAAGAAGTCATGGGAAATAACATTGGAAAGGTAACTAGAAACCAAATTGTGGACGGATCTTGAATGCTAGGCAAACCGTTGTATTTTGTCGTAAAGGCAAAAGCAAAGGTGAAGAAGTGATTGATGAGTAGATGCAGAAATCAAACAGAAGGGACCCTACACAAGAAATGATATAGTAGAATACTACTACTAATAATAATTAATAGAACTATGACGAACAGGTGCATTAGCAACACAAATGTGATCTGCACAAGATATTTGCTGTGGGTGTCTCCACCATAAGAACACCATATATGTTCTAGATATAGGGGAACAGGTGGAGCTATCAAGGAATACTCCTAAGGACAAGCCCCGTTACAGCAGAAGCAGCTTGAGAAAGTTATTGATGACCTACAGAAAGACTGTGGAACTCTTTCTGTCATCAATATCAATCCTGAATTTGCAATAGAAAACTTCAGTGCCATACAACCTAATTAGAGGGACCAAAACAAACAAACAAAAAACACAGAATTAGAAAGCAAAAAAATACCAGCAATTATAGATAGATTTTACACACACACACACACACACACACACACACACACACACACACACAGGGGAGCATTTATTAAGGGCTTATTATGTACTAGACACCATATTAAATAGCAGAAATACATTATATAAACAAGAAAGACAATTCCTACTCTCAAGGAGCTTACATTCTACTGGGGAAAGGATACACAGAAAGTGGAGCTGGAAGAGGAGGGGGTGGTAGAGAAGGAAGGAGCAAGGAACCTGTGCAGGAGGAAAAGTAGTTCAGAGAATGGAGTCAGGAGTGGAGTGTAAGATCGCTGAAGGTACTCCTGAAATAGTGTTTGGACAGTCAGTCAGTCAGTCACCAATCAGGAGAGCTGGCCTCCATCAACAATTGAGAATGAAAGCTGAAAGGTTAAAAAGTCAAAACAACACAATGAACTAAAGAAATAATTTAACACCAATAAAAAATGTTACTATAGAGACTTGAGAAGAAATCAGAGGAAAGACAGAACATCCAAAGAAGTAAAATATGGAAGATTTCTGGTCATCTGTATCTATAAGGAGACAGGAAGCCCTGCAACAATGAAAGTGCAATTTGGATCAAACACAACGCAAAGAACTTGCTCCCCTTTAACATAATGAATTACAGAACAATTACATCAAGGGAGATGGTTGAAACTCTAGCTTCTTGGTAAAACTGGAAAATGGCGAGTCAAGATAGGATTCATAATTATTGACTTAGACACTTCACAGTGGTGTATGAATTACTAACAAAGTAAAGTTCACCAGCTTCACCATGGATATAAGCTTTTCTATCCTTCTTAACAGAAGGCATCACATATTTATTCTTAAGAAATGAGAACACCAACTTTTCTCTATAAATATAAGCCACTTTATAGAACATGCATAAACACGTAAGTGGCTTATATTTGCATTATCCAAAAATCTTATAAGCACTGAGGAAGAAAATAATACATCAGCTGAGGGTGCATCAGAAAGTGCTAGAGGCATAAAGGGCAACTCATTATTAATTTGATAATTATTAAGCAAGCCACCCAAAAGCAAAATATTTATGTGGCCTTCATTGAGTATTCAGAGGTTTTGATTCAGCTCAGTACCCATTCATGTACTGCAAATATGTAAAATAGACATGGATATAGTGAGAATGCTATAGCAAATGGTATCTACATGGAAAATTATTCTCTATTAAAAACACACTATTAATAATAGAGAATAATTTATGTAAAACATGGCCTTTTAGGGCAACCTAAGATCATTGTGTTTCTGCTTAGTTCCAAACCCATTATCATATCTTCTGAATAGAATTGAGTATGGCTCTCAAGGATTGTTGCATCAAAACACTGAATCAATCACTTGATATACAACACTGACATCAAATAGAGTGGTCCCACCAAAGAACACATTGAACAACTTCTCGTTCACATGGAAAGTTTCTCTTATTATACGGGAACATTATTTGGACTCAATCAGTGTAAATCTTTCAATGTGTACCCAGAAGAAATAGAGACTGAAGGCTTTGACCTTGAATCAAGAGGTCATATGGAACCAATGGATAAAAACACTATTTACAGATCTCTTGGTCTTCTCTAGGCTTCTCTATTAACTGCAAAATCACTATGGGTAGAGATAAAGGAGTCATATCTGGAGAAACAAAGGTGATATAAAAGCAAAAAGTATCAATAATTTTAAAGCCCCTAAGAGAGCTAATATTTTAAGTTTTAATGGAGGTCAGATGAGGGCAAAACCCTGTGGGAACCAGATACAGGTTCTGTTATGTTTGGGTGGAGGGGAAGAAGGGTGATAAGAAAGCATAATGAAAGATTAAATAGTATAATAATACTAAAAAAAAACACAAAACTTGAGCCCCACAAAGAACAAGAGTTGACTCTGTTGTTCAGCATGTACTTTGCCATCACCAGTGCTTGACAATGCAGATTTTTGTGAATCAAGACCATTACCCTTGACGTGGAGCCCAGTACAATTGACAATGTCCAGGCCAAAATGTAAGACAAGGAAGGCATTCTATGAGATCAACAGAGATTAATCTTTACTGAACAGCATCCAGAAGATGGGTGAACCTTGTCTGACTACAACAAGCAGAAAGAATCCACCCTGCACTTCGTTCTGCAATTGAGGGGAAATATCTAAATTTCCTTAAGTTTCTTTCAAGCTTTTGAGTAATTAGGGATGTTTTCCCCTGTCAGGTTGGCTGATTGTTTGACTAACATGGTTGGTTGTTTGGATGTTACGTGGACACAGTCCCCGTTAGCTTTTGTTTACTTCTGTTCATGACATTCCCCTGGCATGAAACCCTCTTTCTTTTCCTCTTGTCTTTCCAAGCTCATATGTCCCACCACCTCTAAGAAGCCTTATCAGCCTAGCCAAGCCCACAGATTTCTTTCTTCTCTGAATGCTAATAGCACTGAGTATCCATAGGCCTTACTGATATACCCAGCACATATGGTCTTTGTAATTTTCCTTTTAATGGGTATATGGTTTGTCTCTTTGATTGGCTTATAAGCTTCTGATGCCTTAAACTACTTTGCACCCCTTCTTATGCTTTATCTTCTCTATATACTGTGATTGGAATTTGCTTTGTTTGCCTTGTTCCTACTTGAGGGTAGGACCTGAGTAAGAACAACAAAACAACAAGCTTGCATTTATATAGCATTTTAAGGTTTGCAAAGCATTTTACAAATGGTATCTCGTTTGGTCCTCCAAACAGCTCTATATAGTTGGTGTCATTATTATCTCCATTTTACAGATGAGAAAACTGAGGCAAACAGGTTAAGTAATTTGCCCAGAGTCACAAAGCTAGTAAATGTCTGAGCTAAGATTTGAACTCATTTTCCTGATTCCAAGACAAATGCTCCATTCCCTGTTCTACCTAACTTCCCTGCTCATCTTTTAATCCACAGCACCTAGCATGGTTCCTTTTGATAATGTTAAAAAATGTTTGTCGAAATAGATTAAATTGATTTAGGTGGAGTTTTTCAAAGACCTTATAACATCAATCATAAAGTCCTGAGCATACATTTACACAGACTCTGTACCTGTAGCAGAAGTCCATGCCATGGGACCCAATGACTCTATGACCACTATTTTATTCTACCCTATTCAAATATTTGGTGACCAATTTTCAAAGTGGCCCTTCCCAATCTCTCTCTTGAATCCCTCCATTTATTTCCATTTGACATTCCTTCCCCATTCCACCCGATCCTCACTCCTCACAGGGACCATGAAGAGCTTTCAGTTTGGTACTTAGCAAGAGTTTCCATCCCTGCTATGACCCAACACATCAGAGTGCGTTCTGATAAAAAGCCACAGATATGAACCTAAAGAATTGTGATTTTCTTAATGGGAACATTGGTTAGCTTGTGGTTATACTTAAAAAGCCCACAGACACCAATAAATTGTGGATTTCAAAATATAGGCACCTAAAACGGACACTGTAGGATCATAGATTTATAACTAGAAAGGACCTTAGAGATTATCTAGTCCAACCATCTCATTTTTTGTTGTTGTTCAGTTGTTTTCAGTCCTATCTGACTCTTGGTGACCCCTTTGGAAGTTTTCTTGGCAAAGATACTAGAGTGGTTTGCCATTTCCTTCTCTGGCTCATTTTACAGATGAGGAAACTGAGGCAAACAGGGTTAAGTGACTTGCGCAAGATCACAGAGCTGGTAAGTGACTGAGGAAGATGAGTCTTTCTGACTCCAGGCCCAGCACTCTGTTCACTATGGCGCCATCTAGCTGCCCATTTTCCTTCTACTCTACCCTCTTCATTCAGGTTATAGTTACTTAGGCTGATTTTTGCTCCAAATGTTAAGAAGGCATAATGTAAATCAAAATGGATCTTTATAAAATAAAACTGGTTTTAAAGAGTGCCTACATTTTGATATGTCTTTGTTGAACATACAATATGCTTTCTTTAGAATCTTAAGTAAAAATTGATTTTTACAAGGTTGAGGCAGCTTGGTGAAGAAGTAGTGCATCCCAGTAATGGAGATATTATACAGGCTCTGCTGTAATGTGACCTGAATTCAGATCCTGCTTCTGATCCTTACTCCCTGTCACTTAATCTCTCTCAGCCTCAGTTTCCTCATCTGTAAAAGGTTAGACTAGATAACCTCTGTGGTTATCTATGAAAAAAGTTAAGAAGGCACTATTTCCTCATTAAAAGTTAACACTATTGAATTCATGGAAGAAGCACAAGCAAAGATGTTAGAGTTGGGCTTCACGTGTCTAGTCTAATAATTGCTAACTTTGGCCCTGATTTTGTTATGCCCTAAGGTTTCTCCAGTTCTTCTAAGGCTTGTAACCCCAAAAAAAGTCAAAACTAAATTCATTTTAATTTACTTTAGCATAAAAACAACACTAAGTGACCTTTTGGGGCAGCTAGGTGGTGCAGTGGACAGGGTGCTGGGCCTAGACTCAGAAAGACTCATCTTCCTGAGTTCAAATCAGATGCTTATTAGCTGTGTGATTCTGGGCAAGTCACTTAACCCCATTTGCCTCAGTTTCCTCATCTGTAAAATGAGCTGGAGAAGAAATGACAAACCACTTAGTATCTTTGCCGAGGAAATCCTAAATGGGGTCATGAAGAGAGGGACATGACTGAACAACACCAAGTGGCCTTTTAGGAGGTAGAATAGGGAGATTAAAGGGGGAACGTGGAAGACTTGAAGGTCTATGAAGGTCAGGAATCACTAGCCTGTCCATCCTAGAAAGCAGAGATGCCTTTGAAATCCTCTTTTATTTTTTGTTTTTGCACTCATCCTTAATTCTGAGCTATTCTCAGTCAGTCCCTAGAGGGCATAGTTTCTTTAGTTTATTGATGCTGTTTTGTCCTCTCAGCTCACAGGAGAAAAAAAGGGAAATGGAAGAATGAATATAAAACACCTTATATTACAGAATCCAAGAATTTAGACTAGGTAGTGGTCATCCAGTCCAACTCTTCCATTTTGCAGATGTGGAAATGTAGACCCACACAGTAGGACCAAAGTCAGACAGTAGGTAGTAGATCTGGGACAGTTGGTTACAAATCCAGTGTTCTGGGAATTACATCACATATGGTGCAGAAAATGTGCTGTCTTGGGTGAAGGCTACCATACCCATCACCAACAGGATGTGAACTTCCATAGGTATTATAATTCAGGTCCTTACCACTTCTCATCTGGGCCCAAATAGTCTCCCTACTTCTAGGTTCTCCTCCAATCTTTCCTCCACATCTCTCACAATAAAATATTCACAAAGAACAAATTTAACTGTCACTCTCATTTTTAGAAGAATTTTCAGTGGCTCCCAAGTCCTTAGAAAGAGTAAAGATTTCTCAGTTTGGCATTTTAAGTCATTCATAATCCTGCTGTAGTTCACATTTCAGAGATAGATAATTTATTATACACACCACTCCCCTTCATACACTCTACCTTCCATCTAAACTGCCTGCCTTGCTATTCCCAGGACTCAGTATTCTGTGCCTTGGGGGCCATCTCTAGTCATCCTGATCTGTATATTGTCACTGGACCCAGATGGCTAAGGTGGAGAAAGTGTGGCTGGTGACTTTGCAGAGCCCCCCCTCACTTAAATCCAATTCACTTGCAAATCCTGGCATCACCTTCCTGATGGACAAACAACAGTTCTGTGCCTTGCACAGGTTGTCCCTCATACCTGTTAGGAACTCCTTCCCCACCTACCTTTGCCTCTTAGAGTTTTGAGTATTCTTCCAGGCTTAGCTGAAGTACCATCTCCTATAGCAAGCCTCTCCCAATCCCCCTAGCTGTTAGTTAGTAGATGCTCTCTCCCTTCAAAAATTATCTTCTGTATAGTTGACTGTTTACATTCTATCTACCACCCCCACCCCCAGCAAAGCATAAACTCCTTGAGGGTTTTTTGTTTTGTCATTATATCTCCAGCACTTATCTCAGTGCCTTAGGTTTAATATAGGCTTGTTGAACGGGATTGGAGTGGAGGGATGGGACCGATTGCTGGCAGATTTCAATTCAACAACCTCCTGTTTTCTCATTTGTCTTTTTGTAACAGAAAAACATGCCTTTTTGCAAGGTAGCTTGTTGGGTGAGGGTAAGCGGGGTATAGTCCCACTTTTGGACTCATCTGATGATCTCAGAGTCTCTTTGACTTTATTAGCACCAAATGAGCTGACTGGCCCAGACATGAATATTACAAAAACTAATAACTGTTTTGGTGGCTCCTAATGACATTGACATAGAATAAGGGATTGGAAGAGTTGAGACAATAGGAGTTATATAAAGACAGTAAACATAAATCAAACTGTGGTTTGTTCTTAGGAATTTTAGTTTTGATTTTGGCTCTTTGATTTGGCCATTTGACTGACCATGTGACATGCTTTCAGGGGGACCCTTGAGTAGGAACTCTCCCCCAAAGCTTCTCTATTACTTGTTGGACCTTGAATTGCATAATTAGAAAGGCATTTCTTTGGCTTAAGATTGCATAAGCCCTATCAAAATATAAAATAATACTGCAAAGTCATACATTAAGTATTGTCGGTCATTTACAACTTAGGTTGTATGAATTTAGATTGTTTCCTGAGTTCATTCACAAGTAAGGTGAAAATATAGAGAGACAGGGAATGTAACAGTAAAGAGAAAATAAGGATCCTGGTAACACCAGAAAACAAATATCACTTACCCAGACCATCCTTGTCCAGAAATTAATATGAATCTGTGAAACCCAAAGTAGGAATCTGAGGTCCTTTTGGTCCTTTATAAATAAGTCAGAACAATAGTACTTCTGGGTAAAATATACCCTGGGTAAAAAGGAAAATTATAGCCCTCCAGCCACACCTTCATGGACAGATAATAACAACTCACACTTACATAGCACTTCACAGTTTATAAAGCATCTTCTTCATAACAAACTTGTGAAATGTGGAGTGCAGATACCATTGCAACCATTTTACAGATTAGGAAATGAGTCTCAGAGAAGTGACATTTCTTTCCCTAAATCACACAGCTCATGTCAAAACTGGGATTTGAAATTGGGTCTTTTGAATCCAAATTCAGTAGCAATTAGGTTGTGTATATATATACGTTACATAGAGTGCCTGACCTGGAGTCAGAAAAATCCGAGCTCAAATTCTGCCTCAAATACTTCCTATTTGGGTGCGACCCTGGGCTTGCCATAGCTTCTCACAGCCTCAGTTTCTTCATCTATAAAATGGTGATAATGATAGCATCTATCTCCCAAGGTGGATGTAAAGATCAATTGCTAAAGTACTCAGCAAACTTTAAATCCCCTATATAAATGCTAGCCAGCAGTTATGTTCACTGCATGTGAAGCTGGGTCTATCATGGATTTAAATAAGCCTGTCTGCTTTCTAATACTCCAATTCTCTTTTGATTAGTTATTTATTTCCTAGCTTATAGCTTATCCTTGGAGTAACTACATTTAGCAGAAATAGGCTTTTTGGGATTCTCTTGACACTTTCTAGAACTATAACTCAAAAAGATCATTTGGATTGGGGGCAGAGTCAAGATGGCAGATTAGAGGCAACCCAGCTGAACTCTCCCAACATTCCCCTCCAAACAACTTTAAATTGGTGCTCTTTTTGTGGTGGCTAAGAATTGGAAATTGAGGGGATGCCCATCAATTGGCAAATGGCTGAACAAGTTGTGGCATATAATTATAGTGGAATACTATAGTGCTATAAGAAATGATGAGCAGAGCAATTTCAGAAAAACCTGGAAAGACTTACATGAACTGATACAAAGTAAGTTAAGCAGAACCAGGAGAACACTGTAAACAGTAACAACAATATTGTATAATGAGTAACTTTGAATGACTTACCTATTCTCAGCAATACAATGATCTAAGACAATCCCAAAGGACTTACAATGAAAAATGCTATACACCTCTAGAGAAAGAACTGATGGTGTCTGAATACAGACTGAAGCATACTATTTTTATTTTCTTTTTTTTTATTTGTTTTCTTCCACAAAATGACTAATATGGAAATATTTTACACAACTGGATATATAAAACCTATACCAGATTGCTTACTGTCTCAGGGAAGAGGGAGGGGAATGAGCAAAGGTTAGAATTTGGAGCTCAAACCAAAAAAAAGAATGTTAAAAATTGTTTCTACATGTAATTGGGGGAATATAAAATTTTTTTAAAAAAAATAATGCTTCAAATAAAATTTTGAAGGAGCAGAGTCAACAAAAGGTGAGGGTGAGACATTTTTCCAGCCTAAGAAAACTTAGGTTTGCAGGAGAAGTTTGTGACACTGGGGTGAGGGCCTGCCTAGAGCCCATACCTGTGGTGGCAGCAACAGTGGCCTGCAGCAGCAGCGGCCTGCAGCAGCAGCAGCTTTGGTAGCTCTTAGCTCAGAGACAGTAAGGGAACTGGATTGCTGGTCAGAAAGTGATTACTGGGGACCCTTAGCTGGCAGTTGGTACAGCTAGCACTTTGTCAATATGCAGTTCTGGGTCACAGTTCCAGGGCAGAGAGGAGTGTTGGGCACCAGACATAAGGGAGTAAGGGCCATGGTCACAGTTCCAGGGCCAAGAGGAATGCCACCACTTATGGCTGCAGGAGAGAATGGGTCCTTCTTTATTAAAGACAGGAGTGTGGACAAGGAGAGCAATGACCACACCTTTCCCAGGATCACACCACCTTGGAAGCACAAAAACTTGCAGATCCCTAGAACTAGCTCTGAAAAGAGCAGCACAAAAAAAGCCTCAAGTTAGGGACAGTGCCTTTTTATTCCCAGGTGAGCAGAGCCCAATTTTAACATAAAGTTCAAAGTCAAGAAATAGGCAGGAAAAATGAGCAAACAACAACAACAAAAATAATTCTACCATAAGAAGCCACTTTGTGGCAGGGCAGAAATAGGACATAAACTCAGAAGAAGACAAAAATATGAAAACAGTTACAAACAAAGCCTCAAAGAAAAATGCTAATTGAACCCAAGCCCAAGAAGAATTCCTAGAATTAAAGAAAGAGATAAGAGTGGCAGGAAAAATAGGGGGGGAAATGAGAACGATGCAAGAAAATTATGAAAAGAAAATTAACAGCTTGATAAAAGAGGCACAAAAATACTGAAGAAAATAGTAGCTTAAAAATGGAATTGACCTAATGGTTAAAAAGGAACAAAAAATCATTCAAGAAAAGAACTCCTTAGAAAATAGAATAGGCCAAATGGAAAAGGAAATGCAAAAGCTCACTTAAGAAAATAATTTCTTAAAAATTAGCATTGGGTAAGCAAAAGCTGATGACTCCAGGAGACATCAAGAAACAATAAAACAAAGTCAAAAGAAGGAAAAAATAGAAGGAAATACGAAATATCTCTTTGGGAAAATAACTGACCTGGAAAATAGATTGAGGAGAGATAATTTAAGAATTGTTGGATTGCCTGAAAGCCATGATCAAATAAAGAGTCCAGACATCATATTTCAAGAAAATATAAAGGAAAACTGCCCTGATATCTTAGACTCAGAGGGTAAAATAAAAATTGAAAGAATCCACTTATCATGTCCCAAAAAAGATCCCAATCTCCCAGGAATATAATAGCCAAATTCCAGGTCAAAGAGAAAATACTTCAAACAATCAGAAAGAAACAATTCAAATATGGTGGAATTGGGATAACACAAGATTTAATGGACTTCACATTCACGGAGCAGAGGTCTTGGAATATGATATACTAGAAGGCAAAGGAATTAGGATTAGAACCAAAAATAGCCTACCCAGAAAAACTGAACTGAATATAATCCTTCAAGGGAAAAATAGATATTTAGTGAAATACAGGATTTTCAAGCATTCCTGATGGAAAGACCAGAGCTGAATAGAAAATCTGACATTCACACAGAAGACACAAGAGAAGCATGAAAAGGTAAACATGAAAGAGTAATCATAAGGGTCTCAATAAAGTTAAACTTTTTTACCTTTCTACATGGGAAGAAGATGCATGTAACTGTTATTATCAGGGCAGTTAGAAGAAGTCTACATAGATAGGGGTCATGGGTGTGAGTTGACTATGATGGAATGATCTCAAAAAAATTTAAAGGGTGAGAATGAGAGATGCACTGAGAGAAAGGGGAAGAGAGAGGTAGAATGGGGAAATTTTTCTCACATAAAAAGATGCACAATGAAGCATTTTTACAATGAAGGGGGAAATGGGGATGGTGGCAGGCAATGCTTCAACCCCACTTTCATCAGAATTAGTTTAAAGAGGAAACATGCATACACACACACACACACACACACACACACACACACACACACACACTCAGTTGTGTATAGAAATGGAATTTACCCAATAGAAAATAGGAGGGAAAGAGGGGAGGGGATAAAAGGGAAAACAGATTAAGGGACGCTGGGGTTAGAAACAAAATAGATTTTTGAGGCAGGACAAGATGAAAATAGAGAAAGAGAAAAGAAAAAAACAAAAGAAAATTAGAGGGAGGGAAATACACAGTAATCTATGAATGTGAATGGGATGAGCTCACCCATAAAATGGAAGCAGATAGCATAATGAATTAGAAACCAGGATCCAACAATATGTTGTTTACAAAAGACACACTTGAAACAGAAAGATAGGCAAAATTAGAATAAAGAGTTGGAGCAGAATCTGACATGCTGCAGCTGAACTAAAAAAAAAAAAGATAGGGATAGCAGTCATGATCTCATACAAAGCAAAAGGAAAAATAGGTTCAATTAAAAGGGATAATCAGGGAATCTACATTTTCATAAAAGGTACCATAGACTATAATGTAATATCAAAATTTTTTACAGCAAATTTCTCTTATAAAGGCCCCATTTCTCAAATGTATACTGAGTATGGGACTGGGTCAAGTTTATAAAAATAAAAGCCATTCCCCAATTGATAAATGGTCAAAGAATATATAAACAGGAAGCTTTCAGAAGAAGAAATCAAAGCTATCTATAGTCATATGAAAAAATGCTCTAAATCACAATTGATTAGAGAAAGGCAAGTTAAAATAACTCTGAGGTACCACATCATACCTGTCAAAAATGACAAATGCTGGAGAGGATTAGGGGAACATAGGTACACTAATGAATTGTTGATGGAGTTGTGAACTGGGCCAACCATTCTGGAAAAGAGTTTATAACTAGGCCCAAGGGGATATAAAACTTTGCATACCTTCTGACTCAACAATACCATTACTAGCTCTGTATCCAATAGAGATTAAAAGAAAAAAGGGAAAAGACCTATATGTACAAAATATTTATAGAAGCTCTTTTTGTGGTGGCAAAGAATTGGAAATTGAGGGGATGCTCATCAGTTGGGCAATGGCTAAACAAGCTTCGGCATATGATTGTGATGGAGTGCTATTGTGCTATGGCAAATGAGAGGGGTGTGGTTTCAGAAAAAAAAAATAAACATGGCAAGACCCATACGAACTGACGCAAACTGAAGCAAGAAGGACCAGGAGATCATTATGCATAATAACAGCAATGTTGCAATGATAACCAACTGTGAAAGACTTAGCTACTCTTATTAATACAATGATCCAAGACACTTCCAAAGGACTCATGATGAAAAAATGCTATCCACTTCCAGAGAGAGAACTGATGAACTCTGAGTACAAAATGAAGTATAATTGTCTCATTTTCTTTACTTTTCTTGTTTAATTTTGAAATGTAGCTAATATATAAATATGTTTTACATGATTTCACATACTTGATATCATATTGCTTGCCTTCTCCCCCTTGGAGAAGGGGGTGGAAGGGAGGAAGAGAATTTGGAATTCAAAATTTAAAAAGAAAAGAATGTTTAAAATAAATAATAAACTGAAATTTTTTTTTAAAATCATCTTAACTTCATCCTATTAAAATTGAAGCAGCAAATTAAGAATTAGAGAATCAGAAGACATCTCTCAAATCCACCACTGTAATTCAGGCTCATATCTTTTTTTCTCATGATATTTGCAACAGTTTGCTAATTGGTATCCCTGCCCCATGCATCTCTGAACTCTTATACATCCTAAAGCTTTCCTAAAGCTCAGGTCTGCCATATTACTCAATCACTCAGTAAAATTCAGTACCTCACTATTACTTCTAAGATCAAACATAACGTCTTTTGTTTGGTATTTAAAGTCTTTCACAATTTGGCCTCAACTGACCTGTTAGCCTTATTACCTATTACTCCCCTCCATGTGTTCACAGTCCAAAACACTGGACTTCTTACTGTTCCTCATGTACAATACTCCATCTCCCATCTCTCTGCTCTCCCTTAGACTGTTTCCCATGTCTGGAATGCGCTACTTCCTCACCTCTGCCTTTTAAAATCTTCTTTAAGCCTTTAAGAAACTTAAAAAAGTTTCTTTCAAGGCTCAGCAAAAGTGGTGCCTACTACAAAAAGCCTGCCCTGATTCCTCCCCACCCCCCAGCTACTAGTGCCTTCTTCTCCCTCGAAAACTAGCTTTCATTTTCATATGGCTACAGAGATACATGTTTTCTCTTCTTCCATGATAGAATGTAAGGACAGGGGCTGTTTTATTTCTGTCTTTGAGATCCAAAACCAGCACAGCAACTAACACATAGTAGACAATAAATACATGTTGATTGATTGACTGATTGATTGATTAAAAAAATAAGTAACATAGAATGTTGGAGTTAGAAGTAACCTTAGACCACAAAACATAGAATAGCAGAACTAGAAGTGACTTATGCCAGGGAACATAGGATGGATAGGATAGGATGCCTGGGCTAAATCTAGCCTCATATATTTACTAGCTATGTGACCCTGGGCAAGTCACTTAACTTCTGTTTACCTCATTTGAAACTCCTAGGATGGTTGTGAGGATCAAATAAGAGAATAATCATAAAGTGCTCAGCAAAGTGCCTGGTACATAATAAGTGCTATGTAAATGTTAATTAATATTATTAGTATTAGTATTAGTCCTAAATTCCTTATTTGGTAGATAAGGAACCAGAGGAACAAACAGGAAAAGTGACTCATTCAAGGACATTTATCTAGCCCACTTCAGATTTTTTTTTTATCCTTCTTAAATCTTCCTAAACTTGTGGGCGTTCACCAGGCCCACCCTGCACACTGGTGCAGGGCTTTACCAATGCCTGTTGGCAGAAGGTCTTTTATAAATAAGTGATCATTAGCCCGCTGACCTGGAGCAATGAGCTGGCATGGTCACTCTCTTGCTTTCCTTAGAGAATAAAATGCCTTCATTCATTTTTAATACCATCCCAGATACTTGGTGGGTCAAATTTCCACAAAGTTTGCCAGAGTAATTAGCTGACTCTTCTTAGAAGTCTCTTCCAAGAGGTTGGGAATAAACATATTTTCTAAAACTCTAAAAAGATAATTCCCTAAATGGTCAACCCTTGGGAAGGAGCATCTCTCTTCATTTCACAACCTGGCCCAATGAACAATGATTCATATTCTCAGAGTGGACCATGCCTTTGTTCAATGTGAAAACAACAAGGTTGCATTAACTTTCTTTTCTTCCTTCCTATGCCAGATGTGGGAAATTGCCTACCCAATGGAAAACATCAGTTATTGTAAACTGATTCATGCCTGAGAGTGATTTCATGCATCATTTACAAATGGACATTTGGGCAAACTAGGGTGTCATTTTCTCATCCCCTAAAACACTGATTCCCCAAGAGGGAGCTCAGTCTTCTGAACAACAACTTAGCCTGAGTGTCAAGAATCTAGTCCCTATGGGTTATAATCCTGACTCACTGTGCAATCTGGGTTGAATCACTTCATGTCTCTGGTCCTCAATTTCTTAAAGCACTTTGTAAAAGCCGAAACACTAGAAAAGTCAGAACCTGATTATTCTACTTCCACCCCTCTCTCCTTACCAATTTCATTCATTTCAGGTGATCAAATTTCTTCAGAGCTTACACAAATAGATAAGTTCTAGAGTATTAATCATTTTTCTGAAAGAGAAGCAGGAGCAGGAGGAGGAGGAGGAGGAGGAGGAGGAGGAGGAGAAGAAGAAGAAGAAAGAAGAAGAAGAAGAAGAAGAAGAAGAAGAAGAAGAAGAAGAAGAAGAAGAAGAAGAAGAAGAAAGGAGGAAGGGGAAGAGGAATTGGAGAGGAGAGAGAGGAGGAGGAAGGGAGGATGCAGAAGAGGAAAAGGAGTTCATATTTATATAATGTTTTTCCTACCAGGTGAGACAGGTAGTACATGCTGATTATATAAGAAACTGAGGCTCAGAGAAATCAACTGACTTGCCCAAGATCACAGAGTTACTAAGTGATAAAGCTAAAACTGGAGCCTAGACCTTCTGACTCCAAGTCCAGGGCTCTTTTCTCTATGCCAAAATGACTTTTAATAGATCCTCCTTCAGTAAAACCAAAAGAAATCCATAAAGAGGGGAGAAAACAGCCTCACAAAAGGAAACGTGTCACTGTGATTGTCAATCAGGAAAGGGTAGAAGTCCCTTGAGAACTTTCCAACTTGGTCCTTGTCCTCCATTGATGAATCCTATCTCCATTGGCCCTGGAGTCAGGAAGAGCTGAGTTCAAATCCAGACTCAAATACTTACTAGCTTTGTAACACTGGATAACCCCAATTGCCTCCCAAAAAAGGGATGAAAAGCAGGGAGGTAATGTATAGAAGGCTAGACTTGCAGTCAGGAAGACCTGGGTTCAAGTCTGATCTCTGCCACATACCAACTGTGTTACCCAAAGTCATAACTTCTCAGTGCCCCAAGCAACTTAAAAAGACTAGAAATTATAAATCACCAATCAATGATGGTAATTTCCATACTAAGAATTTCCTGTGTCACTGAAATCACATTTCCAGACCAGAAAGGGGGGTGGGGGGGAGACAAAGAAGTCAGAAAAAAAAAAGGTAAGATTTGTATGAGGTAATACAGAGTAAAAAAAGCAGCAGATAGGTGAAAACAATATATAAAATGACTACAATAATGTCAACCACAATGCTAAAAGGCTATTGAATTTGGATGAATGTGTGATCAATGAAATGTAATCTGAGAGTAATGATCATGAAACACACCTCCTTTCTCTTAATGGAGAGGTGGGGGAGGATGGGTCTGAAGTGTGGCAAACCTGTCATATAGTTCATATGTCAAGTGGCTCTATTTTCATTACAAGATAGGTTTCAATGAGAAAGATGGTGAGGTTCAAGGTAAAATAACTGGTTCAAAAACAAAAGCCACAATCTTTGTTTTTAAAGATGTGATTGAGCAAAAAGTCCATTAGATTCCAGTCTTGACAAAGACAGCTGGCCACAGAAAATGGATTCAGTTCGGTGGACAGTTGTCACAACAAATTATCTGCAATCTAATCTTCCATAACTGATAAGAAGAGTATTGGGAGGGGAAATAGGTTACTGTGGAGCCAGAGAAGGGAACAAAAGAGCTTGCGGTCTAAAGGGCACTTCCTTAAAAGCCTTTATTCTGAATTCCCTTTTCCACTCTCTCCTGGGAAGACCGATGTAGGGAAGATAAGAGATTGGACTCTGGCCATCCCTTGCTTTGCATAGAGCACGATAGTTTGGAACAATAGCTCATTAAGGACTGCTCCACCAAAGCCAAAATTAGAGTCACCTGGGAAAACCTTTGTCTGAGAGTTCTGAGCCATCACACACAGATTAATACAAACAACCACCAGTCTTCAAGCATGCATGATAGATGATGAAGGGAGAAATGTTCAGAAGCCTTCATTTGGTTAAGTTCTTGCACAACATTATTTAAATTGCTTTGCAGGGTACTTTGCAAGCCTCAAGCTTTCACATGAATTGTATGCAGTGTTTCTCTCTGTGTCTCTGTGTCTCTCTGTGTCTCTCTCTGTCTTTCTCTCTCCCCCTCTCTCTGTTTCTCTGTCTGTCTCTCTCTGTGTCCCTCTCTCGTTAAAAACCAGGTTGATGGAGGTGGACAGGAAACAAAGGATAAAAAGATGGGGATTCTGGGAATTATTATAGAACTTCACACTAAAAGTAGTTTTCAAACAAGGGAAAAATGAATGAATGCACATAGTAAAAGTTTAATAAAATAGTTGTTGAATTACTTCTTGGTTTTTTGCTTTAGTTCAAATGTATTTTACAATGCATATAAATTAAAAAATATTACTTCTTCCTCTGATCAAAAGTTTTCAGTGGCTACCTACAGCCTAATAAGTAAAGTTAAAACTTCTTTGCATGATATTCAAACCTCTCAATGGGGTTTACCTCATGTCTGTGTTCCACTTGTGAATGCTCCAAACAAACTGGACTTGATGCCCCCAGTAAACTCTGCAACTGCCTAGAGCTCGGGATCTTCCTTCACTCCTCACTCTTGTCCCTCTGCCACGTCCAATGTGTTGCCAAATTCTGTTGATTTTACCATCCTAACATTTCCAGTATATGGCCCATTGTCTCCTCCAACACTACTACCTTGAACCTGCCATCATCACCTCGTGCCTACAATACCACAACAGCCTGTTGTTGGGTCTACCTGATTCAAGTGTCTTCTGACTGCAGTCCATTCTCTGCTCTGATCTTCTTAAAGCTCAGGTCTGACCAAGTCACTTGATAAACTCCAGTAGTGCCCTGTTACCTTCAGGATCAAATATAAAATTCTCTATTAATCTGGCCCCCATATGCCTTTCCAATCTTCTTACAACTTACTCCCACCCCGCCCCTACTCACAAACACCTTCCATGTTGATCCAGTGACACTGGTCTCCTTGAACACATGACTCCATCGTATAACTCTTAGCATTTTTCCTGACTGTTCCCCAGGCCTGGATTTCTTTCCCTCCTCATCTCTGACTCTTAGTTCCCCAGGCTCCCTTCAAGTCTTATTTAAAATCCCATCTTTTCAAGAAGGCTTTTCCCAATCCTGATTAATGCTAGTATCTTTTCTTTATTGATTATCTCAAATTTATTCTGTATGTTGTTTGTTCTTACATAGTTGTTCACATATTATATCCCTCATTAGACTGTAAGCTCCTTGAGACCAGGGACAGTTTTTTTGCCTTTTTTCTTGCATAGCCAGCACTTTGCACAGTGCCTGGCACATATTAAGTGCTTAATAAATGCTTGACTGACCAACTGACTCTTTGATATGCATGCAATGTAATAGAATCAGAATTTGGAATGAGAAATCATCTAGTCTATCTTGTTCACTTTACAGTTGAGGAAACTGAGGCTCAGAGAGGTGACTTAATTTACTGAAAGTTAGAGGTAAGAAATAGCAGAGTCAGCCTTTGGACCCATGTCCTCTAATGTCAATTCCAGTGTTCTTTCCATTGCACCTTTCTCTCTTTACCTCTTAAATTCCTATCTATCCTTAAAAGCCCAACTCAAATCCTATCTCCTTCTCTGATGCCCCTTCAAGAAGGACCATTTTCTTTGCCAAAATCATTCTGTTTTCAACCTCTCTGATATACATATGCGTCATTCTGTATCATCTTAATAATAAACTAGTAGATTAATCTGCATACATTATCACATGTAAGTCTCATAACAATCCTATGAGGTTGATATTCTTGGTATTATTTTCTAGATGAAGAAATTGAATTTCAGAGAAGTTAAGTGATTTGCCCATGGACACAGAGCTAAGAGAATCAGAGGTGACATTCGAATCCAGGCCTCTCCTCATTCCAGCTCCAGCATTATGTCCTCAGCTGTACACTGGCACCTTATCTGTGTCTTATCCCACTTTTATCACTATAACACAATAATAACAATAGTTAATATTAAATAGCAGTTTAAGGTTTACAAAGTACTTTACACATACTGTCACACTTAATTCTTACAACAACCATGTGAGGTAGGCGGGTGCTGTTACAGTCTCATTTCACAGATGAGAAAACTCAGTCTAGAGAAGTTAAGTGACTTGTCCACGATCCCAACAGATCTGAAGTATCCTAGGCAGGATGGACTCCAACTTGGCTACTTAGCTGCCTTAAGTTATATGAGGGCAAGAACAATGTCATCTAAACTTCATATCCCCCAACCCCAATGCAATTGCCTTACACAGTGTCCTGCATACAGGAGGTATAATAAATGTTTTAATGAACTGACTAGAATCTGGAAAGTTTCCAGTTTCCTGCAGTGTGGCATACTAAACAGAGTGCTGGTTCTGGAGTCAGGAAGAATCAGGTTCCAATGCCACCTCTGATGGTATTAGCTGTGTGAACCTAGACAAGTCACATAATTTCTCTGATTTTCAAGCTGCCACCTAAAACTGTATATTATGGAAGGACTGCCATTTGCTGCGCAGAAAAGACCTCCTCTAACAATTGGAAACATGATGTATAGTATCACATATTGCTCTGCTGAATGTTTGAGGACCCCAGCTTTTCAAAACTGAATGTCAGTTTGGAGATGGAGTGTCTTCACTGAGTTCTATTCATAACATACTTCACATTTGTTAAAATATAAATATAAACTTGCATGGATAAACATCCATAACAAATCTTAAACTCTTACATTCTCATTAACATCCTTGCCTCTCAGCCAGGTGCTGCAGTGGATAAGAATGCTGTAGTTGTATTCAGGAAGACCTCAGTTCAAATTCTACCTTAGATATTTACTAGCTGTGTGACCATGGACAAGTCACTTAACTTTTTCTCAGATTCAGTTTCCTCATCAGTAAAATGGTAATAATAAGAGGACATCTATAATAACGGTATCTTACAACATTGTCATTGAGGATCAAATAAGATAGCATTTATATATATATATATATATATATATATATATATATATATATATATATATATATATATATATTATATATATCAAATAAGACAAACCTTAAAGTACTATTACTTACATACTTTTTGTTGTTCAGCGGTTTTGGTTGTATCTGACTTTTTGTAACCCCATTTAGGGTTTTCTTGGCAGAGATACTAGAGTGGTTTGTCATTTCCTTCTCTAGCTAATTTTACAGATAAGGAAACTGAGACAAAGTTAAGTGACTTTCCTAGGGTCACACAGCTACAGTCTGAGGTCAGATTTGAACTCAGGAAGATGAATCTTCCTCACTTCAGGCCTGGCGCTGTATCCACTACACCACCTAGTTGCCCATATAGATGCTGGCTATTATTATTGCAATTTTTAAATTAGATCCTTTCTTTGGATAAACAAAACATTTAGGCCATGTCTATAATGCACATCTGGTTGAATGATTTTGCCACTTGGCCAAATCAGTCAAAAGAAACAAATTACTTTCCTCATGGGTATTGATGATTTCACATTGACATTTTGTCAAAACATCTGGCTAGTCCCTTCTTTGAAAAAATCAGTCTGATAATTTGTGGGCATCATTTGGTCAAAACATCTGGGCAGATGAAGACATTGCTTTCTCTTCCATTTTTTCCCCTCCCATTAGTGTGTTGATACAGGCTCAGTGGGAGGTCTTGACCACATTTCTATTGTATCTACATTCTCAACACAGGAACAATTCTAGAATCCTTCAGCCCTTTACTTTCAGCCCAACTGGGCAGCCTCTCCATACTGCCATTTGAGCTAATTAGGCCTGTGCTCATCTTTGTGACCAAAAGTTACCCTTAGAACAGTTCTGGGGACAGCTTTGCTACAGGGTGTGTGGACACAGCTGCAAACACTCGTGAAATGCCCTATTTGCTACCAGTGGTTATTTGACTAAATTGGATTTTCTAACTGAAAATTTTGAGAAGGGAAAATAAAGAAGTTCAAGCTGAACTTACAGAAATGAGAAGCTGAAAATAATTTTGGATCAAAGTAGGCTGCACATTCTGGGATAATGAGGCCACTAATTGCTAAGAGTCAATCACACAGGTGAAAAACCAATCTGCTGCTCTTTAAACTTTGGAAATGAAAGGACTTATAAATAGATGCACTGGCTTCTGAGAAGCAGGACTACAGTTTCCAGAAAATGAAAATTAAATGAAATAAATTTAAATAAATTTAAATATTTAAATAAATAAAATTAAAAGAAAATAAACATAAAAATTAATAAATTATTATTAATAAATGAATTAATTAAAATAAAAATTTTTTTAAAAACGAGAGAGAGAGAGACATTCCCTCCCAATCTCTACCCCCTCCAGAACTCTGAAGCAAATATAGTAGAGCCTCTGAGAGATCCTGAGGATTTCTTGGAAAAACAATATTTCATTGCAGACAGTATCAGTTCATTTTTACCCTACTTAATAACAGCCAGCTCTTTAAAATTTGCAAAACATGTTTACAAATATTATCTAATTTGTTCTTCATTTTAAGCCTATGTGATAGCTGCTATTATCATACTCATTTTACATATGAAGAAACTGAGGCTGAGAGAGGTCAAGTGACTTGCCCAGGGTTACATAGCCAGTGAGTACTAAGGCAGGATTCAAACTCAGATTTTCCTCACCCCAACTTGTCTGTTCTGGTCATGGCACTACCTAATTGTCTAATTTAATTAAATAAATATTTTCTAAGTATTTACTAGAAGACAGAACTATTCTAAGCACTAAAATTACAAAGACAAAATTAAAATAGTTCCTGCCCTCAAGGACCTTACATTGTACTGGGGAAATGCAATGTGCACATAAGTAAATACAGAGCAATTTCAAGGAAAAAAACATTAGCAGCTGAGGAATGCGGAGAAATCCACAAACGTGTCACCTAGGAAATAGTATCTTACTTGCACTTTGAAGGAAACCAAGTATTCTTCAATTTCTCCTCACAGTTCCTGGCATAGAGATGGGTATATAGCAGGCAATCAATACATATTTGATTGATTCAACAAACAAATGTAGTAAGTGTAAAGTACTGTGGTAAGCTTTGAGGCAACATAAACCCTACCACCACAGAATATAAAGGAGAATATACAAATAACTATAGTCCAAATTGATGAGGGTATAAAATTGACTCAATCAAAATGCTATGAGTATTTTGGGGAGGGAAAGACCATTTCAAAGTCAATGAATCAGGGAAAGGTTCAAGGAGGAGGTGGCAGTATGTCATCCAGGCCCTGAGGGATATGTAGGAATCCTGAAGACAGGTAGATGCAGTGAAGAAAAGGCTAAAAATCACCTGACAACATTGAAACTACCCCTAGGATAAGAAGGGAAGTAGTGGAACATGAGGGGGGCACAGTGCATAGAATGCTGGGTTTAGAATCAGGAAGACTCTTCTTCATGAGCTCAAATCTAGCCTCAGTTACTTGGTAACTGTGCGACCCTGGGAAAGTCACTTAACCCTGTTTACCTCAGTTCCTCATCTGTAAAACAAGCTGGAAAAGGAAATGGCAAACCACTCCAGTATCTCTGGCAAAAAAAACTCCAAATAGGGTCACAAAGAGTCAGACATGAGTAAAATGACTAAACAGTAACAAGAATATGAATAAAGTGGCTACAATGCCTATACCTTTTGATCCAGAGATTCTGCAGCTAGGCATTTTTAACACAAAGAAGTCATTGATAAGAAGAAAGTCCTCATAAACACTAAAGTACTGATAGCAAATTGTTATAGCTATAGCTATTTGTGACAGCAAAGAATTGGAAACAAAGTAGATGTTTCATGATTGGGGAAAGGATAAACAAATTGTGGTACATGAACATAATGGAATCTTACCGTGCTGTAAGAAACAATGAATATAATAAATATAGAAAAGTATTAAAAGAATGGATGCAAAGTAAAGCAAGTAGAGACAAGAAAACAATATACACAAAGACTACAATATAATGGAAGGAACACCACAAAATGATCAAAAATAAATGTCAAAAAATACAAAGTGCAAGCTTGATCCCAAGAGATAGGAGAAAACACTTCTCTACCTCCTTTTCACAGCTGAGAGGTCCACAGGTAAGGAAGATTATGTTTCCTATCATATTTCATCAAAATATTAATTGGTTTTGCTAATTTTTCATCTTCTTCCTCTCTTCAAAAAATATTCTTTGTTATATAATATAGCCAGGACTTCTGGGGGCAGAGTAGAGAAAGCACTCACCCAAGCTCTGCCAACATTTCTTTCCACATAACTTTAAAATCATGCCTCAAATCAAATTCCGGAGTGGCAGAGCCAACAAAAGGTCAGAGTAAAATATTCTTCCAGCCCAAGACAACTTAAGAAGTCAAAAACAGACATCTATGACAAGGGGGTGGAGCCAGGCCTGAAGCCCAGGTAGATGAAAGACCAGTAGTGGGACCAGGTGGTACATACAGAAGCATCAACATCTTCAGAAGCTCTCAAGCCAGATATGGTAAGGGGACCTGGCAACTATTCAGAAAGAGATTACAGAGGATTCTGTGCTAGCACTGGACACAGGGCCAGAGGCTGTCTGGCAAATCTATTGCTTCTATCCACTGGGTCATAGTTCAAGAGCAGAGAGGGGCACTTTTGGTCAAGAGGAAGTGAGAGCCCTGAGGAGCAGTATTACTTTTAGTAATAAGGGATCAGAGACTCTGAGGAACAGTATCAATTGCAATCTCAAGAGATCAGGGGCCCTGGGTAAGGATCAGAGTGCAAACCAGGAAAACAGTAACTGCTCCTTTCCATAGATCACACCACCGTGGAAACACCGAAAAACTTCCAAACCACCAGAACTAGCTCTGAAAACAGTAGTGGGAAAAAGCATGAAGCTTGAGAAAGTGCCCCTTCCCCACACACAAACAGAACCCAAACTTCATTATAAAGTTCAAAATCAAGAAATAGGGTGGAAAATGAGCAAACAACAACAAAAAGAGCATGACCATAAAAGGGAAGATCAAGATATAAACTCAGAAGACAACAAAGTCAAAACAGCTACAAGCAAAGACTCAAAGAAGAAATGTGAACTGGACACAAGCCCAAGAATTCCTGGAAGAGCTAAAACATGATTTTCAAAATCAAGTAAGAGTAATAGAGGATAAATTAGGCAAAGTAACGAAAGAAATGCAAGAAAAATATGAAAAGACAATTAACAGCTTAGTGAAAGTGACATAAATAATAGTGAAGAAAATAACACCTTCAAAAATAGAATTGGCCTAATGGAAAAAGAGATACAAAAGCTCACAAAAAAATAATTCCTTAAAAATTAGAATTGGTCAAGTAGAAGCTAGTGATTCCATGAGACATCAAGAAATAATAAATCAAAATCAAAAGAATGGGAAAAAAAATAGAAGGAAATGTGAAATATCTCATTGGGAAAGCTACTGATCTAGAAAATAGAAAATGGATAATTTAAGAATTATTGGGCTACCTGAAAGCCATGATCAAAGAAAGAGCCTAGACATTATATTTCAAGAAATTATCAAGGAAAACTGCCACAATAACTTAGAACCAGAGTGGAAAATAGAAATTGAAAGAATCCACTGATCATCATCTGAAATATTATAGCCAAATTCCAGAGCTCCCAGATCAAAGAGAAAATATTCCAAGCAGTCAGACAGAAGCCATTCAAATACCATCGAGCCACAGTCGGGATCACAAAAGATTTATCAGCTTCCACATTAAAGGAATGTAGGACTTGGAATATAATATTCCAGAAGGCAAAAGAGTCAGGATTACAACCAAGAAAATAACCTTCCCAGCAAAACTGAGTATGATCTTTTGAGGGGGAAAATGGATATTTCATTAAAATTAGAGGACTTTCAAGCACTCCTAATGAAAAGACCAGAGCTGAACAGAAAAGTTGACTTTCAAATACAAGACTCAAGACAAGTATAACAGGGTAAACATGAAAGAGAAATCATGAAAGACTTAATAAGATTAAACTGTTTACCTTTCTGTATGGGAAAATGATATATGTAATTTCTAAGAAATGTATCATTATTAGGGCAGTTAGAAGAAGTCTACATAAAAAGAGGGCATGAGAGTGAATCATTTATGTTGAGATGATGTAAAAAAAACATAGTTGAGAAAGAGGGATGCACTGAAAGAAGGAGAAAGGGAGAGGAAGAATGGGGAAAATTATTTCACATAAAAGAGACACTCAAGGAAGAACTTTTACAGTAGAAAGGAAAATGGTGGGGAATGAGGTGGGCAATGCTCAAATTTCACTCACATCTAAATTGGTTCAAAGAGAGAAAATATATGTATATATACATACTTAATACTCATTTGGTAATACTTAATTGGTATTACAATCTATCCCCAACAGAGAGGTAGAAGAGGATAAGAGAAGGAGGGAGGGTAATATAAAAAAGAGGGCAGACAAAAGAAGGCAGTGGTCAGAAGTAAAACAGACTTTAGAGAAGAGACAGGATAAAAAGAGAGAGAAAATAAAATGGAGGGAAATGCACAATGAGTAATCAAAACTGTAAATGTGAATGGGGTGAACTCACCCATAAAAAGAAGGCAGATAGATGAATGGATTAGAAACCAAAATCCAACAATATGTTATTTACAAGAAACACACTTGAAACAGAGAGATACACACAGAGTTAAAATAAGGGGCTGGAGCCGAATCTATTGTGCTTCGCCTGAAGTAAAAAAGGCAAGGGGTAGTAATTACAATGTCAGACAAAGCAAAAGTAAAAACAGACCAAATTAAAAGGGATAAGCAGGGAAACTACATCTTGCTGTAAGGCATCATAGACAATGAAGTAATATCAATACTAAACATAAATGCACCAAATGGCATAACGTCCAGATTTTTAAGGAAGAGTCAAATGACAGTAAAACTATCCTAGTAGGGAACCTCAACTTTTCCTTCTCAGAGCTAAATAATTCTAATGATAAAACAAATAAAAAAGAAGTTAAAGAAATGAATAGAATCTTAGAAAAGTTAGATGTGGGGGCAGCTAGGTGGTACAGTGGATAGAGCACCAGCCCTGAAGTCAGGAGAACCTGACTTCAAATCTGGCCTCACACCAAACACTTGACCCTTACTAGCTGTGTGACCCTGAGCAAGTCACTTAACCCCAATTGCCTTAAAAGAGAGAGAGAGAGAGAGAGAGAGAGAGAGAGAGAGAGAGAGAGAGAGAAGTTAGATGTGATAGACTTTTGGAGAAGACTAAATGAGAATAGAACACAGCATACCTTTCTCTCAGATGTATATGGCACTTTCACAAAAATTGACCATGTATGAGGGCATAAAATCCTCACAATCAAATGCAGAAAAGCAGAAATATTAAGTGTACCCTTTTCAGACCATAATGCCATAAAATTACATTCAATAAAAGGCCATGAAAACATAGATTAAAAATTAATTGGAAAGCACTTTGTAGATCTTAAACATGACATAGCTAAAATAAATTTTATGATTTTGTGAAGGGCTAGCCTCAGTTTACCAATAGAGATGGTGAACAGGTGTACATCTGCAATTCCTTACCTTCAGTAAGAAAAGCAGCATGGTGTTTGGCAAGGGCTCAGAAAAAGGAGTCCGAGGGCCTGGGTTTTAGTCCTACTTGATTCTTCCAGTAACTTGCTGTGTGACATTGGATAAATTATCTGAGGTACCAAAATCTCAGTTTCTATACTTGCAAATACGCAGGATTTTATATCTACTCTATGAAGCCTCTCCTGATCCCTCACAGCTCTCTCAACAATCACCCTCCAATCTACATTACAAAAAATATTTAGCATTTATTTGTGCCTGTTCACAGAAATTTATATCCACCCCCCTCAGCAGAATGAAAGAACTTTGAGAGGAGGGATGACTTTGGTTTTGTCTTTGTAATCCCAACATCTAGCACAGTGCCTGGAGTAGATGCTTGTGGAATTGAACTGAAGGGACATAGAAAGAAGACCTGTGGCTCTTAACTACTTAAAAATTCTATGTTTCCAACCTACTTTGCTTTTTAGTAGTTGATATCATGGGCAGGCAAGTGAGCACATTCCTGATAACATGTTGGCAGAAACCCTGGCAGACTTTTCTGTCTGAAATGAGTGTCCTCTGAGTGCTATGGCACACTGGGTTTATATTCTGGCTATTTTTAGCTGTTGCTATCTGTGCCAGTCAGAACCAATCACCTCCTGAGACCAAAAGGAACTTTACCCTGGGCCAGGCAGCTCATTCTGTAATCTCAGTGAGAAGAGCCCTGCAATGAAGACTTTTATGAGTTAAGTCTCTAATACCTAGCTACACCCTTTATGAAGTGCAGGAATGCAAGAGCATGTGGGCTGTGCCATGTTGTTGTTGTTCAGTGGTTTCAGTTGTGCCTTACTCTCCATGACCCCATTTGAGGTTTTCTTGGCAAAGATACTGAAGTGGTTTGTCCTTTTCTTCTCCAGCTCATTGTACAGATGAAGAAACTGCGGCAAATAGGGTTAAATGACTTGCCCAAAGTCCAACAGCTAGTAAGTTTCTGAAGCTAAATTTGAACTCAAGAAGATGAGTATTCCTGACTCCAAAGCCAGCGCTCTACTTCAAAACTTAGCTGTCCCCTGTGCTACATACATAGGAATCAGCAAAGAACAGACTACAATTTACTTAGAATCAATTCATTCATAGGTTCCGTTTCAACATCATTTGCTAAAATGATTTTTTAATTGTGTTTTAGACAGAAAGTTTGATTCTTAGGGTAGCATGAAGCAGTGATAATTCAATGCAACTCACTTCACTTTATTTAAAAAGCAGCCTAGCACAACGAGAAAAGCACTGGATTTGGATGCAGAGGACCTGGGCTCCAAATACAATTGTTACTTATTGCCTCTATGACCTTGGGCAGATCAGGTCACTTCCCCATTCTGTGCCTGAGTTTTCTCCACTATAAGATGAGGGAGCTGAACTACATTTGATTTAACCAATGTACATTAAACCTTACAATTTGCCTTGCATTATGCCAGGCGCTGGGACTACAAAGACATAAAATGAAATGGTGCCTGCCCTCAAGGAGATTTCAAGGAGAAAAACAACATGAACACAAGTAAATAAGCACAAACTACATAAAAAGTAGTATGAAAGTAATTTTAAGATGTTAAGAGTGCTGATCGTTGGAGAGAGGCAGAGAGAAGGGAATGCTAGGAAAGGCCTCCGCCTGGAAGGGACATGACCTCTACCGTGAAGGAAGCTAGAGGTTTCAAGAGGCAGAAAGCTAAAAAGCCAATCTGCCCTAGACATGAAGGACCACTTGTGCAAAGGAACAGTTCCTGTCTTAAAGGACAGGGAGCTTTCTACTAGGGAGAAAGAACATGTACAAAAGTTAGTAAATACAAGGTAACACAAATTAATTTCAAGAAGCAGGGAGCAGTGATAATTGTGGAAATTAGGGAAGGTCTTATGTGGGACCTCCAAGGCCACTTAGCCCAATTACATGTGAACAATAATCCTCTCAATGGATAAGACATAGTGCTTGTGATAAGAAGAAACCAAGTAGAGAGTTTAAGATCTGTACATAAATGACTATGACATAAATTAGAGTGTAATAAGTGCTGGGAGAAGAGGCAGCATGATATAGTAAATGAATGGCTGCCCTTGTTCCAGCCCTTTCTTACTCCAGAATTTTCAAATCATGCTATTTCATTTGGGAACTTCCCTCAGCATCTGGGGCTTCCTCACTATGGAACACCCAACTATCCCTGTGGCCTCCTCAACATGGAACATTTCTCTTTAAGGCCCATTCTCCCATGGGTAAGTCCATCATGGATTCTCCATTTTGACGCCTCCCTTTTGTCCTGGCTCTGGACTTCAAAACCATGTTCTTCACACTAGGTACCTCCATCACTCCTCCTTTTCCTCTCCCCTCTCTATTTTCAACTCCCTTTTGTGTGTTTTCTTCCACCATTAGAATGGAAGCTTCTGAAGAACAGGGACTTTCTTTTTCCTGTATTTGTGTTCTCATTGCTTAGCACAATGCTTTGTGCATAGCAATTGTTTAATAAATGCTTCCTTCCTTCCTTTCTTCCTTCTTTTCTTTATTCTTTCTTTCCTTTGCTTTTCCCTTCCCTTCTTACCTCCCTCTCTGCCTTCCTTCCTTTTTGAAGTCAGGAAAACCTGGGTTCAAGTGCCATCTCTAACACATAATGGCTGGATGATTCCAGATAAGTCACTTAACTTCTCAGTTCTCTCAGGCAACTATCTAAAACTAATTTATAAAAAATTGCTGCTGATCCTCATTGATAGAAGAGGTTCCTCCATGGGATGTTCCCTACACTGTTGAAATCAGAGGTCTGAAATAAAAAGAAAAGTGACTAGGAGAGACTGAGCAAAGAGCTATCGGACACTCCAAAGAGAAATCACTGCCACCTAGGACGGATTAAGACAAGACTCATAAAGTTCTCTGTCTAGAAAAATCTCCCTTGCTCCTATTTTTCAATCAAACCTGTACACTTTCTTTAGTGCCCATTATAAGACTCATCTCCTCCATGAAGCTTTTCCTGATGAACTCTAGTTGATCTACAAGCCACAGTGACTGGTCCTTCCTCTGAATTCCGTCAGTACTTATGTATGCAGCCTGAATTACACAGTTGAGGATTTGGTTTTAGATATACGGATCTTATCTTGTTTTATAATTCTTGGATAAATATTAGGCTCATCTACCCAAGTGAACTGTCAAATCCTTGGAAGAAAGAGCCGGAACTTATACTTCTTCTTGTCCCTCGTAGCCCATTTCTAGACAGATGCTTAATAAATGTTCTTGAGTTATAATTGGAGAATGCTAGTTTGAAGGCTGGGGGGATCCCAGAGCCCATCTAAGTCCACATTACAGATGAGAAAACTGAGGCCTGGAGAAGGGAAGTGACTTGCCTCAAGGTCACACAGATAGTAAGTGATGAAACCAGGGTTCAAAGTCAGGTTATCTGATCCCAAATTTGGTGCTTCTCCCACCATACAATGATACCTTCTCATATCACAGAATCTCAGCATCAGAAAGGACCTTGGTTGTTATCTGGTCCAACCTGTGCCTAAAAAAGAGTCTTCCCTCCAACACACTTTAAAATTGGTCATCTACCTTTACCTGATGATCTTTTAATGAAAAGGAAGCCCACTGTCTGTCAAACTGCCTGGGAATACTCTACTGAGACTGTTAGAGTGTTGTGGAGAACATAGTCTAGATCTTTTTTCTTTGTGGATTCCCTAAAACTATGTTCGCTAGTTATTAGGACTTGATTTAGGAATTGTTGCAATAGGTCATCTTTTTTTGTTTGTTTCAGGCAATTGGTGTTAAGTGACTTGCCCAGGGTCACCCAGCTAGTAAGTGTCAAGTGTTTGGTCTGAGGGCGGATTTGAACTCAGGTCCTCCTGACTTCAGGGCCGGCACTGTATCCACTGCGCCACCTAGCTGCCCCACAATAGGTCATCTTTGTTCATGGGCTTACATAGAGCATGTAGAATGAGGAGCAGATAACAAATGGACAGTACAAATGCCAAATCAGTATTGTCAAGACATTAACAAAACCAGAGGAAGGCTTTGTATATCTTGGAGAGGTTCTAAATGAATCAAGGATTTACAGAAAGACATGGACCAAAATTGCCCAAAATGGGCATGAATAGGTTGCTGTCTGCATCAGTGGAGGGAGTATTCAAAAGTTTACAGAGCCATTGCTACAAATAATTTTCATTATGCATTTATTTTGTTTTTAAGCATGCCCTAACCTCAGAGGAATCATAGGATTTTAGCCTTATAGAGTCTTCAAGTTATAATAGACTTCAGAGATAATCTAATACAATCTTTTCATTTTATAAAAAGCTCAGAGAAATGATGTGACTTAAAGTTAGGTCACCCAGCTGGCTAGTTGCAGAGCCATGACAGAAGGGAGCTGGACTAGATGTCTCTTAGCTCCCTTACCACTCAAACATTCTATATCCTGTGTCCTAACATTCTTTGTTTGAAGGTACCTTCGTACTTGGTCATTCTATGTCTTGTGTTCTAACATTCTATGTTCAAAGGTCCCTTCTAATGGGAAGGGGATAAGAGAAGAGTGGGAGTGATAAAAGGGAAGGCATATAAAAGAAGGTAGTGGTCAGAAGCAAAACAGACTTTAGAGAAGTGACAGGATAAAAACGAGAAAGAAGAATAAAAAGAAGAAAACAGGATGGAGGGAAATGAACAACTAGTCATCAGAACTTTGAACGTGAATGGAGTGAACTCACCCATAAAAAGGAAGCAGATAACAGAGTGAATTAGAAACCAAAATCTAACAATATGTTGTTGGATTGAAACTTGAAACAGACAGACACACACAGAGTTAAAATAAAGGGCTGGAGCAGAATCTATCGTGCTTCACCTGAAGTAAAAAAGGGGGATTAATTATGATCTCAGACAAAGCAAAAGCAAAAATAGACCAACTTAAAAGGGATAAGCAGGCAAACTACATCTTGCTAAAAGGCATCATAGACAATGAAGTAATATCAATTCTAAATATATATGCACCAAATGGCATAATATCCAGATTCTTAAAGGAAAAGTTAAATGAATTATGGAAAGAAATAGACAGTAAAACTATCCTAGTAGGGGACCTCAAGTTTCCCCTTTCAGAGTTAAATAACTATAATGATAAAATAGATGAGAAAAAGGTAAAGAAATGGATAGAATCTCAGAAAAGTTAGATATGATAGCCTTCTGGAGAAAACTGAATGGGAATAGATCATAGTATACCTTTTTCTTGGCTATATATGGCACCTTCACAAAAATTGACCATGTATGAGGATATAAAAACCTCATAATCAAATGCAGAAAAGTAGAAATATTAAATGCACCCTTTTCAGACCATAATGCAATAAAATTATAATAAATAAATAGCATTGGAAGTATAGATTAAAAATTAATTGGAAACTAAAAAAATCTAATCCTAAAGAATGAGTGGGTCAAAGAACTAATAATAGACATACTCAATAATTTCATTAAAGATAGTGACAACAACAAATAACAAAATGTGTGAGATACAGCCAAAGCAACACTTAAGAGGAAATTTTATATCTCTAAACATTTACATCAATTTAAAATATAAGTAACAAATTAATGAATTGGGCATGCATCAAAGGTTCCTTCCACTTTGAGCATTCAGTATTCTATGTTCTAAGATTTTAAATTCTATGCTCCCTTCAGTCTCAAACACTCTAGATTCTAGGGCAGCTAGGTGGCATAATGCAGAACTTAGAGTCATGAATATTTGAGTTTGAATCCTCCCTTAGACACTTACTAGTAGTACACCCTGGGAAAGTCACTTTATCGCTCTGTGCCTCAGTTTCTTCATCTGTGAAAATGGAGATAATATCATCTGCTTTACAGGACTGCTATGAGAATCAAATGAGTTAACATACTCAAAGTGCTTTCTAAACTTTAAATCACTATGTAAAAGTTATTATCATTATTATTATTATTATTACAGTCCCTTCCAGTTCTGACTCCTAAAGGAAGGATGTTAATTTATCAGGCAATCTTGTAGAGTTCTGTCCCAAATTCCCAGGAAGGGTCTTAAGCCAATAAAAGTGTAGCATTCCTAAAAAGTAACATCCCTCCAATATCTTTGTAGGCTAAGGGATCACTGAAGAATGAAACACTTCTCTGGGGAGAGGGTGGGGTAGGTGGGTGAGGGAGAAGAATATCTTGGCAGTGTCCCTAACAAAAGGGTCACATTTCAGTTACTCATGACCAGGCTCCACACACAATCATGGTAGTCATTGCTGCTGAAACCTCCGAGCTTTAAGAGTTTCCCAAACAACGCATAGTCCTATTTATTTTAGTGGTTGCTCAGTGATTGCTACACGCTGAACTCCTGTAACCAAGGGAGGCTGACAGCTTCCAAGAGGACCTGATTTCACCAGCTCCCCACTGACTCATGGAGCTTTCAGAAAGGCAGGAGCACTTTGTTTATGGAGCACATAAGTGGGGCATATATATTGGAGGTGACTTAGAGCACAGCTTTCTAACCTTTATCCCCAGAAGGCTGCACAAGTCAGTAAGAAAGGACAACCTTGGGTCAAAAATGATTAATTAGTCTCTTACCTGTCAGATGGGCCTTATCTGGGATGAAACTACTAATCAGCAGATTCTGACACTTGTTGCATGCAATTCCCACAGATACCAAAGCAAAAAATGAAAGGAGTGGGGAGGTTGAGGAGTTACTAGGGAAATAGGGTCCTTCTTAGTGACAAGTGAGGAAGTCAGTTTCCCCTGGGGATGGAGCAAAATAGCAGGCACAGAATCACCACAAGCTTAAATAGTGAAAGGGGAAACCGGAGGAGATGGATTTGTCCAGAGCTCAGTTCTGAGACAGACCAGCCTAGAATATCTGCTGCTCACTTTCTAAAGATTAAGAGTCTAAGGCAGAACACTGTACAGGAGAAGATACACTGTTACAGAAACTGAAGCATAGGGAAGACAGGAACTGATTGACCTCTTTTTGCCTTGAGCCAGATGAGGGTGAAGAGCATGCTCAGAAACAAAGTAAGTCCATTAATGAATGTTAAATTTCTATTGACGGCTCTGTGATTCCAAAAATGTGGGTTATCCTTGCACTGGTGCAGATATCAATCCATTCTTGCCTTTCCTAAAAATGTTTTGCTGTATCTTCAGTAAACACAGGCTCAATATAACGACAGGATGCTTACTTCCTGTGACAGTCACCAATGTTACTGAATCAGAAGAGAAATTAATTCAGGAGATCCTGGGGCCTAGAGTCAACTGCTTGACTTCTAGTCAGAGAATTAAAGTCTAGAACATCAACTCCTTCATTTATAGCATAGGAAACCCCTTTAGTCCAACCCTTTTGTCTTATAGATAAGGAAACTGAAGCCCATAGAGATAAAAAGACTGACCCAAGTTCAAGTAGCTAGTAAAAAGCAACGTCAGGATTTGAACCCAGCTCATCTAACCCCAAATATAGTGTCCTTTCAACCACAACACATTTGGATTCTGATCCTGCTCTGATTTTTGCAGAAATATCCTTACCCCCTTGCCACTCATCATATATTCTATTGTTACATTATGGTCACAGAGCCAACAAGAGCTCTAAGAGAATATTATGATGATGTTGTCTTTCTGGAAAAGAAAAGCTTTTGTTGAAGAGAAAGTGAAACTTTCAAACATAAAAAGTCAGAGCCAGGAAAGGAGTCTTAGAGAACATTTAGTTCAATGCGTTACTTGTACTGAGGACCGGAGGAGAGGAAGCCACTGCCCAAGGAACAGAGCCAAAACTCAAATCAAAGTTTTCTGGCTCTGAGGTCTGTGATCTTTTCACTGCAGCCTCTTAACCAGGGCCTTTTTCTTTTCTCTGACTGGTAATGTGTGATCATCACTCTCCCCTTTCTCCTCCTCCTAGTCCTTCTCCTCTGTGATGAATGAAAAACCCTAAGAGACAATTGCTGGGTAATTAAGAATCAATTTATTAATTAAACTAGCCAGCAACCAATAAATTGACGGTCAGTGCTTTCTCTTGGTAATTAAAGACAACCAATAGAAACAGTGAATGCCTTAAATACCTTTGTAAAAGGGAATGCTAAGTGAAAATCAGCCCTGATTGGTGGATATTTAAAGAGGAGGTGGGCTAGATAGTCTTCAGCTGCTTCTGGTGAGAATGTGGTTTGATCATGAGACTCAACCACCTCTGGCAATCTGAACAGGAGAAGCCAACTCCATCCAGACCACTCTGGTTGGTTTTCTCCTTCATGAACTGGGTCATCCTAAACTCTAGTGGAGGAGTACAAGGACAGGGGCTCTTTTCCCCAAGGCCAAGAAGTCACCTAGACTAGATTCTATTTACACTCTAATTAGAAGTAAGGTTAGTTAGGTAGAGTCCTGCCCAAGATTGAAGACCATGTTCCTTGAGACAATCTCATCAATGAATCATGTCCTTCAGAGATTGACTTTTCACAGATATTGACTATTTTCAAATGAGGAAATAAAGGAGAAAAGCCTGGATCTCAAATTACTAATTGGTTATTAATTTAATAGTAAAATAATTTTCTCTCACTTCCTCCTCATCATCATCATTGATGAGGACCTAGGATTTCATTGATAGAAGGAATTCCCTGTGGAGAAATTTATTCTACCAATGCAGATCTAAACCTGTCCCAAACCTTCTACTTTTAGTTGTTTGGGAGTGCTCATAAGAAGTTTAAGTGATTTGCCTTTGTTTAAGTGACAGCCTGTATGAGACAGGAATTGAATCCAGATCTTCTTGATCTGTCTACACATATTTCTATGCTGCCTCTGTAAAAGCTGGGATTTGGACTAGACAGTTTCCAAGTTATCTTTCAGCACGGATAGTCCATATTGTAACAGTCTATGTTCTAAGGTCTGACATTCTATGTCCCGTTTTCTAACATTCTAAATTTTAAGATATTTCTCAAACATTCTGTGTTCTAAAGTCTCATCCAGCTCTGTGCTCTAAAACTATATTCTAAGGCTCCTTCATCTCTAAAACTTATGAACATCTTCATGATGGTTCAAATCAATAACTATGGGCAATTATTAGGGTCTCTTTAATGACTGTGATATTTTTGATTTGAACACTAGCCCATATGAAAAGACTGATAAGCACCCTGATGAAGCAGGAATTCATAGTAAAAATTTATCTTAGATCCAACTTGTTCCTCATTTAGATAGTTTTTTTTTAAATACTTCCTTAGTCTTGTGAAATGACAATTAGGCTTATGGGACAAGTCCAAGCTTGTACAATCCCCACAGAGGTTTCCAATGATGCAGTTTGAACTATCTGCTTTTGTTCAAGTTGGAACAGCCATTTCTTTGTCTTGTGGAACAAGACATCTTTGCAGGCCCATCTATTTCCAAATATATTAATATTTGACACTTAGTATGCACAGGTTGAGATAGATCATATAGATAAATTTGTGAGATATAGTTTTACTGGAAGTGAAATGAATAAATAAAATTTCCCCAATGTATATTCTTACATGTGTACTGGGATTTAATAAGGTACATGTGCCTCACACATTCCCAACCCTACACACACACACACACACCCTCTCTGGCATTGGCAGTAAGGGGAGTGATTGGAATAGCCAAATAGAATGCAATATCTGTACAAGCCACCAGGTGGTGACCCAATCTCTGAGCTATCAGTTCAAGTAATTGTGCTATCCATTCTAAGTCTCAGGACCTATTCAGTACTTCTGTGGATGTGTGCCTGGGATTTGCTTGATTCCTGTGTCTTTCCAGCCTTTTTCCTTCCAGGCTCACCCCAGAGTTTCTCTCTAGTCTTATTAGTAAGAATAATTTGCATCATCATTCATAACTCCAACTGGCTCTGGCCTGTACTCCTATAGGATTGTAGCTTTAGAACTCAACCTTCACATTCTACAGATGTTTTAATTATGATTCTAAAGATGTTTTAATAATGAATTAAATGACTTACTCAGGGTTACACAAGTATTAAGCTTTTGAGGTAAGATTTAAATAAATCCAGGTCTTCCAGACTCCAAGTCCAGTATTCAATCCATTCTACCATACTGACTTTCTAATCTCACTTGCTTTCAAAATATTATGCCATCTAGAAAGGATTGTTTACACATATATTGTTGTTCAGTTGTTTCAGCCCTATCCAGTCTTCGAGACACTATTTGGGGTTTTGTTGGCAAAGATACTGGAGTGGTTTGCCATTTCCTTCTCCAACTTGTTTTACAGATGAGGAAACTGAAGCAAACAGGGTTAAGTGACTTGCCCAGGGTTCTGAAGCCAGTAAGTGTCTGAAGCCAGATTTGAAGTCAGGAAGATGAGTCTTTCTGACTTCAAGTCTGGCTCTCTATCAATTGTGCCACCTAGCTGTGTTACACATACATACTTATACATAATTATCTAATGAATTTAAATACAAAGGAAAAAGAAAACAGCTTTTAAAACTCCTGAATGGCTGCTCTGACACTCTTAGAAAGGATTGTATGTATTTTTTTCTATTCCCTCCACCCTATCTTCTGTACCTGATTCTCACAGGCACACCCAAATGCCATTTTAAGGAATTGCTCTTTAGTGTCCCATTTTCATAATCTCCTGGGAAGAGGAAGGGAAAGGAGGAAACTAATTAGCTCACTTTTAAGCAACCTCCTCTGATAGTAGTAATTCTTAACATGAGGTCCACAAATGTGTTTAAAATAAGACATTTTAATAACTATTTCAATATAACTTATTTCCTTTTTAATCTTATGTATTTTAATATATTGTTCCGAGAATAATGCAGTCATCAGACTACCAAAGGGATTAAGAATTCCTATCTTTGGAACTCTAAGATGGGTCCCCTGGGTGAATCCTAGGCACAGTCCCTCCAGAGGCTAGTCCTAGAAAACTTTGTTATTAGCTACCCATGTTGTTTAATGCTTCCTCAGAGGTTTTTCTGTTTTGTTTTGTTTTTGTTTTTGTTTTTCAGATCTATCAGGGTTCTGGGTTGGGAGCAGTCAAACTTAAACCCTATTCCCCCCATACACTACAAACGTGAACTCTGGAATAAACAGAGCTAAAGAGACACACAAATGCATAAAGCAATACTCTCCATTTTTTAAATTTCTGAACTCCCAAGACCTCCTGATTCAGCCCTTTACATTACCTAAGCATGTTCCTTGCGCCTATCTCTTGTCTAAATGACTAATAAAAAATACAAAAGACACACAGCTTCCTGCTAAAGCTATATCAGAAAGTGCTTACATAGATATATAGAAAAAGGTATAAAAAGTTTTGTAAACTAATGAGATAATTTGTCTGAAATAAGTTTTATCAGTATGAAGCAAAGTATTTAGATATATGGTTCCAGTTTCTGGTAGTATTTTACCTTAGACATTATTGACCTGATCTCAGTTTCCTCATCTCTATAATGAAAAAAATAATATTTATACTAACTACCTGGGAGATACTACTGTGGGGTGGTAGATTAAAGTAGCCCTGGGTAACAAGAAGATCTGGAGTCTAGTAGGGTCTCTGGCATATTGGTTGTGTGACCATGGGTGTGGTATTTGACTCCTCCATCACCTAGACAATTATCTAAGGCTATAAGTTCTGGATGAATTATAGATCTATTGCCAATAAAATCACATTTGTAGGCCAAACAACCAAAAAAACCTACCTATTTCCTGAAGTTGTTGTAAAAGAAGGGCTTTATATATTTTAAAGTGATATCAAAATAGGAGCTTTTAGCATATTAATCTATTTTAATTGAAATGATAATTTCTTATTTTCTGGATTTAGGTCAACTGAATTGGCAAAAAAAAGTATGAATTATGAGATATGACAAAAGAAAAGCAGGTAGTACGCACACTAGGGTCACACAACTAGTAAGTGTCTGAAGTTGGATTTAAATTCTGGTCTTCCTGATTTTGGGTCCAATGTTCTGTCCACTGTGCTGCCTAGTTGCCTATAGAGAGGTAGTCTGGCATGAGGGAAAGAATGGATGAAAAATGAGTAAATAAAAAGCATTTATTAGTCATTTACTATGTGCTAAGCATTTAGGAAGACATAGGTTAGAGTCTTACCTTTTATATTTACTGTGTGACCATAAAGGCAGCTGGTGGCATAGTAGATCAAATGCTGGGCATGGAATGAGGAAGACTTGAGTTCAAATTCAGCCTCAGACACTTACTACCTGTGTGATCCTGGGCGTGTCACAACCTCTGTTTGCTTCAGTTTTCTCAACTATAAAATGTGGGTAATAACAATACCTGCCTCACAGGGTTACCCTGAGGATCAAATGAGGTAATATTTGTAATGTGCCTGGCACATACATAGCAATTGCCTAATAAGTACTTGTTTCCTTCTTTCCTGGAGGCAAGACACTATAAGCCTCAGTTTCCTGAACTGTAAAGTAGAGATAATATAATAATACTTGTAATACCTACTTCAGGAGGTTATAGTAAGGTTTAAATGAGATAACATATGTAAAATGCATTGAAAACCTTGTTGTTCAGTTGTTTTTCAGTTATATCCAAATCTTCATGACTCCATTTGGGGTTTTCTTGGCAAAGATACTGGAGTGGTTTATCATTTCCTTTTTATCAATTCCCCCTCAGTCTGTGGGCAGGAAGCTCAGGAGGTAGCCGCCGCCCCAGGGCCGAGCTCTGGGACCAGAGCTGAGACCCCACAGTGCTTCTCTTTCTCACGGCAGACACAGGCTTTTCCCACTGACCTTCTAAGTTGTCTTTGGCGTATGTGGGTTTAGAAGTCTGGAAACTGCCACGGCTGCCTGTGATTCAGTCCTCTGAGGCCTGCTCCAGGTTCGCTGTGGCCCGCGCGCACACGCCGAACTGCATTCCTCTCCCAGGCTGGCAAGATATATCTTTCCGATCAACCATCCAAGTTGTCTTGGGCTGGAAATTTGTTTCACTTTGTCTTTTTGTGGGTTCTGCTGCTTTAGAATTTGTTTAGAGCCATTTTTTATAGGTATTTGGAGGGGTTTGGGGGAGAGCTCAAGCAAGTCACTGCTTTTACTCCACCATCTTGGCTCTGCCTTCTATCACTGAAATCTCTCATAGCTTTTCATACCCTGGCTATACTACAAAATACAGCACATAGTTGCCTCTATACTGATGAATAATCAATGAATTATCAAATATTCATTGGTTGTCTACCATGTTTTCAGAACTTTGGCGGAGCAGACTCCTTTAGTTCTAAGCTAAGGAACATGGGTTTTATTTTGCAGGAAGTGGGGAGACATTGAAGGTTTCTCATCAATTAAGGTAGAGAAGGAGTTGGGCAATTCTGTCACTTATCTGTGTGACCTCTGAGCCTCAGTTTTCTCATCTGAGGGAACCCGACTAAATGAATGTCTAAGTCTTTAATCTTCTGAACTTGTATTCTAGGTGTTGTTTTAGGAAGATTACTCTGACCTGATTACTTTTTGCAGGATGGATAGGGGTTAAAGGGGAGGGAGTTCACTCTAATGTATGCATGGTTATATATTTGTCTAGCAACTGACTAAATCAATAGCCAATTGATCAATCAATAAATGAGTAGACTATGTAGACTTTTTGCTTCCTCTTTCTTTTTTTGTTAGCCCATCAAAATGATCTTTGATCAAACTAATAACATGCTGCTCTTATCAGATAAACTCTTGCTAGAGTTGAGTCATAACAATAATATTAGGGGAAGCTGGGTACTCTTGACAGTACCAGCAGTAGGAATATGGTTCTAGAAACACAGAGTCCTAGAGTTAGAGGGCATCCAAATTCTATCCTCAGCAAGTGGTTACCCAGTCTCTGCTTGAAAACTTCTTTTAACACATAATTTAATATCTGCCAGGATAGCTTATTCCTTCTTTAGATATCTATAATGTTTTAGAAGTTCTTCCTTATAGGAAGGAGGTAAGTTCATAACATAATGAGAGTGAAAAATAACAGACAGCCAGAATTCTCCACTGGTACCCAACATACATAAAAATTCTAAGAGCCTCTAGACAATTAGAGAGGTCCTGCATGAAGAACACAGAAGAATACCTTCCTTCTTTGTTACCAAGGACCTTGGGATTTGTTCTTATGGCTATTGGGTCCTGAAATTGAACTTCTTGTCTTTTATATTACTCCTGGACAATTAACTAGGACAGCAACATGTTTTCAGGCAAGTTATCATGTGCGCGCATGTGTGCGCACACACACACACACACACACACACACACATAAAACAGAAGCTACTTGACTTAGGAGGTGTAAGAATTTTTAAGGGTACAAACTATAGAGAAGCAACTTTCCTAAATCTAGGAATATAATTCCATTTTAAATATTTATACCATGTACAATGTTAATCCTCCCAACGGAAGAGTGCTGAGCCCTTTGTTTGTTAAGGCTGTTTGAGGGGGTCAATAAAGTATGTAACTACAGGCTATTCATTATCCTATCAAGGACACTAGTTAAAATGTCAAAACTAGTTTGAAAAGTTGCGATCTCCTCAGAGTCTGATTCAGCCTAGTTTCTCCAATACAGTCCAACCTCTTTACTTCAAACCTGTTCACCTCTAACCTTTCACTACTGGGAGAAGGATGACTAGAGAAGGGGAAAAGTCCGGGAGCAGGAGGGATGGGAGAAAAAAGAGAAAAAGGAGGATAAAATATGTGTGTATGAGGTCTGTTCTTTCTCCCAGGTCCTGCAGCTAGGTTGATTCTTAGAGACAATGTGATTGGGAGAAGGAAGGCATCAGAACAAGAAGAGGGTAGCATTCATTTTACTACTGCCAGGAAAACCTAGAATGAATATTATTGCAAACAGTAAGACTCTCCTTTATGGACAGGCTCTTCCAGCTATGTAGAATATATACTGAATGAATCAAGTCTTGTCCAGCTCAGTAGATAAATCTCTTGTACAGATTCCTCAATTCTTAGTCATAAAAGCATAGCTTATTTCTGGCCAAAGATCCTTTCCTCCTTGATCCCCAAGAAGCTGGCTTGCTCCTAATTCTTGCTTCTAATTCCCATATCTCAGGTCACAACAAACTGTTCTGCTGATCTCCTTCTGGTCACTTGAAAAAATTAACTCCTTAAAAAAACAGATGTTTATTTCAAAGCTACAAAATTTAAAAAGTAACTCAAATTAGAGTTGAGTTAAGTAATTCATTAAATTCTTGCCCAATAAAATCAACATTTTTTGACTGAATTCCTCAGCTTTCTAGGAAGTAGGTACCTTTCAGCACCATTCTCCCATTCTCTGTCAGCTGAAATCCAAGGAACTCTTTTAAACTCAACTCAAATGTTACCTCTTTTTATATATACTCTTCTTATTCTCCCACCTCAATATAAGCACTCCTACCTCTGGACATCACATAACACTTTGCTCTTGTGTTTTTTTTCTTCAATATTTGCCATGGTTTATTCTGTATTATAGTTATTCAGGATTGTTTTATATCCCACTATTTAATTAAATCCAGCTCAAAGAACAAGATCATAAGCTCCAAGAGGGCAGGGATCATGCCTTATTTAATCTTTGTTTCTCCCTCTTTGTGTCTGTCTCTCTCAATAATGTTGTATGGTTATGAATCTTGGACCACTACCAAAGAATCAAAGCTATGGGTGACCCATATGGCACCTACACAATAGGTATAGGTAGGCAGTAGCATATATCCAGCCATGACCCCTGAGAAAGAAGTAATGCAAGGAAAATGATAGAGGAGATGGATGGTCAGATGGGCAGCTAGAAAGGAAGGTGGCAGCAATCAGAACAGTGCCTTAGTATGATACTGGTGCCTACTGCATGTAAGAGTCAAAAGAAGATTGTATGATGATCAACTGTGAATTATTTAGCTATTCTCAGCAATACAATGATCCAAGACAATTCCAAAGGATGAAAAATGTTATTCACCTCCAGAGAAAGAACTGATGGAGTCTGAAAGCAGATTGAAGCATACTATTTTTCACTTTCTGTATTCTTTTTCATGTTTTTTTTTTCTTTTGGGTCTGTGTCTTCTTTCACAACATGACTAATATAGTAATATGTTTTGCATGATTGAACATGTATAACTTAAATCAAATTGCTTACCATCTCAGGGAAGAGGGGAGGTGAGAGAAAGAGAAAAATTTGGAACTCAATTTAAAAAAAAAATGAATTGTTAAAAATTATCTTTACATGTAACTGGGGAAAAATAAAATGTTATTTTAAAAAAGAGAGTCAAAAGAAGGCCTCCAACATATTAGGTAGAACCTCCATAAAGGATCTATGAGGGTCGGAGCCAAGATGGCAGAGTAAAAGCAGGCACTCACCTGAGCTCTCTCCCAAACCCCTCCAAATACCTTTAAATAATGACTCTAAACAAATTCCAGAGTAGCAGAACCCACAAAAAAGACAGAGTGAAACAATTTTCTAGTCCAAGACAACTTTAGAAGGTCAACAGGAAAGGTTTGTTTCACCAGGGTGAGAGTGAAGCACAGTCCAGGTCAGGCCATGCCAGAGCAGACTGGCCCCAGGAGTAGGCCCCAGGGGCGACTGAATCAGTGGTGGCAGCAGAGGTTTCCAGACCTCTCATCCCACACATAATAAGGGGGCTGGGCAACTGGTCAGGAGGAGATTAAAGGGGTCTCTTTGCTGGCCCCAGGGGCAGGATTCTGTTGCATTGCCTATCCTTGGATCTGGGTTGCGTTACTGGGTCTCAGTCCCAGGGTGAGAAGGAGCACTAGCACACCAGCGCTTGAGGTTGCAGGGGAGTTGGAACCCTGGTCACAGTTCCACGGTGGAAAAGAGTGCTTTTGATCACTCACAGACCAGAGCACAGTACAACAGAGAAGTAAATACAACTCTCCCTGGATTATACCACCTTGGAAGAACCAAAAACTAATAAGTCTCCAGAATTACCTCTGAAAACAGCTGCACAAAAAAATCTGAAGTCTGAGACAGTGCCCCCTCCACTCTACTTTAGCATAGAGTTAAACATCAAGAAATAGGCTGGAAAATGAGCAAATAGCAGAAAAAAAGAATCCTGACTATAGAAAGTCACTATGGTGAAAGGGAAGATCAAAACACAAACTCAGAAGAAAACAAAATCAAAACTACAAAGCCTTAAAGAAAAATATTCATTGGCCCCACGCTAGGGAAGAACTCAAAAAGGATTTTTAAAATTACGTAAGAGAGGTAGAGGAAAAATTGGGAAGAGAAATAAGAGTGATGCAAGAAAATCATGAAAAAAGAGTCAACAGCTTGGCAAAGGAGGCACACAAAAAAAATACTGAAGAAAATAACACCTTAAAAAATGGAATATGCCAAATGGTAAAAGAGGCACAAAAATCCAATGAAGAAAAGAATACCTTGAAAAGCAGAATTGGCCAAATGGAAAAAGAAATACAAACTTCACTGAAGAAAAGAATTTTTTAAAAAGCCCAAATGGAAAAAGAGGTACACAAATACACTGGAGAAAAGAACTCCTTAAAATGTAGAATTGGTCAAATGGAAAAGGAGGTACAAAATCTCAGTGAAGAAAATAATTCCTTAAAAATTAGAATTAGGCAAGTGGAAGCTAATGACTTTATGAGACATCAAGAAACAATCAAACAAAATCAAAAGAATGAAAAAATAGAAGAAAATGTTAAATATCTCATTGGAAAAACAACCTGGAAAATAGATCCAGAAGAGATAATTTAAGAATTATTGGACTACCTGAAAGCCATGATTTTAAAAAAAGAGCCTAGACATTATCTTTCAAGAAATTATCAAGGAAAACTGCCTTGCCATTCTAGAACCAGAGGGTAAAATATAAATTTGAAAGAATCCATTGATCACCCCTGAAAGAAATCTCCAAATGAAAACTCTCAAGAACATTATAGCCAAGTTCCAGAGCTCCCAGATCAAGAAGAAAATACTACAAGCAGCCAAAAAAAAAAAAGCCAAAAAAACAAACAAACCCCAATTCAAATATCATGGAGCCACAATCAGGCTAACACAAGATTTAGCAGTTTCTACCTTAAAGGATCAGAGGGCTTAGAATATGATATTCTGAAGAACAAAAGACCTAGGATTATAACCAAGAATCACCTACCTGGCAAAACTAAGTATAATCTTTCAGGGGTAAAAATGGTCATTCAATGAAATTGAGGGTTTTCAAACATTCCTGATGAAAAGACCAGAGCTGAATAGAACATTTAACTTTCAAATACAAGATACAAAAGATGTATAAAAAGGTAAACAAGAAAGATAAATCATAAGGGATTCAATATGGTTAAACTGTTTACATTCCTACGTGAAAAAATGATACTCGTAACTCCTAAAATCTTGTTAGGGCAGTTAAAAGGAGTATATACAGACATAAAGCACAGAGGTGAGTTGAATATGATGATATGATTATCTAAAAAAAATTAAGAGATGAGAAAAAAGGATGCATTGGGAGAAGGAGAAAGGGAGAGGCAGGATGGGGACAAATTATTTGACATAAAAGAGGTCCAAAAGAGATTTTACAGTGGAAGGGAAAATGGGGGAAGGGGGAAGGTAGAACATGAACATTACTCTCATCAGAATTGGCTCAAAGAGGGAATAACATACACACTCAGTTGGGTATAGAAATCTGTCTTACCATACAGGAAAGCAGGAAGGGAAGGGGATAAGATAAGCAGGGCAGAGAGTGGGGGAGGGGGGAGTTAATAGCAAAGAGAGCAATTTGGGGGAGGTAAAAGTCAGAAGCAAAACATTTTAAGAATGGATAGGGAAAAAAGAGAGACAGTAGGATAAACAGGGGAGAAAATAGGATGGAGGGAACTATGTAGTTGGCGATCATTATTGTGAAAAAAAATTACAGTGAATTTCTCTGATAAAGGCTTCATTTCTCAGACATATAGAAAATGGAGTTAAATTTATAGAAATAAGAGCATTCCTCAATTAATAAATGGTCTAAGGATATGAACAGGCAGTCTTCAAAGTAATCAAAACTACTGATAGTCATACGAAAAAATGCTCTAAACCACTACTGATTAGAGAAATGCAAATTAAAACAATTCTGAGCTACTAATTCACACCTGTCAGATTAGCTAATATGATGGAAAAGGAAAATGACAAATGTTGGAAGGCACTTGGGAAAAATAAAACACCAATATACTATTGAGGTTGTATACTGATTCAACCATTCTGGAAAATAATTTGGAACTATGCCCAAAGGGCTATAAAACCATGCATACCCTTTGACCAAGCACCACTACTAGGTCTGTCTCCCAAAGATATTAAAAAAAAAAAAAGGAAAAGGACTTCTGTGTACAAAAATGTTCATAATAGCTCTTTTAGTGGTAGCAAAGAATTGGAAAATGAGGGGATGTCCATCAGTTGGGGAATGGCTGAACAAGCTGTTGTATATGATTGTAATGAAATACTATTGTGTTTTAAGAAATGACAAGCAAGATGCTCTCAGAAAAAAACTGAAAAGATTCACATGAACTGATGCAAAGTGAAATGAGCAGAACCAGAACATTGTACATGACAACAGCAATACTGTATGATGATCTACTGTGAATAACTTAGCTATTCTCAGTAATACAATGATCCAAGCCAATTCTGAAGGACTTATGATAAAAGGTGGTATCCATCTCCAGAGAAAGAGTATAAATGCAGATCAAAGATTTTTTTCTTTATGTTTCTTGGGCTTTTTTTTTTGTCTGTGTTTTCTTTCACAGCATGACTTATAAGGAAATGTGTTTTGCATGGCTACCCATGTATAACTTATGTCAAATTGTTTGCCTTCTCAATGATGGGGGAGGAGTGGGAGGAAGAGAACTTGGAAGCTAAAATTTGAAAAAAAGTTTACACATAATTGGGAAAAATAAAATTAAAATAAAATATTAAATCCCACTCAAAGGGATCTATGGAGGAAAGAAGACCCAGAATCACATGGGAAGAGGAGGCTGGGATAGATTTCAATTTGCCCCAATTGAGATCACATCTGCATCATTTAAATCACAGATATGTTCCATTTTCAAGTACTGAAGCCTTGAAGTAGTTCTTCCCAATTCTAAACACAAAGAAAATGCTTGAGAAATTTTTGGCGACTCATTTCTTTTCAGAAGTGAAAGACTACTATGAATGAGTGTAAAACACTGCATATTCTGTCAGACTCTTATCAATATATTTGTTGATTAATTTTTCCTCTTTTAAAAAATTCTTTATTTTAAGGGGTTTTTCCCTGGAAAGTAGTGGGGAAGGGGTATTTTGGGAAATGAAAGTGATCTAAAAAACAAGAGACATCAAAAAAATTTAAAAAAATAAATATTTGGTAAATTGAATTAAATGGCTCCTCTTTAGAGTAAGGTCCATAATCATATTCACCTGGATTCTCATTAATGTTCAGTCCTCAAATTATCAACAGTTGTGAACACTGTCAGGAGAAAATGTTGAGAAATATCTCATACATTCTAATAAATAATTATTTGTTCATACCTGAAATAATTATCATATTTCATGAGATTCATAAAATTCATCTGTTTTCTATCATAATGACCCCCAATTCAAAGATCACTGAAGATTTATATCTGATTATCACTGTCATTAAACATTAACATGGATCATTATTTTCCTGACAATTATTGAAGCAGCAATTACTTTACATGCCAATTTAGATAGCAATATCAGGAACAAAAGGGCAAGGTCAAAGGCAAAAGAGCGTTTATTATTCTAAGAGCTAAGTCCCTATATAACACATGAAACACACAGGAAAGGAAACTGAGAAATATTCCCAAGCTGACTTTCACAAGCTATAGTGTCACAAAAATAAATAAACAAAAATCCACGTTGACAGAAGGAATTTCATTTGTTGGAGCAATATAAACCTTACATTATTCCAAAACAGAAATCTGAGGCAATTCTTAGGTTCATCAATAACACATAAAACTGCACAGATTCCTGGAGATCATGGAGTCTAGCCCCTTGATTTTCCTAGGAAGAAAGACTAAAAGGGAGAGTGACGTCTAAAATCTCATAGGTAGAAAGCAGCAGAGATAGGATTGGAATCCAGGTCCCCCTATTTCAGTAGGACATTAATACATCCTGACTTTCTGCCTGCCTCCTTATTAGCCCTGGGCCTCATTTTCTTCACCTATAAGATGAGGGGCTTAGACTAGACTAGTGGATTTTCAGAGGCCCGTCTCAGCTGACAGATCATCCTATGTTCTAGAGCCCCTTCACACTCTAATATTCTAAAGTTTTTAGTGACATTTTATGTTTTTTTAATGATTTTACTCTGTACAACTATTATTCACATGCGGGCAATTAAACAGATGGACTTTTATCAATGTTAATAGTAGATAGGGTAAATATCCAAACAAATAATCCAATGATGCATTTTAACATGTTCTTAAAATAAATGTTTTCATGTATTTGAGAATACTTAGAAGGGTTTGGTGACTATCAGTTTCTTTGGTGAATAGCTGTTGAATAACAGACCTGGAGTCAAGAGAGACTTAGGTTTGAACTCCAGCTCTGATACCTCCCAATTGTATAACCATGAACAAGTGGCTTCACTAGTCCAAGTCTTAGTTTCTTCATCTGTGCAATGGGGATAATAGCACTCATCCCACCTGCATCAGGGACTGATGTGAGAAAAGTGCTATATAATGTCATATCACAGCATATTATATATCACATCACATCATAACATATATTTAGAGCTAAGAGTTCTACCAATGCCTTCATTTTATAGGAAACTGAAGCCTAGAGTAGGGGCATTGACTTCCCCAAGGTCACAGAGATATTATGTTAACAGAATTAAGATTCAAAGTGAGATCCTCTGACTCAGCATTCAGCTTTTCTTTCACTCAGCTACATCCCTGGTTGTTGCTGCTTTTTAACACTGTTGCTTAGGAAAGAGTCTCAATATATGACACTGTGTAGCAGTGGTGTCAAACACAAATAGAAACTAGGTCACTAAACCACACAAAAGGAGCCCTGAAAGCTGGGTGTTAATTTAGAAAATCACATCTTATCATTATCTTTGTTCTATTGTATTGTTATTTATTTTATTAAATATTTCCCAATTATATTTTAATCTAGTCTGGGCAGTACTTGTGAGTGTTGTGGGCAATGCAGCTGAAATAATCAGATTGAATATTTATTATTTTTTTAATTGATCCTATTTATAGTTAGTTGATTTTGTCCTATAACTGCCTAAGTCATGGTTCTTTGTCTCTCAGTTTAGTTTAGAATTCATTGGGCCTGCAATGAGTTAAGTTTAGAAATCCAGTTCCCTTGTTAATCTCTGTTATTCTTAATGTCAAGAAAACCTGTTACCCTTGAAGAAAGCAGATGGACTCCAGGGAGTCTGGTCCTTACACCACCAAGCTATCCTTCAAGGATGTCTGGTTTGCTATCCAAACAAAGAAAGTCTAGTCTATCATCTCTAACCTTGTATGCGGACTCAAACATTGAACATTTCTCAGTCACAGGAGGGAAAAAAGGGATTGTTGCCAGCCCCTCAATCCCAATTTTCAGCTAATCATATTGTCCCCCATGCTTCAGCTCTGTAGCCAATCATATTGATTTCAACATTTATGATGTTAAGCTCTTTTAACCAATCATAACTTGTTTCCTGTCTACAAAGTTCTGTTTTTCATTCTGCACTTCCCTAAAAACTATGAAAAGGGTAGTCATTCCCCATCTCAGGGTTTTAGCTTTGCCAAGGAAGCTGACTCACTTTATTGATAAATTCACACTTTACTAATACATTTATTGTGTTTATAACTTTGTGCCTCAATTTACCTTATTTTGACCATACCATGGCCCTGGAGCCATGTGTTTGATACCTCTGCTATATACCATGGCCAGCAATACATGATTGGCCTTAAAAAGAAAACCCTATCATACCACCTAAGCATCTATACATCTAAGAGGGGTATCCTCTTACCTTGACGAAGAGATAGATCTCTGGGTCACTGGTAGAGTTTCTGACTTCTTGCAAACTGTCAGATCTGGAAAACAAGCTAAAGGAGCTTTTGATAGACTGTATGCTGAAGCTTGTGGGAGAGGGCAATGTACCCCTTGAGATAATCCTGCCCGTGTCTGCATCAATCCTCTCCTTGGATTTATCCTTTGGATAAATTTCTTCATCCAGTAGGTAGATTGCCCTAGGCGGTTGATAAATTTCTTCAGGCTTCTGGTCTGCTTTATCCAATGACTGGTAGAGTGGTTCAGGAAGCTGGTAGAAGTGTTTGGGAGACTCATAGGCTTTTTCAGACTGTTGATGGGCATCTTCAGCCTGCTCACAGACTTCTGCACGCAGCTCATAATTTCTCTCTCCTTGCTGAGAAAAGACCATGCTGTATTCTTCATCATTATCCCAGTAGGAGGACACAGAGTCATACTGAGCATTCCCTGGAGTCTCCTGGACATTGATGTAGGTAGTTTCTTCATCTGTGGTGGAACCTGGGGATAACCTATCATCACAAACCTGCTCATAAAGCTTATTTTCATTTTCTTCTGGCTGATCAGGGATTTCATATGTCTCCTCGCTTTGGATCATTTCAGAAACAGTGCTGTAGTCCTTGTCTTCTATCCTTGTTTGTCTGAGCTGTCTTTCTCCAAGAGTAACTGGACAGGATCAGACAGAATAATGAGACAGGTTACGATACACAAACTTTCAGAGGAAACAGCATTTGCAGAACACGTATAGTAGCTACCAACAGCTACAGATGACAGGTCTCTAACAATCATTTACAAAGGCTTTAGTCAGCAAACCACATTTCCACTGGGTGGAAAATAAAGCTAATAAATATAGTTAACTCTTTCATTTCTAATTATACTTGTAACTGGGATTTTTTTTTCTCTGCCCCACCCTCATTTTATTTTATTTCGCCCAGACTTGGGATTTCATTGGTTTAGACAATTCCTGGCAAGGAAATTCCCTCCACCAATGAGGTCAGTAACTGTTCTGTAACTGATAGTCTTATAAGAATAATGACAAAAATAGCTAGCATTTATATATTGCTTTAAGGTTTGCAAAGTGCTTTACCAATATTATCTCATCACAACCTGGAATGTAGGTGCTACTATCCCCATTTTCTAGATGAAGAAGCTGAAGTAGACAGAGGTTAAGTGATTTGCTCAGGGTCACACAGCTAAAAAGTGTCTGAGCCAGATGTAAATTCTAATCTAGTCTTCTAGACTCCAAGTCCAGTTTGTTTGGTTTTTTTTAACCCCCTGTATGACATAGTTGTCTATAATACAAACACAAATAAAATAAATGTAATATAAAGCTTGGAGGGAAGTCACTGAGAGCTCAAGTGACCTTGACAGGGTCACACAATCAGTATGTGTCAGAAGCCAAAGATGAAAACAGGTCTTTGTTACTCTTAAGACTAGCTCTCCATTCACTACACTGCTTCTAGTAGTTCTGTGTCCCCCTTCCCATCTCCCCCACCCCCTGCCCTGAACACATACACACACACACACACACACACACACACACACACACACACATACACACACACACAATTATCTTTATTTCCTGGATACTTCAGGTAAGCTAAGGGTTGATTATTTTCGAATGCACTCAAATCTTCAAAATGTGGCTATCCGTTGGTAAATAGAGTTTCCTTCTCTACCCTACCCCTCTGCTAAATTTTGACAAAATTCGACAACCAATCTACTCCTAGATAGCTTTTTAGAAGTGCAAGAAACCCTCTTCTGAATGAATAAATGGCTTCAAAGTACTTTGAATGTAAGGAGCCAATGATGAATAAATTTTAACTCTTTCACATGTCCAGACCGGTGATAAATCAAGTTTATATTTCCTATCAGCTAACAGAACCATTATCTATCAAGGGGGTGATTAATCATCAGAAGGAAGAGGAAATGGGCACAGACCACACTGAACAAAGGGTGCAAGGATTCATAATGGATGACTTCCTTTTCATAGACATGATCACCAAATTTCAAAGCTGGTAGGGTCCTGAGAGACTGACCTCTTTATATTATAGATAAGGAAACAGAAATTCAGAGAGGTAACTTGGCTTCCCCAATAAATTTAGAGCTGGGACCATTATAAGTCATCTAGACCAATCCTCTAATTTTTTTAATTGAGGCCATGGAGCCCCAAGGAGATCAAGTGTTTTGGTCAAGGTCACAGGTAGTAAGTGACAGAGTTAGGACCCAAACTGAGATCCTCTGTCTCCAAATTCAGCCTTCTTTCATGCATAGCTAGTCAGTAAGGAAGATGGTAATGATAATCAATCCTGCTGTCATTTATATGGTGCTTTATGTGGATTATAAGATTCTTTGCATACATCGTGATGCAGCATGGTTGTGATAGAGATCTGGCCCAAGAGCCAGGAATATCTGGGTTGAAGTATGACCTCTGACATACACTGGCTCTGTGACCTAGGGCATATTCTCTAAGACTATTTAAAGAGGATGCTGATCTCCATTGGTAGAAGAAATTCTCAATACCAATGAAATCAGTACTGTCCCTATTTCCTTTGTAAGCATTATCACATTTGATTCTTATAACAACCCAGTGAAGATAGGTAATATAAGTATCATTATCCCCTTTGTACAGATGAGGAAACTGAGGCTTATAGAAGTTACATGACTTGCCTAAGGTCACACAGACTAGGAAAGAGTAGAGCCAAGATTTGATGCTAGGCTTTCTTTCTCCAAATCCAGAATTCTTTCCCCTATTTCATGTAACTTCTCAACAAATACCCTGAGGCTCTAACTTCTTATTTAAGTACTCTCTCCTTCCTACCATTTCCTGCTTGAAACAACATTTTCTGTAGCATCAGGATTGTATTCATCAATGAACATTTTATTGAGGAGCAATTTACTCTGTGCGAGGTATAACACGCAATGCTGAGGACTCAGAGGCATTGCCTCTCTGCCTTTGAGGGGTCTTCAATCTAGGTGAGGAATAGAACAGAGAAGCAAATAGCCAAAGAAGGAAAAACAACCCTTTTTTGGAGTATTTTCCCCTTAAGATAATCAGTCTCATTTTGATATTTTAAATGGTTAGAACAGCACTTTGTATGCAAGGGTTTTTGTGTTTGTTGACTTCTTTGCCAATCTCTATTCCAAGGGGCTCCAAAACATTTCCCATTTTGTCCTAGGGGTTTGGGGTCTTTATGTTTGTAGTCTGCATCTGACAGTTCCTCGCTCTGCTAATTCTTGCTTGCCTCTGCTACTTGTCTCTCTCTTTGACAGACTTCACTGTGTAGAGGGTGAGGAGAGGCAGATTTAGGCTTGATACAAGGGAGAACTTCCTAGGGATCAGAACTATCCAAAAGCGGTAAGTTGCCTACTATATGTCAGTCACCATAATGAGCTCTGGGGTTACAAAGAAAGGTAAAAGATAGGCCTTACTCTCAAAGAGATCACAGTCTAATGAGAGACCGGGGGGGTGGGGGGGACGACAGAGACAGAGACAGAGACAGAGAGAGACAGAGACAGAGAGAGAGAAAGAGAGTGCATATATACAATTATGTACAGACAAGATATATATAGAATGAAGTAGAGAAAATCAACAGAGTGAAGGCACTAGAATTAAGGGAAACCAGGAAAGGCTTAGGGCAGCTAGGTGATGCAGTGGATAGAGCCCCAGGTCTGGAGTCAGGAAGACTGGAATTCAAATCTGGCCTCAGACACTTACTGTGACCCTGGCAAGTTACCCTGTTTGCCTCAATTTCCTCATCTGTAAAATGAGCTGGAGAAGAAAATGGCAAACCACTCCAATATCTTTGCCAAGAAAACCCCACATGGGGTGATGATGAGTCAAACACAACTCACCAACAATAACAACAAGGAAAGGCTTCCTGTAAAAGGTGAGATTTTAGGCAAGAGTTCAAGGAAGCCAGGGAAGTCAGAATACAGTGATGGAGAGAGAGAGAGAGAGAATTTCAGGCATAGGGGACAGCCAGTGGATATTCACTGAGTCAGGAGATAGAGTGTCATATGATAGGAACAACAAGGAGGCCAGTGTCACTGGACCACAGAGTACATGGCAGTAGTGGGATATGAGGTATAAGAGGACTGGAAAAATACAGGGAGTGGGCTGGGAAGGGCAGGTCATGAAGGGCATTGAATGCCAAGCACAGAATTCTATATTTGATCCTAGAGGTAGGGAGCCACTGGCGTTTATTGAGTAAGGGGGTGACATGGTCAGGCCTAAGCTTTAGGAAGATAACTGTGGCAGCTGTGGACGATGGACAGGAGTGGGGAGAGGCTTGAGGCCAATCGGCAGCTATTGCATTAGTCCAAGTGTGAGCTGATGAGAGCCTGCAGAGGGTGGTGGCACTATCAGAGGAGAGAAAGGGCATATATTAGCGATGTTATGAAGGTAAAATTGGTAGAACTTGGCAGCATATTCAATACAGTATGAGAGATGCCTACTTTGTAAGCCTGGGTGATGACTGCTGTACCCTTGAGAAGTTAAAAAATGTAATTCATTCACTGTACTACCCAGATTCCCATAAATACATTGAACTTCAATTAAGGTCCTACCTTTCAAAGTTATGTAGCCAATAGTGACCACTGGAGGCTGAGATCTCAAACATTTATCAAATTGTCATTCCCTGCGTTCCTTTTCAGATCTATGTTATGAATCCTTACTTTTTCACTCCTTCCTTCTCCCTTCACACTGATCTTGCCCCTTCCATTATGGTTCTTAATACTCTTTCCATTGAATAAGCCCATTTCTCCAAATACCCTATGGAAGTCAGTGTCATTGGTTTTCTGACCCCAATGGGTCAAGCACTAGGTGGTGCAGTGAACAGAGTGCTGGACTTGGAGTTAGGTAGACCTGAGCTCAAATCTTGCCTCAAATACTTACTAGATGTACGACCTTGGTCAAATGACAAACTTGGCTTCAGTTTTCTCATCTGGAAAATAAGGGGGTTGGACTGAATCATTCCTCAGGTACATTCCTGATCTAAATCTCTGATCTGGTAAATAAATGCCTAGTACAGTTTTACAGCTCTGGTGTCCAGATCTTAGACTGATTCCTTCTTAAGGAAATGATATGAAAAGATCAGGAGACTCCAGCTCTACCTTTTCCAGTTCTTGCATCCTCATCCATCTTAGTCCTATTTCTCACTAGTCCCTATCTTCCTTGTCTCTTTCCCTCTTACTTGTCTTCTAGACCTTTCAGTCTATTGTTAGCGAATCTCCCTTCATTCTTGGAATCTTTTTCTGTCACTCCTTCCATCTCTAGACACTACCTGAAACCTGCACTTCTACTAATGATACCACATCCCTTTGCCATCCTCTCCAATGCTGGCCATTCCTTCTCTATTGCCATTAACTCACAGAGGCTAGAAGAGGAGGAGGCATGTGTTTTGGTTTCCACTGCCACTTCAGACCATCCCTCTGTTACCATCACTCAGCAAACTCTTCTCTTTTGATGTTCTCACCATCTGAATAAGTCACTATGTATAGAATCTTCATCAATTGACTTCCAGATTACTCCCTCTTTTTGCTCATTGAGTCTCGCACATGGCTTGTAATCTTCCTTCCAACCTCAATCCCTTCCATCATCCTTGATGACTTCAATATTCATTTTTATTATCTTTCTGTCATTGTGGCTTCCAAGTCCATCAGCCTTCTCAGTTTCTTTGTCCTGCATTCCCTCTCTGCCTCAGTCATGTAAATCAGGGGTTGGAAAACTATGACCTATCAGCCAACTCTCACCATTTAAAAATGTAAAAACCATTCTTAGCTTGCAGGCTTTTAAAAAACAACAGGCAGCAGACCAAAGTTAGGCCATGGGCCATTGTTGACCTAGGACCTAAATAGTAACATTTGAGACTTCATCATCTCTCAAGTTCTCCAGAGGAATGCTCCAGGGATCTCTGCTCAGCCTTATGCTTTATCATTAGCTTGAAAAAGGCATAGATGGAGAGCTTATCAAATTGGCACATGACACAAAAACTAGGAGAGATAGCTAACATAGTGGGTAAGAATCAGGATTCAGAAAGTTCTTGACAGGTTGGAACATTGAGCTGACTGTAATAAAGATGAAATTTAACAGGGATCAAATGTAAAACAATAGACAAGGGTTCAGAAAATTGACTTCCTGAGCACAGGATAGGGAAAGCATGGTTGGACAGTAGTTAATCTGAAAAAAACTGGGGGAAGGGGTTCTTTACCAGACTGAATGTTTATCATGGGTTAACAATGTAATATGGCAGAAAAAAAAAAAGCTCATCTGAACTTGGGATGCTTTAAGAAAGAGAGAACCTGAATGTGTGAGAATGTGATATATAGGTATGTAGTTTGCTCTAGTGAAATGAATTCTATAGGATTGTGTTTAATTCCTAGTGACACAGTTCAGGAAAACAGAATGATATAGTGGATAGAGAACCAGACTTGAAGTCAAGTTGGGTTCTAGTCTTGCTTCAGAAACAAATTGACTTCATGATCCTGATTTGGTCAAAACCAGGTGCAACTAGAGCAGCTGGGTGGTTCAGTGGATAGGATGCCAGGCCTGAAGTCAGGAAGACCTGAGTTCAAATCCAGCCTCAGGCATTTATTAGTTGTGTGGCCTAGGCAAGTCACTTAACTCTATTTGCTTCAGTTTCCTCATCTGTAAGATGAGCTACAGAAGGAAATGGCAAACCATTCCAGTATCTTTGCCTAGAAAACACCAAATGGGGTCACAGAGAGTTGAATACGACTGAAAAAATGACTAAACAACAAGAAGTCATAAACTCTTAATGTGCAGGAAACTTATAGTCTGAGACTATAACTTGCTCATCAAATGTAGATCTGAATGGATAAAAGTTAACTTCCCCCCTGAGAATTCTCAATATAGTTCTCTTCATAGGTCTGATTAAAAAAAAATTAAACTAGAGAGCATCCAAAGGGTCAGCAAGTCATGTAACTTCCGAAGGCTTTAGATTCCTATTTGAAAAATGAGTGGGGAGGATTGCATGTCTTTTAAATTCCTTTCCAACTCTAAAATATGGTCCAATGATCCTATGAGGACAACCGTGGTAGTGTAGGTCTTTGAGTCCATGTCATATGAGGATCTATTGAAGGAAGGGAGATATTTAACCTGAAGAAGAGAAGATGGAGAAGGGAAGCAGGGTGATGGGGAGGAATGGAGACCATAGCTATCTTCAAAGATCTGGAGGACTGTCAGTCATTTTCAGTCATGCCCCTCCTATTCCAGGGGCTGCTGAACTGTGCCAAAGGAAGCCACATAGCCAAGCTAACAGGATGTGTTACCTACAGGACCTCGCTGTTCTTAACTTTCTCTTCATTCCTCACATCCCTCTTACTTTACTGAGAAAATAGAATATATTTGTTGTGAGCTCCCTCTTCTTCTCTACTTTACATTTCAAAACTTCTTAAAATACTTCCCCATTCTCTCTTCTTTTTCTCTTCAGTCTGTGATGAAAAAGGTCATAGGATTATAAAATCACAGAGCTTGAGCCAGAATAGACCTCAGAGGCCCTTCTCCTTGCCAAGGTCAATCCCACTATTTGTACACTTGACCCCATCCTCTCCCATTTCCTCCGGCTCCCCACCCCCATAATCATTCCCTGTCTCTCATTTTTAAATTCTCCCTATGCCCTGGTTCCTTCCCTGTGGCTTACGAACACACTAAGTTCTCTCCTATCCTTTAAAAAAAATTCACTTTACCCTACTCTCCACTCCAGTTATCGCCATCTCTAAAGCCTCCCTCTCACAGCCAAATTCTTAAAAAAAAAAAAAGCCATCTCCATTCTTTGTCTCCACTTCTCTTATTGCTTCTTCAACCTCTCAACTCTGGATTTACAAAGATACTAGAGTCGCGGTTTGCCATTTCCTTTTCTAGCTCATTTTACAAATAAGGAAACTGAGGCCAACAGGGTTCAGTGACTTCCCAGGGTCACATAGCTAGTAAGTGTCAGGAGGCCAGATTTGAACTCAGGAAGATGAATCTTGCTGACTCCAGGCCCGGCGCTCTATCTGCCGCACCACCCAGCTACCCAAGTTGAGGTCCTTAATACCTCTCAATGTTACAATAGCCTGTCTCAAGAGTTTTCCCTTTCTGTCCCCTGTCCTTCACACACCTGCCAAAGTGAATATATTCCTAAAGCACAGGCTTGACTGTATTACACTCCAGTTCAACAAGTTCCTGTGGTCTCTGGGATTAAATATGGACTCACGTCTTTTACAACTGGGCTCCAACCTACCTGTCCAGGTTTATTGCACGTTACTTACCTTCGTGCATTCCATGTGTCCGCCTAACTGGCCTACCATACGATGTGCCATTTCCTGCCTCCTTTCCGTTGCCCAGGCTGTCAGCCAGACTTGCTCAGAATGCATTCACTCCTTCACCTCCACTTCTTAGAATCTCTGACTTCTTTCAAACCTTAGCCCTCCTACATTCCTGATTTCTATCCTCCCAGTGGCTAGCGCTAGTCCACCAAATGGCTTCATATGCACTTATATACATGCCTATGTTGTTTTGCCCAGTGGGAGGTGAGCTCCATTTTGATGTTTGTCTCTGAATCCCTAACACTTAGCCTAGTGCCCAGCACATGGTCAGCTCTTAATAAATATTTCTTGAGTTAATGAATAAATGAAGATCCTGCTGCCACACCCCTCTGGTCCCTTGATCTTTGCCTCTTTTCCAAGTTTACCATTCCTATTCTGATTACGCTTTCCTTCCTTGACATGCTAGCCCTTTCAGAAGAGCACTATCCCTTGTCCTTCTGCTGTTAATCTACAACCCTTGGTCACTCTTACCATTCATCCCTACTCTGGAGCTGCTGATGACGTTAAACTGAGTCTCCTCCCAAGGTCTGTTATCTATATGCTGTAGGACAGTGAGAGAACCATTGATTTATAGCCGGAAGGGAACTTAGAGGTCATCAAGTCCAACTCCACCATTTTACAGATGAGGAAACTGAGGTCCAGAAGGGCTAAATGACTTGCCATGGCCACAACTAAAATCCCTAACCCCTCTTAATTCTAGTGCCTTCTCTCTTTTAATTATTTCTTATTTATCCTGTACATAGTTTGCTTTGTATGTATTTGTTTGCATGTTGTCTCCCACATTAGATCGTAAGCTCCTTAAGGGAAGGAACTGTCTTTTCCCTCTTTTTGTATCCCCCAGCACTTAGCACAGTGTCTGGCATATAGTAGGCACTTAATAAATGTTTTTTGATTGATTGATTGATGTGTATGTGGCAAGATTCTAATTCGTGTCTCCAGGATTTGGGGCATTCTGTCTACTATGTTGGATACTTCCTTGTATTCAGCTCCTATTGACTTCGCAACATGCTTCCTACTGTCAATTTCCTATTTCAGATCATCATCCCCTCTCAACTGGGCCATTAACAGACTTACCTAAACGTTCTCCCTGGTCCAATGCCTTCTGTCACCAATCCATCTTTTACATTGTTGTTTGTTGTTGAGTTGTTTCAATCACGTCCAACTCTTTGGGACCTCATTTGGGGTTTTCTTGGCAGAAATACTGAAGTGGTTTGCCATTTCCTTCTCCAGTTCATTTTGCAGATGAGGAAACTGAGGATATAGAGTTAAGTGACTTGCCCAGGGTCACAGAGCTATTAAGTGTCTGAGACCAGATTTGAACCTAGAAAGATGAGTCTTCCTGACAGGCCCAGCACTCTAGTCACCTAGCTGCCCATCTTTTACACAGCTAACAAAAATAATAATCTTTCTATTGTATAGGCTTGACCATGTTAGTCTCCTCATTGAAAAACTTCAAATTTTTTTGCTATCCCCAGGATAAAATACAAACACCTTAGCTTGTCAGTTAAAGGCCTGCACAATCTGGATGCAACCTAATTCTAGCCTTATTTGACATTATTCCCTTTCGTGTAATAATAATAATTATTATAATTATGTAGTACTTTAAGGTTTACAAAGTACTTAATATTATCTCATGTGGTCCTCATAACAACCTCACTATTATCATCATCCCAATTTACAGATCCTCATCTGTATGGATGGCAATGGAGGCAGCCAGAGGCCAAGTGACTTGCCTAGAGTCACACAGTGTCTAAGGAATTTGAACTCAAGTCTCTGACCCAGGTCCAGTGTTCTGCCCACTGCACCACCTAGCATCCTTATAATGTGCTCTGCATCCTACTCAAGCCAGGCTATTCTCTGAACTCAGTATACCACCCACCCCATTCACTCAGGTTGTCCACAAAACGTGGACTGTATATTGTCCTCATCTCTGCCTTTTAAAATTCTGAATTCCTTCAAAAACCATGAAGCCTTCCTCATTCTCACTGGCTGAAAAATCTTCTCTCCTTTCTCAGCTATTACTAGAATAATTTGTCCGGGTACCTCCTTTGCTTAATCCAGCCAAACTTAGATTATATTTTCAGATCATACACGTCTTATTTAGATATCATTCCTTCGGAACAGGGACTATGTAGTTTTCATCTTTCTATCTCAAGTATCTAGCATAGTGCCTTGCATACAGTAGGTGTTTCATAAATCTTTAATGAATGAGACTTGTTTACTTCATTCTAAGTTCATCCCTATAAAAAGTAGCAACATTCATTCATTCACTTGTAATTGGTGGTCCAAAGGTCCCAAAGCTACTTGACTGGGACTGATCATAGGGGCAACCCCAGAGAGTAATTTTTACCCTCATTTTTTGGGTTCATTATGTCTCCTTCGCAGGTAGGTGGTGCAGTAGATAGAGCACTGGTCTTGGAATCAGGAAGATTTATCTTCATGAGTTCAAATGTGGCCTCAGACACTTACTAACTGTGTGATCCTGGGCAAGTCGCTTCACCCTGTGTGCCTCGGTTTCCCCATCTGTAAAAATGAGCTGGAGAAGGAAATGGCAAACCACTCCAGTATTTTTGCCAAGAAACCCCCAAATGAGGTCACAAAGAGTTGGACACAAAAAAAACACGACTGAACAACATTATGCCTCCACCAGGAATTTACTCCAGGAAAACTTCCCGATTTATCTTAAGTATAGCTCATGTCTAGGGTAAATGAACTAAAAGAGTCCTCCATCCCAGTTGCCATACAAGCATTCAAAGTTAAAAATACAAAATGAGTAGGATAGACAGCCTTTGTTTTGCCACACAGAAATACAAAAGACTTACAGGAGCCCATAAACATATAGAAAACATAAGACACTTAAATAAATTCCCTAGAAGCAAGGGTAAGCATATTTGGAAACTCCTTAAAAAAGTAATGCCACCTTCCCATTGGGCCTACATTGTCTGAAATACTCACTGAAATGGTGGTTTTCAGGTCACTTATTTCCCTAATTCAAGTCCTCTAATCACAAGGGTCATGTGGGCAATGCTTTCACCAAGAGACAACAGTGCTCAGAAAATCCCCTTCTCTCTCCGGAATGTTTGATTCTTGAACTCTTGAACTTAGAGTTCTCAAACTGGAAGTCCCCTGGACAAAGCAATCTCCCAAGGCTGGCACTGCCCGAGAAAACTCCCCTTCTTTGCCTAGAAAGCTGTATTCTATAATCTGACCACCCAGGAGATTAAAAGCTTCTCTTCTTCTATACAGAAATCATTGTTCATGAGCTGTCTTCTTGGGGCATGCATGTGTCTGCTTCTGCCATGTTATTGTCTTTAGAAAACCTATCAAAGCCCCAGCTACTGCCATCTCTTGGGTTGGGGAGTCCACTCTCTGAAGGAGCTATCTTCTGCCTCCTGGACAAGCTAATGACAATGTCATGGGATCACAGAGCTATAACTAGGGCTAGGAGACACTTCACTGGGCATCTGGTCTAACCCTCTCATTTCAGAGATGAGGAAATTGAGGCCAAGGAAGGTTAAGTGACTTGTTGAGGGTTGCACATATAATAAGTACAAGAAGCAAGGCATGAACCCAAACTTCTTATCTCCAAGGCCAGTGCTATTTCTACTGTATCATGCTGCCTCCTTGCGGAAGGGCAGCATGCTTCCCAATGCTGCCTCCTTGCGGAAGGGCAGCATGCTTCCCAGTGCTGCCCAAAGCAGCCATGACCATTTTCTAGAGTAGAGGAAGGGAAGATTCCATATTCACAGGCTTGCCCTTCCCCAGAAGACACGCCCACTTGGCCAATCCTCTAAACAGAAAAAGAAGAAGAAAAGTCCAAAAAGGGCTGATCTGGCCTATCAGTTCCCTTTGTTAAGCCCTCATAAAAGGGTGGCTCCTCTGACAAGACTCCACCCCTCTCAATACCAACCTGCCCAATGGTCTTGGGAAGCAGCCCCAGTCTGTGACAATCAGTTGGGAGTTTGGTCCTCCAAATGAGGTCCAGTGGGCATACATACTCTCCATGGGGGATAAGGGTACTTTCCTGACCCAAAACAAAGGCTTATGCCCTCTAAATTGATCAGAAACTTCTGCTGGTCCCCTGACACAGGAAACAGCAACAAGGTAAGGATGGTTCTTTTCTTATATGCGTGATTGTCCTATTGCCACAACAGCTCTCTGGAAAGCGGAGCAAGTTGGGGGAAGGGAGACTTTAGCTCCACCCCTGCTGGAAAGTTGTGCCAACTTTTTTTTACCCAAAATTTTGGTCTTGCCTGCAAAATTTTCCGAAGCCTAGAGTCCACGCTTTGAGCAAGAAGCGGGGGGGTGAGGTGGAGATACTTCAGGGATCCTGGCCCTTTGCAGGCAGTGAATTCCTAGGAGCAAGGAAAAAATGCTTCCTTGGGTCTAGATGTTCTTAGTCTCTTAGTGTGACCTATCCCAGAAGTGGGGCATTAGAAAGTGGAGTCTCTTCAGTGGGGCAAGGCAGGGGAAAGAGTTAGAATTTTAGTTCCCTCTGGAGAGCCATGCCTTCCTGGGTATGCCTCTACCTCCCACATTCCTGGGATTTTCCTTTCCCTTGAAGTTTTGCTGCCATAAAACGCTTAAAATTTCCTGCCAAGCAGAATGTACATAGGGTGTGGGGTGGGGCATTAAGGGGTGGGTGCCAGAGGGAACTTAGAAGGACCAAAGGACTCCTTCTCTGCTTAGCTGCTGTTCTGAATCATGCAATGAATATCCAGTCTTCTGGAAGACTTGGTAAGCTCTCAGAAGGGAGCTTAGGAGCTGCTTACAAGGGAAGGCAAACATCAATACTCTGCCTGAAGGAGCACTGAGCGAGAGATAAGTAGAATGTCCTTCCTCTAACATTAACTCTGGACCTCAGTTTCCTCTGAAGAATAGGGAGCCACTGACGTTTATTTAATAGAGAGAGTGACATGGTCAGACCTGCTCTTTGGGAAGATTAATTTGGCAACTGAGGGGAGGGTGGACTGGAGTAGAAACAGACTTGATACAGGGATGAGTGATAAAGGCTTTCATTAGAAGGTCACAGTTCCAGAGAGTACATATGAGAGTTGTGTCAGTGAGTTATATAAGAAATATGAAGGTACAGTCAATCAACAGGATTTGGGCAATTGATGGGACATAGAGGGTGAAAATGAGGAGTTGAGGATGACACCAAAGTTGTGAGCCTTGGTGACTGGCAGCATAGTGCTAGCCTTGACGGTAATGAGGAATTTAGGAAAAGGGGAGGGCTCCGGCAAAACCCATCTCTTCTTCATGTTAAATACCTAGGTCCTTCACTGGCTTCTCATATTGACATGAATTTGAGGCCCTTCCCCATCCTGGTTGCTTTCTTCTGGGCAACTTCCTTCCAAAAATGTGAAGTCTGGCCATAGCAGAGTGCAATAGATCTCTACATCACCTGGAAGGCATGCCTCTCTAAATGCAGCCTAAGGTGAAAATGCTGTTTTTGTCACTTCTTGGACATGGTTTGTACCACTTGACCCATATGCAAAAATTCCTAGTTATGGGTCCAATCCTTTGAACAAGTGGTGTTAAGGGGTCATACACTCCAGGTATGGGAGATTGATTATATAAAGATGTGTGGAGGTAGGAGATAGCAGAACAAATTCGGAAAAGAGGTAGTAATCCAATCAGGCTGAAAGGAAGTGGGGGTGAAAGGGAACAGTGTGGAAAAAAAATGCCCAAAGGTGATTTGGACTGAGATTTACAGAGGACCTTATATGCCAACCTAAGCAGTTTGTATTTTATTCTAGTGACAAATAGGGGTGAAGTTATGATGCCACAGACCTAGAAATATTGTGGGGGGTTTTTTTGTTTGTTTTTTGTCATAAGGAGAAGGATGAGAATGATATGAAGGGGGAGACCTTTATTTCTCTTTTTTTTTTCCAAGTTTTGCTAGGCAATGGGGTTAAGTGACTTGCCCAAGGTCACCCAGCTAGTACGTGTTATGTATCTGAGGCCGGATTTGAACTTAGGTCCTCCTGACTCCAAGGCCAAAGCTCTACCCACTGCACCACCTAGCTGCCCCACGACCTTTATTTCTTAAAAATCTAGCCTGGATAGGGGAGAGGAAATGACAATGTTTGGCTATAGCATGGAAATGCAATCTTTGAAGCACACATTTTGTCTTATTTACTATGAAATAATCGTTAGGAGGAGGCTTTACCCCAATCCTACTCTTCCTTTTTCCATGCCTCTCACAACCAGCCCTGGTTTTGTTTTGTTTTGTTTTGTTCTGAAGTTTTTCCAGTGGCACAGCTCACCACCTCTTTTGTTGTTCAATCGTTTCAGTCGTGTGCAACTCTTTGTGACCCCATTTGGGGTTTTCTTGGCAAAGATACTAAAGTGGTTTGCCATTTCTTTCTCCAGCTCATTTTCCAGATGAAGAAACTGAGGCAAACAGGGTTAAGTGACTTGCTTATGGTCACACAGCTAGTAAGTCTCTGAGGTCAGATTTGAACTCAGGAAGATGAGTCTTCCTGCTTCCAGGCCTGGCTTTATCCACTGCACCATCGAGCCATACTCTTGGCCTCTTAGGTCCACCATTCTCCTGGTTCTTGGACCCTAGTCCTTCTAACCTCCTTAGTATAACCCCACTCTCTACTTTTTCATTGCTTTTCTGACTATAAAACTGCTAATCTCAGGTTCCTATTGGCTCCCACACCTTGAAGCAATATGGTCTGGTATGTTCAGCCCTAGACTTGTAATTAGCAAACCAGGGCTTGAGTCCTACTTCTGCTACTTACTGTCTGTCAGACCATGGCCAAGTCAGTTCATTTCTCTGAGTCTCAATTTTCTCATCTAAAAAAATAGAGACAATGATGTTTATGCTACCTACCTAATAGGAAAATCTTGGTAAAGGGAAGTCTTTGGTTAACTTTAAAGCACCATATAAATATCAACTACTCTTTTCTGCTCCCAAGGTGGGGAAGATGGGCTGCAGATTGACTAATTTGCTCCCCACCTAGCCGAGGCACCTGGGCTGTCAATGTCCAGTCCCACTGTTCCCACCTCTTCTGCTCCTTCCTGGGCTCCTGTCATACCTAATTGGTCTCCCTTCTTTTAGTCTATTCTCTCTCTAATCTATCCCTGGAACCATTGCCAGATTAATCATACTAATTGGGAGAACTGACATATCCCTGAGGCAAGATGAGGGAAATGTGGAAAGGGAATTGGGGATTTGCCCTGGGACAACAACATGGTGTGGTACATTAACTCCCCACAGAACTGTTGTCCTCACGCCTCCCTAGTAATCACCCAGCAATGTGCTGCACAAGTGCCCAGCCACCATCTCTGGGTCTTATCACGGCGGTACCCCTCTCTCAACTCTAATTCCATAGGGGCACAGGTCAGACTCTCTGGCATATGGGTCACTGCCTTTTGTCATCATTGTGCCTATGATGAAACTGATTTTCTACACTCCCCTCTCCCCATAAAATCCATACCAGGCACAAATAATTATGTCTCTGTTTAAATAACCATATACCCTCTCCCCCAAACCTTCAGTATTTTTCTATTGTATATGAAATAAAACATAAACCCTGCATCTTTCACCATGTGTGTATGTACACATATATGTAATGTTTATTGATGACACACTATGTATATAGTTTCTCCCCATGCCAATCCATCTTTCACTCAGCCACCAAAGTGATTTTCCTAAAATTCAGGTCTAACTGTATCATACCCCTGTGCAAAACTACAGTGATTCCCTCTCACCTCCAGTATCAAATACAAAATCCTCTGTTTGGGGTTCAAAGCCTTTCACAAGCCCCCCAACCCCCCTTTCTCTACTTTTTTTTTACACTTTACACCCTCAACCCCACCTACTTCCATCCTTGTACTCTTTGATGCAGTGACTCTGGCCTCCTTGTTGTTGCATCAGTTAGACATGCCATCCTTTGGCTCCAGACACTTCCTCTGGCTTTCATACCTGAAATATTCTCCTTCCTCATCTCAACCTATTGACTTACCTGGCTTTTGTCACATTCCAACTAAAAGCCTGTCTTCTTCAGGAAGCCTTTCCCAACTTCTTTTAATTCTAGTGCCTTCCCTTTGTTAATTGTGGATGCTGAGTCATTTTACTCATGTCCAATGCTTCATGACCTCTTGAGGGGTTTTCTTGGCAAAGATGATGGAGGGGTTTGCCATTTCCTTTTCTACCTCATTTTACAGATGGGGAAATGAGGCAAACAGGGTTAAGGGACTTGCTCAGGGCCACACAGCTAGTAAGTATCTGAGGCTAGATTTGAACTTAAGAAGATGAGTCTTCCTAACTCCAGGCAGGGTATTCTATCCACTGGGCCACCCAGCTGCCCCATTCTTCATTAATTACTTCCTAGTTATCCTGTATTTAGCTTGTTTGTTGTCTGTCTCCTTAGACTGTGAGCTCCCTGAAGGCAGGGACTTTTTCCTCTTTTTGTATTCCCAGCACTTAGCACTGTGCCTGACACTTAGTAGGTGCTTAATGTTGTTGATCATCCTTTGTTTTCTAAGAGGATGAGTGATTTCATGGGGTGATGTCTTGACTTACAGATGAACTGGATTTAAGTGAGGCACTGTTGCAGTCATCAGCCTCACTCTCTCCTCCAGTCTTAGAAGTCCAGTGGCAAGACAAAAGTTAAGACACCTGGTGATGGCCCCAGATGCAGTGGATGACTTTGGTGTCTTCGATGTCTGACCAAGCTCTAAGCACTCCACAGCCCCTGCTTGAGCCACCTTCATGGTATTGGAACAAATTATTCTCATCCTCCCATTCCACCACGGGAAGTCTTCACATGCTTCACATTTATCGTATGTTCAAGGAGGACTGGCACCTCTAGTGTAAGAGTTTGCCAAGCCCTTTTCAGGACTGCTTATCCACCTTTGATGTCCACCTGTCCCCTAACTCTCTGTAGTGGCTACAGTGGCCACAACCCAGTAAAACTATCTTGGCAGATAGGCTAAAGCAGGTTGAAAGTAACTAGCTTGAAGGTAACCAACAGGCCTCATACCCATCAGTGAACTAGGATGTGCTTCATAAATGTTTAATAACTGACTGTTTCCCAACTATCTTACTGAAGTTCAAAATGTAAATACCCTTCATGTAAATTTTTTTTTTCCAAACAAGACTCTTCACATTTCCCCAGCTTTGGACTTGACCTGCAAACCTAAAATGGACTCTGTTTCCTAGCCTTTCTTTCCTTCCTGGCCTAGCTTTGATGATACCACCTTCATGAATCCTTCCAGGATTCCCTGTCCTCTCACCCACCCCCCAGTTATCCTCCCAGCTCTCTCATGCCATTCTGTTTAGACCTCTCTAATTCATATAATAATAATGAAGATGATAACCGGCATTTACATATTGCCTACTATATGCCAAGCACTGTGCTAAGCACTTTAGGTGCTGTTATTATCATCTCCATTTTACAGCTGAAGAAAATGAGACACATGACTTGTCCAGGTCACACAGCTAGTAAGTGTTCTAAGGTTGGATTTGAACTCAAATCTTCTTGACTCCAGGCCCAGCACTCAATCCACTGTGCCATCTAGCACACATTTAGCATATTATGATATGAATCATACTTATCTGTGTGTTTACCTTGTAAGTTCTACAATGGCAGGGATCAGGTCTTGTTTTACTCTTGTATCCCCAAAGCTTTTCATGGTGCATTGTACATGTTAGGCTCCTAGTATATTAGTTTGTTGACTTGACTTCACAACTAAAGTAGGGACAGTTGCTGAGCCTCAGTAATGGGAGAGCTTTGAAGAAATTTATTAGGATGAGGTAGTTGATTCAGGTTCATAAAGATCATAGAATTCAGAGTAGAGGGGACCTTAGAGGACATAAGGTGTAAGCCCTTCTTTTGAGGGCGAGGAAAATGAGGCAACTCACTAATAGCCACGTAGAAAATGGATATCAATTACTACTAATTTTAGATGGCAAGTTCCAATAATACAGAGTCTTTTAACATAGTCCAAGCTGCATCTCTGCCTTCAAATCACGTGCCCTTTCCTATTGGTTGATTTATATATTTAATCCCGATATAATTATATGTATATATGTACTTATAGATGTGTGTATACACATATGTGTGCAAACACACAGCTGTGCATGCATATATATGGTATTCTAAAAGCCTTGATGCAATTTTAAGCTACTAAAGTTTAAAATTGCTCTAAGGCTTTTGGGAGGTCATGTATATAAATATATACACATACATAAACATATACATATATATAATATATATATATATATATATATATATAAATTTAGGCTGGGTTAACAGACAAAGAAAGGATTGTACTCTCCATACTGAAATGACTTGCTGGGCATCTCTGGATAATACAATAATTGTTAGAGAAAAATATGGAATCATACAGTTAATACAGAACAGAAGAGTAGAGGAGTAAGGGTATTAGGAATTCTGAGATGTCCTTTCCATCTATAGTAAGAAGAGCAGGGATTCAAATCCGGATTTGATGACTTGTAATCCAGTCTTCTTTCCACCATAATAGATAGACTGTAGTGAACTAGTGGGTGTGTAGATTATTCTATTTAATCGTAAGGTAACTAAAGAACATTGTGGTACACAGCATAGTTTGAATCTCACCTCTGCTATTTACTACAAAGGTGACCTTAGACAAATCACGTAGACTCTCTGAGACTTGGTCTACTTACCTACAAAATGACAAAATTATAGATGCTCTCTGTTGTCCCTTCTGGCTATGATTCAGTATGATCACTGATCCCTGCTGCCTTCCACTGGCACTTCTCCTCCTTCAGTGTGATGATGATGATGATGATGATGATGATGATGATAACAATATCTTGAATTTTATAGGTAGTAGACAACTAGGTAGTAGAGTGGACAGAACACTGGGCCTAGAGTCAAGAGGACCTGAGTTTAAATTTAGCCTCAGACACTTACTAGCTGTGTGACCCTGGAGAAGTCACTTAACCGTGTTTGCCTCAGTTTCCTCACCTGTAAAATGCACTGGAGAAAGAAATGGCAAACCACGCCAGTATCTTTGCCAGGAAAACTCCAGATGGGGTCATGAAGAGTCCAATACAACTGAAAATGATTGAATGATATTCATTCAACTCTCACAATTCATGAAGTTGGGTAAGACAGATATTATCATACATCCTCATTTTAATGATAAGGGAACTGAGGCATAGGTTAAATTGCATAGTCCAAGTCATATAGTGAGCTTCTTCTGATAAAAGTCAGAATCAATACCAAATCTAACAATTCCCTGCTCAGCACTCTTTCTGTTCCCCCATAGAGCTGACCTGAGGTAATGGCTTATTTGCTGCCACTACCAGGAAAAATATTCATGTAAATTTATACAAATACAAGGCTTGTTTTTGAAATTGCAAAGAACTCAAAGAAAAATTTCATCTTGCTCTAGATAAGCAGACCTGCAATCAAAGACTTATTACAAAATATATGCTATGGAACTAGAATAATTAGGCTTATTTTTAAATGAAGGCAAACATCTTTTCTTTAATGTTGAGAGAAATGACTATTAATAGCCAATATCTTGAGGAGATTCAGACGCTCTCCCCTTCTTTCAAAGACCTGATTTTAAGGTCTTTCAAAGGACATTATTGAAAATGAGATTGCATTAACTCTTCTAGATCTTGGTCAGACCCCACCCAACCTTACAAGGAATTTAATCTAAGATAGGGAAGCCCATTGTGTTCTACTCAAGCTTGGGTGGAGACAGATCCTTTTGCCTAGATAGCCCAAAGCTGGGAGTTGTCTGGTAGAGAGATATTTTCTCCGTCCAAGGGTGATAAAATGATGGGTGCCATCAGCCCCTCATTGGAAGCGTATATATAAACTGGGATCCCACCTGGCATGATTGTCTTTGGTCTAAGAGAGAGGACCAAATGACCATCCTTTTCTTAACAATCTGCTGGTCTTATTAATAAAATGATTAAATTACCCAGAAACTGTCTCTCAAACCTTTTTAATTATCACAATTGAAGATTAGGTTATTGTAACAAAAAAAAAATCATCACCTGGTACCCAGCCTCCTGCAGGACCTGGTATGAAACATCTGGGGCTCCATCCAGAACTCATTTGGCGTATATGTTTTCCCCAGCTGGGACATCCATCAGGCTGCTCATACTCTGGTCGCCCATTGGCTTCCTACCCTGCTTCAAATGCAAGACAAGAGAGATCTCTGAGTAACTGTGCAGCTGACATCCTTTTTGGTTTTGGTAACAAGTCTAAGATACATACCTATATCATGAGACTTCAGAGATTAAAATAAGACTGCTCCATAAAGGACAGCTGCTTAATGGATTAACACATCCAACTGTAATGAATACTGCTCCATTCCTGTCTACTATATGATTTTCTGCAGATGAATGGGCTACTGCTATAGCGATGGCCTTCATGCTCAATTACCTTGGTGGAGCTTGTGCATTTCTGATGGGATCTCTTGTGGTTCCATTTTCTAATGAAACATCACATCTATTTGCCTCAGAAAGTAATAGCATCCATATTAGGGATCGTATAGAGATAACATATAGAGATGGTATTATGTGCAGAATTTGGAATTCTGACTTCTTTTGCATCAGTTGCCTATTTTCCAACACAATCTCCATTTCCTTCTAACATGGCTACAGCTAGCCAGCAGCTAAGCTACTGACAGTTTCTGTAAGCTCTTAAGCAATTTGAGGTTTCTGATGATAACTTTAGCCTATGCTATACTTTTAGGTGTATTTGCTGGTTGGTTTTGGAGTTCTGGATTTCATTTTGACATCAGCCAAGTAGATGCTGACCACGTTGGAGGCTGCACTGTGGAGGTATAGCTATTGTAAGGTTTACAGATTTTGTTTGAAGCTCATTGTCCTAATACTGTTTCTGCAGCTACACTCTCATCCACTTGGTTCACCCTGACCTGCTTGAGCAGCATTACTTCCCTGCCTTTATCTACAGTGACATTATATGCCTTCTGTATTCTGCTGGGAGTATTCTTAAATAGCAGTATTCCTATCTTCTTTCAGCATTTTGTGGAAACTATCTATCCACTTCCAGAAAGAGTTACTCATGGAGTCGTTACCTTTTTAAGTAATATGTTCTTGGGAGTGCTTTTATTTTTTTCTCACATTTTATCATATGGAGTTGTCTTGGTTCAACTGGTGCCTTTCTGGGTCATGTTTGCTCAGTCTGCTCCTCATTTTGCGCTTCAGGGAATCCTATGACAGGCTTTATCCTGATGTTAATGTCTCAGTCTGATAGCACAGACTGGGAAGGATTTACAGAGATTGGCCATCACAAAGGTATACCAGATGTTTGCTTGGAATTGCATAACTAAATGGAGGGGGAAGAAAAGAGATTAAACTTTTGGAGGTTTTATTAGGGTGCAGATTTTTATTTTTATGTTTATTCTATTACTACTAGATAACAATGCAAGACTTGAATGGTGGTAATAGATGATTGTAAAATATACCCATTTGGCACATAGATGCCTGACTCTGGGGATGGAGGACTGCTCTCTTTTGGAAAAAATACTCCCCCAAACAGTTTAGTGTTCATTTTATTTACCAATGCTAAACTACTGAGTGATTAAATGTTATTATGAGAAGGATAATATTAATTCAATTTTTTCTACTATCAAAAGACTCCTCTGAGTCACTGATCAGAATAAGAAAAAGGCCAGTAAATTCTTTAGAAGTTAAAAATATGTACCAGATTTTAACATAAAGTAGCCAACAGATGTATAAATCACAGCAATGGCCTACTTGTATGTTATTTTTTTTCCCTAATAAAACCATTTTTCCTCAACTTTGGACATTATGAACCCTGGGCGTGCCAGAGGCCAGCCAGCCCTGGAAATTTCGTTCAGCCTTCCTCTGATTGCTCTTACTCATTGTGTCCATGAGAGGGCAGTGTTGTCTACTTTTCATCACTGATCCTTGGTCCACAGAGGAAATGCTCACTTTATTTTTTTTTACTTAGAGAAAGAATGAGAGGGCTCATGTGACCAATTACCATTGTTTTATAAGTTTCAGTTTGTAAGCCTTCCACATAAACTATTAGAGCTGGAAGTGACCTTGCTTTTCTTTTGTTAGGTACCGCTGTCACCAGTTCTAAACCCCTGAAGTGACAACCACTCACATATTTTTAATCAACTCTTAGTGTTTATGCCTATGCAAATCAAGTAACAAAAATAAATGTCCATACTCCACTACTAATCACCTACTGCAAGGAATTCATTGATAAAGAGAAGTCTCCATACACAGCACAATATTTTTATTTTATGGCAGCAAAAAAAAAAAATGGAAATGAAGCAGATGTCCCTCATTGGGAAAAGGCCAAATAAATTGTGGAATATGAACGTAATGAAATATTGCTGTGCTGTAAGAAGTAGTAAATATGATTCATGTAGAAAAGCCTGGAAAGACTTACTTAAACAGATGCAAAGTGAAGAAAGCAAAGCCAAGAAAACAATATATGCAATGACCACAACAATGGAAAGAGAAAGAATACCAAGCACAAAATAATTGAAAATGAATGTCACAAAATTACAAAGAACAAGCCTGGTCCCAAAGAAAAGATATGACAGCACACCTTCCCCACTCCTTCCCATAGGTTGTAGACTAGGGCATGGTTCGTAGGTAGGGAACATTGCATATATTTTCCTATTTTTCCATTGTTTTGCTGATTTTCTCCCCTTCTTTTCTCTCTCTTTTTTAAAAGAGCTTATCAAACTTTCTTTAAATGAAATGACTCTCTGGAAGGGGAAGAGAGCAAATAAAGGGGGAAATTTAGGCAAAATTCGGAAATAATGTCAATAAAATTTATTTTACAAAAAGCAAGCACGAATTGAGTGCCTACTCTGTCCTAAGACCTGGGAGCACAAATACAAAAAATGAGACAACAGTCATTCTCAAGGCTTTGTTATTGTTGCCATTCTTTTTTTTTTAACTTTTAAAAATCATATTTTTATGGATACCTTTTGTTTTCACATAACATTCCTTTCCAAATACATCCCTTCCTTTTTTGTCTCCTTGGTGAGTCACTCCTTGGAACAAAGATTTAAAAAGAAAAAGGAGCAAAGCATTTCAAGAAAAACACCCAACTCACTGGGAAATAAGAAATACAGGAAATGGCATATAGAAGTCTATCCTGCTCTACAGGAAAATAGAAGGGGAAGGGGATAAGAGAAGGGAGGGGGGAGAGATAGAAGAGAAGGCAGACCAGGGGAAGGGGTATTCAGAATGCATGCCATCTTGGGGTGGGGGGAGGGGTGAGAAATTTGGAACTCAAAAACTTTTGGAAGTGAATATTGAAAACTAAAAATAAATAAATTTATATTAAGAAAAAAACCACCCAACTCAATCAAACATGTCTGATAGTATATGGCATGTTCTACACCCATGGTACTACACCTTTGCAAAAAAGGAGAGGGGTGCATTTTCTGAATCATCTAACTTTTGCTAAGAAACAGAAAAACACAAAGAAGAAGTTAGCCTTAGAGTCCAAGGTCTCTGTCCTGTCTAATATGGGCAGGAGGGATACGGCAAGATTCACAGCTTAGGACAGTTGAGAGTTCTGTAGGGTGCTGGTATATAGCAGAGGGGTCAAACACACAACCCATGGCCCACCACACTCCGAAGTGTGGCTTGAACCAGATTAAAATATAATTGGAAATATTTGAAAAACAAATTAAAAATACAATAAAATGTAAATAAGACAATTAAATAAAATGTAAATGAGACAATTAAGAACTAAGACAATAATGCAGCCTATAGGAATCTTTATGTATGGATTAGAAGCTCCTGTTTCCATCTGAATTTGACACCATTGGTTTACACCACCATGGGCCAAAGACCTGGAAATTAATAGAAGGTTGGGGGTGAATTTGAAGCTGGGTCAAGTCAACAAGTTTTTATTAAGTATCTATTTGCAAGGCACTGTGCTAAGCACTATATACACAAATATAAGCAACCAAAAAAAAATTCCTATTCTCAAGAAGATTTTTTTTTGCTTATCCAATTTCTTTTTTTATTATAAATTAATTTATTTTTAGTTTTCAACATTTACTTCCACAAGATTTTGAGTTCTAAATTTTCTCCCCATCTCATCCCTCCCCCCACCCCAAGATAGCATGCATTCTGACTACCCCCTCTCCTAATCTGCCCTCCCTTCTATCTCTCCCCACCTTCTCTTATCCCCTTCCCCTTCAATTTTCCTGTAGGGCAGGATAGATTTCTATACCCCATTTCCTGTATATCTTATTTCCCAGTTGTATGTGAAAACAATTTTTTTTAACTCTTGTTTTTAAAATTTTGGGTTCCAAATTTTCTCCCTTCCTTGCTCCCCATCCACCCTCATTGAGAAGGCAAGCAGCTTGATACAGGTTATACATGTATAGTCATGCGAAACACTTCCATAGTGGTTACATTGTGAAAAACTAAATATATTTCCCTTCATCCTATCCCACCACCCATTTATTCTATTCTCTCTTTTGACCCTGTCCCTCTTAGAAGTGTTTGCTTCTGATTACCCCCTCCCCAAATCTGCCCGCCCCTCTATCATCCTCCTGCTCTCTTGTCCCCTTCTCCCCCATTTTCCTGTAGGGTAAGATAGATTTCCATACCCAATTGAGTGTGTATGTTATTCTCTCCTTAAGCCAAATCTGATGAGAATAAGATTCACTCATTCCCTCTGACCTTCCCCTATTTCCCCTCCAATGTATAACCCTTTTCTGTCTGTTTTATGTGAGATAATTTACCCATTCTACCTCTCCCTTTCTCCTTCTCTCTGTATGATCCTCTTTCCTTAATTTTATTCTCTAGATATCACCCCTTCATCTTCAACTCACCCTGTGCCCTCTATCTATCTATCTATCTATCTATCTATCTATCTATCTATCTATCTATCTATCTATCTATCTTTATACATACATATAATTTTTCCCTCCAACTACTCCAATATTGACAAAGGACTCATGAGTTACAAATATCATCTTTCCATGCAGAATGTAAACAGTTCAACCTTAATAAGTCTCTTATGATTTCTCTTTCCTGTTTACCTCTTCATGTTCTCTTGAGTCTTGTATTGAAAGTCAAATTTTCTATTCAGCTCTGGTCTTTTCATCAAGAATGCTTGAAAGTCCTCTGTCTCACTGAATGTCTATTTTTTCCCCTGAAGGATTATACTCAGTTTTTCTGGGTAGGTGATTCTTGGTTGTAATCCTATCTCCTTTGCCCTCCGGAATATTATATTCCAAGCCCTACAGTCTCTTAAGGTAGAAGCTGCTAAATCTTGTGTTATCCTGATTGTGCTTCCACAATACTTGAATTGTTTCTTTCTGGCTGCTTGCAATATTTTCTCCTTGACCTGGGAACTCTGGAATTTGGCTACAATATTCCTAGGAGTTTTCTTTTGGGGATCTCTTTCAGGAGGTGATTGGTGGATTCTTTCAATTTCTATTTTGCCCTCTGGTTCTAAAATATCAGGGCAGTTTTCCTTGATAATTTCTTGAAAGATGATGTCTAGGCTCTTTTTTTGATCATGGCTTTCAGATAGTCCAATATTTTTAAAATTATCTCTCCTGGATCTATTTTCCAGGTCAGTTGTTTTGTTGTTGCCATTCTAAGCAGCTTACATCTTATCTGGGAAAACAATAAGCATGAATATAAATATATATGGGGCAGCTATGTGGCATCATACTGCACAGAGTGCCAGGCCGAGAGTCAGCAAGATTCATCTTGTGTTCAAATCTGGCCTCAGACACTTACTAGCTATGTGACCGTGGACAAGTCACTTAACCCTGTTTGCCTCAGTTTCCTTATTATAAAATGAGCTAGAGAAGGAAATAGCAAGCCATTCCAGCATCTTTGCCAAGAAAATTCCAAATAGTGTCACCAAGAGTTGGACACACCTGAAAAATACTAAACAACAGCATAAATATATGTAGGGCAGCTACATGGCACAGTGGATAGGGTACCAGGCTGGAGTCAAGAAGACTCATCTTCCTTAGTTCAAATTTGGCCTCAGGTACTAGCCATGTGACCCTAGGCAAGTTACTTGATCCTGTTTGCCTTTGTTTCCTCATCTGTAAAATGAGCTGGAGAAGGACATAGCAAACCATTCCAATATCTTTGCTAAGAAAACCCCAAATTACGAAGGACAAGACTGAACAACAAATAAATATGCATAAGCTAAACCAAAAGAGATAAATACAGGGTGGTTAGAGGGGAGGGAAAGAATCAAGGAAGTCTTCCTGTAGAAAGGACTCCTTAGAACAAAGAATCTTGTAGCAGAGTGAAGCTAAATCCCAGTATCCAAAAAGAAAAGAAAAATCACTTTTGAGGCAAATATAATTCAGCTGCAAATTAAAAGATCTACTGCAGAGGCCACATAATGTAATGAAAAGAGCTCTAGCCTGAGTCTTCAGACTTCAGACTCTGGCTCTGCCAGTTTCTAGCCATGTGATCTCTCTTTTCTGGGGCCTCAGTTTCCACATCTGTAAAATGAGGAGGCTGGACTAGATGATTTCTGAAGTCCTGACCCTAGATCTTGTTAAGGAGAAAAACAAAAGGAAGTCAATTAAGAAGAATAACTCAGTTCCTTGGGAGTTGGTTAGTTGTTACTATGAATTGTAACTATATCTTCTTAGATGTGTTTATTAGACAAACTGGAACAGAGGATGATTTTTTCAGTGTCATTTAAGATGACCGGATTTTCATTCTAGTTAATTAAGAAGTAGCATTTCCTTCTTGCCTGGTACAGTGGTCTGGAGGAGATCATTTGCTTGAGGCAATGAAAAAGTACGTGGATTATTGAGGGTCACATTGTCAACATGAATCAGAGGCAGATCTTGAGCCCACATCATCTCCCTGCCTGAGGCTAACATTCTATTCACTACACCAGGCTTTTCTCCACATATACATATGCACATTCCTATACATCCATATTTTTCATCACCATTTTCCATTCCTTGGATGAGAAAATTATATAACTAAGCTTTTTATTTTGTTATCCCTAATTTAGCTGCACAAGAGTAGGGGCAGAAGAAGGGAGCACTGTATTTAGAAATCTCTTTAAATCACATATTTAAACATGCATTTAAATATACCTGATGAAGAAATGTGAATGAATTTGAATTTGCCTTCCTTGCATCTTCAGGAGTCCAAAGCAGTATGAAAGGGTACAAGATATCCTTTCCCTTCTATATTACCTATGGAAAAATGAGTGTTTCAATAACAAATTATCCGAATTGTCCAGGTGTACCCTCTCTGATGCTTGGGTCCTAAATGCACTTACTTTACTGATAGCCATAAGGAGAAGATACAAAGACCACACATACATACACATGCATACATATATACCTCCCAGAAAAGATATTTCTTGGTCTAGCAAGACCAAAAGTGGGTTTCTATTCTGTTTTTGTTTAAAAGAAGCATATCTCCCAGAAGCAAGACAGAGATCTCTACTCACTAGGGCCGTCTCATCTTCTGGTGTCTCTCTTCCTGGTAAAATGTCCTTGACTTATTCTAGCCTTGTTTTTGGATTTCCTGTACCAAACAGAACTAGATTACTACAGCATGTTGATACTGACCCACTCATTAACCCAGTCCTACTTCAACTAGTCATTCATAGTTTTGCCCCGTGAATTCACCAAGTTTTACTCTCACATAATAAGGCGCCAACCACAAGGCATAGTTGTCACATTTTATAAACTTTATTTCCTGGATGAGAATGTTAGCCAATTTATATATGCTGGGTATGCATGTCACCTTAAATACTTGTATTTTCCAAAGCACTTTCACATGCATTCTTTGAGCCCTCTGAACTAGGTAGAGGAGGTATTATAATGTCCATTTTACCCATGAGGAAACTGAGACCTGAAGGAGGTCATGAAGTGAATCAGTGGTAGAATCAGTGTCCTAATTCCTGCCTCTAAGGTTTTTGGCTGTGGCTCCATTCCCAGAGGATGCCATTTATGCCCCACCAGCAAGTAGAGTAGACAGCTTGAGCTACTAGGATCCATTTTTTAATCTTACTAGCTGAATGACTCTGGGGAAGTCACTCCATCTCTCAATGCCCCTAAGCATCTCATTAAAACTAGTTGCAGAGCAGTTGCTGATCTGCATCAGTAGAAAAGGCTTTCCCCATTGGGAGGTCTCTATTCCAATAAAATCATAGTCCTGACCCCTCAAAAGAACATTGTTTAACCTCAAGCCATCAATGCCACCTAGAAATCCTTTTATTCCTTATTTATCAATTCTATCAGATTCCGCACATCAGTTTTACAAACCTTTCTTGTTTTCCTCAGTCTTCCCACCTCATCTCTGCCTTCTTTGTTCTGAGCAGATGACTCTTTCTCAGAGGAGAAAGAGGCCATCTAACTTAAGCTTCCTCAATTTCCCTCCTTCCTACCTCAAAGCTTCTTTCTGATCATCCTCTCTCTTTCCTGCCCGTCTAATAGTAATAATAATAATAATAATAGATAACATTTATATAGAGCTTACTATGTGTCAACCACTGTGCTAAGCGCTTTACAATTTTATCTCATTTAATCCTCATAACAATCCTAAGAGGTAAGTGCTATTTATTATCCCCATTTTACAAGATGAGAAACTGAGGCAAATAGAGGTTAAGTGACTTGCCTAGGATCACACAGCTAGGCTGTATCTGAGGCCAGATTTGAATGCAGATTTCCTGATTCAAGGCTCAGTGCTCTACCTACTGCTCCAAGTAAGAGGTGATTCTCATTACTTCCAAGATGACTAAGCATTCCAATGCCCTTGATTTATTTCTGACACCTACAGGACCTTGTTCTATTGTTCCTCCTGTCATATTCCCAATGCCCACAGCTTGGCATACTTTTTGTAGAGATAGGAGGGTTGACTTCAGTCAGTGAGGGTCAAATATGCCCCTCTAGGACACAGGTCCTCACCATTCATATCTCTTCTCTATTTCGTATTTTGACTGATATAGCATAGAGCAGGGGTGGAGAACCTATGGCCTCAAGGCCACATGTGGCCCTCTAGGTCCTCAAGCATAGCCCTTTGATTGAATCAAAACTTCACAGAACAAATTATTTTATTAAGGGGATTTGTTCTGTAAAATTTAGATTTAATCAAAAGGTTGCACCCAAAGACCTAGAAGGTCACATGTGGCCTCAAGGCCGTAGGTTCACCACCCCTGGCATAGTGTCTCATTGTGCCCCTCCCCCCATTCCACTCCCATCCCCACAGATACACCGGCAAAACTATATCTAGGAATTGTATTACCTAGCGGAGAAAACTGTTGGGAATGAAGATCAGCAGCACAAAGATGATCCAACCTCAGGCATAGTCACGCTAAAAGATAGGGCAACTATTTCCCTAAAAATTTAACCCACATCTCCAGAGGGGTTAGAGAAAAAGGGGTGGTGCTTCTCTTCCAGGGTTCACCAACTGGTCCCTGAGGATGGTTGTAACACATGGTGGTAAAGGCCAAGAGGTGATGTGCGAGAAAGGGGGTCACTGAGAGAAGGAAGTGCACTCCTTTCTATCCAGATGTCAGTGCCCTGGGATGAGAGCCCATTCATCCTGTGCTAGTTAATGGCTCCATACCCAGAGAACCTAAATATAGCATAGAAGATCCTGCCTCTCCCAAAAGGTAAACAATCAAAGTCTCCAGAGAGACAAGGAGGACATTGGAAGGAAATGCAAAGGACTACCACGGCGGAGATGCTCCACAAATCCCCAGATCTTTACCTAACCATTCTTCCCATACTCTCCCACACACTGCACTGCGGATAACAGTAGAGATTGGCTACTTTACCATCTGCATGCCAGGCCTGCCTGATTACTTCACTAGCCTCACTTAAATGTTCAGTACTCAAAGAATAATAAAAGCACCAGCTACAGCCATGTAAAAAAATATAACAAGGGCAACAAAATCCAGGTAAAAACATTGAAAAAAAGTTCAGCATTTTTGTTACAAAGAACTATTTTGCTGCAACTTTGTTAAAGTTAACATATACTAAATATATGTGAATATTAGAAATTTATATTGTTGTGTTCAATCAATTTAAAAAATATTTTGCTCTTTTGTTTTTACATCATCTTAATTTTCAAATTAATTAAATAAATTAAAGATTATAACTCTCCCCAGAAGACCATACATAACAAAGAATTCAAAGAGAAGAAAGAACAGTTCAGAAAAACCAACATATACAATGAGTCTAAAACTACATGTATTTATACTCATAGACACCCCCCCACACTTTTGCAAAGAAGGGACAGGGAGGTAGGTATCTTGTCATATCTTTTCTTTGTGGCCAGGCATAGTCATTATAATTACATGGTATTTTGTTTTCTTTTCAGATCTTTACATTTTCATTGTGTACATTGTACAGTTAGAGTGCTGGACCTGGATTGGAAAGACCTGAGTTCAAATTCTGTTTCAGACACTTAGCTTCAGACACTTAGCTTCAGACACTAGCTATGGGACCTTGTGCAAGTCAGTTAAATCCTGTCTGCCTCAATGACCTCAACTGTAAAATGGGGATCACAACAGCACTTAACTCTCAGGGTTGTATTGAGAGTCAAATAAGATAATATCTGTAATTATTATCTTGTGCTTGGCACATAGTAGATGCTGAATATATGATTGTGCCCTTGCCTTGATCCCCTGCATTGTTTTCCTAGTTCTGCTTACTTCATTCTGCTTCAGTTCATATGTTTTCTTGAGCTTCTCTGAATTCCCCATATTCATTGTTTTAAGAATCAGTGATATTCCATTATATTTATATATCACAGTTTGTTTCACAAAACACAGTTCCCCAATCAATGGGCATCTACTTCATTTCCAATTCTTTTCTAGTACAAAAAGTGATGCTGTAAGTATTTTGCTCTATACAGCAATTTTTTTCTCTCTCTTTGATCTTCTTGAGGGCATTTACCTAACAGTGGAATCTGTGGGTCAAAGAATATGAACCTTTTAATCAGTTTTTTAGCATAACTCCAAATTGGATCAATTCCAGTTCTAATGATAATAGCAACAATAGCTAGCATTATATAGTGTTTCAGGGTTTTCAAAGCACTTTACAAGTATTATCTCAACAACCCTGGGAGGTAGGTGTTAATTCCCTACACAGTTTGTATATCAGACCTATATATACAGATATTGCCATGAGGATGTTTCCCCCCAAAGGACGGCTTCCCTTTCTTTGCAACAACCTTGCTGCAATGATTTTGTTCATGCTACAATCACATTTTGTTTTCATTTTTGTTATTTTATTTTGCCATTATTTATGGAGGAGGTGTTTTGGAAGTTTTACTTTTACTGATGTGCCTATCTCTCAAGTGTACACTCCTGGAAGAGGTAAGATTAAGTAAACAAATGAGCACTGGTTTCTCTTCTGAATACCATTTATTTAGATCACAATCTCAACACAAGTAAAACAGACTGAGGTAAGGCTATTAGCCCCAGGCTTTTTACACATATACCTAAGCTTCAAGCTACCTGACTGGATCTTGATATGTGCACTGAGAAACATTTCCAACTTCCCATTGCTTGTACGTGTTCTTTTGATCAACTTGATTTAAGGTTTAAAGTATAAAATCATTGACAGAAAACATTTATCAAATTTATCAAAATTATCTTGTGACCCTATTCCCCTTCAAGATTCTGATCTTCTTCCCAATTTCATGTGACTATGACCTAAAGGAAAGCATACTTGCATTTTAAATTTGGGGAAGGGAATAAGCATTTACATAGCACCTACTGTCTATCAGTCACTGTGCTAAGTGTTCTTTACAAATATCTCATTTGATACTCACAACAAACCTGGGAGTTAGGTGATATTATTATCCCCATTTTATAGTTGAGGAAACCGAAAGCAAATAGAAATTCAGGATCACACAATTAGTAAAAGTCTGAGGCCAGATTTGAACTCAAGTTTTTCTGACTCCATGCCCAGTGCTTTAATCACTATGTCTCCAGACAGAGTACTTTTACAGAATAAAACCAGAATCACAGAGACACTATTAAAACTCCTGGTTGTTCTATCAATCCTGAAGAAATTTCCACTTCCCTCTTATCTCTTCAATCAGGTATTATCTAAGTGGCCTTTCAGGAGATCATATTCTTATACTCCACTTTCAAAGTCAATGGAGAAAAACCAAGAAATTGTCTCATCAGCATCCCCTTGGGGGCCTGATGTCTCAGTCAACAGTTCATCAGGGAATTCAGGGTCAATAGTCTCTCATTAGTCTCCTAGGGTCAACTGTGTATCATTTCCTACCCTACACCCCATCTCTACTTAGCACACTTTCCCTTCTTCTGTGACTGAGCTCTGGCAGATCTCTCTGGTGTCCCCACCATCTAGGCATATGAGGCTTCTGACATCCTGATATCCAAGACAGAGGGAAAGTATCTCCTACCAAAACAAGCAGATCAACTGCCACCTGGCATGTTGCAGCTGTACATGGCACACTGTCTAAGCGGTATCACTCCAGTTCTGTCTTGGCATGGGTGTTTGGGTTTGGGGGGATTTTTTTGCAAAGTAGTTTACTCCCACTCAGTGAAACAATTACACGCCTTTTTAGCAACTATCTTTACATTAATGGTTGCGGGCAAGTTACTCCAAATCCCTTGCATTTCTTGTCCCAGGCTGACTCAGTTGCCAGGTGGAAAAACACAAGGAAATGCTAAGGAAGATGTTCTGGGCTGGTGCTTCCTAAACTAGCCCTTACACTGTGACTCTGTGAATAAGAGGATAGTAAGAAAATCAGATGAGAACATTTGTGGCGATTCTAGTTAGTCTAGTCACCTGGGTGGGTGGCTTTTTCAGTGTGTCTTTGTTCATGTTCCTCTCTGAGGCATGTTTTCATTGGACTGTGCTGTAAACTTCTCGAGCTCTCAACCAGCAAGGCCTAAGTAGGAATGACTCTGTATCATAAGATCAGAGATAGGTGCATCTTTGACAATATATCAGAACACTTCTGTAGCCTGTGTCAAAGATTCTGAGACACCATCAGTCCGAAGTCATGGGACACTGATAAGTAATGGTAGCCCTAGGTACCAATTCCACTTCCTAACCCATAACCCTAGTGGGTCTGATTGGGGTTATCCATAGGTTGGATGACTACTCACAGTTAGCTATTGAACTAACTTGTGGCATAGCAAGAAATTCCTACACCACTGACCATGGTGCTTTGAATAAGGCCACATTCTGGTGATGTTATGGTCCATACCTGCCACTGGTTTACCACTGCAACAGACACTCACCATTTAAGGTGATGGCAGGATGGTATAGTGGATAGAGTGCTGAAACTGGAGTAGGAAGACCTAGGTTTGAATCTCATCGTTGCTTCATACCGAGTGACTTTCAGCAAGTCACTTAAACTCTCTGGGCCTCAGTTTCCTCAAACACAAAATGAAGAGGGTGAACTAGCAGGCCTTGAAGGTCCCTTATAGCTCTAAATCTGTGATGCTCTGAACACAGGTATGCTTTAGGTTGCTCAGCGACCTTTCAGGTATTTACTTGCCTTTTAACGGAAACCTAGAAGTGAGTTCAGCTGTGCCCAGGAGTCACATAGATTATACAGGAGGAGACAATCTGATCTTATAGCTTTCATTATTGCTTATCAGGCATTAGGGAATAGGATTCTAAAGAGGTCAGTTCCACCAGTACAGGAGGGAAGCCCCTTGGTGGGCACCTCTAAGTAATTTAAGTCAGGCGTGGAGTCATTCATAGTATGCCCATTACAACTCCTCTGACTTAAAATTCAATGGTCTTTCCATTACACCATGCTACTTCTCCATCGATCCTCTATAAATTAATTCTATTAACCAAGGGCCATCTTGGACTGGGAGCAGGTAGTGCTGATGGAAACATTTCGCAATAAATTGGCTGTGAGCTTAAAAAACTATTTATCACGGCCTTCTACGCCTGGCTATTTGGTGACTTTTAACTGCTCTGCCATAGAGCTGTACGGCTTCCTAGAAGAAAGGAAGATGGAACAAGCTCAGAATTGGGAGGGCTCTCCAATGTCAATTGGGGAATGGCTGAACAAGTTGTGTATATGAATGTAATGGAATACTATTATGCTATAAGAAATGATGAACAGGCTGACTTCAGAAAAACCTGCAAAGACTTGTATGGACTGATGCTGAGTGAAGTAAGCAGAACCAGAACATTGTATATAATAACAGAGATGACTAATAATGATAAACTTAACCCTTCCCAGCAATACAAGGATCGAAGACATCTCCAAGGGCCTCGTGATGAAAAATGCTATCTATATCCAAAGAAAGAACTATGGGGTTTGTTTGGGTTTTTTTTTTTGGCAAGGCAAAGGGGGTTAAGTGACTTGCCCAGGGTCATATCACTTGCCCAGGGTCACAAGAACTATGGAGTTTGAATGCAGATCGAAGCATACTTTTTGCTATTTTTTTTCCTTCTGTTGAGTTTTGTTTCCTCTTTCTGGTGGTTCACCCTATTAGTTTTAATTCTTACAACATCACTAATGTGAAAATATGTTTAATAGGAATATAAGGGGAAAAAAGAACAAAAACTGGAAAAAAAAAAGAATATGGCATATGAAAATGAAAGTTGATTTTCTGAACTACGATATAAAATAAGGAATATTGGGCTTTTGGAATATGCCTAACAAAGGCTGGTAAGAAGGAATTTGTATAGGGTCTTACAAATCTGTATAGGGTCTTAAACTGGAAAGAAAGGGATCAAGGAGGAAATGGCTGACATTTGTATAATACTTTAAGGTTTGCAAAGCACTTGTATCATCTCTCTGGAGCTTTACAATATCCCTATGAGGTAGACACTACAAGTATTATTATCCCTATTTTCCCAGTGAGGAAACTGAGGCACAGAGAGGTTCAGTACTTTGTCCACGGTCATGTAGCTAGTAACTATCAGAAGCAGATTTAATTCAATTCAATAAACATTTACTTTCTTCTATGTACCAGGCATTGTGCTAAGCACTGAAGATACAAAAAGAGGCAGATAGTTCCTGCCTTCAAGAAGCTTACAATCTAACAGGGGAAATAGTAGGCAAACAAATATATACAAAGCAAGCTATATACAGGATACATAGGAAACGATTAAAAGAAGGAAAGTACTAGAATTAAGAGCGGTTAGGAAAAGCTTCCTGTAAAAGATAGGATTTTAGTTGGGAACTATTGTGGACTTGGTTCTTTCTAACACTGAATCTAGCACTCCAGTCATTATATCATGCTGCCCATCTTCTCCTACCTACTAAGCTAGATAACATAACAAATAAAAGAATAGTAGAAGTGACTTCCAGAAATTCACAAGAGACAGAATCTAACACAGGAGTCAACAATAAGACCTATAGCTTTATGTCTACATACAAAAAAAGAGAAGGTGTTGTTGGCTTTTTTTAAAAGTGATTTTGGACAAAAGGGAAGGATCAAAGAAAGGCTAGGATTCATGCTCTGAGGGGATAGAACAATAATAATAGAATAATGGACACAGCTGATCTTATTTTGTTTTCTCTGCCAACAAAAACTAATATTTATATAGCGCTTATTAAGTGGCAGATCCTATGCTAAGCAATTTACAAATATTATCTCATTTGATTTGATAATCTTACTGCCAAGGATAAAGATCTTTGGAATGGAACAAACATGGCTAATACTCAATTAATACCCAGTTGATACCCAAGGTGTTGGTAAGAGAGCACCTTTCTGTCATTGTTATGTTTTCATCATAAGTCACAGATGAATAACATCCTATGGTGGTCAGTCAAGGAGAGATGGGAAACTCTCAAGAACCACAGCAAATGTGATGGCTGAGTCATTGGCAAAGATCTTTTAAACACTGTGTGTGGAGAATGGGAAACGTGCTGCAGGAGTTTGAGAAGGGCAAAGGTTGGCCTATCCCCTTCTCTTCTCTAACACAGCAGCCCTCATTCTCTCACCTACACTATTGCCACAGTTTTCTGGTCAGTCTGCCTGCCTCAAGTCTGTTACCATTCCAGTCTGTCCTCCACTTAGCTGCCACAGTGACCTTCCTAAAGCACAGATCTGACTATGGGACCTTCCTACTCAATAAACTTGAGTGGTTTCCCATTACCTCTAGGATCATATATAAAATCCTCTTGGGCTTTTTGGTCTCTTAACAACGCTCCTTTAACTTATACTTAACTGCCCTTCTTCCCCCAGCACATACACTGCACAGTCTAGGGATACTGGACTACTTATTCTTCACACAGGACACTCTTATCTCCTGACTCAGTAATTTTTGATTGGCTGTCCTCTATGCCTGGAATGTTCCTTTTCCCTCATCTTCACCTCCTGGCTTCCCTGCTTCCTTTAAGATTCAGTTCAAGTCCTACTTTCTGTAAAAAGTCTTCCCCCCTCCATGCTACCCCCATCCTGTCACCACCACATTGACAGTACCTTCCCTCCAAAATTACTTACAATTTGCCCTCTATATAGCTTGTATGTTGTTTTCTTGATATCTTTCCCCACTAGAATATAAATACTTTGAGGACAGGAACTGGTTTTTGCCTTTCTTTGTATCCTTCGAGATTTTCACAGGGCCTGGCACCTATTAAGTGCTTAGTAAATCCTTGATGACTTGATTTGACTTGGTTTTCAGAAAAGGGGAAGACAATGGGGTCAGCTAGCTATAGACAAAACTTTAATTCCTGGCCAAAAAAAGAAAAAAAAGTCTTTTTAGGAGAATGATGAGTAAACATCTAGAATAGGAAGTAGTGATCATAATGAGCATGTTTGTTTTTTTTAATCAACAACAGGTTGTGCTAGTCTAATCTCATTTCCATTCCTGAACAAGGAAGTAGACAAGTAGATCAGGGGGCAGCTATAGGCATAATTAACCTAGATCTTTGCAAAACATTTGACAAAAATTCCTCATTCCATTCTTGTGAAAAAGATGGAGACACGCAAAATAAGTAAAATTACACCTAAATAGTTTCAGAATTGGTTGAATGACTGGACCTGAAGTATAGTTGCTGGGGGTTTAACGCCAACTTGGAAGGTCTCCAGTGGAGTGTCCCAAGAATGTGCATCTGGCCTTATGCTATTTAACATTTTTATGAATGGCTTTGATAAAGGCAAATGATATGTTTATCAAGTGTACCAATGTCCCACAGCTCAGAAGGAAAACTAATGCACTGAATGATAGTATCCAAAAAGGTTGGAAAAAATAAAATAAGATGAAATTTAACAGAGTTAAACATAAAGTCTTATAATTTCATTCAAAAAATTAACTTCCTATACACAAGATGGGGGGAAAGCAGGCCTAGGTTTTCTGGGAAAAAAAAAACTCTGAGATTTTTTTAACAAGCTCAGTGATGTCATGTGATGTCATCTCCAAAAATAGTGTAGTCTTTGGCTGCCTTGGGAAACAATGTCTACAGCAACAGCAACATTGTGCCATGATTAACAATGACAGACTTAGCTCTTCTCAACAACACAATGATCTGAGACATTTCCAAAAGATTTAGAATGGAAAATGCTAACCACATCCAGTTAAAGAGCTATGGAACCTGAATGCAGACAAATCACTCTATTTTCACTTTTTGTTTTTTGTTTTTTTCCTTCTCGTGATTTTCCCCTTTTGTTTTGATTCTTCTTTTACAACATGACTAATGTGGAGATACTCTTAACATAATTGTACATGTATAACCTGTATCAATCAGATTGCTAGTTATCTCGGTGAGGTGGGTAGAGAAGGAGGAGGGAAAAAATTTGGAACTCAAAATTTTACAAAAAAGAACGTTGAAAATTATCTTTACGTGTAACTGGAAAAAAATACTATTAAGGGGAAAAAAACAGTGTGCAGGAATAGGGAGGTGATAATGCCATTGTTCACTGCTCTGGTCAGATCACATATAGAGCAGTGGTTTTAGTTCCTGCTGCCACATTTTAAGAGGAAGAACACCCAGAGAAGGGTAACCAGAATGGTTGAGAATATGCCATATAAGGATCAGTTCACTTGGGGGAGGGGGAGACACTGAATTGTATTCAAGTATTTGAAGAGCTGTCATTTGGAATAGGAATTCTATTTGCTCTGCTCAGCTTCTTAGGACAGAACTAGGACCAGCACTAGGTAGGTGCTGCAAGGAGGCAGATTTAGGCCTCATACACAGGAAAAATAGTCATAGTCATGAAGTCTTGGTTTCAAGTCACATTTCTGACACATACTATGATACGATCAAGTCATGTAACTCTACCCTTTAAATTCTGTGCTGCACATGAGAACATTTTCCTTGTTTTGAATTCACTGGAAATTCTTTTGCTCTTGCTATGCTGCTAAAACTGCTCTTCTAAAACTCACAAAATCTAATGCCTTCTTATCAGTCTTCATCCTCTGACCTCACTTTAGCATATGACAAGTTAAATGACTCATTGAAGGTCACCCAAGTAATTAGTGGTAAAACCTAGAACTGGACTATATCTTGGTTTCCTAAATCCTTCAGAATCTTCCCTGTTTAACTGCAGAGGTAGGGGACTGTGGAATATTGTATATTCTGTCAGAATCAATTGCTGTGTTAATTAGCTGTGCTAAACTCTTTTTCTTTTTCCTTCTTTGTTACAAAAAAGGCTCTCTGGGTAGGGGAGCAGGAAGAGATGTATTTGAAAATGAAAGTAATATAAAAACAAAAGAAATCAACATGAAGATGAGGTGGTTTAAGAGGAAGAAGGTTTATGGAAAGAGTGTAGCAAAATAAAAAGGGGGGGAAGAAAAGAGGGCTACTGAATCATCTTTTTTTATATAAAAAACTGCAGAAAAGAAAGCAGTTCTTTCTGAAAGAAACATAGATGAGCAAAACAGCTTTGAAAGCTACAGGCAGAATTTATTATATACTTAAAAAGAAAAGCAAATTATATACACTACAGAGCTCTAGCTTTGTGCACAATTTTTTCTTTCTGTTCTACTATGTATATGGAAATACCCATTTCATTTGCTGTTTATTAAATCCTGTACAAAAATATAATTAAAAATAAATTTTAAGAAAGCTATTGCTAGCTTAGATTTTTGTTCTTCTTAGAAATAGGGAGCTAAATCAGCTGCCTACTTGACATCCATCATTTTGCTACCCTATGTCTACTCCTTTGGCTCCACGATTATTTCTTTTTTCTTTTTTAATTCAGCACTTTACAGAATCACAGAATTTGAAAGTTGGAAGATAGTTTAGCGGCCATCTTGTGCCTGACCCACACCAGAAAAGAAGTCCCACTATAATGAAATTGGCAAATAAGCATACAGCTTCAAATCAACCACACTCGGAGAGAAGGAACCCACTCTGTCCTGAGGCAGCTCATTCCACTTCGGGATAAACCTCATTATTAGAAGGTTTTTTCCTCACATCAAGTCCAGATTGGCTTCTTTACAACTTTTGCTCATTGCCTTTGGTTCTGACTTCTGGGGCCAAATCGACCAATCAACACCCATTGTTCTAACCTGACAAGATCCCTTTTAGATTCTGGCTTTGTTAATCTGCAAGAAAATTTGATGAGTATGCCATTTATACTTTTATCAATGTCATTGACATAAATGTTAAACAGGACAGGACCTAGTATGGATCCGTGGGGTAATTTTGCTATGTTGACAGTGAACCATTAATGATAAGAGTTCAGCCATCCAACCAGTTTGGAATCAACCTAATTATACCATCAACTAGTCCACATCTCTCCATCTTCTTGACAACAATAGCATTAGACACTTTAGTAAGTGCTTTGCTATATAATATTTCCCTCATTTACCAGTTTAATGACATTATCAGAAAATAGGGCTAGTCTAGCATGACCTGGTCTTAATGAAGCTATGTAATTATCATGGATGTTTCTATATGGTTACTAGCCATTACTTTGATGACCCATTCTAGATTTATTTCAGAAAGCAAAGTCAAGCTCATCGACTTATGTTTAGTAGATTATTTTATCTTCCCTTTAAAAAAAAGATAATGTTTGTCCTCCAATATTGTTGTATGCTCCCTTTTCAAATAATTTTACAAATACAACTGACAATGGCTGAATAATTCCATCCGCCCATTTTTTCAGTATTCGTGGATGTAGCTTATCTAAGTGAGGTGATTTGAATTTAACAAGGACAACTAGGTGCTCCTACTCTCTTACTACATCCTTATTTATCTCGGATATCCATTCCCAGTTAACAATGTTGGTTCTATCATTTCTAGTGAAAACCTAATTCTCCTTGTTAGAGAAAATAGAAGAAAAACTAGAATTGAGCAGCTCTACCTTCTATTTGTGGTCAGTTATCACCTCATCCTCCATGACCAAAAGTTCAATTCCTTCTTTGATCCTTTTTGTCCCAATATGGCTTTAAAAAATCCACTCTTTTATTGTCCTTAGCTTTTCTTCCCAGCCTCAGCCCATTCCTAGCTTTCAAATTCTATTTTATAGAACTGTAATATATTCTTATTTATATTCAATATCTCTCACCTGGCCTCATTTCTACCTTCTGTTTGTTTCTTTTCACAAATCCTAAGTTGTGTTACTTAGTTTCTCATACATGCATCCATGTTGGTCTCTTTGAACAAATTCCATTTTTTCTCCTTAAGAGAATTATCTCCCTTCCTAACTTCCTTTCTTGAGCATCTCCCATCCTTCTTGAGCTAATTTCCCCTATACAATCTTAATTCATGAGACCCTGCCTATAGTTCCTTTGAACACACTGGAATCTACTTCCCCCAAATGTAGGATACCCGTATGGAGTATGTATAGATTTCTTCTCCCTTTCTATCACAAACTCTAGAGGAAAGTCGAACTTCTTGCCAGGGTTCCCATCATTTCCACTCCAGTTAGAATTAGATCTAGAATAGAATTTCCATGGTTGGATCTTCTACCTTTTGAAAGTTTACTTTAGGGTTGGATACCTTCATAAGCATCATTAGTTTCTGTACTCTCAGAAAGCATCAAAATATATTATAACTATAGTGGGGCAGGTTGTTGATCAGGGGACACAATGAGTCTTCTCAGATCACTTAAGATTGCGGGACAAAAGGGGAAGCTAACAGAGATAATGATGTGTTAAGGTTTTTAGGCTTTTTCAAACTTGGAGTGGTCAATTTATACCTTATATAGGGTGTTCTCTTCTAGATTTGGATCATTTTGCACTTTGTAAAGGGTATAAGACTTTCAGTGGCTCACACCCTGAGGAATCTATTTGTAGATTATAAAGAATATAAAACTGGGAATGGCCTATTCACAGCTTGTAAAGTCTTCAGATATAGTATAAATTCATATCTGAATAGATAGTTTGTGTTGTCTGGCCAAAGAAGTGAGTAAATTAGAGGACTTTTCAAAGTTACTACTATTATTATTACACCTGCATCTTCCCTCTATTTCAATTCAGATAATAAATGGACAACAAAATGCTAATTGTGTTCATTTATGATACCTACTAATATATTTAAAGAGTAAAACTTTGGGGTAGCTAGGTGGTGCAGTGGATAGAGCACTGGCCCTGGAGTCAGGAGAACCTGAGTTCAAATTTGGCCTTGGACACTTGACACTTACTAGCTGTGTGACCCTGGGCAAGTTCCTTAACTCCATTGCCTAGCTAAAAAAAAAAAAAAGTAAAACTTGTAGGAATGTCTAAAGGAATGGAAATGTCTAAAGGAATGGAAGTCTCCATCATTTATTTGCAGTCTAATAAAGGGTGATCTGTTAATTTGTAAACAGGAATTATAGGCAAGGCAAGGTGTGGCTGTTTTGAAATATTATTTCTTCTTGTCAAAGTCCTCATACTTCTGATCTTCCCTGTTTAGTTGTTTTTAAAAAACAATCTTACTAAACATTTAAAAAAACTCTTACCATTGCTATTCCACACAAGTCCTTCTCTGATAGTATCATATCATGTCATGTAACTGATTCTCGCTTAAGGAGTATAGGACTTGGAGCAAGAGAAAACTGACTGAAAGTCCTGGTTCTGATTGTCAATAGCTGTAGAAGTGTGATAATCATTTAGCCTCTTAGAGCCTCAGTTTCTTCACCTGGTTCAATGTGGATGATAATGCCTTTATTACCAATTTCACAGAGTTGTTCAGAGGATCAGTAAGGAGAATGAATGAATGAATAAATCAATGTGTCAACTAAAAAGTGTTCATTAAGTGTTGACTCAAGCTGATTTCAAGGAGCTCGAATTCATACTTGAGAAACAAGGAATAGAAAACAAGTAAGCTGCAAGGCTGATGGAAAGGCCTGGAAGTCCTAAGGATTCAGAGCCTGTTCAAATAGCAAGGCCCAAGGGTCCGTGGGGTATATCAAGATGTTAAAAGGCAGTGCCTGAGAGTCCAGAGGGCATAGCGGCAGGTCAAACGGTAAGGCATATAGATACTCCGTCATACCAGAAACATTGTAGTTGATGACCTCTTACTCATCCAAGTTGTGTGAGCTGTCATTAATCTCCACTGAGTGGAGATTAATGGGAAAAGTGGGCCTAGAGTCTAAGTAGAATGAGTGTTCTGAGTGACCCATTCCCCCCACCCTGCTCCAGTACTGGAGAAAGAATCAGAGAAGATGGTGTCAGTGTTTAGCCAAGAGGGGGAAAGGTGAAAGAGAAACTGGCAGGAAGGTTCAAGGAGAAGGGGACCTTGTATCATTTCCTCCACCAGACCCTCCAGTGGACAAGTGTAGCCTGGGATAGGGAAGGGAAGCAGGAAACTTCCCCTGGTTGCTTCATAATCATGTGAAGTATGTCAGCTGTTATAATTTTAAATGGCTATAATAATTGCTGACATTTATGTAGTATTTGAAAGTATACAAAACAGTCTAGGTATATTATTTGATTTTCTGAGGCAACTGCCATTATTATCCCCGTTTTGCAGATTAGGAAACTGTGGCTCAGAGATGTTAAATGGTTTGCTTAGGGCCATACAGCTAATAAACTTCTCAACACAGATCTTTATCATTCCTAAGTCCAGCAGACTATTCACTAGGCAGCCTGCTTCTCAAATATCAATAGAAGGCAATCTTGAAGATCTCACTGAACTGGAAAAGCAGGCACATTGGTCATTAAATAATCAGCTGAACTCATTTTTAAAAGACCCATTGCCTGAAAGTTGGCAACCAAAGAGTGGATGATGCTTTTTTGTTTTTTTAGCCACACCTAATAATAAAAATTGTCTCACAGAAGATGCAAAAGCTGTGATCTGAGTCAATGGTAAGTGGACCTACAGTGTAGAAATTAAGGAGTTCATGAATTGAGCTATCAGCCACTGTCAAGGAGTAATGTTTTTAAGATCCCACCCAACTATTGTCCTGAAGAATGAGATTCCCAATGCCACACTGCCTTCCTAAACTAAAGGAGGAGAAATGGCAAGAATGAATGAATGAATGAATGAATGAATGAATGAATGATAGAAGTATTAAGTCCCTATTATATGCCAAGCACTGTGTTAGGCACTGGGGGTAAAAACACAAATGTGAGGCAGTTCTTTCCATTAAGGAATTTACATTCAAATATTTGATGAGGGAGACAATACTTATAGGGGAGTGGTAGCTAGAGAGGGAAGTATCTGTCACTTGGGTGTTTAGGATAGTGAGTAGAACCTTGGGCTTGCTCTTTCCAAAAGCAACTGTAGAACTGATAAGATTACTCTCCCCAGAGCAAGAGGTGAAGGGAAGGACTAACCAGAAGCTGAAGGGTTGAAGTCAAGATATATAGAGCAGATATGTGGATGGTACGTGTAGCATGATTTAGAGTTAGCCATAATGGATGAGTTTTCTAAATGAGTGGTTTCGCAGTTACTCAAAAATCAGGAGACAAACACTGAAAAAACATAGAGAGGTTGGGAGCATGTGCATGAGGTCTAGGCAGTAGGAGAGAAGGGACGAGGGGGAAGATTGCAGTAACGATGGATTGTAGGGTCATGTTATATTTGAAATTTGGCTACTGTAGTGTAAGCATTATGTGGCCCACTTTTTAGGTAACCCTTTACATAGAACCAGAGACTGGAATGGCATGAGCATGCATACTTGGATGTTTATTAGTAATGAAAAATATTCTCTGAATTTAAAGCCAATGTGGAATAGCAGATAGATAGTTGGCCTCATAGTCATGAAGTCTTGGTTTCAAGTTACATTTCTGACACATACTGGCTATCTGACCTTGGTCAACTTACTTAACCTTTCAGTGCCCTAGATAATTCTGTAAGACAACAGTTCTTGTTTCAGGGACTTCTAGGAGTTGATGAGACCCTTTCAAAGGGTCTATAAGGACAAGCCTATTTTCATAATAATACTAAGACATTTTAATTTTAATGTTGTAAATATCAACAGATATAACACACACAAACTCACTATTTGAGGGGTTCAAAATAATTTTTAAGAGTGTAAAGGGGTCACAAGACCAAAAAGTTTGAAAATCACTGCTCTAAGAGCAGTGTACAATTGTACAATAGTCACCGATCTGTATTGCTACAGGCAGTTTCCACATTAGGGAGTTTCCTGTATAGATGCAATAACATTTCTGAATCAGAAATAATTCTCTAATATCTCTCTTTCTGGCTCATATCCTAACCCTAATTATCTCACAAATGGGAGGGCGACAGAACAGAGAGGAAACAGAATCAGAATCCGGGTGGTTTTAGCTCTCCCACTGAGGTGTTAGATTTCATTTCTGCAAATAGTTCAATGATTACATTCATTAGAACATAGATTATTTATCCAGGACAATAATGAATGGCACATTTACTTTAATGTCAGAGAAAGGACAACTTTATAGACCACAGAAGGAGCTAGTATTCCTCTTCCCACTTTGTGTCTACAAGAAAGATTAATTATTGTAGAAAGGCAGGCTTCCTATAAAGATAAGCTTCCTAACAATTAAATCAGGGGTTCTTAACTTTTTTTGTGTGTTATGCACCCTTTTGACAGTCTGGTGAAACCTATGGACCCCTTCTCAGAATAATGCTTTTAAATATTGAAGGAAATAATAAATTTCAGTTAAAGGTTAGTGAAAATCAAAATATAATATACTTCCAAAGTTCATTGACTTCTTGAAATCTATCTCAGGTCAAATACCTGTGAAACAGAATTTTCCTCAAAGTGTAGTCTTAAGTAGTGAGTTTTCCAGTCACTGGAGATAATTATAGGGAGGCTTAAATGACTAATCATTAGACATATTATAGAGGGTACTAGATCATTCTGGAAATTTGGGATTCTATGAAAGAGCACTGAACTGTGAGTCAGAAGACCCGAGACATTTATTAAGTATCAACAACATATTCCTATAGAGGCACCGAGCAAATCACTTAACCTCTGTTTGCCAGTTTCTTCAAGGGTAAAAAAAGATAATAATAGCGTCTGTATCACAGGGTTGTTAGGAGGATCAAATGAGATAGCATTTGTGTAAAAAAAAAATAGAGAAGAAAAGAAAAAAAAAAAAGAAAAAGGAAAAAGCACTTAGCACAGTGCCTGACACTGTAAGTGCTATATAAACGCTTATTCCCTTCCCTCTCCTCTTCTAGGCACTCTACTAAGCATTGTGCACCAAGTGCCTTCCTCACAAAGAGCTTAAATGCCATCTGGGGAAAGAAATTGTGCATAAATAGATATAAAACATATACAAAGTAAATGTGAGGTAATGTTGGCAGGGGGAGCAGCTATCAGAAAAAAAGCTTGAGCTACAGCTAGAAAGGTAGGTTAGAGCTCCATTGTGAAAAAAATTTAAGGACAAACAGGAGACTTTGTATTTGTTCTTAAAGTCATTAGGGAGCCACCACAGCTTCTTTAGCAAGAGAGTGAGATGTTCAGACTGTATTGGTATGAATGTTGGTATGAGTATCAGTATGAAAGATTAGCAGAGAATAAATTGGAAATGGGAGAGTCTGGCTGCAGGGAGACCAGATAGGAGGCTGTTGCAATAATGCAGGTGGGAAGTGATGAGGGCCTAAACTATGGTTGTTGCCATATGAGTGAGTGGAGAGAAGGGTACAGATGGGAGAGATGCTGTAGAGGTAGACTTGATAAGACTTGGCAACTAAATGGATAGGATAGAGTGAGAGAAGGTGAAGAGTGGGAAATGACTTTGGTTGTTAACTTGGATGATTATGATGGTGATACTTTTGAGAGAAATGTGGAAGTCACAATATCTGGGCTTCTCTTTTAAAAGTGGGCTAATGAAAGGAGTTGCATTAGATGACCTCTAGGCTCCCTCATATCCTTAAATTATTATAATTAGAATCATCTATCTACAAAATGTAATAAGACTTAAAAATTATTAGCTGGAAGAGGCAGCTAGGTGGTACAGTGGATAGAGAGCTGGATCTAGAGTTAGGAAGAACAGAACGCAAATCCAGTCTCAGATACTTACTAGCTGTGTGACCTTGAAGGAATCACTTAATCTCTGTGTGCCTCAGTTTCCTCAGCTACAAAATGGGGATAATAATAGCACCCACCTATCAGGATTGTTGTGAAGATCAAATGAGATAATTATTGTAAAGTACTTAACATAGGGCCAGGCACATAGTAAATGCTTAATAAGACCCTTCCTTCCTTCCTTCCTTCCTTCCTTCCTTCCTTCCTTCCTTCCTTCCTTCCTTCCTTCCTTCCTTCCTTCCTTCCATCCTTCCATTGCAAGGCAGAATTCCTGGGACTTTGGGCAATTCCAGGAGCTCATCCATTTCTCTTTGTACTATCTGATAAAGCACTTAGCAGAAACTTAACATATGCTGATAGTGAGTTTTGGAGCACTACTCTGTAGAATTCATTTTAAGGAAAAACAAGAATTAAATTCTGTAAAAGTTTCAGGGGTAAATAACACTGAAATCACTTTTCTGCCAAAGACTAATAGGTATATTGTTTTAGTGTAATAAAGGAAGGCAGCTAGTTTGAAAATAATGTGAGTAAAGAAAAAAAAAGTAAGTATACAGCATGTCTCTTGTTAACCCTTTCTTGACAACAACAACAAAAAAAGGAATATTTGTTTAAAATGAAGGAGCAACTTAAAAAATGAGTAAAATTTAATTTAAGGAAAAGAAAGGGTGACTTAAACCAGAATGGTCCACGATGAGGGACCCCCTATTCCATCCCTACCTACCCTGGGCCCAGATGCTATTCTGTATAATGAGGATAAATATTTGTATAATTACAGGAAGAGAGGGAGGTGACTAGGAACTAGGAATGTCTTTTGGGAAGGCTGAAGTAGAACTTTCCAAGCTTTGCATAACAGAATTAATTGTTTAGGTAAATTAGAAGCAGGATCACCAAAGAAATATTAGAAAGAAGCCATGCATTTGTAAGCTTTTAGAAACCCAAAAAGGTAAGTCTTGCAATTAATTGGGGTTGTATAAAATTTTATGCTAAAAAATTACAAAGGAGAAATTCTATGGAATAAAGATTAGTTTTTTGATAGTTTGGGATATGACAAGGAAATACAGTATTCTGCCCCTGAAAGACAATTCTGGGGGAGTATTCCCATCGTTAGTATCTTTTGAGCACCAAAACAAGGGGATGGGAATTGGGGGCTGCTACTTGCAATCTCTCCTTATCTTTCACCTGGAGTTACTGAAAAGGGAAAGAGAGGGTGAAGCCAGGTTATTAACACAAAAGAAATTAACTTGGTTCTTTCAGTAATGTTTGAAAGAAAATAAACAAAAAGTTCATGCAAAAGTGAAAGTGCTACTTGGAATCTTTGAAAATGAGCTAATTGTTAATCTGGGCTCTAAATTTTAAAGCACAGGTGCCTGACAGACCTGGAAAATTCAGATTTTTATTTTGTGGTTGTACAGCCATATTTGATTTGGTTGAGATTTGTCCTATAATTAAATTATGATGTAGTGAAATGTGTTCTATTAATTGTGGCATCAAATGAAAAAAATGCTAAAAATGCATGGTATTGATGGACTGTTCAATTTCTTTTTCTAAGATGGGGTTATTTAAGTGTTCTATTTCCCTTTCTGTCAATCGGGGTAATTTATATTTTTTAAATATTCACTGATTTCACTTAGATTGTCAGATTTATTGGTATATATTAGGCAAACTATTGCCTAATAACTGCTTTAATGCCTTCTTCATTGGTGATGAATCCACCCTTTTCATTTTTGACATTGGTAATTTCTTTTTTTTAAATCAAATTAATCAATGTTTTATCTATCATATTGTTTTTTTTCCATAAAACTAGTTGCTAGTTTTATTTATTAGCTCAATAGTTTTCTTACTTTCAATTTTATTAATCTCACCTTTGGGTTTCCAGGATGTCCAATTTGGCACTTAATTGGGGATTTTTAATTTGTTCTTTTTGTATTTTTTGGCTTTTTTTTTTTAGTTGCATGGTCATTTCATTCTTCTGTTCTTTCCCTATTTTATTGACATAAAAGTTTAGAGAAATGAATTTTCTCCTAAGTACTGCTTTGGCTGCACCCCACAAATTTTGGAAGATTGTAGAATTCTGGTTTTTAATCCACTCTGCTATCTACTTCTGTTTTATGGGTGAGTTTATCCCATTCACATTCACAGTTATGATTCCTGTGTATTCCCTCCATTCTGTTTTCCCTCCCATTTATCTTTCTCTCTCTCCTTTCACCCTTTCCCTCTTCACCAGTATTTTGCTTCTGACTACTGCCTCTCTTCATTCTGCCCTCCTTCTCAGTCCCTTCCCCTTTTCTCAACCCTCTCCCTTCCTACTTCCCTATAGGGTAAGCTAGATTTCTATACCCAACTGATTGTGTATGTTATTCCCTATTTGAGCTAATTCCAATGAGTTTAAGGTTCAAGCAATGCCCACTGCCCCACCCCTCAATTTCTCTTCCACCATAATAGATCTTTTGTGCCTCTTCACGTGATATAATTTATTCTATTCTACTTCTCCCTTCCTTCTGCTCCCGGTGTAATCCTCTTTCTTACCCCCTTAATTTTTTTTTTATATCATTCCATCAAAGTAATCTTATACCTGCACCTTTTGTCTATGTATACGCCCTCTAACTGCACTAACAGCAATATGGCTCTTAAGAATTAATAGTATCATCTTCCTATGTAGGGATGCAAACAGTTTAGCCTTATTGAGTCCCTTATGTTTCCTCTTTCGTTTTTACCTTTTTATGCTTTCTCTTGAGTCTTGTAATTTAAAATCAAATTTCTTGTTCAGCTCTAGTATTTTCATCAAGAAAGCTTAGAAGCCTTCCATTTCACTGAACAACCCTTTTTTTCCCCTGAAGGATTATGCTCGGTTTCACTGGTTAGGTGATTCTTGGTTATATCCTAGCTCTTTTGTGTTCCGGCATATCATATTCCATGCCCTCAGATCCTTTACTGTGGAAGCTGCTGAATCCTGCATAATCTTGACTGTGGCTCCACATTATTTGAATTGTTTCTTTTTTGGCTGCTTGTAATATTTGCTCCTTGATCTGGGAGATCTAGAATTTGGTTATAATGTTCCTAGGAGTTTTTCATTTTGGGATCTCTTCCAGGAGGTGATTGGTGATTCTTTCAATGTCTTTTTTACCACCTGGTTCTAGGATATCAGGGTAATTTTCTTTGATAAATTTTTGAAGCATGTTGTCTAGGTCCTTTTTTTGATCATGGCTTTCAGGTAGTCCAATAATTTTTAAATTATCTCCCCTGGACCTATTTTCCAGGTCAGTTGTTTTTCCAATGAGATAGTTCACATTTTTAAGGAGAGTGGAGCCAAGATGGTAGAGAAAAGGCAGCAACTCACTTAAGCTCTCCCCTAAACCTTTCCAAACATCTTTAAATAATGCCATAAAACAATTCCTGGAGCAGTGGAACCCACAAAAGGACAGAGTGAAATCATTTTCCAGCCAAAGATAACTTAGAAGCTCAGCAGGAAAGGTCTGTTGCACCTAGGTGAGAGGGGAGCATAGTCCAGTGCAGGCCAAACCAGCTCAGATTGGGTCCCAGCAAACCATGAGCAGGCCTTGGAAGTAACTGATTCAGCAGTGGCATCAGATTCTTCTGGAGGCTCAGCCCACAGATGGCAAGGGGGTCAAACAACTGGTCAGAAGGAGATTACAGCAGTCTCTTTGCTTAGGGGACAGGACTCTGTTGCTTTGCCCATACTCAGATCCAGGTCACAGTCCTAGGTGGCAGTCCCAGGGTGAGGAGGAGCACTAGCACACCAAAGCTTACGGCTACAGTGGAGCAGGTACTCTTGTCACAGTGGTTCCAGGGCAGAAAAGAGTGCTTATGGTCACTCACAGATCAGAACGTAGGCCAGGAGAGTAGTAAACTTTTTTCTCCTTACATCATACTACTCTGGAAGAACTGAAAACTTACAGATCCCTAGAAGTATCTTTCAATACAGCTATACAAAACCCCTGAACCTTGGGGCAGGCACCCTCCCCCTGGAAGCAGAGCCCTACTGTAGCAGAGTTAAAAGTCAAGTAATAGGATGAGAAAATGAGCAAACAATGGGGAAAAAAAATTCTGACCATAGAAAGTTACTATGGTAACAAGGAAGATCAAAACACACATTCAGAAGAAGATAACAAAATCAAAGTTCCCACATCCAAAGCCTCTAAGAAAAATAAAAATTGGTCTCAGGCCATGAAAGAGGTCAAAAGGGATTTTGAAAATCAAGTAAGAAAGGTAGTGGAAAAATTGGGAAGAGAAATGAGAGTGATACAAGAAAATCGTGAAAAAGAGTCAACAGCTTGGTAAAGGAGACACCAAAAAATACTGAAGAAAATAACACCTTAAAAATAAACTAGGCCAAATGGTAAAAGAGGTTCAAAAAACCAATGAGAAGAAGAATACCTTGAAAAGCATAATTGGCCAAATGGAGAAAAAGAGGCAAGAAAATTCACTGATGGAAAAAATTCTTTTAAAAGTAGAATTGGCCAAATGGAAAAGGAAGTACAAAAGCTCACTGAGGAAAATAATTCCTTAAAAATTAGAATTGAGCGAATGGAATTTAATGACTCAATGAGACATCAAGAAACAATAAAACAAAACCAAAAGAATGGAAAAAATAGAAGACAATGTGAAATATCTCAATGGAAAAAACAACTGACTTAGAAAATAGATCCAGGAGAGATAATTTAAAAGTTATTGGACTACTTGAGAGCCATGATCAAAAAAAGAGTATAGACACCATCTTTCAAGAAGTTATCAAGGAACATTGCCCTGGTATTCTAGAACCACAGGGCAAAATAAAAATTGAAAGAATCCACTGATTACCTTCGGAAAAAAGATCCCCACATGAAAACTCCCAGGAACATTATAGCCAAATTCCAGAGCTCCCAGGGCAAGGATAAAATAATGCAAGAAGCCAGAAAGAAACAATTCAAGTATCATGGAGCCATAGTCAAGATAACACAAGATTTAGCAGCTTCTACATTGAAGGACTGGAGGGCATGGAATATGATATTCCAGAGAGCAAAGGAGCTAGGATTACAACCAAGAATCACCTACCCAACAAAACTGAGTATAATCCTTCAGTGGGAAAAACTGACATCCTATGAAATAGAAGACTTTCAAACATTCTTGATGAGAAGACCAGAGCTGAACAGAAAATTGACTTTCAAAATATGACTCAAGAGAAGCATAAAAAGATAAACAGGAAAGGGAAATCATAAGGGACTTAATAAGTTTAAACTGTTTACATTCCACATGGGAAGTTGATACTTGTAACTCATCAGAACTTTCTCATTATTAGGGCAAACAGGAGTATATATAGACAGAGGGCACATCTGTGAGTTGAATATGAAGGAATGATAACTAAAAAATATTTCACAATTCCATTTTTTTCATTCTTTTGATTTTGATTTATGCTTGATGTTTCATGGAGTCATTAGTGCCCACTTATCCAATTCTAATTTAAAAAAATTTTTTTTGATGAGGCAATGGGGTTAAGTGACTTGCCCAGGGTCACACAACTAGTTAAGTGTTATGTGTCTGAGGCCAGATTTGAACTCAGGTCCTCCTGACTCCAAGGCCAGAGCTCTATCCACTACACCACCTAGCTGCCCCTCCAATTCTAATTTTTAAGGAGTTATTTTCTTCATTTAGCTTTTTTGCCTCCTTTTCCATTTGGCCAATTCTACTTTTTAGAGAGCTGTTTTCGTTACTAAATTTTTGTACATCTTTTTCCTTTCGTGCTTCCTTTATCAAGCTGTTGACTCTTTGTTTTTTCATAATTCTCTTGCATCTCATTTATTTTTCCAGTCAATTTTTTAAATCCTTTTTGAGCTCTTCAAAAGTTTTTTTTTGGGGGGGAGGCCTGACACCAACTCACATTTTTCTTTGAGGCTTTGCAGTAAGTGTTTTGATATTATTGTCCTCTTTTGAATTTGTGTCTTGATCTTCCCTGTTACCATAATAACTTTCTATGGTTAGATTCTTTTTTTGTTTTGGGGTTTGTTTGGGGTTTTTTGCCCATCATTTCCTGCCTATTTCATTACTGTTATTTATTTATTTTTTGCCTTTTGGTGAGGCAATCGAGATTAAGTTATTTGCCCAGAGTCACATAGCTTGTAAGTGTCGAGTGTCTGAAGCCAGATTTGAACCCAGGTCCTCCTGACTTCAAGGCTACAGTTCTGTCCACTGCGTCACATAGCTGCTCCTTATTTCACTGCTTTTAAAGTTGAGCTCTGCTCTTGGAGTGGAAGGAGCATTGTCCCGTTTCTTGTGCTGGAGGCTGGAGGCTTGCTTGCCTGGTGCTGCAGTGAGGCCTGTGATGGGGCCTGGTGTTATGCTGGTGCCCTGATGGTGCTGCCCTGGATTTGCTGGGGTTAAGGGGGTGGCACTATCCACTTACCTGCTGCTGCTGCACCAGCATGGGGCCTCAGTCACTAACTTGTACTGGAACTCAAGGTCTCTCACTGGCTTGGCGATGCAGGGCCTGCTGCTGGCTTGCCAGAACATTGCCTTACCTGGACTACACTGCCTTTCCTGCCAAACTTCCAAGTTGTTTGGGCTAGAAAACTGTTTCATTTTGTCTTTTTGTTGGCTCTGCCATTCCAGAATTTGTTTTGAGGTGCTATTTTATAGTTGTTTGGAGGTGAAGATGGGAGAGTTCAGGTGATTTCTTGCTTACCCTGCCATCTTGGCAACCAGAAGTGCCAAATGTTAGTTTTATTTTAAAAAGTATGAATCAGGGAAACCTGAGTTACACTCCAGTCTCAGAAATTTATTAGATGTGTGATCTTAAGTAAGCTATCTTGTTAATGTTTACTTCAGTTTCCTGATTTGTAAAGAGGAAAATAATAATGGTGTCCACTTCCCAGGGTTGTTGTGAGGATTGAGTGATACAGTGATTGTGAAGTAGTTAACATAGTGACTGCCATATGATAAGCACTATATACATGTGGACTATTGCTATCATCATCACCATCATCATCATAATTTCTTCAATTGGATAAGTCTATACTAGGTTTTAAATATGATTAGTATAAAATATCAAAGGTGATAAAATGAATGATTTTCTATTTATGATAATTTGGAAATGCATTCCACTAAATTGGTGTCATTTGTCTTATATTGTTATATTTGGACAACCATTTTTATCAAAAATGCTATTAAAAAGGTAACTTCTCTTTTCATCTGGATGCTGTTAGATTATGAATTAAGCTGTTAAAAGAATGTGATAAAAATGGATATTTGGAAACTGTTCAATATCTAATGGGGTATATTTTTTAAAAACAGATAATAATAATTTCTCGTTTGTGGATTTATACATTTATAATAGTGAGTTTTCATTTGAAAATTTTTGGCTATCACTTATAAAAATTGTGAAATTGTATAGAGTGGCTTAAAGACGGAACTTCAAAACATTAATGCGAGTCAACTATCAGGTATTCACCATATATCTGAAACCCCAGAATGTAGTTATTTTTAATTTATAAGTGAAGGATAAATGAAATGCAACTGTTAGAGAAATGTGAGAAAATTAATAATATCCAAGCCCTAAGCTATAGTTTGTGAAATTTTGCCATATGATGTAAAAACTCTTGGGACTACAACTTATTATTGTTTTGCATTTTGATTATAGGGACAGTTGTCTCAAATGTCACACAGCCAATAATAGTCCACCAGTCAAGGAGAAAATGGCATGTGCTGTAGTCTGAGAACTGCTACAGGAGGATGTCTGTCCCTGGGAAAATTTGAGGGGATGACCTTTGAGTGGCCCAAGGTGGGAGTCTCTTGACTCAGTTTCTCCATTGTGCTATTTCCCTTCTGAACAAAATTTCCCTATCTGGTTAATCCTGAGTTTGTCTTTTGATTCTCTGTGACAACATGATTGGCTGTCAGATATGAAATGCCTGGAATCAAACACAGCTGATGGAGTTTTCCCCTCTTATGGTATATGTCAAGTCAGTCTGTGCCCTTGAGGGAACAGTCTTGACATTCTTGTAACTATGTCTCTCCTTTTCCTTTCATACCAATTTCAATAAGGGCAAGTGAGCAGCAGAAATAAATGAAACAGGCTGGGATAGGTTGAGTGTGAGGAGTTTCTGGGACATCCAGTTTGAAATGTCCAACAGGCAATTGGTGATGTGAGATCTGGCCTCAGAGTAGTTATTATGAAGTAAAGGATATAAAGTTAAATCAGAATATGATCCTACAAGAGGCTGAATACGAAAGTTGGGAGAGGATTTGAGTGAATAATTGTCTTTGATACTTATATTCTGCTAAAAAGTAGTGTTGTCTCCCTCTTTTTAGGAGTCAGGTGGAAGATTTGGAGTATAGAATGAAGTATAAGCTTTCAGGTGAGCTCACTGAGTGGTTGCTTTTGCTTAACTTTTTTTTTTTATCATTTCAAGGAATGAAGGGTTCAATGCAGAGGTAAGGTGAGGTTCTCGTGGGGATATGATTGTGGCATAAAACCAAATGACATAAACAAAACTTTGAAAAAAATTTTAATGTCATTTTAAAGCTGTTGGACTTGCTTGGGATACTACTAGCTACTACAATCATAGATTTAGAAGTCCAACTCCCTCATTTTACAAATGAGGAAACTGAGACCCAGAGTGGATGTGTCCAAGTTGATAAGTAGCAAACTCAGTATTCATAGCCAAGCCCTTTGGCTCCAAATTCAGTGCTCTTGTAATTGAACTAGACTGCCTTCATTGGAAGAATAAAGCATTGCTTTGTGTCCCAAATTAGCTCTGAGATGAAAAAATATAATGTCACTAAACTGGAACTGATTTGTAAAGGGCAAAAAAATGTTTTGGACACTAGTGAGATACTTTTACAACCTCTGTAGTGTACCCTAGCCTACCTGGTCTGTAAAGGCAAATCAAGGAATTTGGAGGATACCTGTTACATTTAGAACATTGCCTTGCTAATTTATATCTATCTTGAGTTTGTATCTTTTACCGAGAGAAGATAAAAACTATTTTTTACCTCAAAGTAAAAGTGCATCCACTATATGAATAATGCCCCTGGTGTTGGTGTCACTTTTTTTTGTGATCCACAGGCTATTGGTATGGGGGTGCGGAGGTGGCAAAGGACCTTTCCCTATGTAGAAACATTATTCATGTAGATCAGCAAGTCACCTCTATAAAGCTTTTAGTAGTTAAATTACTTGCCCATGGTCACATAGTCAGTTTGAATCAGAGGCAGGACTTGAACACAGAGCTTCCTGACTCTCAGGCCAGCCCTCTTTCTACTAATCCGTGTAAGTCCTCAAGGCACACTTTTTTTTTTTTTTGCTTTATGGTGAGGCAATTGGGGTTAAGTGACTTGCCCAAGGTCACACAGCTAGTTAAGTGTCAATTGTCTGAGGCCAGATTTGAACTCAGGTCCTCCTGACTCCAAGGCTGGAGCTCTATGCACTGTGCCACCTAGCTGCCCCCACTTATTCTTTAAAGCCTTCTGAGATTACTATCAATAGAACAGAGACTGTATTTATAACACTGTGAAAAGCAAACTTAAGTTTGTCATGTGAATATTCTAATGTCAACTATGAGGATAGCATGATCTTCACTAATATATCGTTGATAGAGCTGTGAAAACTTTCCAGTCATTCTTTTTTTTTTTTCTTTTTGGTGAGGCAATAAGGGTTAAGTGACTTGCCCAGGGTCACACAGCTAGTAAGTTCCAGTCATTCTGGACAGCAATTTGTTATCATGCTCCCAAAGCAATTAAACTGTGTATACTCTTTGATCCACAATTCCATTACTAAGCCTATTCTCCAAAGAGATGAAAGAACAAGGTAAAGGACCCATATGCCTAAAAATACTCACAGCAGCTTGTTTTGTGGTGGCAAAGAATTGGAAATTGAACAGATGCCTATCAATTGGGGAATAGCTGAATTATGTTGTATGAGTGTAATGGAATACTATTGTGCTGCAAGAAATAATGAAGAGGATGCTTAGGTTTCAAAAAACCTAAAAAGACTTATACGAACTGATATGAAGTGAAGTTAGCAATATCCTCAGGACCCAAGAGGTCAGCTACATGTGATGGTAATAGTGGAGGGGCAGCTAGGTAGCTTAAAGGATAGAGCATTGTCCCTGGAGTCAGGAGGACCTGAGTTCATAATCTGGCCTCAAACACTTACTGGCTGTGTGACCCTGGGCAAGTCACTTTACCCCAGTGCCTCAAAAAAAAAAAAAGTCAGTAGTGTAAAGATAGTCAACTTCAAAAAACTTGTTAACTCTTATCAACACAATTCCAAAGCATGCTATCCACCTCCAGATTGAGAGCTGATGGACTCAAAATGCAAAATGAAGCATATTCTCTTTCTTTCTTTTTTTCTGTTCAGACATGGCTAATGTGGGAAATTGTTTTGCATGCATATTTTGTATACTTGTAATGGATGTTTTTTTTTTCTCTTGCCTTCTCAATGGGTGAGAGAAGGGAAAGGATAAGGCGAAAAACTCAGAACTAAAAGTAAAATAAAACTGAATTAACAAAAAAAGATAACATACTATTATTATGCACTATTTTATGATAATTCAGACTATGCTTTTAAATCACCTATAGATGAATAAATCTCTTATCCAAAGCTACTTCTGTCAGTTTCTTTATCTATCATGCAAATGTCTGACTAAGCAGAATTTGTGATTTTCATCACCTTGACAAGCCATGAAATATGAGTGCTGTCGATCTGGAGTAAAGAGAAGTAAACCAAAAGTATAAAAGCCAGTTCTCCTTAGAAACACCCTTCCTAAGATCTTTATGAGCCATAACACTTCAAATCAAGTTCACTGCCATGTTCCACATAAAGACTGGTAACATTTCTAGCAATAAACATTTTTATTATTGTTTTAAAATTATGTTTCACCACAGCTAGATAGTACAATGGATTGAGTGCTGAATCAGGAAGAACTGAGTTTAAATCCAGTATCACTTACTAGCTACATGACCCTGGACAAATCCCTTACCCTCTGCCTGCCTCAGTTTCTTCCTCTGTAAAATGGAGATTCTAATAAAACCTACTTCCCAAGATTGTCGTGAGGATCAGATGAGATATTTGTGAAGTGCTTTGCAAACCTTAAAGAGTTATATAAATGCTAGCTATTATAAATGCTATCTCCAAACAGAATTGTAAAGTTTGTACTCCATATCCAATACCTTTCTCAGTGAAACACTCCATTTTTATCTAAATACAACCTTCAGGTACCTTCCACCACAACATGTAGCCTCAGGGCTGGTTATACTTCATACTCTACTTTGCCTTCTCTGTTTCTCAGACTCTTGTGGACTTCTTCACCATAATTCAGCTGCCTTCTTGCCCTGGAAAGTCCTTCAGTGCTTGGGGCCTTTCTACCCTGGAATATCCCTCTGCCAAGCTGGACTTCTTCTCCTGTTAGGGAGTTCCTCCCTCCTCATGGGATCTCCATTCTGAGGACAGGCCCAAACCAGTCATGCTTCATTCCCTCTCTGCTGTACTTCTGACTCTCCTGGACCTAGGCATAATGACTCAGCAATCTTCTCACCCTGGAATGGATGATGGCCCCTTTATCCCATTGGTGAGGTCCTTCCAGGGGCTCCCATTTTGCAGATAGGCCCAGGCTGACCATACTTGATCCCCCTCTGTGCTTTGTTCTGACTTTGACACCGTTACCTGTGCTAGTACCTTTCCCTCACCCTTCTTTTAAGTTCCCTTTTATGTGTTGTCTTTTCCCATTGAATCTAAGCTCCTTGAGGGCATAGGATGCCTTTTTTTGTTGTTTTTGTTGAATTTATGTCCCTAGTTCTTAGCACAATGACTGGCACAAAATAAGCACATCATCATCATATTTCTATACAGTAGTGCTTACTATCTGCCAGCCAGTGTACTAAGTGCTTTACAATTATTATCTCATTTGACCCTCAGAACAATCCTGGAGAGGTAGGTACTATTATTATCCCCATTTAACAGATGAGGAAACTGAGGCAAACAGAGGCTAAGTGATTTGTTCAGGTATCTGAGGCCAAGTTTCAACTCAGGTATTTCTGACTTTAGGGCCAGTGTTCTATCGACTGAGCCACTTAGCTGCCCCTAATAAATACTTGTTGCCTACCTGCCTGAAAAGCCTCACCCAGGGTTAATTGTTTTCATCCTCCTCCCATACCACCAAAACTATTGGCCTTGCTGTATCTCATCTCCTCAGGACCCAAGAGGTCAGCTACATGTGACAACAGGAGCCTGTGGGAGTTGGCTGTTTGGCCTTGTGGAACAAACACTATCACTTTTGCTTTATTGTCATTAGTATTGCTAGAATGGGAATTCAAAGACAGGTAGGAAGTGCTGGAAAGAAGCTTATGGCATCGTGGATAGAGGTCTGACCTTAGAGTCAGAAAGAACTAGGTTCAAGCCCTGCCTCCTGATTCTGTGACCCTAAGAAAGTTCCTTAACCTCTTAGTGTCTCAGGGAATTCTCTTAAAATTATTGCACAACATTTGCGGATCTGTATTGGTAGAGAAAATTCCCTCATCAGGGTACATTAGGAAAAATATATTAATAACTCTCTTCCCCCATAGCAGGTTGGGCTATTTTTTTCCTCAAAAGGTATGAAGACATTCCCCAAGACTAGGTTAACTCAGGAGTACCAGGGGTCTTGCACTGGCTTAGCTGGTGGGTCATGATGGGTAACAGAAGAAAGAGCTTTGCTTACCCGAATCAACTCAAAGCATCTTAAATGCCCTTCTCTTGCTATGGCTAAATAAATGTGTTTGTAAACTGTTGAAAGACCTATGAATGTCTTATTATTTTCCAATACTGAATCTAAACTACCAGAACCTGGCCTGAGTCTGACCCAACACAGAAAAGTGTTCCTTATGAAATAAAATCATGGTCTCGACCAAAAAGGAAGGGCAGAAAAGAATGATATCATAAGGGACTAGTGGAGGAGTTAGTTTTGGGGGTATAAAATCTCTCTCAGGCTGGATGTTCCAGGTCTGATCAGTTGCCAAATGTTGTTTCTTTCTCACCATCTCTTGTAGAAGTTCCTTCTCACCAACCTAGTTCAGACTCTCACTACCTCTCATTTGGACTTTTGTAACAACCTAGTAATTGGTCTTCCTACCCCATACTTCTCCCTACTCCAATCCATCTTCCACTCAGATGCCAAAGTGATTTTTCTAAATCACAGATCTGACCATGCTACCTTCTTACTCAAATAACTCCTGTGGCTCCCTATTACCTGTAAAATAATATTAACAATAGCTAGTATTTATATAGTGCTTTATGGTTTATAAAACATTTTACAAATATTAACTCATTTTATCCTTATAACAACTCTTATTCTCCCCATTTTACAAATGAGGAAACTGAGGCAAACGGAAGTTAAATGACTTGTATGGAGTCATATAATTAGTAGGTATCTAAGCCTAGATTTGAACTAAAGTTTGTCCTGATTCCAGGTCCAGTGCCATATCAACTGTGCTGACTAACCTTTTGAGTATGACAGCTAAAGTGCTTCATGAGCTGGCGCCTTCCTATATTTCCAGTCTTCTTATACATTAATTTCCTAAATGTACTATGAGGTCCAGCCACATTGGACTACTCAACGTTCCTCAGACTTGACCTTCCATCTCACCTTAATTCCTTTGCACTGGATGTTTCCTGTGCCTGGAATGCTTTCCTTCCTCACCTCCACCTCTTGAAGAAGCCTTGGTTTCCTTCAAAACTCAGCTCAAGTACCACTTTCCCCACGGGAGGCTTTTCACTGCCCCCTCCTATCCCCCTCCAACTGCCATTTTATTTTCCTCAAAGATATCCATCTATTCTGTATCATTTTGTGTGCACCTCTTTATGTATGTAATGTTATTGACCATTTAGGCTATGTGCACATAGAATGTCTAAACATATAGATGGGGTCAAGGGGAGACATGGATAGGATCTCTGGAATCTTGACCACCTGTCTCCAAGTAAGACTATGATTCCTGCTTACTTAAGGGAAGGAGGAGTAGGGCCCACAAGGCTGGCCACTGTTCTCATCTAAGAGAGAAGGGTTCTAAATATTGCTGATCTAGGGGAATATTTTTTGGTTCAAAATGAAAAAAAGCTAATAGCTTCCCTGGTTTTTAATCCCTTAAAGCTGGAGGATACTCCAAGCTTACAACCAGAGACTTGACTCCTTACCATCAAATGCTAGAAAAGACTATCACAAATAGTGAAAAGTGAGTAAACCCATTTATCAAAGCAAATAGCATTAAGAAGTTATACAGATTAAACTAAACTAGAAAATACACTACCATTGCGAAAGAAATATAAATAGCTCAACCAAGGATTTATCCAAAAGAAAACACTTTGAAGTCTCTAAATGCTCTTTTAATGACCTCATCTTTGGATTTATTTTCTCTCTTCTCCCTGTAAAGAAACCCTAGATCTTGACAGATTTATGATTAGGAATATAAGGCAGAGCCAAAAGAGGCACAGATGCTAGCATCATAGGAGTACTCAGTTACAATGGCAGCAACAGAAACTACATAGTAAAAAGGATGTGGGTCATGTAAGCAACAAGATGGAGGACTAGATATTTTCTCTGATCCCCATGACCTCTCAAACTTCTCCAAAACATAAATTTTACACCAAAGATAAAGCAAGTTCAGCTGTCTCCATGTTCTAAGGACAGTGATTTCAAGCTAAAATAAAATGGGATCCATGAAAGAGCCATACTGACTTAGAAAACCACAAATTAACATTATGTTGTATTAATTTTAATTTTTTAAGCATTTCCCAATTATATTTTAATCTTTTTTGGGCCCCACTCAGGAGTTTTGTGGCCACAATCATGAGTTTGACACCTCTGGTCTAAGACACCCAGATTCCAAAGGGTTAAAAAAAATCACGAGCTGACACCTACCTTGAGTTTACTCAACATCTCTTCCTCACCTCCCACACTACAGGTTAACAAAGCTGTTCTAGCTAACCCCAAAATCTAAGGAATTTACCCATGGCTTGCAACAAAATATTTTCAGTCTTCCCTCCCTCTTCCCAGTGCTGCAGATACCCTAGCTCTAAGCTGTGGAAGTTTTCTCAGGTGGCTTCAACAGCCAGCCAGCACTGTGGAAGCCCTTCAGGAGCAGAAACTTGCTGGGGACTATGGAAGACAGTCAGTACTTAGGTGAACAGTGGTCTCTGCTTCAAAAGATCTCTGCAGGAGAGCAAAAGAACAGAGGGAAAGGAGTAGGACATATTTCAAGCAGGCTTGAAATAAGAGCTCAACATCACACCCTTCTCATCCTTCTTTCCAGAGCCTAGAAACCTAATCTTCAGAAATCAACTCAAAGCCCCAATGTTGCAAAGCTCTGAATGGTCACTACCAGGCCAGGGAACTGAGGAACAAATTGAGTGGGGCAGGACACTAGGACAGGACACTATTTATGGAAAGTATGTGTGTGTGTGTGTGGGGGGGTGATATGTAGCACTCCACCAAGCTTGAGGGAAAGAGCTCAGCATCCAACTGGGGCAGTTCTGTCAATCCAAAAGTCACTTGAGGCAGAGCCCATGAATCATCCAGCATGGGGGAAGCTGACACGCTTTGAGATCCATCAGAATCAGAATGTGAATAAGAGGAAAATGAGGTGGGGAAAGCCTGACATTATCAAAAATCTCAGGAAAAAGAAAACTAAAAGACCTTGAACACAAGGAGATAAATCAACATGGGAAACACTAAAACAGAAGGAAATATGTCTAGTAAACCAGTTCAGGCATCTGTGAACAAATGCTGCAAAACAAAGAAGAAACAATAGAACACTCGATGAGACAGAGGAACGTGAGGTGAACAGGAACCACAATACACTGTTCCTGAGTGGTTCAAAAGTGATTGATAATTATGACAGCAGAACTTGTCACCTGTGCAGTACAGTCAATGGGCAGAATAAAATAACTGGAATCTGTAATGGCAAGTGTCACCAAAGAAACAAAACTGGACAACAGATTAAGAATTCAAATATACAGAAATGAAGGATAGTCTAGAAGAAGAGAAGCAAAAAAAATAACACTAAAAGAAAATACGCTCACTGTCCAAACAAAACATACTGATCTTGAAGACAGGATGTGTGGAAACAACCCAAGGACCATAAATCTCTCATACCATGAGAAGACAAAAATCCTTAAGACCATAATGCAAGACTCTTCTAAATGTACACAAGAACACAGGGGTAACTCCAGACCCAGCATTCTATCCACTGTACCACTTTGCTGCCTTTTATATACAGGATGTATGACAGTATATTCGGCATTGCAAACCCATAATCCTGTACCTTTTCAAAGAAGGGAGGTGAATTTTCTCAACTTGTAGTTCATTCAGATGTTAAAGAAGGAGGAAAAAGTATGTATGTATATATATATATATGTATGTATGTATGTATATGCATATATATGTTTATGTACATATATACATACATACATATATATGTGTATATATCTATGTCTATCTATCTATCTATCTATCTATCTATCTATCTATCTAAGATATCTATCTATATGTTTTGGACACTGTGCTATGTCCTCTAATCAGCACTTCGAGCTTTTCTGATCTCCATGCTGTTTCTTAAACAAGACATTCCATCTCCAGACTCCAAGCATTTTCACTGACTGTCCCCCATGCCTGGAATTTTCTCCCATCTTCTCTCTTTCTCCTGGCCTCTTTCAAGTCCCAGCTAAAATCCTACCTTCCATAAGAAGCTTTTCCAAATGTCCCTTCTAATGCCTTCACTCTATTTATACTGTTTTTTGCCTGTTCTTACATAGCTATTTGAATATGTTTCCCCTATTAGACTCCTCCAGAGCAGGAATTGTCTTTGCCTTTCTTTGTATGCTTAGCACAGCACCTAGCAGATAGGAGACACTTAATGGCAGAAGATAACATTTGCTAATGTTTAACTTTTTATAATTAATTTTATGCCTGTTTATTTCATAGCCCAAAAGGTAATCAATCAATTACTAAAAATCCAAACCATGCTTTTGTTTCCATTTATCCAATATCCAATATTGGATAGCCATCCAGACATTAAAGAGTTGCATGCAGAATTGTGAGTGTCAATGTTGAGGGAAGTTCCTGTTTCCTCTTTGGCTTGCCACTTCACCTACCCATTATAGCAGAGAAATGTTTTCCGCCAACTGTTCAAAACTGAATAATACAGTGCTTTCAGCATAGTGGCATTTCTAAAGGAGAAGTGGTAACAGCAAAATTTACAAGATGACAAGTCAGTCCTACTCTACTATAAGCCCCTTCTGCTTAGTAAAGTTTTTCTGTGTTGGTTCTAAGTCAACATAACAGAAAATGATAGGATTTTTAAAATGGCAGAGAACCCTAGAGGTCATTAAAATTCAATGTTTCCAACTACTGGTTCATGGGAAAAAAAACCAAACCCTTTAACAAGTCCACAAAATGTTACCAAAGGCTCTTAAGACCTATCTAATTTTTAAAAAGAAAAATTAAAAAAAAAATCTGACTACTCCTTTTCCTCCTCTCTCTCCACTCCCCCATTTCTCTGTCCTCAACAAGTTCATAAAATGTTGAATACCAAAGGCTCCTCTTAAAACTTAATTTTTAAAAAACGATAAAAAAAAAACCCAAACAAACACCTGAATACTCCTTTTCCTCCTTTCTCCACAGGTCACCAATCTCTGTCCTTAACAAGCCCACAAAATATTTATAACCAATGGTTCTTCTTAAACCTATGTGATTTTTAAAAGAAAAACAAATAGTATTCCTTTTCCTCCTTTCTCCCCAGGTATCATCTATGTCCTTAACTCTACAAAACATTGCCAAAAGCTCTTCTCAATCTATTTTTTAAAAGAAAAAACCTAAACTACTCCTTTTCCTTCTCTCTCGGCATTTCCCATCTCTCTGTCCTGGGTCGCTAAAGAGTTTTTAAAGCTCCATGACTTTAAGAGTGGTCCATTTGGGGTTGAGCTACGCTAATCTAGTCTCAAACGTCTCACTTTACATATGAAGAAATTGAGGCCTAGGTCGGTAAAGTGACTTGTCCACAACGGGAACTTAAATGCTTCTCGAACTGAATTACTCCCCCCACCCCCAAGCTGTGGCGCCAAGCAGAACAAGCCCAATCCCTCTCCCACTAACAGTCCTTTGAACTCTAGAAGGCAGCCATTCCCCTCCCAGGTGTGCTCCCCCCTCTAGGTGAAACATGGCCCCAATTTCCTTCAGATCCCCGGGATGCAGGGGCAGGGCTGGGGGCTGTGGGAATGCATGGCCGCAGGTTAGCTGGGAGGGAATAGTTTGAGGCAAGGACAAGTCCAAGTTCTGGCCTCTGTTCAACCTGGCTGGGGCAGAAAAGAAGGGTCATTTCCCGGGGACCTCTCCAGCCATGCCCCTTTCCGTTTCTTCGGTCCCGGGAGCAGGGAGATCCCGAAAGCCCACCGCCCAAGTCCCCTTCACAGAGGAGAACTCCATCCCTGGACTAGCCAGGGCTTCACTTCAATCACCTGTGTCCAAGGAGCGTCCCGAGGCCGACCAATCAGAGGGCGGATCGCATCCCACCCTCGCCAGACAGCCAATCGTAGGGCGCGTGTCAAACAGGCCCACCACACCCCTTTCCCCCCATTATCGCCCCACACAGCCCATCCCCTCCTCCCTCACCCCAGCTGGTCAGAACCGCCCGGCCGGCACTCGACAGCCCCCCCCCCCACTTTTCCGGGCCTTGCTGCGGCTGCTCCGGGCTGTTAGAACCGCGACCCGGACGCCCGCCACAGCTGCGCAGGCGCCGTGGGGGGACTGCCACCGCCCCAACCACCGTACTCCCAGCTTCCCAGGGCACCGCCTGGCGGCCGGGTGTCCCAAGGCTCCGCTCTCCGGGGCTGCGACGGAGGCGCAGGCGGCGGCAGGTGAGTCCTCGCAGCCTCCCCCGCCGGAGTTTTCTTCCCTGGGGAGGTGGGGGGAGGAATGTGACCCTTTACCCCCCAGTCATGGTCAGTGGATTTGGAAGCGGGGGGAGCAGACACTAAGGGAAACCTGTGGCGAGTAGCGGGCAAGGGAAGAGGAGGAGGGGCAGGGGAGGGGAAGACGGGGCGGGGGACCGGATAGGGGAGGGGAGATTGGGGAAGGGGGCTGGAGACGTAGAGGAGAGGAGGTTAGGCGGAGAGGGCAGGGACAGGAGGGGAGGTTAGGGGGAGGGAGCTGGGGACGGAGGGGAGGGGGTTGGAGGAAAACCAGAGAGACTTAGGGGAGGGAGGGCGCTGAGAAAGGGGGAGAAATACTGCAGAAAGGGGGAATGAGGGGACGGAGAAGGGACTGGAGGTTGGGGGGCCTGAAGAACGTGAGAGGGAAGGGGTTTCAGGGGAGGAAAAAGGTGTTCACCTCATATAGAGGGAGGGGGTTGGTGGCTGGTGCCCTGTGGGGGAGCGAGGGGATTTTGGTGTGTGACCTCCGAAGGCGTACATCCTCTCTTGGGGAGAAGGGGAAGAGTTAAGTTCAGGAAGGATGTGGTACAAAATGGGTGAAGTGGGCAGAAACGGCATAGGCAGATGGGTTTATTTGCCTTAAAGATTTCGTTTTAAGCTGAGGTATGTGATGCACACACACCTGGGTGGGCATTACATTAAATAGCGTAAAGCCAATGACTCACAAGTCAGGGCAGCTGTTATTTATGGGGCCTAGACCCATAATAGGTTATTAATAAAGGTTTGGGTTGAGAATTTAAGAAAGGGATTAAAGGACCTTGGGGAAGCCAAGGTACTCTTTGAGCCTAAATTTATTCCTCATAAAATGAAATGAGATTAGACTAGATCAAAGGTAAGCACTGAATTTTTTCAGTCAAAAGGCATCATTTAAGGATCTAGAAGGCCACATGTGGCCTCCAGGCCAAAGGTTCCCCACCCCTGGACCAGATATTCTCTGAATTCCTTACCAGCTTTAAATACTGTGGTCTGGAAAGGCAAAGACTTAAGTGGAAAAAGTAGTAAAAAGGGAAAGTATTGAAGCCATCTTTCTGACAGGATATGATCTGTGTTTAAGCTTCTTTATATGGTTTTATTTATTTTAAGCAACAACTTTTTCATCTCCCAAGTCTGAGAACAGGTATTAAGTGTCTACTATGTTTTAGGTGCTGGGAAGCAGCCATTTGTTACTTTCAGTGTTCTTAGTGTGAACTCCATTAACCTCAATTGTAAAGTCCTAAATATACTGTCAAATGTTTAAGTTCTGATCATTTAGGGTATCTGGAACAATTTAAAGTCATAGAATCATATGACTTTGTAAATGCTTACAGGGGCCTTCAAAGATATTTACTTTGACTTCCTTCTCTTAAACACAAGACTGCTTTTTCTTAACATGCTAGGTCACTGCGGAAAAACTGCCAAAAAGTTGCATACTTACATGATATGCAGTGCGTAAATATTTTTAAATGAGAAAATCATCTGTGCTTAGGCAGATAAGACTCCATTTAAAATTTCCCAATTAAGAACCCCATTCTAAGTAAGATAGTAAATGGTGCTTGTAGAGCTAATATGATATTTTAAACTTCATTGCAGGTGATATATGAGTAGTGACACACCTTTCTCTAAGTCAAGAGTATTCAGATGCCAACTTCAAAAGGGCTAGAACTTCTTTAAGAGTGAAAAATATCTGGAGGAGATAGCGTAATGATGTTTTTAACTTCTCAAAGAGGGTTGTGTTGTGATACAGTCTGGACTCATGGGTACTGCTGGGAAATAACAATGGTCACTAGACCTCTACCTGCTTCTCTAAAATTTTCTTTTTGTATAGAAATTTGAAAATCTTGTGTTTGTTTACCAGTCTTTTAGTTTTGTCATTGTAAGGAGTTCCTGGTGAGAAAGACCCTCTATCAGTGCAGATTTACACTTGACACTGCAATTTATGGTGTTAAAAAGCTGTTTGGGGCATTGTGTGGTTCAGTGACTTCACAGGGTCAGGTAACAAGTATGTGTCAGAGGCAGTACATTTATTTGTGTGTGTGTGTGTGTGTTGTTGTTTTTTTGTTAGGCAGCACTTTTAAAGTTAGGGTCTTCTAGACTAGAGGCCAACTCATCATCTTTCGTACATCCCAATCCTTGGTAAAACTACTTGGAAGCATTTTTATGGGAGTTTATTTGTTTGGGAGATATAGAATGAGACAGAAAGTGATCAGGTCATAATGCTAAAAGTCATATTTATGTGCAAAGCCCCCTGGTTTGGAATTCACACCTGTTGTTTGGACTGAAACTTCACTATAACATTATTGTGTGTGATGTAGTAGAAAAAAAATTAATCTCCTAATCGGGAATTCTAGATTATAATCTGACTTGACCACTTGACTCATTGTGAAGGGCCTTGAGTTTATAATGTGCTAGAGATATTGTTGTTATTGTGTTTTGTCCCTAAACTGGTCCTGTGATTCGAGCCCTGAGAATGGCATTGAAGTAAGACTTCCTTGTACGAGGACAGAGTTGGCCGGGTAAAAACTATCTATGTGTAAACCCATCATGCTTCTTTTTAGAATATTCATAGAATCATAGATGGAGAGCTGATGGCAGACGCAGTAATATTCAACCCTCTGAATACCGCAACTTCCTTCGGATGATCCTCTTAGAACATAGACTTGAGAAGGCCCTGCATGCTGAGTCAGCTGTTAACATTTATATGACACTTACTGTGTGCCAGGTATTGTGCTTAGTTAGCACTTTTACAACAAATATTGCATCATTTCATCCTCACAACCACCCTGGGATGTAGGTGCTATTATTATCTTCATTTTAAAGGGTCACACAGCTAGTAAGTGTCTCAGGGCAGATTGGAACTCAGGAAGAAGAGTCTTCCTGACTCCAGGCTTGGCACTCTATCCGTTGTGCCCCTTAGCTGCCTCTTTTCCCCTCACAGCAGGCAAAAAGGGATGGCTTTAGTGTAAATGTGAATGCCAGATTAGAGAACTGTGTGGATAACTTTCAGTAGTAACATTTAGATCACTTTCTACCTTCTTGAGCAGCCTCCAACAAGTGAACTTCAAAAGTTACTGCTTTAACTGTGTGCTTTAGTTTTATAGCAGTACAGTTGGCCTGAAGCTTTGACCAATCTTTGGTACGCATTGAAAATTTTAAGACGTCTATCATGATCAGAATAAATAAGCAACTTTTCTTTTTAGAGAGGGGCTCAAAATTTCAGATTTCTTCCAGTAGTATAAATTTTGTTGTTCAGTTAGTTGTGTCTGACTCTTCATGACCTCATTTGGGGGCAGAGATACTGGAGTAGGTTGCCATTTCCTTCTCTAGCTCCTTTTATAGATGAGGAACTGAGGCAGCCAGGATTAAATGAGTTGCCCAGGGTCACACAGCTATTACGTGTCTAAGGCTGGATTTGAATTCAGGAAAATGAAACTTCCTGACTTCAAGCCCAGTACTCTGTCCACTCTATGCCACCTAGCTGCCCCATAGTATAAATATATTAATCAAATAAAAGTATTCTTTCAAATACTTTTTCATCACTTAAGAATTAATGTGCTTTAAACCGGTAGGGTGGCAATGCTAATTTTGTTTTGGCATATATTTTCTTTGAGATGAGTAAAATGTTAAAAATTAGTATAAATGCTAATGTAAATACTCTATAATTTGCAGTGCTGCTCTACGGTACTGTTGATTCCTTGATTTTATTTAATTTTTAGATTTTGGAACTGATTGATGATTATCACCTATATATAATTCAGTATAGTATATTTGCCAGAAGGTGGCAGTACTTCAGGAGAAAGTTGAATCCGTGAAAATGCAATCAGATTTACATTCATCATCATGGAAACACCATACTACTTTCTAATGCTTTTCAATCATATTTTGACAATTTTTTTTCCTTTTTTGTCTTTTTAAAAATATTGTTTCCTTGTTTTCTAATGATAATACATAGTTCCTAAAGAAAATTAATTTTGCATCCATGACACAAAAAAGGTGAAGAACCTCTGAACTAAAAGTCTTCTTCTAGCCGAAACAATTAAAATTGAATTTTTAAATCTTTTTGTGTCATGAATTCCTTTTGGCAGCCTGGCAAAACTTATGAACCCTTCAGAATGATGTTTTTAAATGCATAAAATGAAAGTACATATGATTACAAAGAAAACTATAATAAAATATAGTTATCAAATTTTTTTTTTTAAAAACAAGTTCATTGACTCTAGGTTAAAAACTTCTCATCTTGTCTTTTTGTTGTTTAGTTGTTTTCAGTCCTGTCGGACCCTTCGTGACCCCAGTTGAATTTGCAGAGATACTGGCGTTGTTTGCCAGTTTCTTCTCCAGTGGATCCAGTTTGTCAGGGAATCAGAGTTTAAGGGACTTGACCAGGATCACACAGCTAGGAAGTATCTGAGGCTAGATTTTGAATTCAGGTCTTCCTTACTCCAGGCTTAGTGCTCTATCCACTGAGCCACTGGCTGCCTCCTTATCTTGTCCTACACCTTCCGTTTACTTAAGATAAGGAGAGCCAGATCTTTGCCCATGTTACATAGCTTTAAACCCAGGTCATTTGATTTCCATGCTTCTTCTTCATTCTCTGTATGTTTGGTAGCTTAAATAACTTAGTTATATTGAGGATTCTTTGTGGGATGTATATATGTTGTGTTAATACCTTGTATCCTTCCCCTTCTTTGGTTGTTAGAAATTGTTAGTGTGATAGGGCCTTTTTGAGGTGTTTGATCCTGTTCTTTTTGTTATCCTTGTTCTTTTCAGTATGTTGTGATTTTTATTACACACAAAGACAGTAATCTCGGGTTAATTGGGGCTGGGGTGTGGTAATCTTCCAAGACTGAAGGATCTTCACAGAAAAAAAACCTGTGATTTTCTTCAGAATTTCAAGTTAGCACCTACAGTGGAGTGCAGAGCCAGTTGGTGACTCAAATTAATTCAGTAGTTTTTATTAAGCACCTGAATACTTAGCACTCTACCAGGTGCTCTAAGTGAAGTAGAAAATAGAGCCCTCTGCCCTCAAGTAATTTCTTCTCAATTGGGATGCAAGAGCAATGTAGCATTTAAAAGTTACATTTTAATATTACTTAAAATGTATATACATATATATGTATGTGTATATATATATATGTGTGTGTGTGTATATATATATATATATATATATATATATATATATATACACACACACACACACAATAGATCAATAGATAGCTGAGGGAGGAGCATAGGCAGTAGTAGAGAGTGGCTTAAGGAAGTGGGTGGGGATGGGCATCTGCTACCTTAGGGGCAGGGCACTGACTGGAAAGCAGAGGCATTTCACCTTTGAGGAATAGCATAAGGGAAAGGTCAGAGGTGTTCTTAACAATGAGAAACCTGAACTGGGCAGAGCATGTAGAGGGGAGTAGTAACATTTAGGGGCAGTAGTAGGGTGTAATTGATGATGAGAAGGGACTATGAGATGGTGAAGGAACTGGGAGCCAGGACACTCATGTTTGTATCTTGCCCCAGATACTTGAGTTAGCTATGTGATCATAGACAAATTGTTCAACATCTCAGGGCCTCAATTTTTTTTTTAATCTGTAAAAGAAAGAGTGATTGATGTACTATACACTTCAAAGTGTAAGCTACAAAATTCTATAAAAATGTGAGGTGGCGGTTGTGATGATGAAGATGACTTATGTGCCTTTAATGTTAGGCAGGAGAATATTAAGAATTGATACAAAAGGCAATAGGGGCATCACTGAAGGTTTATGAACAAGGCCTATGTTCAAAGGGCCCCTCTAACTAGCTGTAACCTTGGGCAAGTCATTTAACCTCTTTAAGTCTGTTTACTTATCTGTAAAATGAGAGGGTTGCATTAAATGGTCTCTAAGGTCCCTTTCAGCTCAAAATCTATTATCTTTGAATGTATCGTGAATAAAGTGTGTGAGAAATTATCTTGGTAGGATGTATCTGATGGGCAGAAGTAGAGACAGACTGAAAACAGAGAAACCAGTTAGGATGTTATTTTAGTAATGTTCTATTTGAACAAAGCTGTTCAAAGTGGAAAGAAATGGAAGGAAAGAAGAATTAGGTCCTAAGAGGAAGGATTGACAAGTTAATAACTGCCTAAAATATAGAGATAAAAGAAGAGAATAAAATTAACTCTGAAGTTGTAAGCCTGAGGGAGGGGGATGATAAATGTGTTATTGACAATGACAGGAGAGCGAGAGAGAAGGGTGCTGTGCTAGTTGGCGTGGAGGAATATGGTTCATATTAATGTAGAAAATATTAGATGAAGTTTCTTGATGTTTTGCCCACCCTAAACACAGTAGTCTTATTGCCCTTCCTAAGTTTTTCTGTGGCAAACTATAGTGAGCAAATTAGGAGCAGATTTAGAAGAAATCATTGAATGAAGAGAATTATTTTACACAATATTTACTCATTTACCTCTACTTCCCCTGGCTCTGAGATGTGCCTTCCAGGATGAAGTAGAGAGAGTCATTTAAGCCAGGAATGTATTTCCCTCCCCCCACCCCCAACCTCATAGACCCTCAGAAAATTAAATTAAGAGCAGTTAAAGTATAAAAACAGTGCTTTAAAATTTTTTTTTGCTTGGAATTGTATCATTTATACTATGTCATCTATTTTTATCAAACCCTCAGAGCAGCTCCTGCTAACAGCAGCAGAGAAGCTGGAGCAATCAGGTACAAGATAATAAGGGGGGGGGGGGCGGAGTTAGGGATTTTTTTCCCCTCTTTAAAAGATGAAGGTAGGGACAGCTAGGTGGCACAGTGAATAGAAATCAGGAGGACCTGAGTTCAAATGCAGCTGCAGATTCATAATACTAGCTGTGTGACTCTGGGCAAGTCACTTAACCCCAGTTGCCTCACCAAAAAAAAAAAAGATGAAGGTAAAAAAATAGTGGATATGTTCAAGTAAGCACAGTAATCTTTCTGTTTTAAATTTTATTGTTTGCTAAATTGAATTCACTTAGTGAAAATATGACCTCCAATAATTTTTAACTTAAAAAAATCAGTTATTAACTGCCAAACTGAATATTTTTATATTTTTAGGAAGATTGGCTATTACCTTTTGGAATGATGTCCACAATGAAGTTAGTGTTGACACTTCTGTTTTCTGGCATTATAACTAGTTGCAGAAGTAATTCTACCTATAATTTGGTGCCCCGGTTACTCTTGGTATCCTTTGATGGCTTCAGGGCTGACTATCTAAAGAAGTATGAACTTCCTCATCTTCGTAATTTTATCGAAGAAGGTGTCTTGGTGGAGCATGTTAAGAACGTTTTCATCACAAAAACTTTTCCAAATCACTACAGTATAGTGACAGGCCTGTATGAAGAAAACCATGGCATCGTGGCTAACTCAATGTATGATGCAGAAACACAAAAACGTTTTTCAGAATCCAAAGACAAAGATCCTTTTTGGTGGAATGAAGCAACCCCCATTTGGGTAACCAATGAGCTTGAAGAAAACAGAACGAGTGCTGCTGCTATGTGGCCTGGTACTGATGTGGCTATCCACAATACAACTCCTTCCTATTTTATGAATTATAATTCTTCAGTAACATTTGATGAGAGATTAGACAATATTGCTAAATGGCTGAACAACTCAGATCCTTTGGTTACCTTTGCAACACTTTATTGGGAAGAACCAGATGCAAGTGGACACAAATATGGACCTGAAGATAAAGAGCAAATGAGTGTTGTGTTGAAAGAAGTAGATAACCACGTTGGTCATCTTGTCCATAAACTCAAGACATTGGGATTGTGGGAAAGCCTAAATGTGATCATTACAAGTGATCATGGGATGACCCAGTGTTCTAAGGATAAAATGATAAAATTGGATGCCTGCATTGATCGCTCAAGCTATACTATAGTAGACACAACCCCAGTTGCTGCCATACTGCCTAAAGAAAGTATGTATATATCTAGACAGGGAAAAGCTATTATATTGGGGGAGGAGAGGAGTGTAAAAAGTTGCACTTCTGGTTTTCAGCAAATTTGTCTCTAATTTTAGGCAGATCTGTACTTTATAGTAAAAGAGGTATAAAAATTCTGGCTTGTGTGTTTTAAATGACTGGATATATATATTCAGGGTGGCAATTTAATTATATAAATTATGTGTTATTTTTCATACCATTGAAGTAGAGACAGTCTACAGATAATTTAAAAGCCATTTATTTTAGCTTCAGAATACACGTTTGCATTTGTTCCATGTTTACTGCCTAATTAGATTTCCTTTTTAAGTGATTTTAAAATTAGTTTGCCATCTAAGTTAGCAGGAGCTAATATGTTGTGCAAGCGGTTTTAAAAATTGCTACAGATAATATCCACAGTCAGTAAAAGAGCAGTGATTGTATAATTAAAGTATCCAAAGATAATCACATAATTGTTGTTATTATTCTGTCTCTTAAGGAATATAGATGACTTAGGTGGTGTTTGTAGTTTGGAAACTATTCCAAAAATATTCAGGTGTCAGAAACCCTGCTAGTGGGAGAGAATACCAAAAATAGCTTACACAAATTCTAGGTAGAATACTTTTTTCTTCTCAGAGTCAATCTAGGTGAATTCATAATGAGCAAAAAGAAAATAAAAAGAATTATCAGAATCTACCATATGCAATCATCTGTTAGGTAATGATGTTAGTTAATGACACAAATTCATAAAATATCTCAAATAACAAGAAATAATCATCTTAACACAGTTTCAAAATGTGAAATTGAGCAAAGCATAAATGAAATACTAGAAGAGGAAAAGAAAATTCTGACCAAACAGGTGTACAAATGAATTCCATCAAACATTGTAAGGTCTTTACTACAAAAATTAAGAGTAATTGAAAGTGTTCTACCAAACTCCCTTTTTGAAACAAATATGGTTCTGATAACCTAAACCAAGACGAATAAAGCAGAGAAAGAGAACTATAGACCAGTATCACCAGTGAATATTGCTGTAAAAATTTTAAATAAAATCCTAGCCAATAGACGACTACTACAACTACCCACACACACACACACACACAAAATTATTCATTATAACCAAGTTAGATTTATTCCAGGTATACACAATTTACAACATAGGAAAGCATTTAGGATCATTAAGCAAATTAAAAATAGCTACATGAATATATCAGTACATATAAAAAAATCCCACTTTGACTAAATGTAGTACTTAGTAATGCTAAAAATTGTAGGTATGGAGAGAACTTTTTTATATGATAGAAAATACAGCTTTAAAATCAAAAGTCAGCATTTCTTTCAATGAAGAACTATTAGAAGTTTTCCTATTACATGCAGAAGGCAAAGAAATGCCCATTATTTGACATAGTTCTAGCAATGCTAGCAGTAGTAGGAAGACAGGAGCAATTAAAGATATAAATAATTGGCAGAAAGGAGACGAACTGTCTCTATTACAGAAGACATGATGATTTACTTAGAAAACCCTAGAAAATCAGCAGAGAAACGTTTTGATTGGGTGATTAATAGCTTCAGAAAAGTATTAAGATACAAGATAAGTCTCCAAAATGACAAAAATGACAAGGTGATTTCTTTAATCCTTATCATATTTTTCCTTTGCAGTATGTTCATTGACTAATTTTTCATCTTTTTCCTTTTTCTCCCAGATCAAACTTATGTTTTTAAAAAGCTAGAACACTGCAATACTCACATGAAAGTCTATCTTAAAGATGGTATTCCAGAAAGATTTCATTACCAGCACAATAAACGAATTCAGCCAGTTCTTTTGGTTGCGGATGAAGGCTGGACAATTGTGCTTAATGAATCATTTAAATGTAAGTGCTTTTTCTGCTGGCTTGGGGAGGGAGCAAATCATACATTATCAGATGTAAAAATGCTTATTTGTTACTTGAGACATTTCTCACATTCAAAATTGGTAGAATTTTGTCATGTTTCATAATTATGACATAATTTCTGAAGTCTCTTCTAGCTGTAAACCTGCCTCAGTAGGTATTGCAACGTCTGTTCAGTCTATTGATGAGATCTTAACTTTGTACAAAATCCTTACTTAGAACAGATTAGAAGCAGCAAACAAGAGCAGCAAGAAATAACTGATAGCTTTTCAGTAAGGGAAGAGATAGACTATTAAAAATAGACATGTGAACTTGAAGAGCATGGAAGTCTGGGGCCATTTAGTGTAGGGTCAAGTAATCCTGTGGACCTGAGTAGGCTTGATGATACCACTGTATTATACAGCATACTACAAAAATTGATTTCTAAATATGGTTCTCATTTTGAACCTCATTACATTATGTTTTAGTGCCATCCTGTTTAGAAAATGAAAGTACTTACTACTTTCTTCTTCTGTAGGTCTGCCCTCTCCACTTTATTTAAATTTTTGATGCCTTTTCTTTCGTCTTTTTTTTTTTCAAATAACATCTGTGTCGTTTCTGGATATACCCTTGTAACAGGAAGAAAAAACAACTTACTAATCATAATCAACTGATAGGTCAGCCATCTTTGATAGTGTATGTAGTAGTCATCCATATTCTTAGGTTTCCACCTTTCCAGTGAAAGGAGGGAAGTGCTGCTACCTATCACATTTAAATTTCCATCAGAAATAGTTACTGTTACCTGGGAGTAACCTGAAAATACCTGAAAAAATTCTTTATATATGAGACCTCACTCCCAAATTCAGATAAATATGTCATCACTGTACTAAAAATATTATTACTAGGCTAAGAAAATAATTCATATAAAATTTCAGGAAAAGCTATGTGTCATGAAGCATTCTTAAAGTAAAAATACCAGCTTATTGATAACTCACAGTTGTTGGACATGGAACAATGAAAATTGTGCTAAAATTCATGTGGTTTAAGAAAGTCTGGTCCTGGGTCCTGTTGGATCAGAGATCACTTAAATGTTAAAAGTGAATTTGATTTTGTTTTAGATATATTAGGTGCATTTTATACTAACAAATATAATCATCCTATTTGTGTAGATAACGTAGATAATTTTGCAATGTATTATGAGCTAACACTGATACCTGAAAATACATACTAATTTTGATTTAATTGGGCCAATATTTTTTCTTTTAATCAGATTGACTGTTCCTACCCAGCTTAGCGTATTATACTTTTAATGGTTATTGATTATTTATATTTCGTAGCTTCATGTCTCTGTTTCCAAAAGTTTTTTTTAAAATGTTTTAATTGTGTATTTCTGAAATTTTTTCCAGAAAGTTGCATTATGGAGGAGGGGGGAGGAGACAGGGTTTGCTAATCAAATGACTCCTGATCATGAAATCATTATTCCTGCAATGTACAGTGGCAGTCTGAATTTGTTAGATCTGTAGTCCACATTTAGATGGGTAACCACTATTTGTAATCCTTAGTCTCTATTATTGTCACCTCATTGACCTCACCTAATCAGTTTTGCTTTCTCAAACTCTGCATTCCCTACTGTGCTCTTACTCCTTTATATCCTTCCCGTTGCTGCTTATGCTCACTACACTTGCTACGGTTGCCACCTGAAGCACTCTTTGCAGTAGGCTTTGGGAAATTGTGAGGATGAGTGGAAGCATGTAGAAGGGAATTTGTCTGGAGACTAAAAGAAGCATGAGAGGGAAACGTAGTTGAAACTTGAAGGTGGTGGGGGTTGAGTAAGATTTCAGGGGAATGAATGGATTAGAGGAAGAAAGCTGGCTCAGCCATAATCCAGAAACCTTGATTTTTGAATCTCTGCACAAAATGATTTGCTTAATCAGAGGTCATGCATGAGTCTACTGTTCTTGTATTGGAAACTTTTTTATTTTTTGGTACCAAAAAAGAAAATGTATTTACTAACACAAGTTTTTGCTGGTTTTTTTTTTTTCAGTAGGTGACCATGGTTATGATAATTCGTTGCCAAGCATGCATCCATTCCTGGCTGCCCATGGTCCTGCTTTTCACAAAGGCTATAAGCACAGCACAATTAACATTGTAGATATTTATCCTATGATGTGTCACATCCTGGGATTAAAACCACATCCAAACAATGGAACTTTTAGTAACACTAAGTGTTTATTAGCTGATCAATGGTGCATAAATCTCCCAGAAGCTATCGGAATAGTGATTGGTGCCTTTCTGGTGTTAACTACTCTGACCTGCCTCATCATTATCATGAAAAACAAACTGTCTGTTCCACGGCCGTTTTCCCGTCTTCAGCTACAAGAAGAAGATGATGATGATCCTTTGATTGGATAGCCTGTGCAAAGTCTTGACTGTGTCTTGAAGCACTCATTTGAGTTAAGTCATCAAACATAGGAGAATTATGCTGGATGGTATATCATCAAAAGGTACAGTTCAAAAGAATTACAAAGGAGTTAGACCAAACATGTTAACAGTTGTTTTTATACATTTTTCCGTGTGTTAGCAAATATAACTACACTGACCATAGATGAGTTCACTAGACAAGCTAAAAAGTGATCTCTTTTGCAAACTAGAAAAGTCTTGTGCAGCATTATTTATGCCACTTTTTGTTTTTGCAACTATTGTACCTCCAAATACCAAAAACTTAGCAAGTATCTGGGTCTCTAGTGAATCTTTATATATGTAAATGAAACAAAATTCTTCATGCAGTTCTTGCACATTCATGTATCAGGGAGAAAAGAGTTTCTATATTTTTGTATTAACCTTTAATAAGACCTTCCCCTCAACTAATATATACATATGGTGAATTGCTGTCTTTGTTGTAGAGTTAGGAAATAGGAAAGCAGAGATCCAATTTAAGAAGCAATGATTCTTAGGAAAGGTAATGGGAGTTAAATTTTTGCTAGTCCGGTGTGTGTTTGTCACCATTCTTGAGAAATACTTCTTATTTTATGACTCTAGTCTGCTGAGGTCTTACACATACTTCTTGAAGAATTGTACCAGATTAGAAATGTAGAAGGAAATATGACAAAGTATTAAATATTTTATGATTGCCTTTCCTGCATAAAGTACAACGTATTTAGTGTCTGTGTGGCACCTGGGCTTTTCTTTTCTTTTTTTTTTTAAAGAGAACCCAGCAACCTAACTTTAACATTAGGTCCATGGGCAAAATTTCAAATAACCATTAGGCTAATTAATGTTAGCCTTTTAGGAAGATTTTATTTTTGCACTTAAATGTAAGTTGGGGGGGGGGGAGTTTGCACTTTAACTTTAGCACTTAAACATCCTATCTTTGTAACTCATGGATTAAAACTATACTTTTTTTTAATCACTGATTTTGGTTACTATTGCTAACTTTCTCATGTTATTTATTTTAACATCTAATATCCTGTTACTAGGAAATATATGAATATTAGGTTTAAGAAGTTCTCTCCCCTTTGAACATTCTTGGTGGCTCAACTTTCTAGGCAGTTTGGTAGTTCAGAGAACTAGTACTGAGAGTTAGGATTTTTTTACCTTATTTGTGTGTCATCTTTAAAGAATAAAAATTATTTACACTGTGATTTTTATTAATACTGTGACGTTGCTGAGTATCCCAAATAACTTTGTTGACCTTATTTTCAGTTCTTATTTGTATCACAGAAACGTTGTTTCTCATATTTTGACTGGCTTAAAGCCAAAGATTTATCATGAAGGAGTGTCCTTCCACCCAAGGGTGGCACTTCCCTTGCTAATTGAAAATTTAACATTCTTATAAGGAAGGTAACACATTGCATTCTCAGTCACTATTTAGTGGAAAATTTTGTCTCTGTAATCAGAGAAATGCCCGAGACAAGTGGTTAATAGAACTTGTGATCTTTAAAAAGTTAGTAGTGTGAAATATTGAATAGCTGAGCTTGTAAACATCAATATTGGAAGACACTCTGCACAAAATATTTTGTTTTCTAAGTAACTTAACTTTTGATTATTTGTGATGATGGAATATGGCACTCTTATTGGTTAGCAAACTGATTGAGTCAACCTGTGTGGTCAACTTTGGCCCTATTCCTGGTAGCAGAATTCTTTGACTAATCAGGTCAGTTGGCCTCTAGAGAAGATTCCCAGACCAGCTCTGCAGAAATAACTTTAAGTGTGACTACTGTACATGCAGGTAAAAGGGAGTATTGATTATTGAGGGCACGTGAACAAACAGATTATTTCAGGATTATTTACCTTTTTGACAAATATTTGTATCTGCTTTTTCCCAAAGGCCAGGGAATAGGTAATATAAGGGGGTATTAGTTTATTTTTATGAATTATTGTAAGCATTGCTACATAATTCAGACTAGAAACTTACTTGTAGAACAAAATTAACCCAAAAGAATCTAATTGCAAAATATTTTCAGAATTTTAAAATCTGGGGTATTGGACTGTTTTTAGAACAAGTGCCTGAAATATGATAGTCAATTGTTTTGTAGTAATTGGGGCAGAAGTTGGCCCTTACAATCAGTAGGCTTATTGATACTCAAAAAGTTTTCATGACTCCTTTCTGAAAATCTCAACTTTCTGAAATTGCAGCATGTTTGTTAATGAATTATTTAAAACAAGAATATGCATTTATCTGTTAATGCCAACAAAGTTGGATTCTTTTTTGTTGTTGTTAATATATATCTTCCTGGAGAAAAGAACAGTACTTAAAATGAAAAGTTTATTGTTAAATTATACTTTAAGTTAATTTACAGTATGAAAGTTTTAATCTGCAACTTTAGAAAATAAGCCAGGAGCTGCTGTAGTACACTGGAAAAATACCTAGTAAAATTAACCTTCTTACAAAAATTGCTATAATATTTTGCTAAGCATTTCAAATATTTGATTAGTAAAGCTGATATCTTTTTACATACCACTTAAAAATGAAATATTTATTAGTGGAGATTTAACAGTTTCCAACAATGTCAGTCAAAGGTGGTAAGAAGAATTTTGACTATTTTTTTTTTATTAAGAATGAAACTGATAGAAGGTATCTTTATAGATAGATGGAAGGGGGGGCAGTTTTGCTTTTCCCTTGAACATCTAAAAAACTGAACTCTCTCAAATGATATTCCTTGTAGTGATCTGTTATGCTTGTTATAGGAGCTTGAATATCAAGTTACTTGGGACACAGGAAAATTGAAAGTGTTTTTTCATGGTTTTTGTTTGCCAGTATCTGGTAAGCTCTGAGACCTGGGTGGGGGGGAGAGGGAGGGAAGGGGTAGTTGGAGAAGATGCTGCCGTTTTTGATAAAGGTAGTTGTTTGAAGGGAAAAGGATGATTAGAAATGTTTAATCATTTTCCCCTCATTAAATACTGTGTGTGAATAAAGTACATGTAAACAAAGTACTATTTTTAAAATGTAGTGCCTTAAATTTTAAGTAAAATATTTATATTTTGTCTTTATTGTTTGGATTTCTGTGGAGAGATTTTTGTATATACCTTTGGGGGGAAAAAAACAGCTTACCAATAAAAATTATCCTCAAATTCTCCGCTCTGTTTATTCTAAATGTAAGCTTTAATGAGAGGTCCTAGCAGTGTCGTGGTGAAAGAACATTGGACTTCAATTGATTAGATCTGGTTTCAAGTCCTTGTTCTGCCACTAGTGGTGTGCCCTATATGTTTGTCACTTAAACTTAATAAACCTCACCTTGCTCATCTGTAAAATGGTCATACATTGTGAGAGTAAAGTGCTTTGTAAACTTCTAAATCCTTGTAATAATGAAATAGTATTAAGTGCTTACTCTGAGCTACCTGCTTGGGATATAAGTAGAAGAGCAAGACAGTCCCTACTCTTCATGGATCTCAAATTGTTGAGTTTTTTTTTTAAATGGGAAAATAAAAGATGATTTATTGTAACAAAACTCAGTTGTGACAATTTAAAATGATAAAAAAAAAAAAGGTGACAGTCACTTTCACAAATACTTTCAGTTAGGCCACATCAAACTACATATACATACACATTTATGCATGTGCACATGTATAACATATATAGAATATGTTGTCCATTATAGTCATAGTTGGGCTACTTCTGCAACTGTCCCTTCTGTGTCTCCTTTGCCCATCCTCCTGCCCCTCACCTATAAATATCTAAGGTATCTACTTAGTGATCTAAGGCATCACTACAGCCTAAGGGATATCTCCACCAGTATAGAATTACCTTAATCTCAACATGCCCCAAACTGATCATCTCTCCAAAACCTATCCCTCTTCCCAGCTTCTCTTTTTCTGTCAATAGCTTCACTATTCTGCCAGGCACTCCAGCATATAACCTTGGAATTTTCTTTGACTTTTCTTCTTAAACCACCCACTGAATTGCAAAGTCTTTTGAATTCCAGCATAACAGTCCAGCTCCCATCCTTTCATTTTTTTTAACATTTTTCAAATTTATTTTTAGTTTTCAACATTCACTTACACAAGATTTTGAGTTCTAAATTTTCTCATCTCTCCCCTCCCCTCATCCCAAGACAGAGTGAATTCTGAATGCCTCTTCTCCCATCTGCCCTCCCTTCTCTTATGCCCTTCCCTTTCAATTTTCCTATAGGGCAGGATAAATTTCTATACCCCATTGCCTGTATGTTTTATTTGCCAGTTGCATGTAAAAACAATTTTTAACATTTGTTTTTAACACTTTGAGTTCCAGATTCTCCCCCTTCCTCTCTCCCCACCCACCCTCATTGAGAAGGCAAGCAATTCAATACAGGTTATACATATGTAGTCATTTAAAACATTTCCATAATAGTCATGTTGTGAAAGACTTTATATTTTCCTCCATCCTATCCCAGCCCCCATTTATTCTATTCTCTCCTTTGACCCTGTCCCTCCTCAAAAGTGTTTGCTTCTGATTACCACCTCCCCCAGTCAGCCCTCACTTCTGTCATCCCCCCCTTTCTTATCCTCTTTCCCCCTACTTTCCTGTATTTGTGAAGAAAGAGCCAGCCACTATCCACCATCCTCACCAACTGCCATCTATGGGGGCAGGTAAGCTAGCCTTGATGAAGCAGCAAAGTACCCTTGAAGCAGACAGGGACAGCATGTGCAAGGCCAAGTCAAAGTCACTACTCCTACCCCTGACCACTACCCCTCCAGTCCTAATGGAGATAGCCTAGGACCCTGAACCTAAGCTCCTTATGAAAAGCAACCTGTCTCCAGAGGACTGAGATAGATTTCCTTACCCAATTGAGTGTGTGGTGTTCGCTCCTTAAGCCAAATCAGATGAGAGTAAGATTCACTCATTCCCTCTCACCTCCCCCTTCTTCCCCTCCAAAGTCTGCCAGTGATTCAGTCCCCTAAGGCCTGCTCCAAGTTTACTGGGGCCCCATCTTTGTCTTCAAGGCCCTCACTAAACTCTCTCAGCCCGGTGCAACAGACTTTTCCCGTCGACCATCCAGGTTGTCTTGGGCTAGACATTTGTTTTACTCTTTCTTTTTGTGGCTTCTGCTGCTCTAGAATTTGTTTAGAGTCATTTTTTCACAGGTATTTGGAGGGCTTTGGGGGAGAGCTCAAGCAAGTCACTGCTTTTACGTTACCATTGTAGCTGCGCTCCTGGATCTCAAATTCTAATAGGAGATAGCACTTAAAGGAAGTTTCAGCCAGAAGTCAGATGGAAAGGTCCTGTGAACTTTAAATGCATCAACAAACGAGATGCTAATGCATCACTTTTAATGTTATTTCCATTAACATAATCTCATGCTTCTCATATTGAATGATTCTGTCAGTGCCAGGACATTAGTGGGTACAATGATCTTTTCTGGGTCTTCAATAGCTGTGGGTATTGAAGTGGTTGCAAAGTTGCATCTCCACATAGATTGTTTCCCAGGATGATAAACATAAGCAGGGCCAGTAGGTTGAGAGATGCTGCCACCCCAGGGGCTCTTAGATGGCTTCCCTTGCCATTGATGCTAGTTGGTATAGTGGTATGCAGGGTACAGGGCTAGGAAGGTGGGGCCCCTTTTTCCCTGGGATTGCTTCTCTCAGTGATCACTGTGGGGCCCACGCTGGAAGCAGGGTCAGTCATCTGGAGACAGGTTGCTTTTCATAAGGAGCTTAGGTTCAGGGTCCTAGGCTATCTCCATTAGGACTGGAGAGGTAGTGGTCAGGGGTAGGAGTAGTGATTTTGACTTGGCCTTGCACATGCTGTCCCTGTCTGCTTCAAGGGTACTTTGCTGCTTCATCAAGGCTAGCTTACCTGCCCCCATAGATGGCAGTTGGTGAGGATGGTGGATAGTGGCTGGCTCTTTCTTCACAAAGGTTGCTCCTGGGATGATGACTTCGAGGCCCTGGCTGGAAGAAGAATCAGTGATGTGGAGGCCACTACTATTCCCAATCCAGAGAATTAGCCACTTAGCCAGGAGGAGTCACCTTAAGAAGAGTGGCCACACCCTCTTGGCTGGCTCTCAGTTCCCATCTGTCATATGTGCGTTCTTACTACAAAATGGTTTTAGGACTGAGTGTATTTTTTTCTTTTACTTCAGTTTTGTTATTATATCTCTCTTTTAAGTGACCTTCAAATATTTTTTAACATTTTATTCAAGGAGAGTTTAGCACCTACATGTGCCTGGTATGTATTTCTGATGTTACTTGCTTCCATATTTACATACGACTTGGTGTTGATTGCAGGAATTTAACTAGAATTTACTCCAGAGCCTCAACAAGAACACAGTGAATGCATACTATGTGGTTGCACCTAAATGGCTTGATTTTATTCCTACTCCTATTGGTAATAACCTTTTCCTGTTGACTCCCCACAGCATTTTGCAACACCTCTCATTCACTTGTCCATATATATGTATCATATTGCCCCATTAGGACAAGTATTGTGTCTTTATAGCTTTTCTAACACTTAGTATCATTGCTCTGTACACAGTAGGTACTTGTTAAGTATTTGGATTTTTATAATACTCCATTGTAACAGTATGAGAACAGCAATGCTAAAGAAATTCAGACAGGGTTTCTGGCTGAACAGGTAATCATTAGGTGACATGGCAGCGCTTTAACACAGTTTTATTGTTCAGATTATTAAAAGCTACACTTGGACAGTTGCTTTATGGTTTGAATTTCCTGTCCATTTGAGATAACTAGACAAAAGTTCAAAAACTAGGTTTTTTTTCCACTAGGACAATAGTTGGGATGGTTTTCCCCCCCAGCTTTGAAACTCAAAAACAAGTGGATTATAAATTTACAAACTTTGTTAGACACTAAGAAGGAAAAGACATAGTCCTAATCCAGGAGAAGTTATAGCTGACACTTCAGTGTTAATAGAGAAATACTGCATCTTTTATCATTATTTTACTAGAAATTGGGATTGTGATATTCTTAGGTCACTTTACCTAATTTAAGATTTATTCCACATCTAACATCACTCTCTGTGGTGATAGCTTAGCCCTTTAACAAATGGTTGCCACCTTACTCTACTTAATTAGCAGTTACTGATTTTTGTCTTTTCAGCAATGGCTGTCTTTCAGTTCTAGATTTAGACTATAATAATCCCTATTGCATTGAAAGAAAAACCTTCTGTCCTCAAACTGCACTCTCAATTTAAATAAAAGCAAAAAAAAAATTATGAGTTTCAGAAGTTTTAACATTTTGATGTATTTACAATTTGATAGACTGTCTCTTTCACTAGTGTATAGCAGCTTCTCAATTTGTCATGAGATCTTTATCACTTGACAGGCCAACATTACATTCAACAAACATTAAGCACTTGCTATGTTTTAAGGGGCTGGGAACATTAAAAACACAACATAGTTGAAACAAAATTATCTTCCCATTCCACCCCTTCTTCCAAGCTTCCCTATTTCAGTTGAAAGCTCCTATCTCTAAAGTTACCTTGAACTTTTCTCCTTCCCTGCCTCTTTCACCATGAAATCTGTTGCCAAGTCTAAGTCTGCATTTATAATCTCACATTCATCCCCTTTTTCTTTGCTCCCACTCAGGTCCTCTTCTGTGGTTTGAGTCCTTGTCTATGGGCTGGTCTCCTAAATAGCCTTTTTTATAGCCTTAATAGCTACTGTCTAGTATATCCCTTCTCCAGTCTGTCCTTCCCAAAGCTACCAAATTGATATTTTGCACAGATGTGACCTTGTCACTTCCCCTCAATAGTCACTTCCCAATGCAAATGCCTCTCTTTGACTCTTAAAATGTTCAATTCGACTCCAGCCCATTTTTTTCAGACTTATTGTGCATGCTTTCTATGTCATAGAGAATTCTATCTTGATTTCCACCTTGCCCTCTCTCATTCCTTGTTCTCTCTCTCTGTGGAAATTATATTTTATATTTAGTGTTCTATGTACATTATGTTTGCTTCCAATAGAATGTTCCTTGAGCACGAGGAACTATTTTTTTTTCTGTCACCACAGTTCCTGGCACATAATAAGCATTTACTAGCTATATGCACCTGTGCAAATAACTTCATCTGTAAAATGGGTATAACAACAACATTTAACTTCACGGGGTTGTTGTGTGTAAGACACTTTGAAAACCTTAAAAGTGCTACTAGCTATTAGCTATTAATAAATGTACTAGTTCCTGGCTTTTTTTTTTAAACCATTTCTCTGTTCTCTGGAAAAAAAAAAACAAGGGGCAGCTAGGTGGCACAAATTTGGCCTCAGACCAAATACTTGACACTCACTGGCTATGTGACCCTGGGCAAGTCATTTAACTCCAATTGCCTAAAAACTTAAAAAAAACAAACCCCAAACAAACATTTAAAGCCATTTTGCAGTTTTGATGACTACCAGAGTTGAGTTAGTAAGCCTGGTCATTTGTCTTTTAAAAAAAATCTATACTAAGGGTGTAGGGGGTGGACTTGTAAATAAATGTCAGTTAATTTGATCAAGTGACATTCAATATTGGAAAAATTGACTTTGGGACTTCAATTGGAGTGGCTCTGTTTTCACAATCTGAGCTGTAGTTCTCTCACATGATGAGAACATAGATCAGTTTACACACTAAAAGTAGCCATCCCAGCCTCTAGCTGTTGTCATCTTTGTCCAAATTGTGATTCACACAAAGTCATCTATGGTTTCTGGTCTTAATTCTCAGTTCCATAACGAGCATTTTTCTCTTCTGGGGCATGCAGCATGGAAAGCACCTAGTCATCAGCCCCTAAGTGCAGAGGTCCAGTGACAAGACACAGTGAAGCTGCTCCAGCTTTGGGGGGTGCGGGGGGAGATAATGGGGGAAGAGACAGAATTTACCTTGGATGAGCCATATGGGGTTAAAAAGCACACTTGCTTTCTAGTCCTTGGCTATTTTAACTAATTTTTGCTGGGCAGCTAAGTGGCACAGCGAATAGAATGCCAGAATTGCTGCCGTGATCTTCATGGTCAACCTCCTTGTTGATGTCAAATACATGTGGCTTTCACAATAACTACTTAATTAGTACTTACTGTTTTGTGATTTGCAGACTATCACAAAGTTAAGTTCATCTGGACCTCAAAGTCACCAATTTCTTCATTCTCAACTCTTCATAGATAGGTTCCTGTACTAAGTAGAATTTTGCTTTCATATTTTGAACACTTTATCTTTTGTAAGTACTTTATTGGTAAAACAAAATTTTTGAAATAGACTTTTTATTTTAGTCCCATTGGCTTTTTCAGCTTTACCATCTACCCCATTGCCCCAAGGGATGCTGTGAATTTGGAAAACCCAGCAACACTGGTCCCCTGCAACCTTTCCAGATGTGATGTCTGTTTCTAGCATGAAGTCATGCAGAAGTGAGCAAAATGAGGCATTAGGAAAGTCAGAGCCCTCTCACTTCACATCATTTTAATGTCCATCCAATCCATCTTCAGAAAGGTAAAATTATGGAGAAAGGGAGGAAATTAATACATACAATGGTAATGAGACTTGAGGTCTAGTATATGCAAATGTAAAAATATATAAGGCTAGGGAATTTCAGCTGATCTGGAACCTGAAAGATGGGATCAGTTTAGGGTGACAATCTTGATTTAACAAAAAACAGCTTGTGAGCAAGTCTAGTATATGGAAGTGGTGGGAAGCGGGGAGAAGCTGGGTAGAATTTGACATTTGGAAGAACAGTGAGAGATTATTAGACTTAGGCCCAGAAGGGATTTAAGAGGTTATCTGATCCTATGCTACCTTAAAAGACACCCGAGTAACTTAGGCAGGGACCAGACTCCCAAGAGGAATTCAGCTTCCTGATGAAGATGCAGGGAGCTGTAGAAGTGAAGACTGAAAAGGTGTGTGGATCCTTATATTCAACAAAATATTTCTACCTGCACTCTCTGTGATAACAACCAGAAGCAAAGTAGGTGTCTACTGATTGGGAAAAGGCTAAATGAATGTACACAAATGTCATAGAATATCACTGTGCTGTCAAAAACAATGTAAAATGATGAATACGGTATGAAAAGATAGGAACATAGGCAGAGTGAAGTAACAGAGCCAAAGAAATACCATGGGCAATCACTACAACAACATAAATGTAAGGAACGGCCACAAAAACAATTAAAAGTGAATGTTGCAGAATTTCTGAAATGCAAGCATGACTCCAAAGAAGAGATATGAGAAGACCTCTCCGTCTCCCCATTCCTTTGCAAATGTTCTCAGAAGTCCATGTTGTGAAATATTGCATATATTTTCAGACTTTCTCAATGTATTGATTGGTTTTGCTGATTTTTTTTTCTTTTAAAAAAATCCTTTGTTATGTAGGGTAACTCTATGAGGTAGCAGAGGAGGGATTTGTTGTTATTCAGTAGTTTTTAGTCCACGTCCAACTATTCATGGCCCCATTTGAGATTTTCTTGGCCAAGATAATAGAGTGGTTCCAGCTAATTTTCCAGGTGAGGAAACTGAGGCTAACAGTTAAGTGACTTGCTCAGGGTCACACAGCTTGAAAGTGTCTGAAGCCAGACTTGAACTCAAGAGGAAGAGTCTTCCTGACCCCAGAGCCATCACTCTATCCACCGAGTCACTTAGCCACTCTGGGATACTGGAGAGGAACTGGGAAAAATTTAAGTAATGAAAAAACAGAAGTTTCCATTCCTTTTCAAAAAGACATGAAAAGCTTTGTGGAGTTGGGAAAACAAGTATATGGAGGCATATAACCAAGACTCAGAAGGTGATTGTACTGATTGAGCATAAGGCATACCAAGCCAGATGCCTTGTGGTTGACCTCTCCCCCACCTGAGATACCCCATAGCAAAACAAAAAAACCAAGTCATTAATTTTGGCTCCATCGTGCCTTTAAATCACTGATTGTAATTGTCATTTGATGAGGCAATATTTGAAATGAAACAAGTTAATTTAAAAATATTTCTGGATAAAATTTATCAACAATCTAATAAAAGTTAAATTGAGCTGGAAACTGTAGCAAAAGAAATTTAAATTATTAAATTGGTTGAATACTAAGACTTGAGAATGGTAGCCATATAGCTTATAAGTAGCTGCTACTGAATGGCATTTATATTCTGCATTATATATGTATTTTTCTTATTATGATTTGGTAAAGAGATTAGCTACCAATTTTTTGTAAGACCTTGCTTTAATGATTGGCAAGAATTTTCATTACTTTCAAATGCATTGCAGTCCAGATCAACTAACATTCAGAAAGCTCAAAAATTAAGCAATAAAAGTTTTGGAAAATTTAAAAATTAGTATTAGCATCAATCTCAAATTGAAGATCTTATTAAATCAGGTAAGTTTAAAAATTTCCTTTAATGAAAATAAATTAATGCTTTCCCTAGGAATGTGTTACTTAGACAATATAATTCAACACATGATTATACCTTATCAAACAATAATGAAAACATTTTAAATTATTTTATTTATTAAGACCATTTGGCCTTATGAAGAACTAACTTCACTGTGGATAGCTGGTGGAAAAAAAATTGTATCTAAGTGAAATTTTAAAACATGAAATTGATTTGAATGCTTTTGGGATTTTATAAATCATAATATAGAATCAATATTCCAATCTTTGCAACTATACTAAAGTCAGAAATGCTGAAACTTAAAGAGGTTTCAGTTTAATGAACATAATTTGTAATGAAAGTGAGAAATAACAATAGGTCACATATCAGATATGACAATAAATTCATTGGAAAAATAGCAGATTAGGATATCAAATCATGGTTGAATTACTAGCATAGGTTGGCTAAAGATACAAGAGTTTATCAAAAAATCAAAGTGTTCTATAATATTCAATTGGATATATGTAATTTACAATAGAGTATTATATATATTTATTTGTAAATTATGTGCTACACATCCCCTTTATCTGTAAAATTTATAATGTGTGTGTGTGTGTGTGTGTGTGTGTGTGTACACACTTCCTGGAGTTAAGAAGACCCTGAGTTTAACTCTGGCTTCAGACACTTAGTAGATTGTGTGACCCTGGGCAAGTAACATTTTTTCCTCAAGTTTCCTCAGTTTCTTTGTCTGAAAAATGGGGATAATAATAACACCTCCCAGCACATTTGTTTGTGAGGAACAAATGAGATAATATTTATAAAGCACTTAGCACATTGCTTGGCACACAGTAGATGCTATATAAATATTACCAATTATCATTTTATATACATTTTTTTGAGAGCCAATAAACATTTACCAGCATACCACTGGCTAGAGATAATTGAGCCTGTGGGATCCAATGAGCTCAAGAAAAAGTAGAGACAGAATTTAGAGGGCCCAGGATAGCATTTTAGGGTACACCCACAATTAGGAAGTAGGACGTGGATGCTAATTGAATAAAAGAGACTGAAGAGGGGAAAAGCAGACAGGTAGAAGAACCAAGAAAAAACAATGTCACAAAAACCCAGAGAAGAGAGGATATTCAGGAGAAAGCAGTCAAGCATCAAGAAATGATGAGGACTGAGAAAAAGCCATTAGATTTGACAAATCTGGAATTTAGCATGAAAGCCCATTGCTAGCAGGTACTGTTTCATTGCATCTGTAATCTCATCAACTAGCATAGGATTTGAAGCACAGTACATGTTTAAAAATGCTTGTTGACTGAATAAGGGATCATTGGTAACTTTGGAGAGAGCTGTTTCAGTTGAGTGATGAAATCTGAAGCCAGAATGCAAGAGTTTGAGAAACCGGAGGAGAGAAAGTGGAGGAAATTAGTGTAAGCATCTTTTTTTTTTCCTAGAAATTTGGCTATGGAAGGGAGAAGATAGCTTAGCAGGTTGGAAGGGTCAAGGGAGGATAACTTCTTAAACCTTACAGAGTAAAATCTCAAGTAGGCCTTCTGTCTCCTTGTAGAAGTATTATGATGTCACAGAACCCCAAATAAACACACTTAATACAAAAAGACTGCCAAAGTTATATTATTACAGCTAGGTGACACTGGGGCTAGTGTTGGGCCTGGATTCAGGAAGGCCTGAGTTCAAGTTCCACCTCAGACACTGACTGAATGTGTGACCCTGGGCAAGTCACTTAACCTCTGTTTACCTCATTTTCCTCATCTGTAAAATGGGGATAATAATAGCACCTATCTCCCAGAGTTGTTGTGAGGCTCAAATGAGATAATTGTAAAGCACTTAACACAGTGCCTCGCCATAGTGGCCACTATCTAAATATCGCTATTATTATTACATAGTCAAGAACGGACAATATGACTTCTTACATCTTTCTCTGAAAGGGAAGCAGAGCCTTCGAGTAGAGAAAACTTTGGTCAGGATCTAGAGGCATGGGTTTTAATTTTAGCTTTCTCTTCTATTTTGTAAACTGAGTGCAAATCCAAATGCAGCCACTTAATGCCTGAGTGACCTTGAGCAAGTCATTTTTTATGTCTCTGGGTTTATTTTCTTATTTATAACATGGGAATGGGGGGAAGAGGTAGACTAGATATTCCTTAAGGTTCCTTTTGGTCCTAGCTTTCTAAGATTCTAGATTACTGCTTTTATCCTCGACCTGCCTGCCTTGTCTAGCACAATTTGTGGGCTTCATAATTTATGCAGAGACCTACTGCATCTTAGGAATTTATTAGACTTTCTAATTGTAGTGCTTTCTTACAAGATATATTCAGGCTTACAGTGTGGCACCAGTCAAGGTGCTAACAATTAAAGGGAAAACACAGCTAGTCTGTGGAGGCAGTTTTCATTCTACACAAGGTAGAATGTAGAGAAGATAAAAGCAATAAGCAATAAGCTAGTAGGGACCAGAAATCTGTTATGAAGGCCAAAAAAGGAGTGCTTAAGGAGAAAGGAAATAACGGTGATATTGTTCCCTCTTCTTCCTGGAATTGATGTACAAACCTTGAAAAAGTTTTATAATTTTTAACAGTATAATAATAATAATAGGTAATTTTTATCTATGGAAATTGGGGACAGTAGAATCAAATGAATGAATCCACAGAAAAATGGGGGGGGGGAGACACTTTGCTGTCAATTTCAACTTTTTTCCCCTCTACCATGCTATCCCTAGGGGTTCTGAATCAGGAGTCCATGAACATTTGGGGATAAAATGATAAATGCATTTCAGCATAGCTATTTTTCTCCGTAGTCCTATATATTTGATTTCATTCATTTAAAAAATTCTAAGAGTTCATGGCACAAAAAAAAGTTCAGAAAAAAGTTTTTAAAAAAAGGCTTAACACCAAAGTTGCCAAAAACAGAAGGTAATCTGACCTACGTGCAGTTGTCTGCCAGTCCAGCTCTCACAGCCATCATCCAGGGAAGCAACTTCTGTGAAGAAAGGGCAAGTCATGCCGGCCAAATACCAACTAACTACCACATACAGAGCAGGCATGCCAATTTAGCTGGAGCATCAGGTCCCCCAGAGGGAGACAAAAGAGGAAACGTGACAGACAAGCCAAAACACCACCACCACCACCCTGACCACCATTTCTTGAACCAGTTCTTGAGAGGCAGCTGTTAAATTTTCAACATGAGCAATGGAAACCTTGGAAATTGGCATATGTCACAGGCCTTGATTTATTGTTTTGTCAGATTGTCTAGACTCTAATGGGGACAGCCTAAGAGCCTTGGGAACAGTGACATTAAATAATGACATGAAAGAAGACTTTAATATCTGAATTGCCATTGCGTCCCTAGGACCACGGGATTTTTCCATCTGGCCGGCAGCTGAAACCTTCCATATGTATCGTCTATCCCATTAGAATGTGAGCTCCTCGAGAGCAGGTATTGTTTTATTTTTATCTTTTGTCTCCAACACCAAGCACAATTCCTGGCGTGTAACACATTTAATAAATACTTTTTGTTTGATTCACACAAGAAAATGGAGCCAGCCAGAATCCTGAAGAAAACAACTAAAAAATGGAAACTGTGTTTGAAGTTTTACTTTTCCATTCTTGATTTGTGTTTTCAAAGACTGGGTCTCCCTATTTTGTCCAGGTTTGAAGTACAGGGGCTACCCCTGGGCTGATTCCACTACTGATTGACATGGAGGCTTTGATGTGCTGTATTTGTGACCTAGGACAGTTTACACCTTTTGTAGGCTTGCCATACTGATGTAAGATTAACTGGGGATACCCAATAGGCTTAGCCTGCTTCAGCCCAGAACTCTCAAGCTCAAGAGATCCTACAACCTCAATCTCCCCACCAGCTGGGATTAGCCCATACCCACCTTGGTTCATTTTCTAACATTGTCTTGATAGCTTAAGAGCAGAAAGTCAGATATTTAGAAATAAAAGGATTGGAGATATATATTAGAATCTTAATTTTAATGGAATTATTACAAGGTTGATTTTCATTATTAAATAATTTTTGCTATACCTTACTGTTTACAGTATTAGCAACTTCTAGAATGGGGGAAAAAACTGGTTTCGTGATAATTGAATTTACAGGAAAAAAAAAAAAGAAACGGGCATTTTACCCTCAAAGCCATTGCATTCCAATTGTATCATCCACATAGCCACATCCCAACATCACAGGTAAGTTAAAATATGAAAAGTCAACATTGACACATACATTTTCTGAGATGGCAGACCCAGATTCTAAATTTCTTGAGGTTAAATATCAGTATCATGTTTCACAGCTTAAAGCGGCTTATAAATATGTAGTTAGTCTAGGTACTGTCATTCATTTATTATGTAAAACAAGTCAGGTGTTAATAAGCATTGGTAATAACTATTATCTAACAAATGATCTGTTCACATTATTTTAGAAAGCATTAAAGTACAGCTATAGTCGTACACTATGTAACTTTTAAAAAATGTCATTTCTTATAATTCTTGAATACTTAATCACAACATGTTTTTGTTAGTCATTAGTACAAATATGTATCGTTATATGTAAAGATTTTCTATGGGCTATATTTCTGACCTACTTTAGAGAATTTATCTACTAAGAGAAATGACATAATTTCCCTTTAAGAGAGAAAAAAACAAAACAAAAAACAAAATCTTTCTTTCTCAATATTCACTCTTCCCTCTGAGAAGACTTTTGAGCACTTAAAGAAATGCCTTAAAGTATATTTTTGTGCTAAGATACAGTTGGGAATGAAAGGGGCAGGATGACATTCGGCACACAACTAGTCCTCAATGGGGATGAAAAGAAACTTATTCCTTAGACTAATTCACCCAAGACCCTCTCCCTCCCCAGCACCTAGCAAAGCACCTTACACATCCTGCAGAAATTTGCTGTCTTGATTAAATGAAATACATGATCCCAGCCTCTCCATGTCTCAAAGACCCTTAAAAGTTGCAATGTTCTTTAAAAACTTTAAATTGCCGGTCCATTTATCTTGGTAAGTACTTACTGAGCAAATAACCCTAAGCCCAAACTTAATTCTTACCAATTACTGACTCACGTGTGCCTAGCACTTTAACATGTATTCTGAGGTGGTCTTTAAGACAATCCTCTCCGCTTTATAAGGTTGCTTTATTTGTTTTGTTTTTAGGGTCTTGTAAAGAAAAGTATTTGATCAATACTGATTGCAATGTTAGGGGATAGGAACCAGCCCTGTGGTTTCCCTGATAAAAGGAACTATCTAATAAAGGACCTCCCTCAAGCATTGCAGGTAGGCAACTTCTCCACAACTTTAGATCTTGGAGAGTGAACAGTTTTGGGAACTTTTCTAAGCTACTGAAGAATGAAATAAGCAAAACCAAAAGAATCACTTTTCTACCATAACACTCTAAAAACAGGCAACTTTGCAAGCTGTGAGAACTATGATCCATACAGTGACCATTCATGATTCCAGAGGACCAATAATGAAATATGCCATCCATTAAAGAGAGCTGACAGTTTGTGGGGGTGCACAATAAGCCATATGTTTTTGTAATATAGTATTGAAAGGATTTGTTTTGCTTGACTATGCATTTTCGTTATAAGAAAATTGCTTTATTTTAAAAAAAATGGGTGAGAGATGGGAGTGAGAAAAAAATAGGTTTCTCTTTTTTAATAGAGGAAGGGTAGTACAGGTAGGTGTAAAATGTTGCATGCATTTTCAGATGAGGTCATTGTATTATTTTTACCTAAGTTTTTAAAAGTTATTATTTAAGTTGACAAAAAAAAGGTGTCTGAGAGGTTTAGTGAGTTGCCCTGGGTCACCTAGCCATAAACATCAGGAGCAGATCTTGAATCCAGGTCTTTTGGGCTCTAAGGCCAGCTCCCTATCCACTACACCACCCTACCTCTAAGCATAGCAGTAGCACAGCATACCTTTACTAATTTTATTATATTCCTTGTGTACTGGTTGTGTAGATGCCTAAATGAAAGGTGCTTGTATAGGCTGTATCCTATTTTAAGAAGGAGAAGGTCCTACTTTTGCCCTATTAGGTTTTAATATAGTTAATAGTAACATTTTTTAAAACAATCAAATACTCCAAGAAGAGTGTCAAAAAGCTGGAACTCCAGAATACATGACTCCCCTTAGCTTATCTACATATTTCAGTAAGTAAAAGAGACTACGATGAAGTTGGTGTTGCAATTGTGAAGGTAATCAGAGTGAGACTATTAAGTGGGAAATGATGAAAAGTAGTTTATAATGGAAAGAGAGGGTTTTTTTTTTTGGCTAGGAAATGGGGTTAAGTGACTTGCCCAGGGTCACACAGCTAGTAAGGAAAGAGATGCTTCTAAAGTAACTGCTGGCTACCCTTTCATATGGAGCATTCTCTAAAAGTGCAATGAGAATCATGTTGTTTAGGAAGCCTGTGATGAGGTACATCCATAAAGGCAATTGCTTCTGGCTGTTTTTTGGTATAAAAGTAGGCCTAGTTAGCCAAGGAAAGTTTCCACTTAATCTAGGTCTCCTAACTTTTAAGGAGATGTATTAGGTAATTATGAAGCAACCTTTGCATCTCTCTTATAGGCAAAGAATCACACCCCCTTCTTATAACAGGGAAAATGCAGTGTCTGCTAGTGATGGGCATGAAGAGTTCTCTTTTTCATCAGTTGACTAAATGTTAGGACTCAATAGTCTATAAAGTGCATTGAAATTTTTAAAATTTACATTTTTAAAAATAAAACTCATTTTCTTTTAAGAATAGTCAAAAGTGAGGTATCTATAAGGATTAAAAGTCACCACATGTCTAATGTGTCTCCAGTTCATCTAACATTGGATATTAATCTCCTCCAAGGCTAAAAAGTAAAGTTAAGACGTGCTCTTAGTTATATTTTTAATCTCATGCAGGTAAACGGCACTGTGAACTGTTGTCCAAGTTTGTGTGTGTGTGCATGTATTTATGTATTGGTACATGTATGTGTATGCATGTATATATTTATGTAGTACGTGTGTGTGTGTGTGTGTGTGTGTGTGTGTGTGTGTGTGTGTGTAAACGCACTGTATGTTCTTTCTATGCAAACCTTGAAGTTGGTTTCCTGGAATCAGACTTTTTTCTTTTTAACAACAAACAATTAACTACAAAAATCTCCATTCTTAAGCAATCTTAGGACCATAGCAATGGCTGAGCTATTTCAGCATTCCGCTCTTGTATGGTGGGCATTTGGCTACGAGTTAAATGTTTAAGGAATACTAGGAGAAACACAATCACTATCATGCTACCAAGGAAGACTCCCACAAAGTATGCATACGACTGCATCTTATAAATCCTTAGGTTCACGTGGCTCTGTGGAGTTGTCCTACTATGTGGAATCACTATGGGGACTATTTCTGAAAGCAGCTCCTCTACATTTGCCAGTGATCCATTGTGTGGCATTGAAGGAATGTCAAGAACATGGCACAGCAGCGGGTACAAGTCTGTCAAGTTCATGGAGTCCTTCGAAACATTCTTCTTGAAAGCAGGACCATGGGCCAAGAACAATGGATGCATATCAGAAAATTCATTATCATAACCATGATTCCCTACTGTGAAAAACAAAATGGATGAGTTAGACAACTGCTTGACATTTGGTTTTTCATATTTTTGAAGTTAAGTACAAACTTGGTTGGGTTTTAAAAGTATCTTTTTGCACAGAAGTTATACAAATGCACTGCAGTTTGCTTCAATAAATGGAAAGTCAAACAGGGTATCTATAGACCACATGCTATGAACTATATAGGCTGTCTTCAACTTGATTTCTAAATTCTAAAATTCTTTGGAATTTTCTAATCAATTATACCCAGGTTATCAACTTACCACAGGATAATAATAATAATAATAATAATAATATTTATATAGCACCTACTGTGTGCCAGGCATTGTATTAAATGCTTTACAAATATTATCCCATTTGATTCTCACCACAACCCTGGGAGGTAGTTGCTATTACTATCCCCATTTTACAGATGAGGAAAGTGAGATAAACAGAGGTTAAATGACTTGCCCAGGGTCACATAGCCAGTAAGTGTCTGAGACTGGATTTGAATTTAGGTCTTCCTGACACCAGGTCCAGTGCTCTATCTGTTGCTCCACATAGGTGCCCTCACTGTCCCCGTAACACAGGATGCATGAACACCAATTTATGTCAATCTGCTCCATGATGTGTTCCGCATATTCTGAAACTCAGTCTGGCCTATGGCCAAGCCACTACTCCTGGGGTACCCTGACTCTCAACCAGCATTTGGTTATTTGGAGGAGCTAAACTGGGTAGAGCTAAGCCAATGAAAGCAGAGGCGGTGGGAATTAAGGGAGAGACAAGGTAGGGAAAGGGTAGATATCTTTTAACTAGAAGAGTGATTTTCTTGTGTAGTTAGTAAGCTACATCTGAAGGCAACTCAAAAAAGGGGGAATTCCCCAAACATTTAAAGCAATAGCAGAATCATTGGCACACAGTGCCACAAGGAGATTATTTTGAAGTCTGGATCTCATCTGGATGCGTAAATACTGCTAAGTTTAGGTCTCATTGCTTCCTAGTTACTTATCACACTCAATCCTTCAACATGGCCAACCAAAGGAAAAAGCCAAATTCCACTAGTATGCGGAGGACTTGTGGCTAAAATAGAGTGACTTTTGCTCCTGTGGGTCCATCATAAAACTGAACGTTGTGTGCTTTTGAGTTATTCAAGTCAAAGTTCTAAGAGTTTTTGACATGAAATAATGGAGTGAAGGATCAGAGGATGGGAAATTTTGCACAAATAAGTTGAGTCATGCCTTCCAAAGGCTGGTCTACTTGGCATAACATAAGCATGCAAACAAGGTGAAGCACCTCGGGCTGAAGAAAAACTACACAAAGAATGCAGAAAGACTTTCTGTTTCAAATGTGGACGGACCAACAACTGGATTACTATTGAAAGTTAATGCTTGCTACACAGGAAAGTGTGTAATGAGATCAAGAAAACAAAACAGATACCATCTGTCAAAAAGTAATCAAGTGACCTTAAATTTCCTCCAAAGTCTCCTTAAAACGTCTGTCACGATACCCTAAAATAATAACAGCTAGCATTAATAGAGCTTTTTAAGGTTTGCAAAATACTTTTATTATCTCATTTGACTCTCACAATAACCCTATGAGGTAGGTGCTATTATCATCCTGGTTTTAACAGATGAGGAAACCGAATTGAGGAGTCACGAAGCTACTTGCCCAGGTTCATACAGCTAGTAATCATCTGATGCAGGATTAAAAGTCAGGTCTTCCTCACTCTAGGACTAGATCTTAGAATCTATCCACCATGCCACCTAACTGCCTGAATTCTTGATCCCATTAAAGGTATTTCTTCACCTGATTTGCTGCAGTAAAAGTAAGTTAAGAATTACGAATTATGAATATTATTCCTTTCTTTCTTCCCTCCCTCTCTCCCTGTCCTTCCTTCTTCCTTTCCTGCTTTTCCTTTCTTCCTCCCTCCCATCCTTCCTTCTTCCCTGTTCTTCCTTTCATCCCTCTTTCCTTCTCTCTCTCCATTTCCCTCATTGCCTTCCTTCCCTTCCTTTCCTCCCTCTGCTTCCTTCCTCCCTTCTTCTGCTTCCTTTTCGTCTTCTTCCTTCTCTTTCCTTTCTTCCTCTCCTTCTCCCTCTCCTTCCTCCCTTCCTTCCCTCCCCTCCTTCCTTCTTTCCCTCTCTCCTTCCCTCCTTCTCTCCCTTCCTTCTTTCCTCCCTCCCTCCTTCATTCCTTCTTGTAGGAAGGGTCCTCAGTATTCTTTGAGTCTGATCCATATCTGAAAAGAAACCTACTTTACAACACAGAATAAGCCAGAAGAATTTTAAGGCTGCCAACTAAAAATCATTTAGAAATAAAGTTAAAGTGCATCTAAAGTGAACAGATTTATAAATTAATGAGAAAATGATCATATTTACAAATTTAATTTTTTTTTACTTTTTAGACACATCTGTTATAAAATAGGTCAGTCCAGTCAATAACTCAACAAACATTTACTAAATGCTTGTTATGTGCCAAACACTGTGCTAAATGATGAAGCTACGAAGAAAGGCAAAAACAAACAAACCAATAAACAACAAAATTGTCCCTACTCTCAGGGAGTTTACATTGTAACTGGAAAGACAAAGTGGAAATAAGTAGGTACCTACAAGATGTATATAGAGTTGATGGAAGGTAATCTTTGGACAGTTAGGTGGTTCAGTGAATAGAGGGCAGTGCCTAAAGTCAAAAAGACTCATCTTCATAAGTTCAAATCTGGCCTCAGACACTTCCTAGCTGTATGACCCTGGGCAAGTCATTTAACCCTGTTTGCCTCAATTCCTCATCTGTAAAATGATCTGGAGAAGGAAATGGCAAACCAGCCCAGTATCTTTGCCAAGAAAACCCCAAATGGGGTCACATTGGACATGAATGGAATAACTCAACAGTTTTTAGAAGGAAGGCACTGGGGATGAGAGAGAGAGGGAGACCAAGGAAGGGGTCAGGCAGAAAGTGAATTTTTAAGGAAATCTTAAAGGAAGCCAAGGAACCTAAGAGGTAGAGATGAAGAGACAGAGAATTCCAGGCATGGGGGGGACAAGTTAGCTAGCACCATGGCATGTAGTAAGAGGAACAGTATGAAAGCCAGTAAAACTAGACTGTACAGTTCACATAGGGAAGTAAAGAATAGTGGGAAGTAAGAAGGGGCCAAGTTATAAAGAACTCTAAATGCCAAAAAGAGAACTTTATATTTGATCCTGGACATAACAGGAAGCCATTGATGTTTACTGAATATCTGTGTGTTGGGTCGGGGGGAGGCGTTGACATGATTAGACTCCCCACTTTAGGAAAATTATTGGCAGCTAAGTGGAGGGTGGATTAGAATGGGGAGGGACCATAGCTGGATCCTGTCAGAAAACAGAGTAAATTGCTTTAAGAAGATTAATTGTCAGCTTTCAGGATACAAAGCCTTGCTTAACTATGAGTGGAGAAGAATGATTAATTTGTTGTTCATTCGTTTCAGTCATGTCTGACTCTTTGTGACCCCATTTGGGGTTTTCTTGGCAGAGATACTAGAGTGGTTTGCCATTTCCTTCTCCAGCTCATTTTACAGGTGAGGAAATTGAGGCAAACAGGGTGAAGTGACTTACCCAGGGTCACACAGCTAGTAAGTGTCTGAGGCCAGATTTGAACTCAGGAAGAAGAATCTTCCTGACTCTAGGCCTGACAGTGTGCCACCTGACTGTCCAGTTGGCCAACTGATTAGTTATCCAACCAATAATTAATCCTCAATGATGACACAGATGTTAATAAAAACTATAGTGAAGTAATAATATACCACAAAATACTTACACATGAATGTATTGGATCTATTCTGTATAATGGTCCATCCTTTGTCAGCCATTATTAAGATGGGTTGAATTCGGTGATGGTGCTTGTAATGAAATCTTTCTGGAATGTCTTCCTTTTTGTAAACAGTCAGGTTAGGATGAGCATTATTCAATGCTGCATAAATCTTATCAAATTTACCTGGAGGAGAGTGGAGAAATATAAGGAACTGAAACCAGATGATGCATTGTAAATCTAAGCAACAGCTTTCTCCAACAAAAAAAATAAAAGCTCTTTTGGTCACTGAGAATCATAATTTTAAAATAAATAATCATTTTTCATTTTAAAAAATTGCATTGGGGGGGGCAGGCAATGGGGTTAAGTGATTTGCCCAAGGTCTCACACAGCTAGTAAGTGTTATGTGTCTGAGGCCGGATTTGAACTCAGGTACTCCTGAATTCAGGGCTGGTGCTCTATCCACTGTGCCACCTAGCTACCCCCCAAAACTGTAATTTTTTAAAATAAGCTTGACAGGGCTCTTAGATGCCATCCCTTCTAACTCCACCATTTTACAAATGAAGAAACTGAGGCCTAGGCAGGGAGAAACTGAGGCCTGGGCAGGGAAAGGAGGTCATACAGGGGGTAAGCAGAAGGTAACTCAGCAACATTTCCAAAACACAGATGAACTACCATGGTGAAAAGCAACTGACCTAACACAAACAACATTTATTCAGTCTTCTTATATGGAAAAATCCTCCCTGGCCCCTCCCCAACCCTGCCCCTCCCTGCCATGTGTCCCCATTACAGGGAGACCAAAAAGTTTGTTCTTTGTTTTTAAGTGAATTCACTTTAAAGAATTAATAAAGTAGGGACACTGAATCATCTGACAGGACTTGAAACCTCAATTCAAGGAATGTTCCACTTGGAATGCATTATGCATTATTAGAGGCACTTACTAGAGAAATAAAATATTACAGTACAGTTGTGAGTCTTCAAGACAGTTGGTCAGTCATGGCTGATACCCAAGCAAAAGCAGCAAAGAAGGTAATTTTGGTAGAAAAAAAATGTGGAATTAGGGGATCCATTGAAAACTAAAGAACGTTTAAGAGTAGGGGAGGGAGCTGGCAAAGCACCTCAAAATTCTGAACAACCACACCCATTGACCATAACATTCAGAATGACACAGATCAAGGCACAGCTTTCCCTATTTCCTCACCATGTTTTCCTTGGAACTTTTTCCTTTTTTTTCTTTTTCCCCTGAGGAAGCACAGGAATTTTTGTAATGGAAGCCAATGCGAAAACGAAATTTGTTTTCTCAACCATTATTTCCTAGAAAGCAACTCTTCAGCAAAATAATTGATATCTCTATACAAGTCCAGTCTTTAAAAATGCGGATAAAAGAATTTATCTTACTGTTTCAGCCAATTAACAAGCATTTATCAAGCTCTTACTATGTGCCTGCATTCTCCAGTAACTTTTGGGAAGCTAAGTGGCACAGTTGATAGAATGGTAGGCCTGGAATCAGGAAGACCCAAGTTCAAATCAGGCTTCAGACACTTACTAGCTGTGACCCTGGGCAAGTCACTTAACCCTGTTTGCCTCAGCTTTCTCATCTATAAAAGTAAGCTAGCAAAGGAAATGTCAAACTACTCTAGTATCTCTGCTAAGAAAACCCCAAATGAGGTCATGAAGAATTGGACATGGCTAGGGCAGTTAGGTGGCACAGTGGATGGAGCACCAGCCCTGGAGTCAGGAGGACCTGAGTTCAAATCTGCTCTCAGACAGTTGACACTTACTAGCTGTGTGACTCTGGGCAAGTCACTTAACTCATTGCCTAGACAACACAAAAAACAACAAAAAAAGAGTTGGACATGACTGAAAAGACTGTATAACAACAATACAATGAGAGAGATGGAGCATAGGGTTTTGAGAATTATAAGGAAGTCAGCATCTTGGATTGTAGTGTGGGTAGAGGGGTGTAAAATATAAGACTGGAAAGGTAGGTAGGGGCCAAGATGAAGAGAAAGGAAAAGAGAAAGAGTACAATAATCTAATCAGACTCAGTAGGGTCATATTAGAGTCACTTAACCTCTATTTGGTTCAGTTTCTTCAACTTTCAAATGAGGATATAATAATGGCATTTACCTTCCAGTGTTATTGTGAGGATCAAATGAGATTTTATACATACACACACACACACACACTATACACACATTATACATGTATACATACACATATTTATTTGTGCTTGGCACACAGTAGGTACCTAATAAATGCTTGTTTCCTTCCTTCCTTCGACACAACTGGGTATGTTAAAATGAGATCAAAAGCTCTTATCTAATCTCACTAGCTTGGTTACAGAAATCAAGCTATGTTAAGACAAAAGGGACAAAGACAAAAAAACTCTCTTTTACAATCACCAATCAGGTCAGTCACTACCAGTCTTTACCTTTTTTTGGCAAAATGGCTCTTACTGGTGAATGGTCTATCAGGAAATAGTCATTTGGATCGACATATTGGTCAAGTTCTATGATTTTTTCCCCAGAACACTGTGTCATCCCATGATCACTTGTGATAATTAGGTTCACGGTATTCCACAACTTTTCTTTCATCAGCTCTTTGATGAGGTACCCTAACTTACTGTCAATATCAGAAATGACAGGGTCCATGAGTGGATTGTCAGGCCCCAAATTATGGCCCATCTCATCAGGATCCTCCCAGTAGAGAAGAGCAAGATTTATGGGTTTCTTTAACTTAAACCACTCAATAACTCTTGCGACTCTGTCTTCAAATGAAACAGACTCATTGTAAGGCATATAATAAGTAGGAAATTTTTCATGTATTTTCACGTCTGTCCCAGGCCACATTGCAGCACCAGTGTCATGGCCTGCTATTTGATTTGTGATCCATATCGGAATTGCATCTTCCCAAAATTCTGAATCATAGATCGTCATGTCCTCCAAGGAGAAGGTTTCATTCAAGGTAGAATCATACATGTCATTGGCAATTATGCCATGACTCTCTGGGTAGAGACCAGTCACCAAAGTATAGTGATTAGGATAAGTCGTTGTAACAAAAACATTAGTAACTTTCTTGACATGTACACCATACTCCATGATATAATCGAAATGGGGTGTGGGGACTCTGTAGATGTAATCCCAACGGAATCCATCAAAAGAAACAAGAAGAACTTTCTGCTCATCTTGTTGGTGAGAAAATGTGATCGAAAACATTAATGCAGACAGTGTGAAAAACACACAGCAGAATTTTGAATCCATTTTCAAAAAACAATCTGTGGAGTAAACACAGGCATGTTAGCATCAATTGTTCTCAACACTTCATAGTAACTTTCAGTTGATTACATATCTCCATCCCCCATAAATGATTGAGAAAGGTTCATTTTTCTAATCATGGACTGTGATGAAGCATAGCAGAACACTATCTATATTTACTATGAATCAAACTATATCTATGCTTAGGAGGCCCTTAACTACACTAAAAATTATTTTTTCTTGCTTTTTAGCATTTTTTACAAAAGGACTCCTTTAAATAGTTAACTCCTGCTAAAGCAAGGTATATTCCATACATGCATACATAAACATGTATTTTATGAGTAAAGTCGGGCATCTTGACAGCAGGGAAAACAACGCATAAATTCATTAATTGTATTTTTATGTACACTTCTATACTTGAAGCCAATCGTGTTAGTTTCTAATATTTTTTCTAAATTCTACCTTCATTAGAGATTATGTTGTTATTTGTTGTTTTTGTTCAGTCATGTCTGACTCTTCATGACCCCGTTTGGGATTTTCTTGGCAGAGATACTGGAACGGTTTGTCACTTCCTTCTCCAGTTTATTTCACAGATGAGGAAACTGAGGCAAACAGGGTGAAGTGACTTGCCCACAGTTATACAGCTAGTAAGTGTCTGAGACCAAATTTGAACTCAGGAAGACGTGTCTTCCTGACTCCAGGCCCAGCACTCAATCTATAGTACTACCTAGCCACAGGAAAATAAACAGATGAGCCTCTGAAACTCAAACACATTTATAAAATACAATCTGCTTTTATTTATTTACTAGGGTGAAACAGAATTAAGGCACTAACTCTCACATATTTTTAAACAGCACAAAAATCGGATCAACCCTAGCCTACTGATGTTGGCATTCGATTTGTAAAATATTTCTAAAGCAGACAAATAGTATTTGAAAAATGAGAAATTGTTCCCTTCAGACTCTGGAACTTTAGGGACCCTTGTCCCTGGATGAGGGATAAGGAGAGGCATCATGACCTCTTTTATAGACGGAATTCCCACTACTAATGAATATTGGTAGCTGATCAGAAACTTACAGTCTTGGAGAGATGATTAGAGCATTGCCATGTCAAAGTCCCACAACATACTTACAGTCATTCAATCTCAGTATTGGAAGGGGCTTCATAATTTATCAAGGCCAATGTATACTCAAATGGGGAGGCTAGGTGGCAAAGCAGATAGAGTGCTGGGCCTGGCATCAGGAGGACTCGTCTTCCTGAATTCAAATCTGACCTCAGACACTTACTAACTATACAACCCTGGACAAGTCACTGAACCCTGTTTGTCTCAGTTTCCTCATCTGTAAAATGAGCTGGAGAAGGAAATGACAAACCATTCCAGTATCTCTGCCAAGAAAATCCCAAATGGGGTCCATCCCTCTTTTGAACAACTGTAATTGCAGGGATGTTTTTTCCTTATATCTGCCTGGAATATGTCTCTTCACAATATCCATCTGAACTTCCATCAGACCCTACTGAATCTGCCTGGCATTCCTCCTTTTGGATCCAAGTAAATCCTTCTCCCACCAGACAGCACTTCATGTCCTTGAAGACAGCAGTAGTATCCTTGTTTTTTATTCTCCAAGCTAGAGACCCCCTCAGTTTCTTCGTTATCAATATTCAGCTTCATTCTATTTACACACCTATGGACATACTCCAGCCTGTCAACATCCTTCTTAAAATGTGGGACCTTGAACTGAAAACTCTAATCAGGATCCTGCCTTCATCTGGACACTGTATACATGGTACTGGACTTGAAGTTAAGAAGATATGGATTTCAATCTCACCCTCAAATCTTATGAGCCATTTGACCAAAAGCAAGTTATTTAACCTCTCTGAGGCTCAGTTTCCTCTTTTGTAAAGTGGGGATAATACCTATATCATCCACTTGGTGCCTCAGCTGCCTTTTTACCCTGGAATTTCCCTTAGGGCCCCAGGCCTTCTGACCATGTAACCTCCCTCTGCCTCTCCAGCTTCCCTTAGCTCCTTCCTGAGTTCCTACTGGAATGTCCATTTTGGAGATAGGCCCACACCAGTCATGCTTCACTCCCTTCCTGGCTCTGCTTCTGACTCTCTGGATTTCCCTACCTTGTACCTACATAAGTACTTTCCCTCTCCACCCTCACTTCTCACCCCCCCCAACTCTCCCTTTTCAGCTTCCTTTTAGGTGTTGTTTTCTCACATTAAAATGTAAGCTCTATGTGTATATAATGCAGAATATAAGCAGGAACTCTTTTTGCTTGTATTTGTATTTTCAGCACTATCAGAGTGCTTGAAATATACTAAGTACTTAATAAAGGGGCAGCTAGGTGGCAAAGTGGATAGGATGCCAGGCCTAGAGTCAGGAAGATCTCAGTTCAACTGCAGCCTCAAATGCTTAATAGCTGTGTGACCCTGGACAAGTCACTTCATCTTGCTTGCCTCAGTTTCCTCATCTGTAAAATGAGTTGGAGAAGGAAATGGCAAACCACTCCAGTATCTGCCGAGAAAACCCCAAATGGGGTCACAGAGAGTTAGACACAGCTGATCAGCAATAACAAGAAATACTTAATATTTATTGCCTGCCTTCCTTCAAAGAGTTGTTGTACAGTTCAAATATAATGAAGGTAAAGCTTCTATAATTTTAGGAATAAGGCACTAGTGGGGTGGGGTGGAGTCAGGAAAGGCTTCATGTAAAAGGTGGCATTAGAATTAAGTTTTGAAGGAAACTAGAGTCCTATATCTAGATAAAAGGGCAGCTAGATGGTGGAGTGGCTAGAATGTTTTACTTGGAGTTAGAGTTCAAATCCAGCCTTACGCACTTTACTTACTAAGGGGCAACTAGGTGGCACAGTGGGTAGAGTGCTGACCCTGGAGTCAGGACGACCCGAGTTCAAATGCAGCCTCAGACACTTTCTAGATGTGTGACCTTGGGCAAGTCACTTCACTCTGGCTGCCTCAGTTCCTCATCTGTAAAATGAACTGGAGAAGGAAATGGTAAAGCACTCCAGTATCTTTGCCAAGAAAACCCCCAAAATGGGTTACTCTGTTGGACACAACAACAACCCTGGGCTAGTCAATTCACTTTTCTCTCAGTGTTTGTTAGAAAAATCTGAAACAAAAAAATCTACTGCAGTGAGTGAGTGAAGGAAAGTCTTCATTATGCTTCTCGAGAGAGAAGTGAGCACAACGCACATTACTAGCACATAGGCACTGGTTTAGCAGTAGAAACAACTTTTAAACTGTTAGTAAGAACCACACTTCACCCATCAGGGCTACTATTGTTCTGGTTCATCTGAGTTATACCCCTCCTGGACAGCCCATGGCATGTTTGTCCATATTCTGTTAACTCTGCCCACTTTATGGGTTCCATGTTAAAAATGGTGGCTATCTCCGCTCTTGGGGTGTGTCAGTTCATGCTTATTAAGCAAGTGCAGTGGAGAAAAGCCTTTGTCTGGCTGAAGCCCGTCCTTGAACCTGGCTGGCTGCAACCAGTTTAGCCTCCACGGCTCTTTCTTAAGAACTAGCTGTTTCTAGAATAGTTTGGAGCATTTTCTGATTGGTTGAGGGACTACCCACAAGATCTTGGAATTTCTTATCCTGCTGTGGAAACCTAACCCCCTAAAATCTTTCTTACATTTCCTCTTCAGCAAAGTTGGGTCAATAATACCATTACCTCACAGGGTTGCTGTTAGGATAAAATCTGATAGCATACGTAAAGCACTATTTAAATGCCATCTATTATTATTATAATATGAAGAACAACAGAAAGGTCAGTTTGGCTGGATTACAATAAAGCTGGAAAGGCTGGTTGGGTCCAGGTTAATAAGAAACTTTCAATATTATGAAATAAATCCTTCCTGATTATCTTTTTTAAATTGAATTTTTATCTTCAGTTGCAAATTCTCACCCTCCCCCACACATTGAAAAGGCAAGAAGAAATATGATCCTGTTAAACATTTAAAATGGAAATGTAGAGGCAACCTATACCTTCCCCCTGAATGACTGTATCTCATTGTTAACTTAATGATATGATGTAGTAGAACAAAAACTAGATTTGGTAATCATTGAGACATGAGTTCAAATCCAAGCTCTGCCACTATTGCTTGTTTGGCCTTCAATTAGGTATATAATCACTCTGAGGTTATATCCTAATATATCAAATGAGAAGTTAGACTTGATGACCTCTAGGGAAGCAGAAGGGAACAATTTATTAAACACCTAAGGTGGGCAATTAGGTGGTGCAGGGGATAGAGTGCCAGGCCTGGAGTCAGGAAGATTCATCTTCCTAAGTTCAAATCCAGCCTCAGATACTTACTTGTTCTGAGGCGTCACTTCATCCTGTTTGCCTCAGTTTCCTCATCTGTAAAATGAGCTGGAGAAGGGCAAACCAATCCATTATCTTTGCCAAGAAGGCCCCAAATGGGGTCACAAAGAGTTGGACAAGCTTGAACAACAACAATAAATATGGTTTGCCAGGCTCTGTGCTAAGACCTTTACAAATAGTTGATCTTTACAACAACCCTGTGAGCTAGGTGCTATTGTTATCCCCACTTTACAGCTGAGTTAACTGAGAAAGGTTAAATGACTTGCCTGGAGTTACACAGCTAGTTAGTTTGTAAAGGTGGATTTGAATTCAGGTCTTCTAACTCCGGGTCCAACGCTCTATGCACTGCACTACAGATTTGCCTCTTTGCCTACCTCCACCACTCAATCTATCCTCCTTAAGGAGCAAGGCACCTCATCTGGTTAATAAGTTCTCAATTTCCTAACGTCACCTACTTCTAGGTCCCTCCCAGAACTACATATTTATGAAGAAGTCAAGGTTCACCAAGCTTCAATAAGCATTTATTGGTGATAAATCAGATTACAAAGTACTCCCAGATCATTTTCTGCCTAATCACCTTCACTGAGGAAGTATTTTTGCCTAAGAATTCTTCAGTGAATTGTTTTGTTCCCCTTTACTTTGGCTGTTAGTGAATGTACCCATCAGATTATGCATGGAACAAAAATCCTGCTTTCCCGAACTTACTTTCTGAAGCGCATGTAAATGTAGAACGGAGATTTTTATAAACACAAACTGACTCATTCTCATAAGCTGCACATTTTGGCATTTTTGGCTAGCCCTGCTGTCCGTTTTCTCTTCTCCCACCCCAACTTCCCCAAACATGACAGAGCTGGGGGAGGATCAAACCAAATCTCCATTATGAAGCCCACAGCTAAAATGGGTTATGAAACACTTCTGATTTTCCTCTAATTTGTTGCAGAAGTCAGAAATAGTGGACAAGAGGGAGGGGCATTTGTTTTTGCTGGCCAACAAAACAAGTTAGAGGAAGGTTACATTTTTTTAAAAAACAGCTTTCTAGTGTTTTGTAACAAGCTGCCGCATCAATGACATCAACCTAGCCTGTTCCACTAAAAAGGGAAACGGGGTGGAAGGAGACAAAGCAGAGCTTCTTTCTGCTCCATTAACTTGGTGTAGCAAGAAATGCAGTTTTGCCGTGTCCTAGATCCTAATTCTCTTAACTCACTAGGGAACGCTGCAAGTGAAGAGGTGGATTTGGGGAGGTGGGGGTAATGCAGGGCCCAAGGGTAGGCCGAAGAGGGGAGGAGAAATTTAGGTTTGGCTCGCAGAGAAAATGAAAAGGGACTAAGAACCAGGATCTAGGTGTCTTTGAGGAGTTGAGGGGTTGGGGGGATGGCGCTACTTAACAGAGTTACTTATTCTATCTTCGTTTAGGGCAAGTAGCCCGCATTGGGTGATGAATTCTCATTTCCTCAACATCACGCACACGTATTATATAAGGTGTGTGTTTACAAGGTGGGCTCTGTTTGTGTGTGCGCAGGCGCGCGCGTGTGTGTTTACATGCCCTGTGGGCTGCGTGTGCCTTCGCGCTTGTGTACAGGATGCATTCCATATCTGTGAGTATGCATGAGCATGCATGCACGTAATCGAATCTCAGTGTGCGTGAGTGTATAAGCATGCAGACGCAGTGTGGGTTCCCCAGAGAAAGAAGGGGAATCGCCGCCCCTTCCCGAACCACATTCCCTCTCCCGGGGCTCTAAATCTCCGGCTTCAACCTGGGTGGGGAATGAGAGGGGTGAGGGGCTCCTTTCCCGCCCCAGCAGACCAGGGATCCCAGGGAGTGGGGGATGGGGTTGTAAAGAAAGGCATTGGACGGACAGCACAGACCCAAGGCTCGCTCACCTGCTAGTTTCCGGACGCTCGGCACTGCACCTGACGCGTCCCAACCCACCTTCCCCGAAGGCTTAAAGAAAGGAGCTGTCCGAAGTGGCCAGACTTTCTGTCAATCAGCCGAAAGAGGGAAAGGTGGGGGTGGGAGCTGATGCTCTGGAGAACGAACTTGGGCAGGACTTCGGAGGCGGAGCAGAGGTGGGGTCAGGGGTGGGAGCACCCAAGTATTGGCCAATGTAAAAGGAAGTAGGGGAGCGTGGCCCCTCCTTGTCGCCGCTTCCTCCTCCCAGCTCTAGCGTCAGCCGGCCTATGGAGCTGCTCTTTCTCTACTGTTATTGGCCTTGACGATGAAAGGTGCATTGTCGATTTGTGCAGCCATCAGCCGGGTTAATTCTCTTGAGGCATATGATTCGAGAACTATCTTTTCTCTTGGCTTAAGCTTTAACTATATTTGTTAAAATATATTTTGGGGGAGTTTAAGGGAGTTACAGTAGTGGACAAATTTGATTCTTGTCCTCCCCGACCGCCTCCCCCCACCCTATCCTGACTCTTGGGTTCCAACTCTACATTTGAAAGAAGAGTGACTAACAAAGTAGCTTCCCTCAGATGGACCCCTGCTTCTACTTGTAACCTCCTTCGTAAGCTCCTCGAGGGCAGAGATACTCAATTTTGTCATTGAATCTACAGAGCCTGACACATGGTAGACACTCAATGATGAATTTATCCCATCCATTTTTGTATTCTGCAGTCAATTCATTGCTTCTCCACCCACCCCAGTTCTTCAGTTTATCCCTTTCAATTGTCTCATTCCTTGCTACCTGGAAATATATCCACTGGCTCATTCCTCATTACCAGGAAACACCCAAGTTTCTTCCATCTCTAAAAGACCCTCACTTAACCCTATCATCACCTCAAGTTAGTGTCATCCTATATCTCTCCTCCCTTTAATAGCCAGACTCCTAGAAAGAACAGTCTACTGTTGTTGCCTCCATTTCTTCTTGTCTCACTACTTCTCAACCTTTTGTGATCTGGTTTCTGATTTCTTTATAATTAATACTGTTCTCTCCAAAGTTGCCACTGATCTTAATAGCCAAACCCAATGGATTTTTTTTTCCTCAGTCCTCATCTTTTTTTGATATCATCATCATGATATAAGGAAGCTTTTGGCTGGGGTTGTTACTTGTTTATGCTTCAGCTTGTTGGCTTGATGGATATTTATTTGTTTGGGAGTCCCTGGTAGCTACAGTAATTTTGATTTTAGCTTGGGACTCTCATCTTCTGGTTCCTAACCTCACCCTCAGATTTCTGACTCCACTTCAAGAATTGTGTTCTTGGCTCAAAAAAGGGAGGGGGGATTTGTTGCCATCATAAAAAAAAGAAAAATCTCTTTTTATACCCCCTTCCCTATTCCTACTAAACATGTCCTAGAATAAATATAATTTGTATTTCTCCCAACTGGATCAGAACCTCATCTCAAGGAATTTTTAGGAATATGTGAGGAGTAGACAGGATTGATCAAGAGAATTTCATGAACGAATGGGTGAGCTTGGGGTGGGAGTACAAGGGAGACTTTGGAACTTTCATTGACTTTTCTAGGAAGGGTCTGTACCTGAACTTTCTTGCCTGGTGGAGGATAGATCTGTGTGATTTGTGATGAAATGGTTGTTGAAAACTCCTATGGGATGGATATTTTTTGGAGGATCCTCTCCATGTGCTGAACTATTAAAGGACAGGCTTCCCCCCCTTCCCTTTTCTTATAGAAGAGTTAGGATCAGACTGAAGTCTTCAGAAGGAAGGGTTTCCCTCTCCCTTGGAGCTACTTTAGTGCAAGGCAGGTGGAAATCCTATGTTCCCAACTTGATGCAGCTGTAGAGGTGGGAACCACACAATCTAAGTGGAGAGAGTTCCTGACACCCAGCTTCTGGATGAGTGTTGAGAATTTTTCCTTGGAGACTTTGCCTCCCTAGCAACCCCAACTTCACAAGTTTTTGAATTCACCCTTTTAGAAATAAGAAATACAGGAAATGGGGTATAGAAGTCTATCCTACCCTACAGGAAAATAGAAGGGGAAGGGGATAAGAGAAGGGGGGAGAGATAGAAGAGAGGTCAGAATAGGGGAAGGGATATTCAGAATGCATGCCGTCTTGGGATGAGGGGAGGGGTGAGATGGGGTGAAAATTTGGAACTCAAAAACTTGTGGAAGTGAATGTTGAAAATTAAAAATAAATTAATTTATATAAAAAAATAAAAAAATTTTAAAATTTTTTTAAAAAGAATTCACCCTTTTATCAGAGAAGGCGAAATTGCTGGACAATGTCCAGTACTAGAATCTAGCCCTCTAGAAAGAGAAGAAGGGATTTCCTGGGGAGTACCCACCTTGAGAGTTGCCTCCCTAGCAACTCTGAGCATGAGAGTGCTGAAATCTGACCTTCTACCAAGAGAAGGTGATTTCTTAGGCAGAGATAGCATTTTGGAGTGGTCACTCTGTGACTCATGAAATTGGAAGAGTAGCAAGCGATTGAGTCACAATAAAGGGTGGCAAGGGATATGGATTACGTACTCCACTATTACCATGATTTATTAGAACAATTTGGATCTGGCGGGAAGTTAAGGTGCCCAAGTGTTTTTCCTTCTGGAGGAGTCCAATCCCCCCAGCGTGGTGTCATAAGGCTATATAACTGTATAAGTCACTATGATGTAAAAGAGAAGATTCATTAGAATGTTATAGTGTTCCCATTTGGGCAACTTCAAGTTTCCATTCTGAAGGGACTCAATCACAAGGTGGTACTATGAGTCTGGGAGACTGCATGCACTTTTGTGTAAAGTGGGATTTACCAGAATGTCAAGGGGCTGCCACACCATCGACCCTAAGTTCATTTCCCTTCTAAGGAGAGTCCAAACCAAATGATGATGCTGGAACCTTGTGAAATGTGAGACTCACTGGAGAGAAAGAATTACATTGATTGTGTGAATTCTGTGGATTTTTTTTCCTGTGGCGTAGACAAGGTTACCTAGTACCTTCATTATTAAATGGAATACTGTATAGGATTTGTGGGACCTTTTTCACTCAATTCTGTGACAATTTAAACAATCTATATTTTGAGTTTTCCTGGAGAAAACTCTGAATAGAGAAATAACAATCCAGAGAGAAAAGCCAAAGCTACTTTAGGGCCATCCCAAGATTAGACCTGATCCCTGTAAACTCAGAAGTTGATGGTTCTGAGCCAACAGTATTTATTTTTTGGAGTAATAATGCATTTTTAAGTTTCCAGAAGATTGGGAATTGGGTTGAGGGAAGTGGGGACCATCACGGTAGCTGACTGATGCTTTAAACTTCAACCATGGTGATGTTACAGATTCCCAAACTCTCATCCTCTTAAGTTCTATCCAGTCATCATGGTGAAACACTCTCCAGGCAGTTATTTCTGCTTGGCCTCACCCAAAGACACTGGAAAAAATATGCATGTTGGTCCAGCAGAGTGCTGAAGACGTTTGAATTCATGAAGATGAGTGTTATTGGCTCTAGGCCTAGCACTCGTCTATTGGACCACCTAGCTGCTCATTGATTGACTCTAGTTAGGTAAATAAGATTATTGAAAAATGAATGGAAACCACAGGGAAAATATATTTATCTACATAAGGAAGAATGCTCCAATAATTTAAACTGTAGAGAAAAAGAATGAGTTATCTCATGAAGTAGTGAGTGTTTCATCAGTAGAGATGTTCAAAAAGAGGCTGCATAAATAACTCTCTAAGATGTTGTAATGGTCCTCAAATTATAATCTGCAGACCCCAGGGCCTTCTATTGTGGATCACTGTGAGACCCTATCCGGGTCCATTTATCTTCTTTTTTAACAAGTTGCTGGCTTGCACTCAAGTAGGGTCACCAAATAAAAACTGAAAAATCACTGACAAAATAAACAAAAAAACCCTGCACATACCATGATATATCTTCTTTTAAATTTTTTTAAAAATGTATTTAATTTTTACTTATGGAATAAAAAAAGCAATTCCATAATTTGTATAATAAAAAAAGATTGCACGTGAAACTGCAAATCAATTATGTACAATTTGCTATTCCTTTTAAATATATAATGAAGTTATCCTGTAAATTTTTTTCCTTTTTTCTCCCCCCTCCACCCTAGAGATGGCTACCATTACACACAAATAGGCATGTGTGTGTACATATATAATACACACACACACACACACACACACACACACACACATATATATTATTCTATACATACTTCTATTTATCAGTTCTTTCTCTGGATGCAGATAGTTATCTTTCTTCATAGGTCCTTTAGAGTTAATTTGGGTATTTATAAGTCAAAATGACTTATTTGCTCAAAGTCATTCTTAAAACAATATTGCTGTTACATGACATATCTTTAAGAAGTTAACTAAGTTGTTTAAACACCAGTCATGGACAATCCTACAATCAAATTATACCTGTGAAATAGTTATGAGGCAGGATATTATTTATAATATGGAATACTGACGATTATGTGCAGGGAAACTCAGGGTCATGAGGTTGGGATGATGAAGGGAACAGAATCCATATTTCCTTATTCCAAAATATAGGGTTCAGCTGTGCACGCAATCCATGGATGACTTCTGCTGCCCATTGAAAGTCTGGTTCAAATAATATAGCTAGTAAGCAGTAATTATCATGGAGCAAAAAGGACAAGACAGACAATCCCTTCTTGCCCATCATCACCTTTCACCTGCCTTACTTTCTAGGTCTGATTTCTGATCCTACTGCACTGATTACTCTTTATACTATGGCAGCCAAAGCTATGTGTGAAGGTATAAGGTGAAGATCTATGATTTCTTTACTATAGGGACTGCCCTCCCCACTAACCCCTACTGCTAGCTAGACTTAGGGAGATAAGTATCACAGGGAGATAAGTGCTCTAGCCAGGGCAATACACGAGCAAGGGTCAGGGGTAGGATTTGAACCAGATCTGTGAGCATGAAACCCACTATGCCAGCTGCCTCAAGCAAAAAATCTGAAAAGAATTGCAATCATTCATTAATATTTAATGATATAATTTAAATTCATATAAGCATCATCAAAATAACAAACAATTATTTTCCCCTTGATAACTGAATTTATACAATCCCCTATCCTGACCTGGTGGCCCTTAATCCCTCTTTTCTTCAATGTTTTTGGGGAATGGGTCAGGCATCATGCCTTCCTGGAATCTCTAAAGCTTGCTAGGGGCCACAAAGGCCATTCTGTTTCTTCTGAAGGGGCTGGAAAAGCTTCTTCTGAATCTGGAGTAGGAGCCTCTTCGTTATGGGGTGGCCCAGGGTATGTCTTCATCACAAGGTTCTTGTATCCAGGACTTGGCTATAGCCTAGTGTGTAGAATAATAAAAACTTAGCATGCATATGACTTGTCACCTTTTCCCTGAAACCCCTCCACCCCCATCCCAAAGTATCCCCTCCAAACCAATATATAAAGCCAAGTTCCTACAGTCACCCACTAGCCCCAGCTGTGTGATGATAACGTCTCATGCCATCAGTAATACTCTTAGATTGGACAGATAATATACAACCTGGAAGGAAATACAAATATAACTTTGGTTTTGGATAAAGCAAGATGATTTAGTAGGCCTGGATGATGACGTTAAGGTTTATTTCAATGACTAATGTGGATCATATGTTGAAGAGTTACAAGGGGTCTTAGTGGTTGTCTAGTCCAATTGCCTTATCTACAATGAGGAAACTGAGGCCCAGAGAGGTACCCAAATTTGCACAGATAGTAAGCAGTCAGAGCTGGAGTTTGAACTCATACCCTTTAACAACAAATTCTCTTTCCACTAAACACACTACCTCCATTATTATTCTCCTATGGCACTTACCATATTTTCCCTTGTATTAAGAGTTGTTTATTCTTCTTATCCTTCATTATTAAACTGTAAGCTCCTGAGTTCAGAAACTATGGCCTATTCACATTCATATCTCCATAGTGTTGCCCAGAGTAAGAATTCAATGACTGCTTCGTGAACACATGACTTATTGAACTACTGAAACTGCTCATGAAATATTTGCAAGAGAAGCGATCTCGCAGGCAAGCTGTATGTGAGTCAGTGCTGCAGAAATTGTTCAATTCTTTATACTAGCTTGCTCCACAGATGGATTAAATATACTGCCCTCTTCTCTAACGCCTCCAGTCTTATACATTCTCTTGATTTGCTTAGTGAATCATTCATTCATTCAAAGAGAGTAAAAAACTTAACTTGAGCCCAAACTGGATCAAAATAGCATCAATTACAGATAAGTGGGATTTGATGAAGTTTTTCTGTATGTGCTAGGAATTTAGCCTCCTGGATACAAGAACTTACAGATACAAGAACTCCTTACAGCTCCCAGATGTGCAGATTTTCAAATCCTGTTGCTTCATGAAACCTGAGGACCACACAACAAGAGGAGGAATTATTTCTTTGTTTTGGCTCCAGAACTGAATACGGTGCCTTGCATGTAATAGGTGCTTAAGAAATGCTCAGATTGGATTGGATTTAGCAGTCAAGGACCAAATCACTCTAGAGATGTGACTAAGGAATGTGAGTAAAAGGTAGCAGTGATCCTTTTGGGCATTTGACTTTTTATTCCCATAAAATGATTTGAAGATCACCTTATGACCTCTCTGCTGGTGACAGCATCACATGACTCCTCTTCACTTACCTTATGGACCAACCAAATTGGCCTCCTTGATATTCCTCACAAAGAACATTTGACATTTTTCCTTTTTTGTTTACATAATATTCCATCTCCCATATCTATGCACAGGCAATATATTATTCCTCATGCCTAGAATGCACTTCTTTCTCATCTATACCTCTTAGAATCCCTAGCTTACTTTAAAGCTCAGGTAAAGTAGTAGCTTCTTCCTATACGAGTCCTTTCTGATCATTCCAGTGACAACCTTACAACATTATGTTTTGATAGGGAGCATAAGGGAGTGGCTAGAGAGCTGGTCTTAATGCTAGGAAGACCTGAATTCTCTTCTATGTCCACTTTTACATGAACATGTTGTGTCCCTCAGTAGAAAATAAACTCCTTGAAGGAGAGGATACTTCATTTTTGCCTATGTATCCCCAATGCCTAGCATACTTCTAGTAGACTCTTACTAAATACTTGGTGATTGACTGAATTATAAAAACTTGCTCTTGAAGATAAATTTTTATTTCACCTAGGAAATTCCATTCTCAAATGTTGATGTACCTCTCAATGGTATTTTAAAAAAAACATTCTGCTTTCTGTGTGTGGGAAGAGTTCAGGGCACCAAAAACACACATGGTCTGCTTCACAATTTTTCCTAGAATCAACCCTACTTTTTGGTTATTTTCAGAAAGAAAGTTTTTTTGCTCACAGCAGATCTCAGCGGCTGATGCTGCTTTCAACATTAATGTTTCGTCTTCATTTTCCTCCATCTAGAAGATACATACAGATATTCCAAATTCAGTTTCCTGGATATACCAGCCACTGGCTAGTTTATTAAGGCAGTAGACAAAAATAAGTGACCCCTTCTGAAGTGGCCTGTAACACCTTTTATTGATTCAAGGAGTGATACAGACCATGTTCACAATCAGTTCTGATTGAATGGTTCAAGCAAGAAGTGTTCTTACTTAACACAAATAGTTACTTTTAAGTGGGGTGAAATAATCAGTGGAGCCCCATCCTTAAAAAAACAAACAACAATTCTACATCATCGCATACCCTTTTATCATTTGACCTGGACTTTTACTATCCACCAAAAATAATATGCTAATTCTCATCTCCATGTTTTTGATTGTGTTCCCTCTGCTAGGAATGCTTTTTCCTTCTTCCTTCCATCTATGTAAATGTTACTCATCCTCCAGCTTACATCCTACATCTTCCATAAAGTCTTTCAGACCTCAATAAGTTCATTTCCACCTGAACTTTTACAGTATTTTTTTAGTGTATACCACACAACTGAGCATTTAATCATTGTTATTGTTATACTTTTTTTTTTTTGCAAGAACAGCAGAATCTGAACCTATATTTTCATGTGTCAAACTCCTAGTACCAAATTCTCTCCACCAGTGTAGATTCATTTGTAACTTACGGTCTAAGAGTTGCCTGAGTGAACTGAATGGCTTAATGACCTGCCTATGGCTACACAGATAGTATACAATTATCCCTTTCACATCATGACTTTCACCATCACAGTTTCATTATATCATGGGTTGACATAAGAAATGAAATGAGAATTTTTTGGGATTTTTGCGGAAGCCACAGACAACGCACAAAGGCCAGCAGACAACACAGAAAAAGTTTAGAAACTCAGAAATGCATAAAATATTTGTTTAGTATTGTATAACATCAGGATGTTTTATCTTCTAATACCATAATAATTCAGACTTCTCTGGTATGAAGGGAGGGCCAAAAAAATTTTACACAGATTTTCTATCTTCTACCTTGTGCCCCCAGCCCCTAAGATGTGGAAAGGGTAACTATTTCAGAGGCAGGACTTAAACCTGGATCTTATTGGCTCAGAGGCTGGCCTTTTATCATTACTTTACCTCTTTATCAATAATACTATCTAGGGGCAGCTAGGTGGTGCAGTGGATACAGCACCACCCCTGGAGTCAGGAGGACCCGAGTTCAAATGCAGCCTCAGACACATAATACTTCCTAGCTGTGTGACTCTGGGCAAGTCACTTAACCCCAATTGCCTCACTAAAAAAAAAAATGGAAAAAAAATAATACTATCCAGTGATGTGCTGGGAAATATTTAACAATTGACTCCCCCAGGGGAAAATTGTGAGCATAACATTTTAAAGTTTAATCAGTATTACATTTTCCCCCATCACTTTAAGTCTAGACAGTCGACAAAATAATAAAATAAACTCTGATTTGTAACATTTGCTGATTTATGAGGTGTAAATAGATGTTCACATTTAAAGTTAGCTCTCGTGAGCTGGTTTAAACTGGCTCCTGGATACTCCTGCTGTTATCTAATTTATTTCATAGAGTTATAGACTATCCATTGGTAGGTACTATAGAGGGCACCATGCCCAAATCCTACCTGAAACATGAATCACTTTTCAATAGCAGTTCTCAAACTATTTGGTCTCAGGATCTCTTTACACTTTTAAAATTATTGAGGACTAAACAGCTTTTGCTCATGTGGGTTATATCTACTGGTATTTACCATATTAAAAATTATAAGTGATACATCTAAAAATATATATTATTTCACCTAAGGTAATAATAATTACATGCGATTATAAATAGCATATTTAATAAGCAATAACTATGTTTTCCAAAACAAAAAAGTAAAAGGACAACACGAATAATATAGAAATATGATTTGCATGATTGCACATGTATAATCTATGTCAAATTGCTTACCATCTTAGGAAGGGAGAGGTGAGAGAGGGAGAGAATTTGGAACTCAAAATTTAAAAAAAAGAATGTTAAAATTGTCTTTACATGTAATTGAGAAAAATAAAATATTATTTAAAAAATAGTGAAGAGTGTCATTGCTTTACATATTTTTGCAAATCTCTTTAATGTGTAGTTTAATAGAAGACAGTCGGATTCTCACATCTGCTTTGGCATTCTATCTGTTGTGATATATTGTTTTGGTTGAGGCATATGAAGGAATTCCAGACACACAGATATGTGGTTAGAAAAGGAAGGAGTATCAGTAGGCAAATAATGACTCAGCATAATTATGACAGTGGTTTTGACCTCTTAGCAAGAGTGTGGAGAATCCACAGGGGTCTGTAAGTTATAATTTGAGGACCATTACAACATCCTGGAGAGGTATTTATACAGCCTTTGTTTGAATACCTCTACTCACTACTTCATGAGGTAGCGCATTCTATTTCTGTATAGTTTTAATTATTAGGGCACTCTTCCTTATATATTATTCTTATATATTATATATATATTTTATATATATATATATATTATATATTACACATTATATATATATTCTCCCTATAGTTTCCATTCATTTGCAATTGTCTTATTTACCTAACTAGAGTTAATCAGTGGACAGCGAGATAGGTAGAGAGCCCAGCCTATAGTCAGAAAGACTCCTCTCCCTGAGTTCGAATCTGTCTTCAGATACTTACTAGCTGTGGGACCCCGGGGCAAGTCATTTAAGCCTGTTTGCCTCAATTCTTCATCTCTAAAATGATTTGGAGAAGGAAATAGCAAACCACTCCAGTATCTTTGCCAAGGAAATCTCAGATGGGGTCATAAGGAGTCAGGCACAACAGAGTCCATCAACCAACCAGTCAACAGGCATTTATTAGTCACCTACTATATACCAGACAGGGTGAGTTCTTGAGAAGAAAAACCACTTTTTATCCTTCTTTGTAGTTCCCCTACCCCATGTTCTGAAACAGAGTAATTAAACATTAGAGTAATAAATACTCTTTGGTGGTTGATTGATGTTAACAGTGAGTAGTAGCTCTAAACAATTCAAGTCTCTGGTAGTTACTTAACCTTCTAGGATACTGTTTTCTATTGTTTTCAAAATGTTAATTAATTAAAAGATGCGTAGCAATAGATGATGATCAAATGATTTCCTGGATGGGTTACTCATTCTCATTTAGTACAGTTTCATGATATTTATGGCAAAATTACTGCTGAATAAAATAGGGTTAATTCTGCCATTCCCCATAACTCTTCCCTTCTCTTCTCCACAAACATCGTCAGTCCTATAGAGTTAAATCAAGCATGATTACTTACCAGGAGATCGTAGACTTTGCCATAAAAATGGGGAAAGTTGATTTCTCCCTCAGGTTGAAGATTCTTTAAGAATTCCCTAAGTGGCTCTGATCAGAGGAATGAAGAACAATCCTTAAGCACAATTCTGGAACTCTGAAAGAAGTAGAATTTCTGTGTCAGGGAATTCAACAACCTAGTTACTGAAAGTAATATGATATGCAGTATGGCAACTATTGCAATAGTTGTTCAATCAATCAGCAAGTGTTTGTTAAGCCCTTGCTATGTGCCAGGCATGATGCTAAACCCTGGGGATGCAAGCAAGCAAGCAATCAAGCAAACAAATAAATAAATAAACAAATAAATAAATGAATGAATTAATAATAATAATAATCCCTATCCTTAAGGAGCTTACATACTGATGTAATTCATACTATCCATCTTCCACACAGCAAAGAGATATTCTTGATTTTTTAAAAATTTTAAAAATTTTTTCCTCTATTACATGTAAAAACAACTTTTTAACATTCTTTTTTTAAAAAAAGTTTTGAGTTCTAAAGTTATCCCTCCTTTCTCCTCCCCTCTCCCTGAGATAGTAAACAATCTGATATAGGTTATATATGTGCAATCATGTAAAACATTTCCATATTATTCATTTTATGGAAGAAAATTAGAAGAAAAAGAACAAAAAAGGGAAGAAAGCAAGGAAAGGAAGGAAGGAAGGAAGGAAGAAAGAAAGAAAGAAAGAAAGAAAGAAAGAAAGAAAGAAAGAAAGAAAGAAAGAAAGAAAGAAAGAGAAGAAAAGAAAGAAAGAAAGAAAGAAAGAAAGAGAAGAAAAGAAAGAAAGAGAGAGAGAGAAAGGAAGGAAGGAAGGAAGGAAGGAAGAAGGAAGGAAGGAAGGAAAGAAAAAGAAAGAAAGACATGCTTTGATCTGTATTCAGACACCATCAGTTCTTTCCTTGGAGGCAGATGGCATATTTCATCTTGAGTCCTTTGGGATTGTCTTGGTTCCCTGTATTGCTGAGAATAGCTGTCATTCACAATTGTTCATAAGTACAATATTGTTGTTACTATGTACAAAGGGATATTTTTTTTGAGGCAATTGGAGTTAAATGACTTGCCTAGGGTCACACAGCTAGTAAGTGTCTGAAGACAGATTTGAACTCAGGCCCTCCTTACTCCAGAGCCAGTGCTCTATCCACTCTATCAACCTAGCTGCCCCAAAGTGATATCCTTAAAGTATAGCTAACTATATGTAAAATATAAGCAATCACATTATTCTCCTGCTCAGAATGTTCCAAGGGATTCCAAGGGCAAAATACAAGTACTTTTGGTTGGCATTTAAAACCCTTCACTATTTGTCCCCAGAGGATTTTTCTAGTTTTGTGAATTATTCCTTCACACATTCTATGTTCTAGCCAAACCGGACTCCTTGCTGTTCCCTCACACATGACATTCATTTCTTGTCTCTCTACTTTTACAGTGTTTTCTATGCATGGAGTACATGCCATTCTAATATCTACCTCTTGGAATCTCTAGATCTTTTCATAGTAAGGTTCTTAGATGAGAACATTACTGATCCTAACATGTCCTCCCCTCTTTCCCGTGAATTACTTCATAGATATTTATGTGTGCTTGTATGTGTTCATTTAATTTCCTCTGAGTAAAATGTAAGCTTCTTGAGGGCAAGGGCTATTTAGTTCTTGCTTTTACATGCCAAGTTCCTAGCACATAGTTGCTAAGGCTTATTCATTGATTGAGAGGAGAAAGACTTGAAATCAGGAGAGACCTGATTTTGACTCCTGGACCAAAAAATCTTTAATGGCTCACAATTGCCTTCAGGATGAAACACAAAATCCTCTGTCTACATTTTTCAATTCAGTCATTTTCCAGTCATGTCCAACTCTCCATGACCCCATTTTTGGGGTTTTCTTGGCAAAGTTATTGGAATGGTTTGCCATTTCCTTTTCCAGGTCATTTTACAGATGAGGAAAATGAGGCAAAATGAAATGACTTGCCCAGGATCACACAGCTAAGAAGTGTTTGAGGCCAGATTTGAACTCAAGAAGAAGACTCTTCTTGACTTCAGGCCCAGCACTCTAACTTCTGTGCCACCTAGCTGCCTGTTTAGATCCCTCTAAAGTAATGATTTACACCTACTGTTTCCTTCATTCTCTCTTTATTGGCCAAACTGGCTATACATGGTCATCCGATCATCTCCTACCTCTGAGACTTTGCATAGGTGCTTCCTCATGTCTAGAATGTAGTCCCACCTTATTTCCACTTCAAACAATCCCAAGCTTCCTTCAAAACACAACTTTTGTCTGCAAGTCCTCTCAGAATTCTCCATAGCTATTGGGACTCTCTTCCTCTTGACATCATTTTGCATACTTTTGTATATATTTTGTATTTAATTATCTACTTACATTTTCTACTTAAACATCAGAATGTAAGTTCTTGGAGTTTGGTGACTGTTTCATTTTCATCTTTGAATCCCCTAGCCTGGAACAGACTAGGTCCTTAATAAATTCTCATTGAATTGGATTGAACCACTGGGGACATTGGAGGGCCTCTGCAGGAGAAGTTATTATGGTCCTTGATCAAAAGAAGCCTGGTCCTGAATAACTGAGCCTGGCTATCCCATTTCCAACAATACTCAATTGTTTTGACTACTCGGGGGTCATTGTCTTTAAGAAGGATCAGAAGTGAGCCCAAGCTTTTCTCTACTTGATCCACAAACAGAGGTTTTTATCGACAAAAGAGAGCAGGTGACCATAAAGAGTGACAGCGGCCAGGTGTATGGGCGTTATCTCCTACAGGAACAAGATGGAGGAAAGACAACAATTAGCGGTGAAGACTGTCTCCATTAGTATAATAATCAGGAAATGCGATCTCTATGCAATAAAGAGGACTTGGCATAGTTTCATCCTGCAGTGGAGAAACTCAAAAAGTTTCTTGCTACTTGGGGGCAAACTTTTATTATATTTACACTCTTGGATTGTGATCCTGACATTGGGGCCCTGCCTCATATCTGGTTCTGCATTCCCAGTCCCTAGCACAGTTCTGTGCAATAATAGGTACTTCATAAATGTTTGTTAAATTGAACTGTATTGAACTGACCATAGTTAATTGCTCTTTTGAGGGAGGAGAGAAAGCATGGCTTAACTGATAGAGAGGATAGAGAACTGTTGGACAAAGGGAGACCTACCACTGACACAAGCTGCTTGTGTGACCCTTGACCTCCTAGTATCATAAAAAAATTCTCCAACATGAGTTGAAGAGCAAATGCTGATCTACACTAACGGGGTATTTGCCTGATTGGGAATGAAATCTCAGTTCTAGTCAAATTATATAATAAGCTTTTTTTTTGAGCGACATCTTCTTAAGGACTCACAATAGAGAGAATAACCCTTTAAGTTAAAATATCAAGTCCAAATTCTTTTGCTTGACATTGAAAGCTCCCCCATCATTTACTGCTCCTCAGGAAAACTTTCTGGATATCTCTAGTGGAGCAGTCTACACTTGGGACATCCTCTCTACTCTCTCTGTAATAGAAAACTATGGTCTGCCCTTGGAACCTCCTGGGATTTTATAGGCCAGATTAGGTCTTTTCTTGCCAGGTACCAGGCTTCTGGATCACTTCTCAGATATCTCTAGGCCACGCCATCTCCTGTGTGGCACACACCCCCTATCCCAAATTTCCAGTTCTGCTTTATTGTGTTATCTTTCTTCATTAAGATGCTTGAGAGCAGGTACCATCTAGCATGGATGTTATTTGTACACTCAGCATTCAGCACAGTGCCTGGCACATTGTTTTTCAGTCACTTCAGTCATGTCTGACTCTTCATGGCCCCTTTTGGGACTTTCTTGGAAAAGATACTGGAGTGGTTTGTCATTTCCTTCTCCAGATCATTTTACAGACAAGGAACTGAGACAAATGGGATTAAGTGACTTGTCCAGGATCACACAGCCACTAAGTGTCTGAAGCCAGATTTGAACTCAGGAAGATGAGTTATCCTGACTCCACCTGGCACATAGTAAATACTTAATAAATTTTATCTACCTATCTATCTATCTATCTATCTACCTATCCATCGTCAGTCACCTAATCTCTGTAAATCATATTACCTATCAATACTAATAGGGAGTATAGTTAGAAGATTTCCTTGTTTATGCTCCTATAGGTAGTGGATGTGCAATGGTGAGTATCTGGGGGCCAGGCAAGGGTAGTGATTAGCTAGGAATACTTAAGGGAAAGTGGATCAGGGAGGAACACTCACATTTCTAAATTTGTCCTTTCATCTTTCAAGGTACATCAGTAGCTGCTGCAAGAGAAAGCCTGGGAAGATATTCCTAAAGCAGTGATCTAGCCTAACCACGATGACCCAGGATTTTCCAGGAGCCTTTTCTTTTGCACCCATCTGTGTTGTGTTTCCTTGTGACTGTCTTGTGTGTGTTCCTTTGTCTAAGTCTTATTGTGCCCATGATTGCATGGGCACACCACTTAGAGGTTCAGGAGTATAATCATTAGGAAAATCATTAGCTAACATTTAGCTGAATGTTGCCCACCCGGCATTTCTTCCTAAGACCTCTTCCCTTTCCCCAAAGTCAAGCCTGCAGCAAAGACCTTTGACATCACAAACTTTATTCCTTATTATTTTGCAACATGGACTGTACACTTCAAGCAAAACTGCTCGCTGTCATTGCCCTTCATATACATAACTTTTATTATTCCCTATTCTTCTGTCAGAGTAGACTCCCTTAAGTGAGGTAGTATGATAGAGTGGACAAATCCTTCCCTCTGGCATTAGAGGACTTGGGTTCAAATCCTGCTTCTGATACTTACTGTGTAAGCTTAGGCAAGTCACTTAACCTATATGGGCCTCAGTTTTCTCATCTGTAAAATAAAGGAGTTGGGTCCTCTCCTTTTATAGATCTATGATCCTATAATTCTCTGACCAATTAAAAAAAAACCACATGACTGAATTTAATCAAAACCTGCCTCTAAATTTCTCTCCAGGTAACTTCCTCTGATTAACCCCCTCTTCTCTTGGAGTAGTTAGTAAGAGCTTTCTTTTCTTTTTTCTTTTCTTTTCTTTTCTTTTCTTTTCTTTTTTGGTTACTTTATCCATTACCCTGTATTTATTTTCTACCTTGTTTTGTAAATGTTAAGTACATGTACATGCCTGCAACTGAATTATAAGTTAAATTATATATAATTCCATTACAAGAACCCTATCTTACTTCTTTGGCATCAAAGCATTTAATTTTTCTGCTATACAGTGCACATGAATTAACTGTGATTGACTGACTGATACTGCATGTGCTGCTGAGGGAGAAAGGAACTTTGAAAACTGAATTGACGTGTACTCGTAAGTCTTCAGCATTAAGATTATTGAAATGGCAAACCCCTCCAGGATCTTTGCCAAGAAAACCCCAAATGGAGCCACAAAGAGTTGGGCGTGACTGAAATGACTCAATAACAGCAGTGGTACCTCAGCTATCTGCCAGATTCATCCTTTCCTTTCCTTTCCAACCTTCCTCCAGGAGAGATTTTAGGCATTTAACACCATGCCTAGCTGCTTATAATATTATAATTCATCATAAATATTTTTACTCAAGATGATTCTGACAGGTTCTTAGTGTACTGAAAATGGGTAAAGCCAGGGGTAGGCAGCTACAGTAAACTACCTCAGGAAATATGATTATTATTTTTTTTATAAAGCCTCATAATCATTGAACTGCAACTTTCAAAGGATAACCACTAATAATTGCTTTATACATAAAGAGGCAGGTCTTCCTCCTCCTCCTCCTCCATACACTTACATCGCGCAATAACAGTATACCTCTTTAAAGTCTTCAGGAAAGGAGTAAATTTTCCAAGCATAATTAAGGTTTCTTCAATGACTTTTGGGACACAGGTCTCGCACAGAGCATCTGTTAGTACCTTAAAAATTATCTTCTTGCATTTGGGTGCCTATAAAAAATGAGATTCAAATTCATTTCAATGGCAGAGGATTTTCTATAATCTCTCCTTTGAAATTTTAGAGTCTATAACCAAAATCTCACTATTGAGATGGAGATGGTTTTTCTCCATTTCTTAGTGTCAGAGGCACAAGATGATGAAGGCAATCCTCTACTAATTAGAATAATATACATGCATGTATATAAGTAAATTAATTATATATATATATTTATTATTATTACTTCTACTCAGAAGTTAAGTGGATGATGTGTATAGTGTAGATTTTACAACAGACTAGTTTCACAAGGGGTCCCATGTATTACTAACTTAAATAGTATTAAGCGATGTCTGGTGCTGGGTTTAGAAGTGAAGGGATATGCTAAGGCATATCGCAGACTCAAGACCAGGGGTGGGGAACGTGCACATGTGGCCCTCCAGGTCCTCAAGTGTGGCCCTTTGACTGAATCCAAACTTCACAGAAGATTCTGTCAAAGGGCCATACTTGAGGACATAGAGGGCCACATATGGCCTCGAGGCTGCTGGTTCCCCACCCCTGCTCAAGACTATTTAGGTATGGCTCTGATAAAAAGCACATCAGAGGCTCAGTTGGGACACCACCGAAGGTTGAGACCCTGAAAGATAAAGGAAGACATGGAAGTGAACAGCTGGCTTTGGAAATGGCATAAAAAAAATAAGGCTTTCCTTTCCTTCCTCCTCTATCATCACTTAAGACAGAATAAATAACATACTTCTTACAAGTACTGGTTGGAATTTTGCAGACCTGAAATTGAAAGGAAAGCAGAAAACTGTCCAAATTAAACTATAAAAATGGACTTTATGGACTTTATGACTTGGCAAGAACAACAAAAGTAGAGAAGGAGTCGAGATTGGAAATAACATTACTTCCTCCCCTATATATGTAGATAAACAGAATATGAGTAATAAACAAAACAACTTGGCATTTTCATACCATCAAAATAATTATGACCAAGACTCGGTAGGATGAAGTTCATGACTAGAATTTCGCAATGGAAATATCTTTTTATTGTTGAGTCATGTCAGTTGTGTCTGACATTCTGTGTCCCCATTTGGGGTTTTCTTGGCCAAGATCTTGGAGTGGTTTGCCATGTCCTTCCCCAGCTCATTTTACAGATGAGGAACTGAGGCAAACAGGGTTAATTAAGTGACTTGACCAGGGTCACATAGCTAGTAAGTGTCTGAGGCTGGATTTTAGATCTAGCTCCTCCTGTACTTTGTATAAAAAACACCCCCAAAAATAGGTAGAAAGAGTATCAGAGTAACATTCAATGTTGTTGTTAAGAAGTCATGGAAATCCATGTGGATTTCTCCACCTGAGGGCAGAAACACAGAGGAGAGCATTTGTATGAGAAAAAGGAGAAATAGATTGCTTAGGTTGATGAAGAATAAGGATGTCTTTCCTGATATGGATCCCAAACTTTCACAGGGACAAGGCACAATAGTGACAAAAGACTTCAACCATTTGTATAACTACTCTCTATCTTTTAGAAGCATGGTATCTAAAAAATTCTCAACTTTTATTGCTGACAAGTTCATTTCTCAGAAAGCAAAGGAGAAGAATTTCTGAAGCAAATTCTGATTAATGGAGGATAATTAGCCAGGAAGGTGAAAGGTACAGCAATTTTTAAAAATTTTAATTTATTTTTTGAAGGCAATTAAGGTTAAGTGACTTGCCTAGGGTCACACAACTAGTATCTGAGGTTGGATTTGAACTCAGGTCCTCCTGACTCCAGGGCTCAAACTCAAAAGTCAGTACAGGAACTTTGAAAGTGATTATGGCATTTTAGAGTTCAAAATAACCAGGGAAGAGAATTCTGGGCATATTCAGATAAGTGGCCTAGGAAAGTAGACTGTAAGTTCTTTGAGAGTGGTGAATGTTTAATTTTTGTCTTTGTAGTCCAAGCTCCTAGTATAATCCTTTGCAAACAATGGACAGGTAATAAAAAATTTTTTTGAGTTGCTTTGAAAGTGGATTTCAAAAGCCTTAGAAAATCATAGGCTTGATCCCATGATAAGAGTCATTAAAATGGAAAACTAAACTCAACTAAAGAGGACTGAGAAGATCACAAAAGCAAATAATAGAAACGTTCCTGGTGACAAAAAACCGAAAAGGAGACTGACTGACTGACTGACTGAATGAATGAATGAAGCAAGCATTTATTAAGATTTTACTATGTGCACAGCAGACAGCTAGGTGGCGCAGTGGATAGAGCTTCAGCCTTGGAGTCAGGAGGACCTGAGTTCAAATCTAGCCTTAGACACATTAACACTTACTAGCAGTATGATCCTGGGCAAGTCATTTAACCCTGTTTGCCTTAGTTTCCTCATCTGTAAAATGAGCTGAAGAAGGAAATGGCAAACCACTCCAAGTATCTTTCCTAAGAAAACCCCAAATGGACTCAGAAGAGTCAGACATGACTAAATAACAACAGATGAGCATAGCACTGTGCTAAAGAAGATACCTAAGGAAAGCTGATCAGGGTACTCTCCAACGTGTTCATATTAAAAAAAAAAAAGGAAGGAAAGTGACATAAACAAAGTAATAACATAGACCTGAAAGAGACCTTAGAAACCCTGTCATTTTGCAGATTCAAAAACTGAGGCCCTGAAACATGAAGTCACTTTCCAAAAGTCACACAGCTAGCAAATGGCAGTCAAAATTTAACCCCAGACTTTCTGTCTCTAAATCAATAGGCGTTGGGTTAGTGACAGCGTGAGAACTAGAATTTGGGCCCTTTGAACCAGATTGGTTCTCCCTCTCCACACCTCTGGACCTTTCCTTAAAAAACAAAAGAACCTATTAGACTCACTTTCTTGGGTAGCCTAGCAAGAACATTTCCCAATGCTCTCACCACCAGGAATCTGATAATGGGGTTGATGTCTTTGGCTCTTTCTAGTTCTAACTTCAGTGCTATGTTCTCTGAGTTTTTCTCCAGTGCCCCCATCTCCTGGCAACCTAAAACCTACAGAAGGCAAAATGTAAACATTGCATAATGCTCCAATTAACCCTATATCCCAGATTCTTCCTCCCCCCCGCCCCACCCTACCTCTACCTCTTAAAATCTTCCTACAAAGCTAAGCTGAAGTGGCCCCCTTCTAAGGGAAGTTTTCCTGATCCCCAACCCACCCAATTGCTAGTGCCTTCCATGCCAAATTAACTTGCATTTATTTTTTATTTTATCTTGTATAAGCCTATTGATGTATGCATTATGCCTTCTGATAAAATATAAACTCCTTAAGGTCAGGGCTGTTTCATTTTTGTCTTTGTATCCCCAGTGTCCAGTTGCTTGGAACAAACTAGGCATTTAATAAATCTTTGCTGATTAACTGATTGACAATTTTTTCCTCTCCTGGCGTGGCCTTACCTCTGAAAACAGGGCAGTACAGACCAGTCTGTATTCAAGTTCAACAGACTTAAGGAAAGGCAAGAGACTGTGTAGCACACTGTGCTTTAAGATCTCAGGGAATTGGACCAAAGATCTGTAATGAAGAGGAACAACAGTAAATGAAATATTTGGGGGTAACTTGCCTCTGAGAAGTTCCTAAAATCCTTCCCTTCTGCCTCAGGACTTTGGCAGAATTCCCTTTTGATCCTCTTCCATAAACAAACTTTTTTCCTTTGTTTTTATCATCAGCAGCATTATAATCTTCATCAGCATCATCATTATCATTGCTATTAAATAACCTTCAGGTTCTTTATCTTGTAGCATTTTCAATTCCACTTGCCAAGAATCATGACTTTGGCCTTTTGGTACTAATGTTAACAGATTCATAAGATTTGCAGTGTCACCGACATTGGAGTAGAGAGTCTTTTTGAATATCAGATTTGCTGGGTAAATGTCAGAGAGCAAATGCCTAGGCAACTTTCCCAAACAAAAGTCTCCTTCCAATGTCAGAACAAAACCACCCCCGGAATATTCTTTAACATCTGATAAGCTGTGGACAAATGGGAAGCTATTTAAAGTACTTTTACAAATTTAAAATTAAAATGAGAAAAACAGATTCTTGTCCTTTTTATCCCTCCCCCTACAAACTAGTGAAAAAATTAATTAGGTTTTGAGTCTGAACAAGCACCTTTAGTAGCTGCTTATGGGAGCTCTGCAGCCTAAAGAAGTGTGCTGGTAGAAGTGGCCCCATGCCCTCATTAAAAGAGTCACGCCAAATGGACAGCCCTATAATGCCTAGCTTCAGTCTTTTTGATGTCTTCATATTTCATGAGCAAGGCTTTTTGGAGGGGAGGCTAGTGATACTTCGGGGGCAATGGCCACCTCATATACCAGGGAAGTCAATTAGGTCCTTTATTAAGCACTTACTATGCCAGGCACTGTGGTAAATCCTGGGAATACAAATATAAGCAGAACAAAATCACTGCCCTCAAGGAACCAGACCAGATGATTCAGATCTTTCTAGGCACTGAAAAGTCACCACAGTGGAACTCAGGTAGTATTTGGAAACCTGTACATCTCTGGTCCCTGTTAAGATGACTGAAGGAAAATGAGGTCAAAGAAAACTCCTTAAAAGTAAACTTGAAAAACAATAAACATAATGCCTACAACCAGGGGTGTGCTGGTATATATTTAACAACTGATTCTATATAAAAATTTAAAAAAGTATGTGCACACTTTTAAATTTATTCTGCACTATTAACATTTTTATCCTCATTTTATATGATCAAAAGACCAATAAGTCAAATTCTGATTTGTAGCGTTTGTCAGTTTCTCACGCTGAAAATGTAATTAGTTCCCTGCTTCTGGTGGGAGATGGCACCAGCACAATGACCTGAATGGAAAGAACCACCACAACAAAATAATTAAAAATGGACGCTACGAAAAAGTTTGGGTTTTGTTTTCTTTTCTTTTGTTTTGCTTTGCTTTCTTTTGTTTTTGGCAAGTATGTCGTACTGTTAACTCACCTACTCCATACGCTTTCCCCTCCATTTTCCCCCAAGATAGGTTTAAAGACCTTTTCATAGGGAGAACTAGATATTGTAATTTTCTTGTTCCCAGTACAATACTGGCTGACTACACATTAGGTGCTTGATAAATAGATGATTGATTTTCACCTGCACAAATGAATCACTCCAATGTGGACAAACTGGGCATTGCAAAGGAACTTCCAAACTTGGGTATTTTCCATTTGAACCACAGCACTGTGGAATCCCTGGAGTTCTAGAAAGTTCTTAAATCCAGCCTCCATGGAGCTAAACAGTGAAAGAGAAATAAGGGTTGGCTCTACCATGTCTGTACAAAGCAACCCCTTCACTGGTATTTCAAGAGATACCTAACAGTCCAACCTAGCCCCTACTTCCTACAGAATTTTACAGAGAGATTAAGGAGTTTTTCTCCATTTGTAGCTGGTGGGAAATACAAGAATTCAGATCTTTTGGCTCTCTCATGACCTTTCTATGATTATTATGCTGTATGTGACTCTAGGAAAGTCACTTACCTTCTCTAAGGAGCTGTAATAAAGAATGTTTGCACCCTGGCAAGCACCACAAACTATGATAGAGGGTATGGGAGAGGTTGGCAGAGGGCAGACAGCCTACAGTGAGAGACCAAGACCTCGAGCTGCTGCTGGGGAAGATGCCGGCTCCTCATCTCCACAGGAAGAGGTCCATTTGGTAGCTTTCTAGAGGAACTTACCTTAGTACCTAGTTGCTATCAATGTGTTTCTTCACACTTGTTCTATAAGAAGCCTAATGATTACATGGAGTGTGTGGGGGAGTGAAGAGTAAGAGTGGAGTACTAATTCATACTAAACAGAGCTTCTAGGGAGAGGGCTGAAAGAGAGCTTATAGCCACCCCTTTTCCAGCCCTCAAACCCTCAAAGTATCAAATAAGAACTAGAAGGAGACTTAGGCATCATCTGGTTTAACCATATTATCCAAGAATTTATTTCTTAGAGGTGGAAATTGAGACTCCAGAGAGGCTTAAGTAACTTGTACTGAAATTGTGGCCAAGTTGAGATGGAGTCATCTGGAACCCAAAGGTCATAGATTCAAAGACTGTAAGAGCTAGAAGAGACCCCCTCATTTTACAGAAGAAGAAAGAGAGGGTCAGAGTTGGTATCATAGTGAGGATTAGCACCCAGTCTCAGTGCTCTTTCTCAGCCAGGACACTGACATCTGAACTTACTCAGAGGTTCAGGGGCATGGGACTTCCCAGAGAATTGGTGCTCAGTCTCATGAATTAGGACAGTCAGCAAGAAGGCAAGCACCTCCATCTTTCCAGGTGCATTCTGGCTTCTAGCTCACTAATGTCTACCAGAAGGATGGGAAGAGGTCGAGGCATCATCAACACCTTCCCTATGAAAGCAAAAGATTCTGATAGCTGTGACCAGCTGCTCTTCCATCCTCTGAGGCAGTGGACCTCAAATTTTTTTTGCTTACAGCCCAGTATTCTTTGGTGTGGAGAATCATGACACTGAATGTTAAAGCTGGTGATGCAGTAGAGTTGAGAAAGAATTAGAGCAGCCATTTGAAAAAAATCTTGGTGGGGTCACATTCTCTCTCTCTCTCTCTCTCTCTCTCTCTCTCTCTTTACAAATATTCATTAGCTTTCCCTCTCATTGTTCCCCCATTGAATGATTTTAAAAATGAAATTAAAACTCTCATAACAAATATTCAGGCTAACAAAGCAAATTTGGGATCAAATTCTGATATATTTTGAGGTTTATATATATATATATATATAACATGGGAAAGGTTTTGTTTATTTTGTGAATACTACATTACCATACTGTATATGCTGGGTAAGTAAAATTTATGTTAAGCAAAATTATACATAATTTTGTTTGTGGCAATACAACATCCACCGTTTCCCAGCATACTTTTTGAGAACTACTGCCTAAACTCAAATCCTCTTAGATGAGAGGTTCTTAAACTTTTTTGTGACATAGTAGTCTGGTGAAATTTATGGACCCTGTTGCCTACATTCAGAATGGAAGGAAGTGCTAAATTTAGTTAGATGTTAGAGAAAATAAAGATGCATTTATTTTTTCCCATCCAAGTTCATGGATATTCTTAGGGGTCTGTGGAACCAAGGCTAAGAACCCCTGTCTTAGACCATAGATTTAGAATTAGAAGGTCATCAGTTCCAACTCTCTCATTTTATAGATGAAGAAACTGAGGGACAGAGAATTTAAATAATTTGTTCAGGGTCATAAGGCAAGCAGTCTCAGAAGCAGAATCTGAACCCGTATCTTCCTGATTCCACATCTAGCACATTAGCCACTTTATGCCATACCGCTTCTCAAACAATCAAGCAATGTCCCTCAGTGGGCCTGCTGCCACAGCTACCATCACCCCCATGACGCCCTTATCCCAGACCTGGCTGACTGTTTTCAATAGCAGCCCCAGTGGTCCTTTCCCCCTCTTATCCTTCTGTCTCATTCTTACCTATACAAAGCTAGTTCATTGGTGCTCTGGGCCTTGGATGCAGAAGCTTGCATTCTGCTCAAGTGTGGAAGGGAAAGGAAATAGGTGGTGAAAAGTTTATCCTCTAATCCCTCTAGAGTTTCCTTAACCTCTAGCACAGCAGTGACCTCCCTCCCATAAGGCCTGTGTTTCCTGAAGAGAAATGAGAGAAAACAATTGGGTTCACTTTCAGCAGAGGTCACAAAGAGATGAGGCTACTTGTAATCAGCAGCCCAAAAAATAAAGTTTGGTTAACTCTTAGACTCATCTTGGGAAATGGAGGGACGGGGTCCTGAGACTTGAGCCCTAGCTTTGTCTCCTTCTTCAGGCCTGTGTGACAATGGAGGAGAAGAGGTAAGCCCAAGGTGGCAAGGTGAGCATCAATGACCAAATAACCTCCACAGCTCTCTGACATCCCTATGGGGGGAAAGGATAAGGATCCAAACACTAAAGCTGTCTCCATCTGGCAGAGAGGAAATAGGGATTAATACAAAACACTGAGTTATCTGGGCAAACCTCCACCAGAAATCAATCAATAAGGATTTATTAGGTGACTATTGTGAGCCAAGCATTGTCAGATACTGGGGATAGAAAAACAGAATGAAACAGTCCCTGTTATCAAGGAGTTTATTGTACATATATAAGCACATGTTGAGTCATTTCCGTTGTGTCCAATTCCCTGTGACCCCATCTGGCATTTTCTTGGTGAAGATACTGGAGCGGTTTGCCCTTTCTCCAGCCCATTTTACAGATGAGGAAACTGAGGCAAATAGGGTGAAGTGACTTGCCCAGGATCACACAGCTAGTAAGGGCCAGATTTGAACCCAGAAAGAAGACTCTTCCTGACTTCAGGCTCAGCACTCTATCCACTGTGCCACCTATATGTCCATATAAGTAGATATAAAATGTATGAAATAAATAGAAGGTAATTGGAAGGGAGGAAAGTATGAGCAGCTAGATAGGATTCATGTAGGAGGTGACCCCTTCAGCTGAAACCAGGCATTCTATTTTTTTTTTTTAGGCAATTGGGGTTAAGTGACTTGCCCAGAATCACGCAGCTATTAAGTGTCAAGTGTTTGGTCTGAGGCCGGATTTGAACTCAGGTCCTCCTGACTTCAGGGCTGGAGTTGTATCCACTGTGCCACCTAGCTGCCCCCAAAACCAGGCATTCTAAAAGACAGACGAGAGAAGGGAATGCATTCCAGTTATGGGCAGTCTATGCAAACCATACACGTGAGAAGTAGAATGTCATGTGCGAGGAGGAGACCATCTCCAGTCATCCTAATCTATATCTGGCCACTGGACCCAGATGGCTCTGGAGGAGAAAGTGAGGCTGGTGACTTTGCACAGCCCTCCCTCACTCATTTAAATCCAATTCACTTGCAAGTCATGGCATCATCTTCCTGATATCATGGTCCTCTTTGAGAGTGAAGGACAAACAAGAATAATAACAACAAACATGCATGAGGAACAGCATGGAACCCAGTTTGGCTGGACTGAAAGGTGTGTGAAGGGGAATAGAGTAGGACAAGATTGGAATAAGTGGGTCAGAACGAGGATGTGAAGTGTTATAATTGCCAAAAAGGGGAGTTTGAAATTGACCTCAGGGGCAATAGGAAATCAACCACTGCAGCTTTTTTTTTTTGAGTAGTGAAATAACATAGCATGATATACATATCATACATATAGATATAGATTTTAAGGTTATTTAAGAAAATAACCTTGGCAACTGAATGGAGGATAGAATGAATAGGAAAGAGTCTTGTGGCAGGAAGACCAGTTTTCTAATTGTGATAGACTCCTGCCTATTACAATAGTCCTGGTTTGAGGTAATGAGGTCTTGAACTAAGAGGATGGTCATGTGAGCATAGAGGAGGAGATGAAAGAAAAAAAAAGTGTTGTGGAAGTTGAATAGTGTAGATAGGGTCACTACTTAGATGTGTGAGATTGAGGAGAGTGAGGAGCCAAGGATGAAGTTGAAAACCTGAGTGACTAGAAGGATGGTGGTATCCTTGACAGAGACAGACGAGTCAGGGACAGGGGAAAAGATGAGTTCTATTTTGGATGTATTGAGTTGGAGATGCCTCTAGGGCATAGACAGCTGCGACTGGAACTGGGGGTCATCTGTGTAGAAAAAAATAAGAATTCATAGGAGCCGTGGTAGAAGCAACATCTTGAAGCCCCATGCCAGGGAAGCTAGGCTAGCTCTTCCTTAAAAGGTATTGAGATTGTCCTTGAGAATTAATTGACTAAAGGGACTGAAAGCTCATGCTGTTGATATCGCTTCCTGGTAGTGTAGGCTAAAAATAAAAAGTCAAGATACAAATAGTCCCTTGGCTCTGGCAGACGACAATGAGAGACATGGAGGGAGGGAACCTGTATCCAACTGAATCAATTTTATATTCTTCCTAACAAGTTGTACATAGTGAATTTGTGGTTTCATATGCAATCATCTTTTTTATTGTACTGAGTTATAGAAATGCTTATTTTATTCCATAAATATAAAAGCTAATCAATTAATTAATTAATTAAAAAAAATCAAGGGTGTGTTCTTGCTGAATATCCTTACCTTGCTATGACTAAGTAAAATGTTTCTTAATTGTCAGATCTTCTATGTGTCTCAATTCATTTTAGTCTCCACCTTGAGCTGGCCTCAAATACTGGCCTAAATCAGGCCTGGCCTATTACAGTGGCAGAAGAGGTTGTCAAGACAAAGATGTAGAGAAGGAAGGGAGGGACTTAGGAAAATATGTTTTAGTCTACACCTACAATGGGCAGGATGTGGATGATGACAAAGCAAAGGAGATTGAAAGGGAACAGTCAAGACAGGTAAGAGGAGAACCAAAAGAGAGCCGTATCTTGAAAATCCGGAGAGCAAACAATATCCAGAAGGGGAGGATAGTCAATAGCGTCATATGTTGCAAATCCATTTCCATGCCCAGATGACAAAAATTTATCCCTCATGGTCCATAGGTTAGTGCACCATTCCCTTCCCTTGGGCAACTATGTGAAGAATGGTTTGGAGGGAGAGGGGAAGTGGAGATAGATTGAAGGCAATAAGACCTATTAGTAGGCTATTACAAGAATGAAGGAAAAAGGAGATGAGGGCCTGAACTAGGGTGTTTGCAATGACAGTGAAAATGAGGGGACAGATGCTAGAGATATTTTAGAGGTAGAATCAATAGGAGTTTTAAAAAAACTGATTGAATGTAGGGGGTGAAGGAGAAGAAAAAGTTAAAGATATCTTTGGAGAAAGGATGATTTGGAACTATTAATAGAAGAATAGAAATTAAGGAAAAGGTCAGGTTTGATGAAGATAGTAATAGGGTTAGCTCTAGACATATTGAGTCTGAAATGTTGATCCAAGAAGTGAAGTTTTGCAGGCTGGAAATGTGGAAGACGCCTGTATAAAAATGGAAATTGAAGCCGGAGGAATGAATGAGATTGCCAAGGAAGAGAACGTCAAGAGAAAAGAAAAGAGGGGGCAAGAAACTTGGGGGACACGCCACTAAAGGGGCAGGAGGAGGATGCCAGAAGAATTAGCAGAGGAGACAAAGGAGCAGGTCTGCCTACTACCAGATATTGATTGAGAAAAAAACCAAAAGAGAAACTTTCCCAATTTTACATAAGGCCCCTTGAAGGAAAAGTGCTGAAGGTTTTCAGCAGGGTATCTCAATCTTTAGATTGAGCTGTTTCTCTGATTTCACATCTAACCAATCTTAACAAGGAAGTCTGGGCAGGAGTTATTTCTTTTTTTAAATGGTATTGAATTAAAACAATTTTCTTTGGAGACTTTTATTGAGCATTTTTGTGATATCCCTAGAGATAACTAGAGGGAAAGGGAATCACTACCCTACAGGGGCAACTCACTCATCTCATCTAGGCAAAGTAGAAAGGAAAAGAAATATACACAGTGCAAGAGGTACAGGCATGTAAGGGTGAGGCTGTGCTTACCTGTCAAATGGAAGTGGATTTTTCAGGAGGCAGGGCACCACAGTTTTTGGAGCCAGGTTGGTCAGGTGCTGGATTGCAGCTGTAAGTTCCCTTAGTACTAATTCATCCTTTAAGGAATGCAACATTTCCACCAGGATGGTGAGGAAACCTGGGATCTGTGAATGCAACAGGGGAATACAGAGTGGCTTCACTTTCATTTATGATTAATTAATCAATCCACAAGTGTTAATTAAGCTCTTACCATGTGACAAGCATTGTGCTAGATGTTGGGGATTCAAAGACAAAAGTGAAACAATCTCTACCCTCAAGGAGTATACGTTCCATCAGAGGAGAAAACAAGGACATAGATAAGTATACATAAAATATACAGAGTAGGTGAGGTGGAGAACTAGAAGGTGGGGGAATGAGGAAAGGCTTCATGTAGGTATTACTTGGCATGATAAGTGATCATATTGTCTCACCTCCAGCAGTGATTAAAATTTAACAAGTAAATGTTGAATACTTGTTTCCTGTATTTATATTCAACTTCATATCATTATCAGTTTCTATTTGTTTTATAATTGGCTGGAGTGATTTGGCATTGGATTCCAATGATTAAAAAGAACAAAATAAAAAGTGCACAGCAGAGATCAAAAGAAGACTTACAAGGAAGCAAAGAAAAGATGGACAGCTTTCAACACAACACATAGTGCTTATTACATAGGCTTTCTTGAAATGGAAATTTATTGCTGTATATTTTAAATTCTCTTTCACGTTCTGCTGTGCACATGGCAATGCTTTTTTTTCTTTTCTTATTTTGTATTATTTACTTTTAGTATTTAAGTTTGTTTCTTTTTGCTCTTCTTATTTTGTATTTAAGTTTAAAATTAAAAAAATTAAATAAATAAAGGAATTCTAATGATTGCTTTTTTTTTTCTGGGGTCCACCTGAGCCATAATTTGGAATTTTTGTGCCTCGGGTAAAGCACCCTTATTTTAGAGAGGGGATGGATACTTCCCTCTGGGAAAAGGAGATAGAGACTTCAGGACACTGCTGAGGCCTAGAGTCAGGGCTAGGGATGCAAGAGCAAGGTGGGACAGAGGAGGAGCTCATGCTTCGTACCATCTGGTAACTTCCTTCTTTCATTACTATTAAATAGGGTGCCAAGCACTTTTGTTTCTAAATTACTGAAGGTCTGCCAAGAGCTGTCAACACCTCCAAAATTTAGTACTTTCTAGATTTGGGGCTCTAGAAAAAACCCTAGTCACCTCACCCTAGTTACAGCTCTGCTACTGCATATCATTTGCTGTGGACACTCCCACAATCATGGTGAAGCGCATGTGACAGACCTCATGTGCTGCCTTGAAACACACAGTATTACCTCATCTTTGATTCTGGTCCCATTGAACTCTACCTCCATCCTCAACACGAACACAATTGACCGAGGGCAAGTGACTTTGTCCACTATTCTGTAAGAGGTGGTATGCAGAAAGGGAAGCAGCTCCCAGAGCGGCAGATGGTTAAAAATGAGCTGAAGAAAAAGAAGAAAAGAGCAGGCCGAAGTCCTAAGAAAAGCAAACATCCCTTGGAGGTGCCACAACACTGTTTAAAATGGCAGCCACAGCTGTGGGCCTAGTTTTATTTTAGAAGAAACCTGGACTTTTCCTCCATCAGAGCAGTGCGGTAGGACTGGCCAAATAGAATTTTTCCCCCTCTTTCAATCATATATCTAGAAATGAAAAGGATCTCAGAGGCTGTCTAGTCTCATACTTTAAGAAACTGAGGCCTGGGGAGATTAGGTGATTTGTGCATAATAAGTTAGTGTCAGAAGTGAGATTTGAACCCGGCTATGAATCTAGAGTCAGTGTTCTTTTAATTGCACCATAGCCCATTAACAACCCATAGAGAGCCATAGGCATTTGTATTTTTTAGAAATGCTGATAGTAAAGATCTCTGGGAGGCTAAACAACTATGATTCGATCTTTTGGAGGCTCTCTTTACACCTGCCTAATCAATGATTTCCTGTAGATGAGGAGATGGCAGGACCATATAGGACTAGCTTTATTGCAGGATAATGAGTAACTGCCCTTCATTTATTCAATATTGCATAAACATTACAAGGACAGCTAAGTAGTTCAGTGGATAGAGCACGGGCGTGGAATCAGAAAGATTCATCAAATCCAGCCTTACTAGTTGTGCAACCCTGGGCAAGTCACTGTTTGCTTCAGTTCCTTATCTGTAAAATGAGCTGGAGAAGGAAATGGCAAACCACTCCAGCATCTTTGCCAAGAACACCCCAAATAGGATCACGAAGAGTTGGATATGACTGAAATAACTCAATAACAGCATAAATATTGCAAGATGTATAAGAAAGTATGCCACTGTCCTACAGGAATAGCTTATTAATCCTTAACAAACTTTAGTGAGGTAGATAAGGAATATATTACATTAAAAAAAAAAGCCTAGCTGCACGAACATGGGCAAGACATTTAAACTCCCATGGAGCCAGGTGTATCTTTAAAACTATACAAACAAGAAAAATGAAAATAAACATCTTGCTGATTTGCATCAGTGAAGGAAATCTCCATAATGGGAATTCCCTGCACCAATAAAATCACAAATCTGTACTCCCCCCCCCCACAAAATAGGAAAAGAGGGAAGGTGAATCACGAAGCCTTTCCTAACCCCCTTAATTCTAGTACCTTCCTCTTTGAATTATTTCTTATTTAACCTGTATATGGAGCATTTAGGTGGCACTGTGGACGGAGCGCTGGCCCTGGAGTCAGGAGGACCTGAGTTCACATCTGACCTCTGAAACTTACTAGCTTGTGACTGTGGGCAAATCACTCCATTCGGTTGCCTCTGTTTCTTCATCTGTAAAATGAGCCAGAGGAGGAAATGGAAAACCACTCCAGTATCTTTGCTAAGAAAACCCCAAATGGAGTCACTAAGAGTCTGAAACAACTCAACAACAAATAATCTGTCCATAGCTTGTCTGTACATATTTATTTGCTTGATGTCTCTCCCATTAGACTATAAGCTCCTCGAGGGCAGGGACTGTCTTTTGCCGCTTTTTGTATCCTCAGTGCTTAGCACAGCGTCTGCCACATAGTAGATGCTTAATAAATATCTGTTGACTAACAGGTTAATTTATGGTCCCAAAAAGGAAAAGGTGGTGTTGCTCTGTCATTGAAGCAGGCTTCTTAATTATATAATCATGTCTAGGAAGCCTGTTCTCTACTCATCTGAAGGGAAAGGAGTAAAGAGGATTGCTGGAGGCATTTGGAGGGAATATGGACCTAAGGTAGCTGTGAGAACAGTAAAGGGCCGTGAGGTAAGGGCTTTAATAACAATTTCTGCTCTCAGTGATTATGGCTTTAAAGAAAAATTCAACCCCTCCATAAAAAGGGGGTCATGAGGGGTCACATGGGAATCTCTAACCAGGACTGTCTGTGACTGTAGACTGCATTCCATTCGTGTCTCCCTGGTACAGCGCTCCAAATAGTCCTGAGCCTGACCTGCTAGTTTTAGCCTCCTCCCTCCCTAAGAAAGCTTTAAATTACATAGAAATGGGGTGACACCACAGCGGAGTGAGTGGTGGGTGACTGGCTCCAATTAGAATCAGCTGAATCAGTCTAGAGTCTGGACTCTAGTCTCATGGCCAAAGTCTTACTCTGAACTCCAGATTTCTAGTCTTAAAATAAGATTCTGGATTTAGACCAGAAAGGGACCTCAGAGATTCTCTAATGAATCTAACTCCTTCATTTGATAGATAATACGATTAGGACTAAAAGCTAAAGTGCAATACTTGTTTCAGGTCATATATTAGCAGCACTTAGATTTGAATTTAGGTGCTTTGATTCCAAATTTAAGGTTCTTTCCCTTATACTGTTGTTCAGCCATCAGGGTCATGCAACTAGTAAGTGTCTTCTATGGCCAAATTTGAACTCGGTCTTTCTGACTCCAGGCCCAGGGCTCTATCCTCTGTGCCACCTAGCTACCCCATTATATTAAGCTGCCACAAAGGATTTATGGGCCGAAGAAGCTGTTGTGACCAAAGCATTTTGTAAGCTCTAAGGATCCCTCCCTCTCTATATATGTAAACATAGATATTTTACACAGGTACTTATACACACACGTGCATACACATATGTACACACACACATACACATATATACATGCATATACACATATACACACATACATACACATATATATTGTTGCTTGAATCATGTCTGACTCTTCATGACCCCATTTGGGGTTTTCTTGGCAAAGATACTGGAGTGGTTTGCTATTTCTTCTCTAGCTCAAAAAAGTGAGGCAAGTAGGCTTAAATTACTTGCCCAGGGTCACACAGCTAGTAATGTTTGAGCTCAGATTTGAACTCAGGAAGATAAGTCTTCCTGAGTCCAGGCCTGGCACTCTATCTACTGTGCCACCTAGCTGCCTTGATCTGTCTATCTATCTATCTATCTATCTATGAATATATTTATTGAGGTACAACATGGCAGAGTCACAAGAGGACCAGTGTCAGAGTCAGGAAGCAGGATATAATGGCAAAGAGCCTAGATCTGTACTTAGAGACACTGGACTGAAAGGCCAGCTCTCCCACTTAGTACCTGGGTGACCTTGGAAGTCATGGCGCCTCCACGGGCTTCAGTTTCATCATCTATACAATGAAGCTGGGTTGGGTGGGAAGAGAATAGATACCTCTAAGATTTCTTCCAGGTCGATATCTAAGATACTGAAACCTGTATTCAAGTTCCCCCTCTGACACAGACTGGCTGTGTGACTCTGGGCAAGTCACTAAACCTTGCAATCCTCAGGCAACTCTCTAAGACTAGAAACAGCAGAAAAATTATTGATCTGCATTGTGGAACAGAAGTTCCCTTTCTTTAAGTTTCCTAAATGAAAGAAATCACAAGTTTGGGCCAGAAAAAAAAGTACTATACAGATTACTACATGGATGTGAGCGGTTGTTATTATCATCACTATGGCTATATTGTTACTTACTCAGAAGCCAGTTTATTGATTTGTATTTTGAACCTCTCCCCCACACCTTCCACCCTGCCCCCTCTTTCAAGCCAGCTCTCAACTGAATGATTTTTTTGTCACGAATCCTTTGGTTCTTACCTTAGCAATGTCAATGGGCACGAGGTTAGGAGCCTCAGCTTCCTGATTGTTGGTCTTCAGGTTGTAGCCTTTGATTTCTGTGAATCCTGAATAAGCCATTAAGGACATGATCGATCCCACCTGCATCTGCTCCTTTCATGCATAGCAGCAAAGTCAGAATGTCTAGGATTGGACTAGTCGATAGGAGATAAGGAGTACACTCCAGGGACTAGTATGTTGTCGAGTCATCTCAGTCATGTTGATGCTTCATGACCCCATTTGGGGTTTTCTTGGCAAAGATACTGGAGTGGTTTGCCATTTCCTTCTCTAGATCATTTAACAGATGAGGAACTGAAGCAAACAGGGTTAAGTGAGTGGCCCAGGGTCACACAGCTAGTAAGTGCCTGAGGCTGGATTTGAACTCAAGTAGACTCCAGGCCTGGAACCCTATCCACTGCTCCATCTAGCTGCCCTAGGGACTAGTATATGTACATACACATACACATACACATACATATATCTATATGTACACATACATATATACACAATGTCCCAAAAGTCTTAGTGTACTTCTAAGTTTTAGTAATAAGATTTTTGAGATTCTGTGTATGTACAATATACAATACACAAATATTACATGTATGTAGTATATATACGTTTGTGTGCTTATATGCACAGATGTATATATGTATCACATACATATGCACATACATATATGTATATATACATATTTGCCCTGGACCTGTGATTTAATCGGTATACGTAACTCCCAGTGAGGAAATTCCCTAATACATATCTTTGACAAGATAGTACCTATGCTATTTTTTAAATTAATTAATTAATTTTGATTTTTCAACATTCACTTCCATAAGATTTTGAGTTTTAAATTTTCTCTTCCTCTTTCCCTTCCCTCCCCAAGACAGTGTGCAATCTGATATAGACTCTACATATATATTCATATTAAACATATTTTTACATTAGTCATGTGGTAAAGAAGAATTAGAACTAATGGGAAGAACCATGAGAAAGAAGAAACAAACAAACAAAAAAAGAGACAGAGAAAATAGTATGCTTTGATCTGCATTCAGACTCCATAGTTTTTTCTCTGGATGTAGATAGCATTTTCCATCACGAGTCTTTTGAAAAGTTGTCTTAGATCCTTGAATTGCTGAGAAGAGCTGAGTTTATCAAATTTAGTCATTGAACAACTTGGCTGTTACTGTAGTACCCATGTTTTATTGTAGTTTATTCATTTTGTTAAATATTTCCCAATTACTTTTGAATCTACTTCTGGTGCACTCAGGAGCGCATATAGGTCATGTGTTTGACACCTCTGTTGAAGGCAATGAGGAGCCATTTAAGGACTTTGAACGAGGAAGGTGGCATGACCAAATACTTACTGTAGGACAAGTCAAAAGAGAGCTCAAGAAATGAGGTATTCCTCTCTTCTTGAATCCTTGTCTTAGCTTAGCTATAGTTCTATAGTGGGAAGGGAAGGGAATAAGCCTTTATAAAGTGCCTACCACGTGCCAGGCCTTGTGCTGAATGCTTTTACAAATAAATATTATCTGGCAGGTAAAACAACCCTGGGAGGTAAGTACTATTAAAACTTCCCATTTTAAAAATGAGAAAACAGAGATAAACGGAGGTTAAGTGACTTGCCAAAGGTCACACAGCTAGGAAGTGCCTGAGGTTGAATTTGAATTCACATCTTCTTAATTCCAGGCCCAGTGCTCCATCCACTGTATCACCAGCTTCTTCAAGTTATGTCTGTGGCTCTGAGAATCTACCAGAGAAATGTTTTCAGTTCACAAAGAACAATAACAATATATTAGAATGGAGAGAGTACTAGAAAAAGAGTCAGGTGACCTTGACTGATGCTGTCACTAAAGAGCTGTGTGATCTTGAAAAGAAATCACTTCAATTTAACTTTGGTAAGTCCAATGGCCAAAACATGACTCCAGAAGACTGATGATGAGTAATACTTCTCACCTTTTAAGAGACAGGTTGGTGAATTAGAGGTAGAGAGAACGAAGCCTACATCTTCAAAGAGCTAATGTACAAATTTGTTTTGCTTCTCTATGCTTGTTTATTAAACAGAGAGGGCTTTTATTGAAGAAAGTGACTTGTGGGGAGTGAATCAGGTAGGGATGATTCCAAAGAAAAAGGAGAAAAGAAAGAAAAAAAGGGCCAATTAAACATTAAAAAACGACACAGAAGAAAACAGACAGAAGTTCAGTCCCTGCCCAGAACAATCCTTGTAAGGTAGGTACTACTATTATCCCAGTTTACAGACGAGAAAACCAAAGCTGACAGAAATTAAGTGACTTGCCCAGGGTTACATAGCCAGTAAATGTCTCAGGCCAGATTTGAATTTGGGTCTTCTTGTTCTCCTTCCCCTTCCACTCCTGCTTCCCCTTCCCCTTCTTATGCCCCTCCTATCATTAGCTAGTGGGGCCTGGGCTTTGACATTAGTGTTACTCATGAACTCTTACCTGAAAGTTATGTTATTCTGATATCCTTGAAGCACAGAGGTGATAGTGTTAGAAGCCCACTTGCGGATGGCAGTTGGTCAAAGCATCGGGGAACCAGGATACCAGCAAAGAAGCCAAGATGTGGGAGAATTCAAACTTCCTAAATTAGAAAAGGAGGTTAGAAGTCATTAATGAGGTGGCAGCACTACATGAAGGGATAACCAAGTTCAAGCCAGGGGAAATTTTTCCTGCATCCCAAGCATTTCCCCAACCTTGCATTGACCAAACTTCAGAACTGCCTGGACAATTATGATAGACTGACAGAAGCAAATTAAGAAGAGAAAAAAACATTCATTACCATCTCAAAAATTATGGGAAACAAATTTCAAATAGGAAATGAAAAGCATTGCAAAGAGTGATCATTTGTATTCACCACCTCCCATCTGGACTATTGCAAATAGCCTGCTAGTGGCTCTCCCTGTCTCAAGTATCATCCCTCTGCAGTCTATTCTCCACTCATCTGCCAAGATGATTTCAAAGTTCATGATCTGACTATGTTACCCTCTCCCCCCTACTCAACACCTCAGTGGTTCCTTATCACCTCCAGTATCAAATATAAAGTCTTTGGTTTGGCATTCAAAGTCCTTCATAATCTGTCTCTCCTCATCTTTCTGATCTTCTTACACTCTATGCCATATCCACCCTTCCCCCACCCGAGACACACATACTCTGATCTAGTGATACTGGCCATCTTGCTGTTCCTAGAATAAGAAGACCTCCATATCCTGGTTCCAGACATTTTCACTAGCTGTCACCCATGCCTGGAATATTCTCCCTCCTGGCTTCCTGACCTCCTTCAAGTCACAGATGAAATGCCCTTTTCTATAGGAAGATCTTCCCATTCCTTCTTAAAGCTAATGCTTTTACTCTGTTATCTCCACTCTGTCCTGTATGTAGCTTGTTTGCACGTAGTTGTGATCTTCCCCATTAGACTATGAGTTTTTTGAGAGCAGGAACTATCTTTTGCCTTTCTCTATAGTCCCAGCACTTAGCACAGGGACCAGCACATGGTAGATGCTTAATAAATGTTTATTCACTGCCTGACAATGTCCATAGGATGTCCATCTAACTGCATGTTAAAATTTGGACACTTGGAAGGACTGGAATAAAAAATGTGATTAGGGAAATGACAAAAGAGAGATGGATCGCTCCTGCAGCAGAGCATGATGGATGGACAGCCCGAGTGATTGGCTCTTTTCCCTTGTGATATCAGGAGAAATTGAAGACCACTAGGACATTGGCTTCACCCTCCTCGACTAACTTCTGAGAGGACACAGATAAAAGTTTAACAGGATATATAGCCCTCAACGGGTTGAAATCTGCATTGCTGGAAAGAACATCCAAGCCTTTGAGATCATTAATCAATCCATTTCAATGTCACAAAGAGCCATAGTTTCAATAAATTTTTTTTAATCTCATTGAATGAATTGAAAGGAAGACATTCAGTATGTCACAGCAATGATTTCATAGTGGTAAATAACATTATAAATGCTAATAATTAAATAAATTAACACACATAAAATGTTTTGTAAACCCTAAAGTGCTTTATGAATGCTAGCCATTATTAGGTATTAGGACTAACTAACTCTGGCTGATTAATTGATATCAACTGATGATGACCAAGGGAAACACATGGATGGGGCTTCCAAGCCACTCCCAGCCACTCCAGATTAACCCTAGAGCCCTAAGGAAATATAGCAGCCATGCTCTGGGAACCAGATGTAACAGCACAGATGGGAAAGCCCCAGAGTCTGTACTACCGTAGGATCACAGAGTCCTTTGAGATTTTCTAGTTTCAAATTCTCATCTTACAGTTGAGGAAATTGAGGTCAGGAGGGGTTAAGTGATTTCCTCAAGACCACACATTTAAGTAAGTCAGTTACAGAGCCAGGGTTTGAACCCAGAATCTTTGAATCCAAATTGGCCTTCTTTCTATTGCATGAGTCACCAACCAACTTGGGTGCCTAGAAAGATGGTAGTGCCCTTGACAGAAAGGGAAAAGTGGTACATTAGCTTGGGACAGAAAGAGAATGAGTTGTTTTAGACATGTTTAATTTGTGATGCCTATGGGTCAACTAGTGAGAAGTGTCCAATGGGCAATTGGTGGTATGAGAGAAGAGGTTAGGAGAACTGTTCTGGATCTGTGAATTATTCTCCTAGAGGTAATAAATAAAAACATGGCAGTTGATGAGGTAACCAGAAGAGCGTGTATAGAAAAAATAAACACTGAGGCTGGCTCTCTACTCACCACCCAACACAGCCTTCTTTTACCTTTTGAAAAGGCCATCTTGGATACCCATGGATAACTTTAAAAATAATCACATCCTTTAGCTTCCATAAAGAACAATGGACAATATTAATATTTTACAGTAAGTTGTTTGCTTTTTCTGTGGTTAGCTTCTTTGCTCAAGGGATATTTATTTAGCATCTGCTAGGGCTCGCTTGGTAGTTTAACCAAGAGAGAGTATAAATGAGAACGTAGTAAAAAGTATTTTCTAGCCTCTTAAGATCTTTGCTTTAAGTACAGGTTTTTAAAATTACCTTTTTACTTATCTTAAATTGTGGCAAAAAAAAATGTTTATCTACCAGAACTGGGCTTTGGCATAGACAAGGTAGACAATGCCCTAAGGAATAACATGAGGGGAGGGCATGGCGAAGGGCATTTTGGGGTAGGATCAGGAGTGCTCTACTTCTCTGCTGGCCTGGAGGATGTCACAAGACATGGGGCCTGGGTTGTGGCCTCTTCCAGTGGGTACCATTGTTTGATATATGGGGAAGAGGAACTCCCTTGATTACTTCCATTACACAGTAACTCTTAATGCCAGAAATTGCTACTTCCTGTTGGTATGTGTTAGCCTATTTTGTGATAGTACAGCAGAAAGAGCTTGGTGTCAGGGAGATTTAGTTTGAGTCCTGGTTCTGCCCCTTGCTATTTGTGTGACTTTGGGGAAGTCCCTTCAACCCTCAGGATCCACTTTCCTCATCTGTGTTATACCCAAATGGCTTCTGGACATCCTTTCCAGCTAAATCTGTGCTCCCCTGACCAAAATTTGACTTACATGTGTTAGGGTGAAGTCATAAAGCCTTTTGTGGGAAGTAACGAAGAACAACAGGATCACAGATCCTCAGGCGGAGGTAACCTTAGATACCATCTGATTGAACCCTTTCATTTTACACACGAGGAAATGGAGGCAGAGAGGGGTTGTGACTTGCCCAAGGTAGCTCACAGTATTAAGTAGCAGAACCAGGTATTCACACTTAGGCCATCTGATTCCCAACCCTTTCCATTACATAACCCATAATCTACAGTTCCATCCATAATTTTCTAACCTTGCCTGGCCCAGAGTATGCCAGAATCTTTTCTAGGCCTTTATTTTCTACTGATGTAATGGCTTTTTTATGAGTTCATGATGTTCTTATGGCATCAACCTGGAAAGTACAGTTCTTACCCTTCTCATATGGACAAAGTTCTGGATGGCAGAACTGGTTTTTCACACAGGTGCCCTTGATAAATTCAAACATTAATTTTACACTTAGGCCATGGGATGACTACAAATTCAGATCAAAACAGCAAGATCTCACATACTTATATTGTGCTGATGTCTTTTATTGACCATTTGCTCTGATCAGAGAAATCTACCATAAAAAGAAAAGGCAGGGACATGACATCCAAATATGATAGGACATAATATCCTTAGCTCTGTTTCAATTCAGATAACAGTCATAGTTCTCCAATCATGCAGTATCCATTCCACATCATAGCCAGACTCAGGAATAGTCAGGTGGGAAACATTCCTTCTCAAAGGACACAATGGGGAAACTGAGCCAGGAGGATCCCATCCTAGATTGAGGCTAAGACTGTCCTCACAGCTTTTTCCCAGATGCAGACATCCACCTGTTCTGAGTAGCTTGTGGCATTTCTGATACTGATTTAACGCAGACAACTATATCCAAATTCAAACTCAAAACAAAATTAGTTATCGTCCCAAGAGCCTTTTACCTCAAACAGCAAGTTTCACTAATCACAGCTTAAAGCCAGACACAGTTAATTTTACTCCCATACAGTTGCAATAAGCAATATTTACCAGGACTCACATATGTAAGAGATTTCATTTAACATCTTTCTTTCTTAAATTTGAACTTGTCCTGGTGTAAAAGCCAATCATTGGAAATCATTTCTATCTACTGTACATAAACTTGCAACTTCTCAGCAAGCCAAGGTCATTGTTTAGGAACTCTCAGAGCAGATGACCTTGCCCACACAGATTTTTTCCAGGGACTGGGGCAAGTTTCCAAAGTAAGGGGAATTGCGTTATACCCCAAGGAGGGGCTAATCCTGGTGCCCCTGCCTGCCGACTTCTTTATCCCAAAGAGGACTGTTTTAAATAGGCAGAACTGATCTGGATAAGGCTTTTACCCAATCCCCATCTTTTCACACAGTAATCAATTAACAATTCTAGGTTTTAACATTAAGACAGTAACTTCAAATAACTTAGTTAACAATCATAACTTTCATAACTGATAGTCAAATTGTTTTAGCCCTTCTTTAATTATAGGTAAAGGTGGAAGTACCTAGTTTACTAAATGTTTTTGCAGTTTTCCCACTGTTCTTTAGTTTCTTTAAGTTCACACTTTAATAACATCCAAATTATGAAAAACTGCTTGACAAAACAATACAAAAGTTTACCAATCTGATGACTCCAGTTCTGTTGAATGCATTTCCAAATTTCCTTACAAAGAAAATCAGGCATCTCTTCACCATTGACATTGCATACTGGTCACATCTAATTAAGGAACTAATAACAGTAGTTAACATTTATAGTGTCTGCCCTCTACCAGGCATTGCGTTAGGCACCTTCCAATCATGTGAGATAAACCGAGGTAACTTGCTTAATGTCACCCAGTTAGCAAATTTCAGATCCATACATTTTCCCAATTTACTTTACTTCCAAACAGTATAATAAATTCTGACTTAAGCATTAAATTAAGAGCATCACATTTCATTTGAAATATTACCAGAATGAATTAAATTACCTTTTGGTTGTGTTCTGGTACACAAAAACTTTTTTATGAGAGGCAGAAAAGATTGGGAAAAGATTCACCTCTTCTTTCCTCACCTTTCTCTCTTCCACATTTAACAACTTGGCCAGGGTTGGAATGTAAAGAGAGAGAGAGGGAGAAAGAATTTTTTTTTAAATAATTCTACAAAAGTTTCAAAACCTTTTTACTCTCAAACCTCTATTCACACTGTGTAAATAAATTATACCTTCCTTAAGCTTTCTACACATACTCCTCTCTCCTACATGCTTAAACCTTCTTACCTTGCCTTCCTACCTACTTATCCCTCTGATGGACTTTGATTAAAGTCCCTTTAAAACTGCACATATCTAACATCTTTCTAATTCTGACCTGACACTTCGATGATCCTCCTCAACTTGCTTTTTACTAACCATGTAACCTAAACAATAAAGTATTTTTCTCTCTTTTTCATCCACCCGCTCCTCTGAGGCTGCTGTTATCAGGGAGAGAGAGAAAGAAGAAAAAAACGGCACTCCAGAGTCCCCTACAGCCCTGGCTGCAAAGGGTTTCAGATTCCACACAAACACAAACACAGAACAGAGAACGTGATAATGACAGGGATACTCCAAAAACTCAGAGAGACTTCCCCTGCACAAACAGATTTTTCATGATTCTCCAGATCTTATGGAGACCAGGCAAAAAAATTTTCTTAAGGTTTTGGAGAATGAGCTTTCTCCAATTGTGTAAAATACAACCTAGGGGCGAATCTCAAGGTGTAGAGGGAGATCGACCAATCCTCTTTGCCTATAAGCCTTAAAAAAAAAAAAAAAAGAGAAGGACTTGCTCCTGTAGTCTACTCGCCTTGACCAGCATCCTGGTGAGGGAGAAAAACTCCGCAGAAGTTCCCAACAAGGCGTCCCTTGTCAAGAGGGAAATCCGCTAGAGCCTGTTGCAGGCTCGACCCAGCCCCAGCAAGCCTTCTTAGGTGCTTGAGGGGTGACCCAACTACAGGGCGAGAGGAGGGGGGAGGCTTACCTTGAGTCGAAGAAAGCTTGAGACTTCAGACTAGCCCCACGTTGGGCGCCATGAATGTTGCGGATGAGAGGTTGAGAGGTTGTAACCCCTCAAAGACCAGAGTACAGGACGGGTCGTCTGGAATGAATTCACAGACTTAAACATTCTTTAATTCAAGGTGGCAAAGATTTATTGTTACGCTTTTCAGCGGGCAAGGATTCTTAAAGGATCCTGCAACCGTAGAGAGGTACAGGTGAAGTTTGTATACGATAAAATGCAATAAAACATATGTCAAATATGCTAACTAGGTGATTCAGAGCGGGATTAGGGAGTGGTTAAGGAGTGGTCAGTTCTCAATTGAAACTCAAGATAAGAAAAGTCCCATTATTCAAGAGAGTATCGGGTCCCAGACATCCTGGGCCCAGTGATAACTAACGGGAAGAATACTGATCAGCTCTATCTGGTCCTGGAATTTGTTTGCGCAGGAAGGGGTGTTTTTAGTTCACTCAGAGAGAAAGAGATTAATTTAGGTTTTTTGGCCCTTATTGGGGTTCACTTGATCTTAGATGATTATGAAGGGACAGTGTTTCTGAGGCTAGGGAGAAATTGGGGCCCAAGTACAAGCACCCAAACATAAGTACCCCAACACCCTTATACAATGAATCTCTCCCAACCTCAATTCTCACAATACAGCTCGGAAATAAGTTGGTTCTCATATTCCTGACTCTTCCCATAGATAAGCCTGTACATCACCTCAGATGTGTAAGAGAAAGAGAAGAGCAGCTGGCTTGATCTCATCGCTCCCATGTGCAGCACTCTGATCCCAACAAGTCAGAAAGGTGCTGCGGGTGAGAGGAGATCAATCAATACATAAACCAACAGAAGTTTTATTAAGTGGCTGCTTATGTGCCAGGCATTGTACTAGGCATTGGGGATACAAGGACATCTGGGTCCGGTGGCAAGATATAGATCAGGAAGACTGGAGATGGCCCTAGATGCAGTGGGAGACCTTGGCCTTTTTAAGCTAAGGTGTTTTACAGGTCTCAGTTTGATTGAGGCAACACCCATTCAGTGATTAAGGCTAGATAAGAAATGAGACAGAGAATGACCTCTTTGACCTAGTTTAAAAAAAAATCAAGTTGGGAGGGCCAGACCCTCCCAGAAACAATTGCTATTTATATTCACTTAGAGCCATTTAGGGCCCAAAATAATGACCAAGTAGGGGTTGGCCTGGGGCCTATTGCTGGCCAATCAATGAGAGCCAGAGTGATTTGGGTTTAAGGCATGGTCCTTAAGAAATAAATCTAGCCCAGAAACCCCAAGATGTCGTGGGAAGTTTTAGAGGTCAAAATTGACTTTCCTTTGGGTAGAGCACCCACAGGTAAGGATATGTTACTTTATGTAGACAGAGAGAAAGGAAGGGAAGGGAAGAGAAGGGAAGGGAAGGGAAAGAAGGAAAGAAAGAGAGAGAGGAAGAGAGAGAAAGAAAGAAAAAGAAAGGAAAGAAAGAAAGGAAGGAAGGAGGAAGGAAGGAAGAAGGAAGGAAGAAGGAAGAAGGAAGAAGGAGGAAGGAAGAAGGAAAGAAGGAGGAAGGAAGGAAGGAGGAAGGAGGAAGGAAGGAGGAAGGAAGGAAGGAAAGGAAAGGAAGAGAAGGAAGGAAAGGAGGAAGGAGAAGAGGAAAGGAGGAAAGGAGGAAGGAAAGGAGGAAAGGAGAAAGGAGGAAGGAAAGGAGGAAAGGAGGAAGGAAGAAAGGAGGAAAGGAGGAAGGAAGGAAAGGAGGAAGGAAGGAAAGGAGGAAAGGAGGAAGGAAGGAAAGGAGGAAAGGAGGAAGGAAGGAAAGGAAGGAGGAAAGGAGGAAAGGAGGAAAGAAAGAAGGAAGGAAGGAAGGAAGGAAGGAAAGGAGGAAGGAAGGAGGAAAGGAGGAAAGAAGGAAGGAAGGAAGGGAAGGAAGGAAGAGGAAGGAAGGAAGGAAGGAAGGAAGAGGAAGGAGGAAAGAAGGAAGGAAGGAAGGAGGAAAGGAGGAAAGAAAGAAGGAAGGAAGGAAGGAAGGAAGGAGGAAAGGAGGAAAGAAAGAAGGAAGGAAGGAAGGAGGAAAGGAGGAAAGAAAGAAGGAAGGAAGGAAGGAAGGAAGGAAGGAAGGAAGGAAGGAAGGAAGGAAAGAAAGAAGGAAGAAAGGAAGGAAAGAAGGAAGGAAGGAAGGAAAGGAGGAAAGGAGGAAAGGAGGAAAGGAGGAAAGGAGGAAAGGAGGAAAGGAGGAAAGAAAGAAAGAAAGAAAGAAAGAAAGAAAGAAAGAAAGAAAGAAAGAAAGAAAGAAAGAAAGAAAGAAAGAAAGAAAGAAAGAAAGAAAGAAGCTGTGTTGCCTATGCCTAACTAGCCAAGACCTTTGTATGAATAAAGAGAAGAGATGTGAGAAATGTTGTTGAGATACAATAGACAAGGCTCAGCACCTGGTTGCTTATGGGGGTGAAGGAAAGCAAGAGTTGAGAATGACTCCGAGGTCAGGAACTTAAGCAAAAGGATGATGGCACCCTTGATAGAAGTGACAAAGTTATGGAGAGGGGTGTGAATGCGATGTCCCAGTGAAGGCTTCTCAGTGTAATTAAGGTAATGAGTTCAGAAGGTAGTGTGAGAAATGAACTCTCAGAAGTGAAGGCTCCTCAAAGGGTCAAATAATTCTTGATATTATTACTTTAAAAATCCTCCCCCACTCAGACCCTGTTTTTAAGCACTTAACAGAAAGAATAAACCCTGCCCCACCCCCAGCCTGAGCTTCCGGCCTCTTTCCTTGTCTTTGAATTTCTGGCCTAGAATGTAAGCCTCACCTCCCAGTTAAGAAACTTTCGAGTTTAGAATGTAAGCCCACCCCCAGGTAAGGGGGTGAGGGATAGTGGTGGGTGGAAACTTGTTTGCGTGGTGGGTGGAGATTTGCTTTCATAAGGCGGCCCCTGTTACTCCGTGTCTCTCTCTCCACGTGTATCGAACGAGCAGACAGCCATCTCGCGAGATTGTAATAAAGGTAACCTTTACTTTCCACCATGAGGTCTCTGAGTTTTATTTGGGTTGGGTTTGCTGTCCCACACAGGTGGATTTGGGTTGGGTAAGAAAGATAATGAATTCTGTTTTAGACATGTTGGGTTTAAGATATCTTTGGATAGCCAGTGGGAAATTTCCAATAGGCAGCTTATATGAGAATCGACCTTAGGATTACTAGAACTGGGCATATAGATCTGAGAATCATCCTCCTATAGGTAGTAATTGAAACCATGGGAGCTGATGAAGTAACCAAGAGAGAGAGTGTGAAAAAAAGTAGAGCTGAAGGTCTAGAACAGAGATTTTGGTAAAACCCACAGTTAGGGGATGGGATATGGACAAGGAAAATGAGGAGAGACCAAGCAGATAGGAGAAGGGGGGAGAGAGAGACAGAGAGACACAGAGACACACAGAGAGAGACAGAGAAATAAAAAAGGACAAAGAGGAGAGATTGATACAGAGAGACATGAGAGTCAGAGAGAAAGACACAGACAGGGAGAGGCAGAGAGAGAAAAAAGGACAGAGAGATAGAGAGACAGAGAGGAAAAAAGGACAAAGACAGAGACAGACATATACACAGAGATAGACAAAGATAGACACTAAGAGTCAGAGAAAAAGATATAGAGAGATATAGAGACACAGAGAAAGAGAGGAAAAAGGACAAGGATAGATACAGAGAGACACGCAGAAAGACAGACAAATACAGAGATGCTGAGAGTCAGAGAGAAATATACAGAAAGACAGGGAGAGACAGAGACAGGAAAAGACAGTGTGAGAAAGAGAAATGAGCAGTGAGCAGTGTCATGAAAACCCAGAGAATTTCAAATGTTGCAGAGAGATCAAGAAGAGTGATAACTTGGATGCCATTAGATTTGGCACTTAGATGTTGATAACCTTGGAGAGAAAAGTTTTAATTGCATGATAATTGGAAGCCAGATTTCAAGAGACTGAGAATTTAGTGAAAGGAGAGAAAGGAGGCAGAGAGTACAAAAAAGTGATTTTTTTTTCTCCCCTAGGAATTGGTCTATGAAAGGGAAGGGAAAAATAAGACAATAGCTTGAGAAGATGGTAACGTCAAGGGAAATTTTTCTTTAAAATGATGGAGATCTCAGCAACAGAAAAGAAACTAGTAGCTAGATTCAATATTGGGAGAGAAAGGGCTGACTGGATGAACATCAAGCCTTTTGCCAACAATGTAAAGAACTAACTCCTCGTCCCACTATCTCCCAAGGACTGTCGGTAGGTCACCTTCTCCTCCACAAACTCATCTTACTTTGAATATCCTCAATGTAATTTCTGGTGTTGGCTGACTCTCCAGAATGGTCATGATGACATTATCCAAGGCTTCAATCTTCTTCTGGCTCAGGGACTGAAACAAAGATTATGAGGTAATGGGCCCATGGGAAAGAATGCAGAGAACCTGAAAAAAGTCAGGCATGATACAGAGACAGATTGGCTGAATAGTTGGCTGAGTTGATTTTAGAGGGATAGAGTGCTACTAGAATTTATTGAACAAGGAAGTGTCATGATCCAACCTGTGCTTTGGGAACATGTGACTGGCAGCTGTATGAAAGATGGGGGAGAGAGAGACAGAGACAGAAAGGAAGAGACAGAGACAGGGAGAGGGAGAGAGAGAGACAGCAGAGGGAGAGAGACAGACGGAGTGGAGAGAGAGAGAAGAAAGACAGAGAGAAGAAAGAGGGAGACAGAGACAATTGGGGTTAAGTGACTTGCCCAGAGTCACACAGCTAGGAAGTATTATGTGTCTGAGGCTGCATTTGAACTCGGGTCCTCCTGACTCAAGGGGTGGTGCTCTATCCACTGCACCACCTAGCTACCCCTAGATGGTATTATTGATAAAGAGGTAAAGTAATGATTGATAAAAGTCCAGCCTCTGAGCCAATATGATCCAGGTTTAAGTCCTGCCTCTGAAATAGTTACCCTTTCCACATCTTAGGGGCTGGGGGCACAAGATAGAAGATAGAAAATCTGTGTAAAATTTTTTGGCCCTCCCTTCATACCAGAGAAGTCTGAATTATTATGGTATTAGAAGATAAAACATCTTGATGTTATGCAATACTAAATAAATATTTTATGCATTTCTGAGTTTCTAAACTTTTTCTGTGTTGTCTGCTGGCCTTTGTGCGTTGTCTGAGGCTTCCGCAAAAATCCCAAAAAATTCTCATTTCATTTCTTATGTCAACCCATGATATAATGAAACTGTGATGGTGAAAGTCATGATGTGAAAGGGATAATTGTATACTATCTGTGTAGCCATAGGCAAGTCATTAAGTCATTGATTCTCAAACAACCCATATGTCTTATTTGAAAACTGGCCCTGTGCTAGCCAATCAGTTACTATTTCTTTGTATCTTTGGTTGAATACTAACACTTTGGGGTGGGGAGGAGAGTAGGACACATCTTTTTCAGATTTCAGGGAATTGCATCTGTTTGCTCTCCCCCTACCAACTTGGATAGCCCCATATCTTTCCTCCAATTAGAAATCAGATTACCTAATCTTGTGTTCTTATTTGTATCCTGTTAATTATTTTCTTTTAATGCATAAAAATCTGTCTCCCCCTGTATTTGAAGTCCAGTGCCAAGCTGAGGAGGCCTAGTCCCGATTTGTTATACAATTGGCACGCATTGCTTAACAAATCAATATGCTTGGAAGCTCAAATCTGTTTCCTCAGTCATTTTCATCTTTCATCTGTCACACAGCTCTCTTTGTGGTAGCAAAAAAAATGGGAAACTAAGAGGATGTTCATTGAAATAACTGTAATATGAAATACGTTTTTTGATGTTCTAGTTATAATGATAGGATTCTAATATGGAGTCATTTAGACTAAATTGTCGTAATGCCCATAAAACATATAAGCTATGCCAGACAGCATTTTCACACTGTCCTGACCCAATCTCATCCTGTGTCAATGAAATCATTGCAGCTTTTGATTAGATAGGACTCCCTGGCAACTGCAGTGGCTTATGAGCCACACCTATTCCTTATGTCTCTGACAGTTAAATCAACCTCTCTTGATGAGGAAACTCTCCCAATCCATCCTGTTATTGATAACGGGCCCTGGGAATTTCCTCACCACATCTGGGTCTGATTAAGGATGCTGCCTCCCACATCTGGCATCACTTACCTGTTCTCAACCAGTCCATTTTTAAGGTGTAAAGCTTCAATGCTCAGATCTCACTCTGAGTGTGTACTCACACTGAGATCTTTGCCATTGTACACATCTTCCTCTCCTTAGAATGGATGAGCTTTTTTTGCATCTGTAGGACTGAACCTTTGTATGTCTATATTGTCACATGGCATGGTCTCTTTTCTCTCTTCTCTCCCCCTCCTTTTTTTTATCTTTTTTTTTTTCAGTGAGGCAATTGAGGTTAAGTGACTTGCCCAGGGTCACACAGCTGGTCAAGTGTCTGGTCTGAGACTAATAAATGACCGAGACTGGATTTGAGATCAGGTGCTCCTGACTCCAGGGCTGGTGCTCTATTCACAGTACCACCTAGCTGCCCACCCCGTTCACCCCCTTTTCTTGCCTACTTGATATGCCATATATGCTTGATAAGCTCATGTTTGTGCTAGCTCCCTACTCATTCCAATTACCTGTGAATTCCCAAACCCAGGTCTTTCTCTAACTGAACTGTGAGCCAAATAAAGCCCTCATCAATTGGGGAATGGCTCTACTCTACACTTTTGTAATGGATTTTGTTTTTGTTGCCTTTTCAATAGGTGGATGAGGGGGAGGAAGAGAATTTGGGATGGAAAATAAAATAAAAGTGAGATTTAGGTTTTAGTTCTGGCCCTGGTATTAACTCTGTGTGACCTTTGGTGGGTCACCATTTCCCTGAGCCTCAGTTTTCACATCTGTGAAATGAAAGGATTAGACTTTAGCTTTGAAGTCCCTTCTAATTCAGAGATTAGGGAATCCTAGATTTATTCCTGGATTGGATTCCTTAGAGCAGGGGCCCTTAACCTAGGTCTGTGGACTGTTTAAAAAATTTGATTATTGTATTTCAGTAAAATTAGTTTCCTTTGGCAGGTAGATGATGCAGTGGATAGAATGTTGGTCCTGGAGTCAGGAAGACCTGAGCTCAAATCCAGCCTCAGTCATTTACTAGCTTTGTGACCCTAGGCAAGTCATTTAACCTCTGTCTGCCTCAGTTCCTGCACTGTAAATGGGAAACATAATAGTACCTATCTCCTAGGGTTATTGTGAAGATCAAACAACATGATGTTTGTAAAGTGCCCTTCCCTCCTCTTCCCCTTTGTACTCTTATGTATTTATGCATTTAAACCCTTGTTCTGTATTTTATTTTATGCATTTGAAACCTTATATTTTATTTTATGTATTTGAAAAGTTTTGTTCTGAAAAGGGATTCACAGGCTTCACTAGGTTTCCAGGGTGGTCCATGACACAGAGAAGGTGAAGTAATCCTTCCTTAGATGATTTTGAGATTTAACAACTTTGAACATACTGAAGTTGCTGATAGGGCCATCCCAAACATCAGGGACATTTCATACTCCTTGTACGTGTTTCATAACTGCACAGGTAAATTGCATAAACATGTTTGCTCTTAAGATTAATAATATTAAAAATAGGGTCACAGATTTAGTGCTGAATAATACCTTAGAGGTCATTGAGTGCTGCACTTTCATTTGAGGAAAAGGAGATCCAGATCAGATTTGCCCAAACACACAGGTTACAGGCATCCAAGTTAGGGGTCAGACCCAGGTCATCTTGTTTCACAGCCTGTGCTGTCTCCACGCTACCTTGTTGCCTCCAACAATAATGAAAGACATTTATGAAGTACTTTCACATTTGTTGCTCAGTTGTTTCAGCCGTGTCTGATTCTTTGTGATTCTATTTGGGATTTTCGTGGCAAAGATACTGGAGTGATTTGCCATTTCCTTCTCCCACTCATTTTACAGATGAGGAAACTGAGGTAAGCAGGGTAAAGTGATTGCCCAGGGTCACACAGCTGTTAAGTATCTGATGCTGGATTTGAATTCAGGTCTTCCTGACTCAGGCCTGGCACTCTTTCCGCTGCACTACTTACCTACTCCTTTTGCAAGTTTATGTAGATAGTAGTAAATGGCAGAACCAGAATTTGAACCTAGGTCCTCAGACTTCAAAGTTGACACTTTGTACCACACAAATGCAAGAAGTATGCTTCAGTTAAGAGGGCACTTAAAACTCTTTCTTGGGTCTAGAAGTACAGAGGAACCCAAGTTCAGATCCTGCCTCTGATCCTTATTATTCTGTGTGTTCTTGGCAAGTTAGTTAGATCCTTTGGCCCTCAGTTTCCTCTAATGTAAAGTGAGGGGCATTAGACTAAATGACCTCTCAAGTCCCTTCTAACTCTAGATCGATGATTCTAGGAAACAACTGAGTTAGCCAAAATAATTAATTAAAATAGTTTCCAGAAAATGGCCACAGTGAAGCATTTCTGTTGTGTCCTTGGGGTTTGTAATCATTCCCTGTTCCCAACTGAATGTCTTTAAAAATTAATTTGAGTGTACTTTGGACTCATGTTCCTGAGTTCTAATGTGGCCTCAGATACTTACTGGCTGTGTGACCCTGGGCAAGTCACTGAACAGTGTTTGCCTCAGTTTCTTCATCTGTAAAATGATCTGAAGAAGGAAATGGCAAACCACTCCAGTACCTCTGCCAAGAAAACCCCAAATGGGGTCATGAAGAGTCAGACACGACTGAAAGATGACTGAACAACTTTTTGACTGCTATCGCCAGGCCAGGCATAGTTTATGGTGATTTCTGGAATCACCTGGAAAAATTACTAGTTAAGAGTCTATTCTGTAGCCAGGTACTTACCCCAAACAAGACAGAGCTGTCATGATATCTGAGCAGAATGAAGTGTCTGGGTCCTCCTTGGATTCTGTTGCCAGTATTTGCTATTATAGAAAAATATAGGGGGAAAAAATACAGAGCAAAGTTTGAATGGGCATTGCTGCTCTTGGCCTCCCCTCTACAAAGGGGTCCTTAAGAGTCTTTCATATGGATTTCCTAAAGGATAGAACAGAAGGAATCCAGACAGAATCACCTTGTAAAAATTTAATCAGTAAGCAGATGAACAAGATCATTTGATGGGAAGTGAAGTTTGCTGTAGATATTAAATATTGATTACGGAAAAAGAAGATTCGTGACAGCCTTGAATGTCCTATTAGCCATAGTGTGATTTGACCCAGAATGTCAGGTTCGGAAGATTCTGTGAAGAAACATCAAAGCTTTCTGACACGCCAAGAACCTACCATTTGGTACAAGTGCTTGTCACATTGCCTTTCTCCGTTCCCCAGTACAATCCAGCATAATATAATAAACATTTATCAAGCATCTACTATATGTGGGGCAATAAGTAACTTTTAGAAAATGCTTAATTCCTTCATTCTAGAGTTTCTTGTTTAGTCAGTGTGTGTGTGTGTGTGTGTGTGTGTGTGTGTGTGTGACAACAACACTGATAACTACAATGCACAAAATTATACAAGACACAAATCCTTGGCGCTAGGAAAACCTGAGTTTTCCTACCTCTGGCTATGTAGCCTTCTCCAAGTAACTTAACTCTTATGCCCCAGGTAACTCTCCAAGCCTGTAGTTCTTGACTTTTTTATGCCAGAGATACAGGTCCCATTTTCAGAGTATTTTTTTAACTGCTTAAATAATATATATAGGATTACAAAGGAAACAAAGTGTATTGAAATACAAATCAAATTGAAATCAAATAAGAAATAAGTGCACATGCACCCTAGGTTAAGAACTCCTATTCTAAGACTAGAAGTTTCAGAACAAGTGCCTATTTTTGTTAGGGAGAGAGTCCTCATTGGAAATTCCCTGTGCTAATGAGTCAACTAGCATTTATTATCTGCCAGTCACTGTACCAAGCCCTTGGGATATAAATTGCTGCTATTTGTCTTTCAGCCATCGAGGTGATGCCAGTGAATTGGATTACAGTGAGGGAGGGCTGTGCCTCATTTTCTTCTCTAGGGCCATGTAGGTCCAATGGCAAGATATAGATCAGGACAACTGGAGATGGCCCAGGATGCAGTGAGAGACCTTGACCTTTTCAAGTTAAAGTCTTTAACAGGTCTCAATTTGACTGAGGCAGGGCCATACAGTGATTAAGGCTTAATAAGAAATGAGGCAAAGAATGGCCTCTTTAAAAAAATTTTTATATATATGTGTGTGTGTGTGTGTGTGTGTGTGTGTGTATACATACACACACACACATATGTGTGTGCGCACATATATATTATATATATATATAATATATGGGAGGGGAAGACCCTCAGGGTTTCTGGCCAAAATAGAAACAATTGCTATTTATATTCATTCTGAGCCAATCAGGGCCCAAACAGTAACCAAGTAGAGCTTGGTCTGGGACTCCCCCCCTCCCCACCAAGGATCTTACATTCTAATGGGGGAGGACCACATATAAAAGGAAGTTGGAAGAGTTGAAAGGGGTGGGAAGGAACTTAACCACAAAGGAGCACTGGAGAGAAAGTCCTACAGGAGAGTCAGGAGAATAGTCTGGAGAAGAATGTATTTTATTTTAGCAATTAAAAAAAATACTCTGAAAATAGGGCTGTTGAGGATAGGATCTGGACCCCAAAAAGGAAAAACCCTGGACTTTCCCACATGGCCAATCTCTGGCATTCATTTTAGGCTATAATCCCATCAACTGGCCTTTCATTGTGGCTACCCACCCAATCTCCCAATTCTGTTATACCTCCCTATGGCCCCGAGCCATTTCCTACCCAAGGCTCCATTTTCCCTTGGTCCAGGTTCCAGGAGTTCTGTTCACCCCAGCTTACTGGCCGCTCCCATCCAGATCTCCTTAGATCTCATCCTTCAGTCACCCTGAACTACTTGGCCATTCCTAGATCCCTCCCATAGTCTTTCTGTACATAAGGTCCATCTTGTCTCCATTAAGGTGCTCATATTCTTATAATCTAGCCAAATGCTCAGATTCTTTAAGACTCTGGATAATGTGATAGATCTTTAATAAACCTTGTCTTTGGTTGAAAGAAGGCTTGGGTTGAATTCTTTCAGGCAGGATCCACTTGTTGTGATTTGGAGTCCTAGCACCCCTTAGATTGTGTTGTGGATAGAGTGCAATTCTAGTTATTACTACTACTACCACTACTTCTACTTTTTCTACTATTACTACTACTACTACTACCACTACACAGAAAAGGAAACTGTGACTGAAAGATGTTAAATGATCTGCCTAGGGTCATATAAATAGTGTCAGAGATGGATTAAACCCAAGTCTGGGAAGTAGGAGCTATTATTATCATACCCATTTTACAGAAGAGAGAACTGAGGCTGTTAAGAGGAGGTAAATGACTTGCCCATGGTCACAGTTAATAAGTGCCTGATTTGAACTTAGGTCCTCCTTGCTCCAGGGCTAGCTCTTTTTACACTGTGCCACCTAGCTACCTCATTAGATGATTCTTTTCAATAGAATGAAAGTTGAGGGATAGGCAAGTTGAATGGGATAGGCAAGCCTTGAAATTAGGAAGATTTGGGTTCATATTTTGCCTATGTCATCTTCTGACTGTGTGACCCTGGATAAGTCCTTAAGCTCTCAGTGTTCCAGGCAATCCTCTAATTATGTTGCTGGTCTCCATTGTTTTCTCACTAGAGAGTTCTCTGTACTAAGAAATCTCTGATCCAGACCAAAAAAACAAAGTAAATGCATATGCTATATACATACTCACTGTAAATTGTATACACTTGGAAACTGCCTCCATTTACTTCTTAATGACCTATAACTTAATAAGTTTTGGAGGATTGCCTGAAGCTCTGAAAAGTTGTGCCAGCCATGATCTTAAAGGTATTGAGTGTCAGAAAGGGATTTGAACCCCAGGAATATGCAACTCCAAGTAAACAATCTAATCTCCTTGGGCAGACTGACCCACCCAATGTAAGCAACTGAAACAAAAGGGTTATTTCCCATGGTATTTGGTAGAACCTTAAAGTAGAATGATTTCTGCCCAGGAAAAGGATCTCACCAACAACGATTCATTGCTGCCCTCCTCAAATGAGTTTTGAAAAAAATTTTCTTTCCCTGGGCCATTATTTCTCCAGCCATCAGGAGCGACTGAATAAATTCTCTCCTGATCTGTACATCCTGCAGTTCAGAGGGAGGGAAAGAAGAAGAATCATGAAAGTAGCATAGTCCAGCATAAGGTCAGCCAATTAGCATTCGAGCATTTATTAAGCACTTATAACCACACATTGTGCTAAGCAGTGTTGTTGTTCGACCTTCGTTCTTGAAGATGACCAATGACAGCAGGGTGATGTCTTGACTTGCAAGTGAGTTGGATTTAAGTGAGGGAGGGCTGTGCAGTCATCAGCCTCATTCTCTCCCGTAGAGTCATCAGAGTCCACTGGCAAGACATAGGTCAGGACCACTGGTGATGGCTCTGGATGCAGTAGGAGACCTTGGCCTGTTGCTAAGCAGTGAGGATAAAGGCAAAAATATAATTTCTGCTCTCAAGGAGCTTACATTCTAATGGGAAATACAACATACAAATAACCCTGTGTGTGTGTGTGTGTGTATAAACATATATTTTGTGTTTAGCTATTTGCAGTCCTGTTCAACTCTTCATGACCCTTTTGGGGTTTTATTCTCAAAGATGCTAAAGTGGTTTTCCAATTCCTTCTCTAGGCTAGAGTCACAAAGCTAGTAAAAGTCAGAGGCTGGATTTGAACTCAGGTCTTTCTGACTCTGGGTCTGGCACACTATTTCTCTGGTCAGCCTAGCTGCTTCTCTCTTTCTGTCTCTCTCTACACACACACACACACACACACACACACACACACACACACTCTATGTATATATGGAGAGATATATGTATATATATGGGGAGATATGTGTGTATGTAGATATAGATACATCTATCTATCTTCCATCTATCTGATGGGGTTGGGATCTGGACCCCAGAAAAGAAAAACCCTAGACTTTTCCACATGGCCAATCTCTGGCATTCATTTTAGGCTATAATCCCATCAACTGGCCTTTCATTGTAGCAACCACCCAATCTCCCAATTCTGTTACAGCTCCCTATGGCCCCCAGCCATTTCCCATCCAAGGCTTCATTTTCCCTTGGTCCAGGTCCCAGTTCTGTTCACCCCATCTTACTGGCCACTCCCATCCAGCTCTTCCTTAAACCCCTCCTCCAGTTACCCCAAACTACTTGGCCACTCCTAGATCCCTCCCACAGTCTTTCTGTATATAAGGTCCATCTTGTATCTGTTAAGGTGCTTAGATTCTTAAAATCTAGCCACTGCTCAGATTCTTATAATCTAGCCAACAACTTACTAATGTTCAGACTCCTTAAAAGTCTGCCCAATATGGCGAATCTTTAATAAACCTTGTCTTTGGTTGAAAGAAGGGTTGGGTCGAATTCTTTTGGACAGGACTCTCATGTCATGATTCTGGGGTCCCAGCACCCGTAAACCTCAACATATCCAATTATATCTATCTATTGGAAGGGACGGAGCAGAGAGAGGGGAAAGAGAAAGAGAGAGGTACGTTGGGAGATAGAGAGGGGCAAAGGGAGAGAAAGATGGAGGTAGGGAGGGATAGGGAAGAGAAAGGGGAAAGACAGGGACAGAGAGACAGACTAAATGTAATTTTCAGAGAGGAAGGCATTAGCAATTTAGGGAACAGCGCAGGCTTCCTGAAGAAAGTGGGCTTTGAGCTGAATTTTGAGGAGGGAAAGATTTCCAGGTTTGGGGGACACTTAGTGCAAAAAGCACAGAGATGGGAAAGGGAGGTCATGTGCAAGGAAGTAGACCAGAGCAGCAGATAGATTGTGGAGCTAGTGGAGAAGAATAAAGTATAAAACAGGATAAATTGAGAGTAATCTCAGAGAGAAGGAGCTACTAGCTAAGGGGTATTGGGAAAAGTTTCCTGCAGAAGGTGAGACCTGATAGAAGACAGAAGGTGAGTGATGAGGAGGAAAATTCCAGGCCTGGGAGAAACCTGTGAAAATAACATAGAATCAGAAGATAAAGATAGGGGTTGAGGAACATTCCTCCCCCTAGTCACCAGTCCCCTCTAAGGGCTGTCATCTCTTTTGAATGTAAGCAGCTAGAGGGCAGGGCTGTCTCATTTTTTTTTTTACATTTGACTCTCCAGTACTTAACACAGTGCTTGAAATAACATAAGCACATACTAAATGTTTTTTCAGTCTTTCCTTATCAGCTTCCTTACCCAGAAAATGGGGATAATAATAATCAATCCTGACTACTTCATTGAGTTGTGAGGACACAGAGCCTGTTATTTTTCAGTCATTTTCAGTCATCTCCCTACTTCATGACCCCATTTGTGGTTTTCTTGGCAAAGACAGTGGAATGGTTTGACATTTCCTTCTCCAACTCAGTTGACAGATAAGGAAGCTGAGGTAAACTAAGTGCCTTGCCCAGGGTCACACAGCTAGTGTTTGAGGCTGGATTTGAATTTAGGAAGATGAGTGTTCCACTGCACCACCTGGCAGCTCCTCATAGAGCCTGTACTGTAGATAAATACACTGATAACTTAGAATAAAACTTAGTTCTGGTCATAGCTTTGCCACAAACTAACTGTGATATTGGAAATTTATAAAGTCTCTTATGGCTCAAGCATTCTAGGATTTTATGATTTGCTAGTTCTAGCACTAATGTAGCTTCTCTATTATCTCTTTATAGAGCCTTGGAATTTAGATCTGGAATGGACCTTGGGCACTAACTAATCCAATCCCATCATTTTATAGAAGAGGAAACTGAGACCCAGGAGAATAGAGTACTTTATTTAAGGTAATAGTTACAGAGTTTGGACTAGATCCCAAATCTCAGAGAATTATAAATTTAGAGTTGGAAGGGACCTCAGAGGTGATATAGTCCAATGCCTTTATTTTAAAAGACCTCCAATCTACCCTGTGTATATCTTCTATGCACAAAGTTGCTTGCCTGTTGGCACCCCCATTAGATTGTAAGCTCCTTGAGGGAAGGCACTGTTTTTTCCTTTCTTTGTAGCTCCATTGCTTAAAGCAGTGCCTGGTACATTGTTGTTATTATTGTTGTTTAGTAATTTTTCAGTCATGTCCCACTCTTTGTGACCCCATTTGAAGTTTTCTTGGCAGAGATACTGGAGTTGTTGATGCTTACAGGTTTAGGGGTGCTGGGACCCCAAAATCACAACATGTAGGTCCTGTCCGAATGAATTCAACCCAAGCCTTCTTTCAGCCAAAGACAAGACTTTAGATCTGCCATATTGGCCAGACCCTTAAGGAATCTGAACATTTGCAAACTATTGGCTAAAATTTAAGAATCTGAGCAGTGGCTAGATTTTAAGACTCTGCACCTTAATGGAGACAAGATGAATCTTAGTTACAGAAAGACTGTGGGAGGGATCTAGGAGTAGCCAAGTAATTTGGAGTTGATGAGGTCTAGAGGTTAGGGAGCTGGAACCCCAAGATTGCAACACACGGATCCTGCCCAAAAGAATTTGACCCAAGCCTTCTTTCAGCCAAAAACAAGATTTACTAAAGATCTGCCATATTGCCAGACTCTTGAGGAATCTAGGAGTCTGCATGTTAATGGAGACAAGATAAACCTTATATACAGAAAGACTGTGGGATGGATCTAGTAGTTTGGGGTGACTAGAGAAGGGGTCTAAGGAGATCTGGATGGGAGTGGCCAGTAAGCTGGGGTGAACACCTGGGACCTGGACAATGAAACCTAGATAGGATTAAGTGTGAGAAATGTCAGGGGCCATAGGGAAGGCTAGGCTAGGTTAAGGGTAACAGAATTGGGAGATTGGGTGGAGCCACAATGAAAGGCTAATTGATGGAATTATGGCCTCTGGGGAATGCCAGAGACCTTCTTGATCTAGGGGGAGAATTCAAAGACAGTCCAAGGGTTTTCTAGGGCCCATAGACAAATGGGGCCCAAATTGGGACAAAGGTCTCACCTTGGGCCCATACCCCATCAGGGTGACTGCGAAGAGGGGTCTAGAGAGGATTTTGATGGGAGTAACTGGGAGGTAGAATAGGGACTAGATAGGATCCAGGGTGAGAAGTGGCTGGCCTTGGGGAGGTAATAGACCATGTAGGGCTGGGTTGGGTTAAGGGTAACAAGAGAATTGGGAGATTAGGCATAGGAGATAGTTGATAGGATTATATCCTCAGGCAAATACTAGAGACTTCTTGACCAAGTTGGAGAGTTCAAGGAGAGTCCAAGCCCTAGGGCCTGCAGATGAATTCTTTTTGGAGTAAGGGACAAAGGTCCAGGCTTGGGCCCATACCCTGTCAGAGCGGTTTGCCATTTCCTTCTCTAGCTTATTTAGCAGATGAAGAAACTGAGGCAAAAAGTGACTTGCTCAGGGTCACATAGTATCTGAGGCCAGACATGAACTCAGGAAGATGAATCTTCTTGACTGCAGGCCTCATGCTCTATCCACTGGGCTACCTAGCTGTGCCCTAGTAAACACTTAATCAATATTTGTGGACAGAGGATACCAGCCAAGAGAAAACAAGTGACTTATTTGTAATAAATCACAGGTAATAAGCAGTGGAGGTAGGTTTCAAACTAAATCCTGTGTTCTTTCCATTTGACTTCCCATGAATGATCATAGAATCTTTGAGATTCCCTATCCCTTCCAAGAGCCAAGCTGGTGATATTTGACTCATAGAAAGGCATCTAATATTATTAAGACTATTCCTGATACCTCAGAATTCCTTAAGGCAAACCATAGTTAATGGTTTGAAAAAAAAAATAATAGCTAGCATTTACATAGTACTTGAAGGTTTGTAAGATACTCAGAGCTGAGGCCATATTTGTAGTCTTGACAACAGACTCAGTACTCAATTCATTTAGCTGCCTCAGTTTCTTCACTTGAAGTGGATTATATCTTGAGGTTAAATGACTTGCCCAGGGTCACATATGAGCTAATGAGTGTCTGAGGTCAGATTTGATCTCAGTTCCTTCTGATTCCAGGGCCATACCCTTGGCATGATTTGTAAAGTACTTGGTTTTTAACATTTGGCTTACAGGGCAGCTGGTGTTGAAGCAGTTGACTATCTTTTCAACAATTTTTGGTCTCCACAATTGGAAGTAGTTGCTCTTTGGGGACTAGTAGAAGCACCTTCTGATAACTGTGAAGTAGGAGCAAAGTCATTTCTTTGCATGTAGGTACCGGGAAGTTCCAGAGAAAAGCATGAGTATAAGAGATCAGATGCTTGAGAAATGCCCTTTCTTTTCATTCTTAATGAAAATGCTTCTGTGTTCGGCAATTTGGACAATGCTACCACCATTATCACAACCTGTCCCCAGTGATGATTACAAGCACCCCTTACCAGAGTATCCTCCCCATTCTATGTTCTTCCACCCTCTGTGAATATATCCAATTCATGCAGTATATTTATTTTTACATAGTCTAAATAAATATATGTATAAATATATCATATATAAACATTCACATATTTATTATATATTAATTTAATTTAAAAATATAAATTATATATTAAATATGTGTGCGTGCCTGTGTGTGTGTGTGTGTGTGTGTGTGTGTGTGTGTGTACACACTCCCCTTTATACTGAGAGCCCTTTGAGAGAAGGAACCATTTTTGCCATGCTTCGTTTCCCTAGTACATAGCACAGAGTGTAGCACATAGCAAGCACTTTATAAGTGCTTCTTGATTTGACTTCTGGGTTCCCACTTTTTGCTCTACTGAATTTCTTTTTCCATCTCTCCTTTTACTATTTACCAGGTTTGCAGTTGGAAAGACCTAAGTATGAATTCTGCCTCAGCACTTATTTGCAGTGTCACCCTGGAGGGAGTTGTGTAATAGATATAGAGCTTTTTGCAAAATAAAGTGATACATAAATGTTAGTTATTATTATGGTTATTAATCTTATCTCCTTGAGGTATCATTAGAAGTCACTTATTTTAGCCTTAATATAGGTAGAGCCAAGATGGCAGATTAGTGACAGTGACCTAGGCAAAATCTTCCAACATTCCCCTCCAAACAATTTTAAAATAATACCTCAAATTAAATTTTGGAGTGGCCAAGCTAACAAAAGGTCAAGGTGATACATTCTTCTAGCCTAAGACAAATTAGGGTGTCTGCAAAAGAGGCCTTTGATGCCTGGGTAGGGGTTAGCCTGAATTCCACACAGTGGAAGCATCTGTGGTGAACCTTAGAAGCCACTGAAACAGTGGCTGCAGCAGATTCAGGACAGTAAGGAGGTTGGACAACTGGTCAGAAAGAGATTACAGGGGATACTTTGTTGGCACTGGGTACAGCTGGTGCTGATTGGCAATTCTATTGCCCGTATGCAGTTCTGGTTTGCAGTTTCAGGATTGAGAGGAGTGCTTGTGATTGTTCACAAGGAAGCAGTGGTTCTGGTCACAGTTCCAGGGCCAAAAGGAGAGCTAACACTTATGGCTACAGGGAAGCAGAGGCCTTTCCTAGGTAAAAACCAGAACACATACCAGGAGAGCAATAACCATACTTCTCCTCGGAGCATACCACCTTAGAAGTACTAAAAACTTGCAGATCTCTAAAACTAGTTCTGAAAACAGCAGCATGAAAAAGCTGAAGCTTGGGACAGTGCCCTCACCCCCACCCCAGGTGAACAGAGCCCAATTTTAACATTAAGTTCAAATTCAAAGATAGGTTGGAAAAATGAGCAAACAGCAAGAAAAACCTTAATCATAAAAAAGTTACTATGGTGGCAGAGAAGACCAAGACAAACTCAGAAACAGACAACAATGTGAAAACAGTTACCAAAAACCTCAAAGAAAAGTGCTAATTGTACCTAACCCCAACAAGAATTCCTAAAAGTGGGCAGCTAGATGGTGCAGTGGATAGAGCACTAGCCTTGGAATCAGGAGTGCTTGAGTTCAAATCTGGCCTCAAACACATAACACTTGCTAGCTGTGTGACCCTGGGCAAGTCACTTACCCTCAATTGCCTCAAAAAAAAAATTCCTAGAAGAGCTAAAGAAAGAGATGAGAGTGGTAGAGGAAAAACTGGGGGAAAATGAGAACAGTGCAATAAAATTATGAAAAGAGAATTAACAGCTTGATAAAAGAAACACAAAAAATGCAAAAGAAAATAACCTTAGAAACATAATTGGCTTAATGATAAAAGAGGCACAAATATTTACTGAAGAAAATAACTCCTTATAAAGAAGAGTTGTCCAAATAGAAAAAAGCTAAGTAAAGAAAACAATTCCTCAAAAATTAAAATTGGGCAATTGGAAGCTAATGAGTCCAAGAGACAACAAGAAATAATAAAACAAAGCCAAAAGAATGAAAATGTGAAAGAAAATGCAAAATATCTCTTTAAAAAACTGACCCGGAAATAGATTAGGAAGAATAATTTAAAAATTATTGAACTATCTGAAAACCATGATCTCAAAAAGAGCTTAGATATTATATTTCAATAAATTATAAAGGAAAACACTTCTGATATCTTAGATTCAGAGGGTAAAATAGAAATTGAAAAAATCCACCCATCACCTCCTGAAAGAAATCACAAAATGAAAATTCCCAGGAACATTGTAGCCAAATTCCAGAGCTCTCAGGTCAAGGAGAAAACATTTCAAACAGCCAGAAAGAAACCATTCAAATATTGTAGAGACACAGTAAGGATCACTCAAGATTTAGCAGCTTCCATGTTGAAAGAGTGGAAGTCTTGGAATATGATCTTTTAAAAGGCAAAGGAGCTAGGATTACAACCAAGAATAATTTACTCAGCAAAACTGAGTATAATCTTTCAGGAGAGAAATGGATATTTAATGAAATAGAGAACTTTTAAACACTCTCAATGAAAAGACCAGAGCTGAATGAAAAATTTTACACTTAAACACAAGACTCAAGAGAAGCATAAAAAGGTAAACGTGAAAGACAAATCATAAGAGACTCAGTAAAGTGAAACTATTTACATTCCTATATGGTAAAATAATACACATAATTCCTAAAAACTTTAGAACTTTATCATTTTTAGGGAAGTGAGAAGTATATAAAAAAGGCAGGGGTAGCAATCACTATCTTAGACAAAGCAAAAGCAAAAATAGATCTAATTAAGAGAGACAACCAGGGAAACTACATTTTGATAAAAGGTACCATAGACAATGAAGTAATATAAAAAAATTTTACAGCAAGTTTCTGTGATAAAGGCCTCTTTTCTCAAATATATAGGGAATTGAGTCAAATTTATAAAAATAAGATCCATTCCCCATTTGACAAATTGTCAAGGGATATAAACAGGGGGCAAATTAGGTGATGCAGTGGATAAAGCACTGACCCTGAAGTCAGGATGACCTGAGTTCAAATCTATTCTCAGACAGTTACTACTCTGTGACCCTGGGCAAGTCCCTCAACCCTGATTTTCCAGAAAGAAAGAAAGAAAGGAAGGAAGGAAAGAAATAAAGGGATATGAAGAAGCAGTTTTTTGAAGACATCCAAGCTATCAATTTTCATATGAAAGAATTCTCTGAATCACTATTAAATGGAGAAATGCAAATTAAAACAACTCTGAGGTACCCTCTCACACCTATCAGAAATGACAAATGCTGGAAGGGATGAAGGAAAATATGTACTCTAATGAACTGTTGGTGGAGTTGTGAACTGGTCCAGTCATAGTAGAAAACAATTTGGAAATCTGCCTAAAGGGCTATAAAACATTGCCTCAGCAATAACACTACTAGGTCTGTACCTCAAAGAGATCAAAGAAAAAGGTAAAGGACATATATGTACAAAAATATTAATAGCAGCTCTTTTTGTGGTGGCAAAGAATTAGAAATTGAGGGGATGCCCACTGGGGAATGGCTGAACAAGTTAAAGTGAGCAGAACCAAGAGATCACTGTACATAGTAACAGCGAAATTGTAATGATAATCAGCAATGAAAGACTAAGCTTCTCTGATCAAGACAAAGATGCTAGAAAATTCCAAAGGACATCCAAAGGATGAAAAATGCTATATACCTCCAGAGAAAGAATTAATGAACTCTGAGTGCAAACTGATGTTTAGTTTTCTCATTTTCCTTACTTTTCTTGCTTTTTTGTGTAATATGGTTAATATGGAAATGTACTTTACGTGATTTCACATGCATAATTGGTATCATATTGCTTGCCTTCTCATTGGGTAGGGGAGGGGTGGTAGAGAGGGAAAGAATCAGGAACCTAAAATTTAAAAAAAGAATGTTAAAAATAAATAAATAATAATTAAAAAAGAAGTCACTTATCTTCAATGGATAAATGAATAAGTGTTTATTAGGCACCCATTATGGCCTAAGATATGCTATAGGTGAATGCTTATGACAAAATGACCCTTCTTTTAATAGGAATGGCAATTGTTTGCAACTGTAGATGAAAACATTTTTTTAAATGCTAAAAGGATGAGGCAGTGTTGCTTAATGGATAAAGAGTTGAGGTTGAAACCAGGAAGACTTGGGTTCAAATCCAACCTCAGCATACACTGAGGCCTATGTGGCCCAGGGCAAGTCACTTAACTTATCTCTCCTGGACTGTCTTATGCAGTAGAAATGTCTTCACCCTGGAAGCTCACTACACTGCTACTTCATGCACTGGAAGTATTTGCAACCCCTGATGGTTCACCTTCCAATTAGTTCATCCCTCATAGAACTTGTAGGCCCAGGCCAAAGTTGTCTCCATTCTTCTCCAGGCTGCCCTGCTATCTCCTGTTCATAGGATTTTCTCTGCCACACTCCCATACCAGATACCCTCTTTCTCTCTCTGTCTTCTCTGTCCCTCTGTTTGTCTCTGTTTCTCTCTCTCTCTCTCTCTCTCTCTGTGTCCTGTTTCTCTCTCTGTCCCCTTCTCATTTTACAGCTCCCTTATATGTGTCCCCCCATCCATTAGAATGTAAGCTCCTTGATTTTCTTTCTACTTCTGTCTGTATTCTCAGTGCTTATCCCTGTACCTGGTATATAGTTAAATGCTTCATAAATGCCTGTTGATTGATTGGCTGACTGATTCAGTGTTCTAGGAGGTTCTTGAAGACTATAACTTGTAGAGAAGGTACTGACCTGAATTTGTAGAGGGAGTCACCTCATCTGGGAGTTCTCTACCACATTGAAATGGCAGGTCCAGTTCCTATCCTTAGTATGATGGAATTCTGGGAGCCTGCACTTTGAGAGAGGGTATCCAAGGAGATATCATTAAAGTTAACATGAGAAACTGGGCAGAGCGGGTAATCTGATCTGGAGAAAGGTATGGTCCGTCATTAGGCTTAGTGTATACTGATCACTTCTGCTCTTTCAAAGAATTGAAAATGAGCTATGTACCTTGGTTCAGAAACAGGAACTTGGTGGGAGAACCAACATGAGGTCTGGGCTTTGAAACCAGCAGCAGAAGTAATTTGTTTGTGATCCTTGGAGGGAATGGTTATGAGAGAGAAGGCTCCCCAGAAATGGTAGCCATGGCCATCAAGGCACATGGTCTCCAAAGGAGCTATGCCCAGGTGGTAATTCAAGACATTAGATGAAAGACCTGAGCTTCAGTACAAGACGCCCTGTTAGTGGATTGCTTTAGGCCAATCAAATAGCTGAGGGAGAACAGATCAAGTGTGAGATAGAACTTCCAATAGTCCAGAGCCATAGTAACCTCCAGGAAAGAAGTGATGCAGATAACTGCAAGGTCACTGCAGGTGTAATAATAATAATTATAACACATTTAGAAAACATAAGGAAAAGAAAAGTTGCATGCTTATTTCATAGACAGCAGTGCAGCAGCTGAAAAGCAACACTCCCTTCTGCAGACTTGTCTAAGGTTAGGGAGACCCAAGGACAGAAAAAGGAGAAGTAGGGGTGGTGATTGTAAAGATGAAGGAGCAGGCAGCTCTCATCTTAGAGGTTAGGGGAAAAAAAGAGGGCATTGAGAGGGCTTGGGATTGAGAAATACCTCATAGGCAGTGGGGGGAGGGTACTGGAGGCTTAACATAGACAAGACTTGCTGCCCCTGCCCACCCCACCTTTGACCCTACATTGGTATATGAAAAACATGAGAACATAGGTTGTTCCCACAGCTTGGAACAGCCTTCCTCCTCCTGCCCCTACATGATTAATATAAGCTGTATCCATTTTTCAAGGACAGTTCAGGTCTTTCCTCTTTTGTAAAACATTCATTTGCCCCAGTTCATCGTGTTCTTTCCCTCCTCTGGATTCCCACAGTACTTACGGTCTATTGTATTTTTTTAAAAACTTGGTATTTTTCAAGTACTTTATATATGCTACTTCATCTGAGTCTTGCAGCAACCCTTTGAGCTAGGTATTATAAGTATTATCTCCATCTTATGACCAAGAAACTAAGGTCCAGAAAGGACCAAAGATTTGCCCAGGGTCATATAACTAGCATCTGGCTAGCTTTTGATTCCGATGGTAATTTTTTCCCTATCCTATGATACTACTTCTCTATAAATTATTAATTTACATTCCATCATGTACCATCTTGTATTGTTAATTATCTTTTGATATGTGTAAGTCCTATTTTCCTACTCCACGATAATCTCCCTGAAGCCAAAGATCATGTCTTCTTTCATTTGATCACAGAATTTCAGAGCTGGAAGGGATTCATTAGCCAACTCATCCAATCCATACATGAATACTATTGAGCAGTAAGAAAGTATGTAGAGGATGGTTTCAGAAAAACCTGGGAAGACTAATATGAAATGATGCAATGTGAAGTGAGCAGAACCAGGAGAACATTGTACAATCTAACAGGATTATTGCAATGATAATCAACTGAGTTAGCTGCTTTGATCAATCCAATGATACACAGTAATTCTGAAGGATACACGATGAAAAATGCTATCCACCTCCAGAGAAAGAGAACTGATGAACTCTAAGTGCAGATAGAAGCATTTTTTCACTTTATTTTTCCTGCAATCTTTTTTTTTGTTTCAACATGGCTAATATGGAAATATATTTTGCATGATTTCATGTACATAATAGACGTAATAGTGCTTGCCTTCTCAATGTGTGAGGGAGGGACTAGAGGAAGGGAGGGAGGGAGAACTCAGAATTAAAAAAAAATTAATGTTAAGATAAAAATTTTTTTAAAAGGGAATACCCACTATAACAAACCCAAAACGTCATCACTCAGCCTTTGCCTGAAGACCTCACAAGGCAGCCCGTTATATTTTTTAGATAACTCCTATTATTAGTAAGATTTTTTCCTGACACCAAGTTCTCTCCTAAATTTGCCTCTTTGCAATTTCTACCTATTAGTCCTAATTCTTCCCTCTGAGGTCAAACAGAACAAGACAAATCTTTCTTCCACATGATGGCCCTTCAAATACTTGAAGATAAGTATCAATATCTCCCCTGACCAAGACCTCTTCTCAGTTCCTTCCACTGATCCTTGTATGACATGCATTCAAGGCTGTTCACCTCCTTAGCTGCCCTTCTCCCAATGTTCTCCAGTTTATCAATGCCCTTCTTAAACTGTAATACCCGGATCTGAACACAATTTTTCAGCTGTGGTCAGATCAAGGCAGAGCAAATACATCAAGCTTATCAGCCTCCTATTCTAGGAAGTTATGCCTCTCTTCTCCTCAGACCCTCCCTACCCTCCCCAGCCCTGTACAGGGCCTTGAATATATTTAGGCATTCAATGAATGCTCATTGCTGCTGTAGATAATGATAATAAATAAGTCTAACATAAACTTATACAAAATGAAATGAGCAGAACCAGTAGAACATTGTACACAGTGAGCAGTATTTTATGATGGACAACTGTGAATGACTTAGCTATTCTCAGCAATACAGTGAACAAGATAATCCCAAATGATTCATGATGAAGCATGCTATCTGCCTCCAAAGAAAGAAGTGATACTGTCTGAATGCAGACTAAAGCAGGCTTTTTTATTCTTTGCCTTCTTGTACAAAATGACTAACATGGAAATGTTTTGCATGATGGCACATGTATAAACTATATCAATTGTTTACTGTCTCAGGGAGAGAGAGAAAGAATTTGGAACTCAAAACTTCAAAAAAATGTTAAAATAGTTTTTAACATGTAATTGAGGAAAATATTTCTCATGTATATGTCTAAAGTTGTCTCTGCTTCATACATCTGGACAGAACTCCATAGTTTGACTTTTCTAAATTAACTCCTTTTTTTTTTCCATTATTACACCTTCCCTTGTATCCTCAGTGTTTAGCACAGTGCCTGGTATACAGCAAGACTTAATAAATGCTGGTTGATGGGTTGATTCATCGATCCTGACCTTCACAGAACAGGGACCACATTTCTGTGATTGGAATGGGGGGTGAAAGAAGTTGACAGCAGGACACTCCCATTTCACTCTTACTTGATTAGCTGACGGAATTCAAGAAACATGAAAAGGAAAAATGATTTATTTACCTCCAGGTAGTACAGCATCTTTCTGTAATGCAGCTTCTCAATAAGTATTCTCATCCTTTCTAAGTTATCCAATGCCTCTATGAGGTGGCCAGAAGCCCAGATCCCCACTCCATGAGCAAATCCCTGAAAAATAAGCTTGTAATATTATTGGAAAAAGACAACACAGAGAGGTAGCATTGTGGAATATAAAGAGCCCTGGACTGAAAATCGGCCAATCTGGTTCTCTTCCTGACATCACCAGCAAGTAGCTGCATGACCTTAGGGAAACCATTTCATCTCTCAGTTTTCTTATCTATAAATGGAATCAATGAGCTCCAGAATTTTCAACTCTAAGACTCCACGATCTGAACCTTATTAAAACTGCTGTGACGATGTTACCCCCACGCTCAAAAGCCTTCAGATGTTCTACTCACCCACAAAAAAGCCTAGATTCCTTTTTTGGTATTCAAGGCCCTCTAGAATTGAGCCCAATGGACTTCACCAACCCATTTCCCACTATCATCATTACAAACACTGATCTTTAGCTAAACTGGGTTACCAGGCCTGGGGATTCCTGATTTTTTTGTTCATGATATTGACCCCTCCAATGTCTTTCCCTCTTAGCTCCACCTCTGCAATTCCTATCAAATATTCAAGACTCAGATTAAATTCTATCTTTTAAATGAAACATTTGACTCCCTCCTTTCTATCCCTCCACCGGAAGTGACCTCTTTCATTTGAACTAACAATACTTCCTGCCTTTCTTTTTGGATTATCATTATTGGTATTGCTCATCTTTCATACTCAAAAAGGACCGATGACATTATGATGTTGGGGTCAAGGTACAGTGTGTTCAACTGTGGCTGATCAGTCCAATATGAGCTCAGAAGGCTAAACCATAGGTTGGACATGAATAGTCCGCTTGAACATTTGGGATGGAGATGTCTCTAGATTTGCCAATCTCCTGTTTCCTTTTGCTATCACATTCTAATTAGTTAATGTTAATAATAATAATGATAACAATAATAGTAATAGCTAGCACTTACATAGTGATTTAAAATTTGCAAAGTACTTTACCAATATTTCTGATTTCATCAATTAGATTGTAAGCACATGAAGGCAGGGGACAAATCTTATACTTTGTATCTTTCATATTGTTTTGCACATAGTAATAATAATAATAATAATAATAATAATAATAACTTACAGAATGTGTTTCTGTTCATTCTTTGCAAAGTGAAAGGACTATGGGAGTGCAATATTGTATATACTGTTAGATGCAGTTGATGGGTTGGGTAGTTTATCTGAAACTTTTTTTCCCTCTTTCTTATTCTTTGCTATAAAGAATGGTTTACTAAGGGAGGAAAGATGGTGTCTACTTGGAAATGAAGGTGATATAAAAAATAACTGCACACAAATACACATACATATGGTGCTTTAAGGTTTATAAACTGCTCTACTCAGAACAATCCTATGAAGTAGGTGTTGTAAGCATCATTATGCCTATTCTACAGATCAGGAAACTGAAAGACAGAGTAGTTTAAATGACTCAAGAGTCACACGGCTAGCAATTGTCAACACTTGGAATTGAAACCAGATCTTCTGACTTGCAGGGCCACTGTTCTTTTTGCTATATCGCCCTTCCCCCTTGGTGTTCAGTAAATATTCACAGAAAAAAAAATAAATGAATTGACTAATAAATGAAGAAGATTTTAGGAAGAAACTTTGTTTTTACCTCACATTCTTTTTCTTTGCAGTTTATGGATTCAAGGCAAGTCCATAGATGATCCTCCCTGCTTTTATAGTTTACTAATTTCTGAGCAATACCCCAGGACTGGTAGAGAAAACTCTGCAAAGGTACAGGACTATATTGACTATTCATGTTGGATTTGAACCACGTGAAGAAACCATTAGACCAGGCTAAAAGAAAAAAAGTGGGGGTTGAGTAGAGGTAAACAAACAGAACAGACGTGTTCCCTAGTCTCCATTTTGTATTCTCCATCCTGTTAAGTATGTCTACTCTCTAGAAATCATATTTTAAATTGTTTTTTAAATTATTTATTCATTCATTTATTTGTTCATTCATTTATCTATGTATCTGTCTATTTATTTACTTGTTTATTCATCCATTCACTCATTTATTTATTTATTCATTCATTTACTTATTCATTTATTCATTCATTCATTCAATTATTTGCTTATTTACTCATTTACTTATTTATTTATTTATTCATTTAGCTCTTATCTATTTATTTACCTTTTCTCCATTTAATTAATTATTTATTTATCCATCCATCCATTCATTCATTCATTCACTTATTTATTTATTTATTGTGAAGGGGGTTAAGTGACTTGCCCAGAGTCATACAGCTAGTGAGTGTCAAGTGTCTGAGGCCAGATTTGAACTCAGATTCTCCTGTCTCCAGGACCAGTGCTCTATCCATTGTGCCACCTAGCTGCCTCAAGAAATTATATTTTAAAAAATTATTTTTGCATTCTAAACTTATATCAAGCTCTGGAATATCATAGCACCAACTAAATGGGAATCATAAATACTCTATGGAATCTGGCCTAGTCATACAAACAGAAAAGACCAAGTGGAAGAAAAAAATGCATTTTAAGATATTTAATTAGATAAAAAAAACTTAGAAATCTTCTCATTCATTAGTATTTATATGTTGGACAGAAGCCAAAAATGGGCAATGAATTGATCCCAGACCTGAACAGGAGGAGAAAAGTGGAGTGTATTTTAATGACACTAAATAAACCTCTTCCTGAAACAAAAGTTAGTCAATTTGAAATTCAAGAAGCATTTTTCAAGTGCATTGTTGGACACTGAGGATATAGAAAGAAAAATGAAACACTCCTTGCCCTCAAGAAGCTTACATTTTCCTATAGTACTTTCCCACTGTTGGACACATGGATGATTTCCAATGTTTTTTGGCTATTATGAAAAATTTGTTTATAAATTTTTTTTATAGGCAATTGGTGTTAAGTGACTTGTCCAGGGTCACACAGTTAGTGTCAAGTGTTTGGTCTCAGGCTGGATTTGAACTCAGGTCTTCCTGACTTCAGGGCTGGTGCTCTATCCATTGTGCCACCTAGCTGCCCCTGTAAATGTTTTTGGTACAGAGAAATCTTTTTTTTTCTCCTCTCTTTCAGTAGCATTTTTTTATGTATGGTACTAGTAGAAAGATAACTAATTCAAAGGTTGTGAGTAATATTTTTCCTTTTGCTTTTTGATGTCATATTGATTTGTAAAAAGGTTATAACAGTTCATAGTTCTACCAGCAGTGAAATAGTTTTACTGTTTCTTCATAACCCAGTAAGTTTAAAATAATGGCAAAATGGTATGCTCTCTCTGAAAATTTAATGGGAATAAGGAAGAAGATTAGATTTGTTTTAATTTGTATTTCTATGATTTTTTTGAGTTTGAAAACTTTAGGTGGTTTTGGATAACTTGGATTTTTTCAGGCTAAATTTGCATTTTTGCAGATACTACCCAGTACTTTTAGTTTTGTCCTCTGGTTCCAAGTGAACAAATCTATTCTCTCCTTGTGATAGTCTTTTAAATAAAATATCGTTATCATATATTCTATAATACTCTTTGCAAGGCTAAAAATTCTGCTTTTCTTCAGTAGATCTTTATGTCGAATGATTTTCAGAATCCTTACTATAATGATTGACCTTATTTGGATGGGGGTCATGGTCAGGCTCAACTAACACAACCCCAGAATTCTTGTAGCAATGAGCCACTTGGTCTCCAGCACACATTCCAACCATGTTCTAGAGCTAGTGAGCTGGGAGTTGAGTCCTAAATAGGTGCTCTCACTTGGCCATCTGCCTCTGGTATCTAGGGCAGATATCAAAGAAACATAAAACAAATGTCCTTATAATATATTATAATTCTGAAAGGCAAACATTTTAGTTAAATAAACTAATTTTGAAAGAAGTAAGGGACAAATTATTAAAGAGAAAGTTGTATTAGAAAATACAGATAAAAGATATATGGAGTGGAAATGATTTGGTACATGGTCTCTTTTTTCTTTTTGGTGAGGCAATTGGGGTTAAGTGACTTGCCCAGGGTCACATAGCTAGTAAGTGACACTATATTTGAACTGAGGTCCTCCTGACTCCAAGGCTGGAGCTCTATCCACTGCTCCACCTAGCTGCCCCACATGGTTTAAAAAAAAATTAGCACAAAAACATGAGACTTTGAAAGGAGCAAATAGTTGACAGAGCTACAAATTGCATTTAAAGCAAACTTGTATTTTTGAATTGTTAGGGAATTTACATTATATATTTCACTCACATACAGGTATATATATCTTCAATGGAATGCATTTCTGGTATAACATTTGTTTTTTTAAATTTTCTACATTTTAAAATATAATTTTTCTTATGTCATGAAACCATTCCCCCTCCATTTAAATACATAGCCATTTTTATTTTGGAAGCTAAAGGGAAAATATATTCTGATTTATAGGAATTGTTTAACAAGAATCTTTTCAGTAACACAACTATTCATGAAGTGATGATGTGCACCTTTATTAAGAAGAGTAGAGAGAAGGAATTCCGAGTATGAATTGAAATTTCCTGTCTTAAAAAGACCCAGTAGAAGAAGGAAGAAAGAAGTAACACCACCCTTTAACCAAGTAGCCATGGTTCCTGCACAGTTTGCAGCTCTTATATGGTACTGAAAGAGCCTTGGGATCATTCCATGTAAGGCTCCTTATGTGGACTGGGATGGTTAGTTTAGAGAAGAGAAAATTCAGGGGGATAGTTGTGTTCAAGTATTAGTTGGGCTCTCAACTGGAAGAGTGAGGAGATTTGTTCTCTTTGGCCCCAAGAACAATTGCTGGGAATTGTAAAACAGTTACAACTATCCATATGTGGAATGGGCTTCCTCAGAAGAAAGTGGATTTTTCCTCATTGGAGATCTTCTAGCAGAGGTTGAATGACCACTTATCAGAGGTGCTATAATCGGGTTCCTTTTTGGATAATGGGTTGGACTAGATGAGCCCTGAATTAACTTCCAACTCTTATTCTTCTGCATATGATGGTTGAAAATTATTAGCTGCAGTTAATCAAAGCTACTGAGACACTTACTAGCTGTGTGATCCTGAACAAGTCACTTAACCCTATTTGTCTCTGTAAAATGAGCTGGAGAAGAAAATGGCAAACCACCTCAGTATCCTTGTGACTCCAAATGGGGTCACAAAGAGTCAGACACAACAGAAATAAATGAATGACGTCACTGAGACTTTGCATTGTTTCTCACAATTTCAAATGAGGAACTGGAAAAGGAGAATTTTCTTTCCCACGTCGTGATGAAGAAAAAGGGAATGGGAGGATATTTATTTGAGAAATGAGTACTGAGAATGTTTCTATTGTTTATGCCTTAGTTTTCTTATCAGTAAAATGAAGGGATTGGACTAGGTAACCCCTGAAATGCCTTCTAGCTATAGAACTATGATCCTATAATGATTTTATTATCCTGTATTTCCATTTCTGTTCCAATTAAGGGCTTTTACTAAAACTTTTAAGACAATTTACTTAATGAATTGAACTTCATTAGAATACCAGAGAAGAATTCTAGTCAGATGGCCAAGTGAGTGGTAACCTATGGCTCATCTTTCACTAGTTATGACCTGGAGGTCATTACTTCAACCCTTTTGTGGACTGAAGACCTTGAATCTCAACATCTCCCCCTCTACCTCTCACCCTAAGCCCAGAGACTGAAGAAAGCCATTCACTTGGAGATGAGTAGAACTCCACGCAGTTAGAAGGGGAAATGTGGAGAAAAGATTCAACTATAGTGACCCTTCAAACTAATGTTCCTTTGGCAGCGATCCAAATGGTCACTCCTTGAAAGCCACAGATGACACATATCCCGCCCCACCTCCCTTAGAGATAAGGTTTTTTTTCTGATTGCATATTTTTTTCATCATATATGGTATGTGTATGTGTACACATTTAAGCAAACACATATACACATATGTATTTAATGAAAGAAAATACAAATTTCATAATTATAACACTAAATATGAGCCAATTAATTTCTCATCAATAGGAGAATAAATGAATGGATTTAAAAACTAATAACTTGCTGCAACATTTAAAAGATATAGACGTGTATATAGTGAAAATCAAAGGATGGTGAAAAATCTATTATGCTTCAGGTCACTCCAAGAATGGAGGTGTTGTAGGCAGATATACAGCAACAAACTAATGATGAAAGACGACAAATATGCAGTGAAACTACATTATGTTTGAAGTCACCACAGACAATTTTTAAAAATAGCACTATTGAGACCCTTGAAATACATATTGAAATACATGGTAAAATATCTACTAACCCCTTCTCTTTCTTCCCTCTATGAACTCTCCCACCTACTGAGCCACTAAAATGTCTCCTCAAAAGTATACAGGTTAGCAAAAGAGTGTGTAGTTTTTTCCAGGCACTAATGACTAGAACACAGGACTCACCTAAGGCAAAATTGTGAAGTAGGTAACATTTGTCTTCAGTACTCCAAGCCTACCCTCTTTGTGATTTTCTCCTCTATCCCCTACGTTCCTTATCTTCTCTCACACTCTTCCATGCTTTCCTTGCTCCAAACTCCAAAGGAAAAAAAAATACTGGCAATATCTACTCACATTTATACAGTGTTACATCTGACAAATCAATCAACATGCTTTTATTAACTTATGATGTCAGACACTGTGCTAGGCACTAGGGATACTAAGAGAGAATTGAAACAATCCCTGGCCTCAACGAGTTGATATTCTATAAAGGGACACAACACACATAAATTGGCATATGCAAAATGCATACACAATATATAGAAGGTGATTAGGGGAAGAAGCTTTTAAATGACTTAACCAGGATAACACAGATTGTAAGTATCAGTGCAAAGATTTGAGCCCAGGTGCTCTTTCCACAATATCCCATGGCTTTATTAGTTAAATAATTAATTTCTAGTGATAGAATTTCTGGCATCACTGGGGAGATGTATGGGGAGTAAGGGACCCTTGTAGCATCTAGGGCATCACCACCTTTCTATGAGTAAGGTTGACTCTGAGTCTACCAGAAGTAACCTTCTCATTGGGAGCTCCTTGCCCAAGGCATAGTTGAGTGATCATATCCTCTCAGAAGTGGAAGATCCAGTTCTGCTTTGTTATACATTGGCATGTATAATCAAGAAGCTATGAGGGGAGAAGAAGTCATTCCAAATTCAGTGTAAACTCTTGTTTCCACTAATGCACCCTTTTCTAGATTTCTATGAGACAAATAGATGGGAACTTTCCCCTACCCCATCACCTTATCATCATCCAACTTTTCTTCATGGGGGTACGGTGTGAAAAAAAGGGCCTGGAACGGATGACAGATCTTGTCCAGCAAGTCTTCTGACAGGTGATGGAAGCTTCTTCTAAGAGCGGTACAGTGGGGGCCAAGGTTATTTCTGCAAAATATCTTCGGCTCATGGGCCTTGTTCTGTGTCCCCAGACTGGGCAACAATGTTAATTGGCCACTAAGAGTCATTTTTTTTCCTCTAAGGATTCTAATTTTTATTTTTATTTTTTTAATTTTATTAATTTATTTTGATTTATCAACAATCACTTCCATATGCTTTTGAGTTGAAAGTTTTTCTCCCCCTTCCTCCCCCCCCAAGACAGCGCACAATCTGACATAGGCTTTACATTTACATTCCCATTAAACATATTTTCACATTAGTGAAGTTGTAAGTAAAAATTAAAACCAATAGGAGGAACCATCAGAAAGATGAAACAAAACTCAACAGAAGGTGAAAATAAGTGAGCGATTCGGCTTCCATAGTTCTTTCTTTGGATGTGGGTAGCATTTTCCATCCCGAGGCCTCTGGAGATGTCTTAGATCCTCGTAATGCTGAGAAGGGTTCAGTTTAACATTCTTAGTCATTGCATAACGTGGCTGCTATTGTGTACAAAGTCCTCTTGGTTCTGCTCACTTCACTCAGCATCAGACCATATAAGTCTTTCCAGGTTTTTCTGAAGTCAGCCTGTTCATCATTTCTTATAGCGCAATAGTATTCTATTACATTCATATACCACTACTTGTTCAGCCATTCCCCAATTGATGGGCACCCTCTCAATTTCCAATTCTTTGCCACCACAAAAAGAGCTGCTATGAATATTTTTGTACATGTGTTTGATCTCTTTGGGATATAGCTCTAGAAGTGCTATTGCTGGATCAAAGGGTATGCACATTTTTGTAGCCCTTTGGGCATAGTTCCAAATTGTTCTCCAAAATGGTTGGATCATTTCACAACTCCACCAACAATGTATTAGTGTTCCAATTTTCCCACATCTTCTCCAACATTTATCATTTTCCTGTTTTGTCATGTTGGCCAATCTGATAGGTGTGATGTGGTACCTCAGAGTTGTTTTGATTTGCATTTCTCTAATCAATAACGACTTAGAGCATTTTTTCATATGACTATAGATGGCTTTAATTTCTTCATCTGAGAACTGTCTGTTCATATCCTTTGACCATTTATCAGTTGGGGAATGGCTTGTGTTCTTATAAATTTGTCTTAATTCTCTATATATTTTAGAAATGAGGCCTTTATCAGAAAAGACTGGTTGTAAAAATTCTTTCCCAGTTTTCTACCTTCCTTCTAATCTTAGTTTCATTGGCTTTGTTTGTGCAAAACCTTTTCAATTTAATGTAATCAAAATTATCCATTTTGCTTTTCATAATGTTCTCTATCTCCTATTTGGTCATGAATTCTTCTGTTCTCCATAGATCTGATAGGTAAACTATTCCTTGTTCTCCCAGTTTACTTATGGTATCAGCCTTTATATCTAAGTCATGAAACCATTTTGACTTTATTTTGGTATATGGTGGGTGTGAGATTTGGGTCTATGCCTAGTTTCTGCCATATTCTTTTCTAGTTTTCCCAGCAGTTTTTTTCAAAGAGTGGGTTCTTATCCCAGAAGCTGGGGTCTTTGGTTTTATCAAATCATAAATTACTATACTCATTGACTACTGTGTCTTGCATATTTAACTTGTTCCACTGATCCACCTCCCTATTTCTTAGCCAGTACCAAGCAGTTTTGATGATTGCTGCTTTATAATACAATTTAAGATCTGGAATTGCTAGGCCACCTTCCCCTGCATTTCTTTTCATTAGTTCCTTTGATATTCTGGACCTTTTGTTTTTCCACATGAGTCTTATTATTATTTTTTCTAACTCTATAAAATAATTTTTTGGTAGTTTGATTGGTATGGCACTGAATAAGTAAATTAGCTTAGGTAGGATTGTCATTTTTATTATATTAGCTCGGCCTACCCATGAGCAACTGATGTTTTTCCAATTATTTAGATCTGATTTTATTTGTGTGAAAAGTGTTTTGTAATTGTGTTCATAGAGTTCCTGGGTTTGTTTTGGGAGGTAGACTCTAAGAGTCATTTTTTGTCCCATCAGGCTCAGAGGTCAATTATGATGAAACAGGCAGATGCTAATGGAATCATAGAGCTTAAAGAGAACTTGAAAAGATAGCTAATTCAACCATTTTCACCTAAACAGAGATACATTATCAACATGTGTTGCTAAACCTATCTTGCTTTTTTTTTTCAGGACTAGCTTTCTCTGTCTGATGCCCTCTGTGCCCTTGCCATACTCTCTCCTCCTGCCTATCCCTGTTCTAGATAGTCCCATATCTGGATCTTCTATTCCTGAATGCTTCTGTCCTAGAAACTTTCATTTTCCAGATTAATTGGCACTTACCAGCCTGTGACCTCAGAGGTGGGGCTATTTGCACTCACCAGATAAGACCCTCTCTTAGCCCCATAAAATACCTAAGCTGGCCTGCTCCATGAAGTTTGAACCAGGGTTCCAGGGACAGCTAAGTATAATAATGCACGATACCCAGGGAGTGGCTTCTCAAAGCACCATCTTGGATTTCCTCTTCCTGTCATTCCATAAAGACTATGCCTGAGACTTCCTGGTGGAATGCATAGTTGTAACCCTTTCCTGCCCTTCTTTGGAGGTGTTAGTCCCAGCTCCAGTGGGAGGGCTTGGATGAGCTACCCAAGGACCCTCCTCTTGTTGAACCTGCCCCCCTGATTCCTTGCTACCTTACATGTTTCCCGTTAAGCTATGGTTTTTTCCCCCTTCCTTTCAAACACACCAAATAAATGAGCTTAACGCTTCCAGCATTTACTGGCCCATCGGATTCTATTGTACCAGCAATGGCCTCTAACACTAGGTCAAAATATAAAATATTTAACTTGCTAGGATTACCACTAGTGGTAACAAATCTAACACCATTTTTAAATGCAAGTGGGAAATAAGATATGTAGGCAAAGGGGTATAGAAATCTATTCTACCCTACAGGAAAATATAAGGGAAAGGGATAAGAGAAGGGGATGGTGATAGAAGGGAGGGAAGATTGGGGGAAGGGGTATTTAGAAGGCACACTATCTTGGGGTGGGGGAAGGGGAGAGATGGGGAGAAAATTCGGAACTCAAAATCTTGTGGAAGTGAATGTTGAAAACTAAAAATAAATTAATTAATTAATTAAAAAAAAAATCTTGACACAACTTACCAGCAGTATCTTCTCTTCCCAGAGTTTCTGACAGCAACCTGTCCCATCACCTTATTAAAGGAAGGAAGGTGAATGCCATCTGTTTCCATCATAATTGTCCCCTCATGTTTGCTTCTGGGTTTCCTTGGTTCCCTTTCAAGATCTCAGCTCAAGTCCCACTTTCTTCAGGAGGACTCTCCCAGTTTGCCTTGCTGCTTATCCCTTCCCCTATGGGATTGCTTGCTGAAAGATCTCTCTCTATACATCTTGCTTGTGCTTAGTTTTTTACATCTTCCCCACCTCTTTCTTTGTACGCTCTTTGAAGGCAGGGACTGTTTTTGCCTTTCTTTGTATCTCTGTCTAGTGCTTAGCACAATGCCTAGAACACAGTGACCACTTCATAAATTCTTGTTGACTTACAGTCCTCCACTGAATGTGGAAGGTTTTGTGATCATTTATAGGAATAAGGAACACGATTATCTCTTAAAAATCCTGATGGGAGGAAGACTTTCCAACATTCCTCAAAACTCAAATTAAGGGGGGCAGCTAGGTGGCACACTGGCCCTGAAGTCAGGAGGACCTGAGTTCAAATGCGGCCTCAGACCAAACACTTGACATTTACTAGCTGTGTGACCCTGGGCAAGTCACTTAATGCCAACTGCCTGAAAAACAAAACAAAACAAAAACAACCAAACAAACTCAAATTAAGGCCTATTAAGATTGGGGCACTAATAAGTATTAGGCTCTCATTGGTCTCATGTCAGCTGGACTTGTCAGGAAACCTGAGTCTGAATCTGGCTTCACACTTTTACTGTCTGACCCTGGGCAAATCATTTAACCTTTTTCAGTGTCAGTTCCTCATCCATAGAATGAGGACAGTCATGAGATAATGGGTTTAGAGCTAGAAAAGATCTTAGAGGCTATGAAATCCCATTCTCTCATTTTACAAGTGAGGGACCTGACACACAGAAAGCTTAAGTAGTTTGTTCAGGATCACAAGATTAGTGTCTGAGGCAGGATTTGAATCCAAGTCCTCGGTGCTTTCAAATCCAGTGTCCTAGCCTTTATGTCATCCTGGCTCCCAAAACATACATTATCTTGGATCCAAAACTGAACCAGTGTCCTCAGATAATAATTACACCCTTCATGGAATTTTTGTGAGGATTGAATGATACTATCTATCCAACCATCTATCTACTACCCATCCTTCTATCTATCTACCTACCATCCATCCATCTGTATGTATACATACATATGTATACTTTGTAAATTTAATAAGTTATAAATATGATCCATCATCATTATTATTTGTATGATAATCACAATTTGTAAAGAACTTTGTAAACCTTGAAGTGCTATATAAATTGGAATTATTGGGAAGTACAATGGTGTGGTGAATAGACAGCCGGTTTTTTGGATTCAAATAGTTCCGGTTTCAGGTCCTGACTGACAACTATTTGGCTGTGTAGCCCAGGTTAGGTTATCTAACCTCTAAAACTACAAATTGCAGAAAATGTGCCAATTTGCATTGGTAGATGGAGTTTATAGCTTCCTATGCTGATGGAATCATTTCTTCCCTCCCTCCCTCCTTCCTTCCTTCCTTCCTTCCTTCCTTCCTTCCTTCCTTCCTTCCTTCCTTCCTTCCTTCCTTCCTTCCTTCCTTCCTTCCTTCCTTCCTTCCTTCCTTCCTCCTTCCCTTCCCCCCTAATTCTCTCCCTTCCCCATCTATGTGAATTTGGTTGGCAATAGTCTCTTATGCCATTTTCCTTAGTAAGGAGCTCCTGACTAGGTTGTAGGATCATAGATTAGGAGCTGGAAGAGGTCTTAGGGGCCATCTAGCCCAATCTCTCATTTTACAGATGAGGGAACTGAGCACAAAAGAGTGACTTGCCCAAGGTCACCCAGTCAGCAGGTGTCAGAGATAGGACTCTGACTCCAAGTCTAGCTACTTTTCTAGGCAATGGAGTTGGGTTGGGAGAGAGGCTCAGTCTTTGACTCCAATGAGTGATAGTATGGCTTCTGATCCATGGAGAGCAGAGTGCTCCTCACATTTTACCTTCCAGGTAGTTCAACAGGGTCTTAATCTTCAGAACCCATCTTTTCCCCAGCTGCACCTTGATTTGGTGGTGGAGAATTGAAAGGATCCGAAGGGCACTTCCCTGAATTTCCCTGCTCACCTTAGAGTAAGAAAGTACCTGGGGAAGGGGGAGGAAGAAACATGACATCACTGAGAGAGCTTCCAGTCTCCTTCCTCGTTAGAATGCCCTCCCTTGTGAGAATGTAAGTTATTTGTGAGTAGGGATTGCTTCATTTATTGTTTTTGTATCCCTAGCACTTGCTATAGTCACTGCACACAGTGGATGCTTAATAAATGATTGATTCATTATTGATATTCAATAAAACATTGATTTTTATTTTGCCAAGACCCATGAATTCATCATTATAAGGAAGACCCAGGGAGAAAATTATCCATGCCAACTCAGATGTCTCTCTACTTTGCAGCTTATCGTCTACAGATGTAGTAGGGGGGAGAGGAGGGGAATTGCTCCCCCTCCTCCCACTTCCCAGACTAGATGATGAAATCATAAAAATGAGAAATTAATGTGTTAATTGAAGTGCTAATATGTGTCCATTGCCCTGTCATTTGTTTACAAATCTGAAGCAGTTTTCCAGCTTGAATTATAAGGGCAGCTTGCCATTGGTTGGCTAGAGACTGATCATGTCCATGGTGACTTTGAAAAAGCAAAGCTTGCTTAACTTAAACCCTAGAGAGAGTTGAGAGATTTGTGTTAGGAAGCAGCCTTTTGGAATCTGTCCCCTTTGCCTCATTCAGAGAGCAGTTGAGGAGGTGGGGAGAGGAAAGGCCATTAGTCAAGGCATCTTACAGTTGAGCTACTTGCACAGTAGAAACAACTGAATCCAGCAGAAAGCAGAAAGAATCACAAGAGGAGGCAGTGTTAAGGAATGTGACCCTTGGCAACAGAGGAGAGATCCAACCAAGAAGTCAAGGGATAATTAGCCTTGGTAGCCCTCATTCCTGGACTATTACAATAACTTTCTAGTTGGTTTTTCTGTCTCAAGTATTTCTTCATTCTTGTCCATCATCCACTCAGAGTGGTCTTCTTAAAGGGCAGGTTTGATGCTATCACCCACCCCCACCCCCAACTCAATAAACTTTGCTATATCTCTGTTATCTTCAAGATCAAATGTATAATCCTCTGTTGTTTGTCATTCATTTTTGAAGAGGACTAGTGACAATCATGGATGATGTCTTCACCTGCTCATGAATTGGATTTAAGTGAGGCAGAGTTGCATAAAGTCATCAGCCCCACTCCCTCTTCCAGAGTCATCAAAATTCAGGGGCAGGATAAAAGTCAAGATGACTGGTGATGGCCTGGGATGCAGTAGATGACCTTGGCATCCTTGATGTCTGACCAAGATCTAAGCACTCCACAGCACCTGCTTCAGTCACAATTGTGGCCATTGGAACAAATTGTTGTCATCTACCTATTCTGCTGGGGGAAGTCTTCACATGCTTGGGGTAGACATCTTCTAACTCACTGACAGGTTTGAAGCCTGTCAATTACCCTCAATCTGGCTTAGCCCATCCGCCAAGGTGGTGTCACCACTAAGTGAGCTACAGCTTCTTGGAGCCATAGGTGACAGCTGGGTGACAGGTGAACATCAAAGATGATGAGCAGCCCTGAAAAGGGCTCAGCAAGCCCTCACAGCAGAGGTGTTAGTCCTCCATGAATATCCTATATACCCCATAATCCTCTATTTGGCATTGAAAACTCTTTGTAACTTGTCACCTTCTACTTTTCCACCTCTTACATCTTACTCTCCTCTCCATACTCTAGTGATTTAGAGTATTACTATTACCCTTTCACAAGACATTCCATCTCCTAAATTTGCATTTTCCCTGGCTGGCCCCCACACTTTCTCTCTCTCTCTCTCTCTCTCTCTCTCTCTGTGTGTATGTGTGTCTCTCTCTCTCTCTCTCTCTTTCCCCCCCCCGGCACCCCAATTTCTTTCAAGTCTCAGCTAAAATCTAAACTCTCTCTTCTTTCTCTTTGTGTCTCTCTGCCTTGGCCCCAAGTACCCATCCAGTCCTGCACACTATCCTTGGACTAATTTTCTTACATCATAGCTTTTACCATGTGACTCTCTTGCTCAGAAAACTTCTACGGTTCCCTCGTACCTATAGGATAAAGCTTAAGCTCCTGGAGTTAGCATTCAAGGCCCTCCACAATCTAGATGAGTTGCCCTTTCCTTTCCAATATTATCTCCCATTATTTTCCAAGAAAATATCTGCCTCAGACAAATTATACTCACTCTCCTCAGGTTGGTTTGGTTGCTGTCCTTTGTTCTCCAAAATGATATTACTATGCTGGGGTCATGTAACTATGGCTGATCCCTTCTGATCCTTCTCCCTGCCCCCTCCTTCTTTTTCTTTCTTTCTTTCTTCCTTTCTTTCTCCTCTTCTCCTCCTCCTCCTCTTGTTCTTGTTCTTCTTTTTCTTCCTCTTCTTCTCCCTCCTCCTTCTCTTCACAAAAAATTATATTCTTATAGCTTAGGAATCTCAGGTGTTGGAGGATCATAGGTCAAAGCAGGGGTCCTTATCCTGGGATCTGTAAACTTTTTTTCTTTAATATTTTGATAATCATATTGCAGTATACTTGGTTTCCCTTGAAATCTGATGTATTTTCTTTAATGAATTTAAAATTTATTCTGAAAAGGGTCCATATGTTTCACCAGATTGTCAAAGGTGACCATGACACCAAAAAATGTTAAGAATTTATGGTCTAGAGCTAGAATGGACTTCAGAGATCATTGATTTTTAACTCTGCTATTTTATAGATAAAGAAATTAGGGCCCAGGGAGGTTAAGGGACTTAAGGAAGCATCAGAAATGGGATTTGGACCCAAGGCCACTGGGTCAATATTCTTTTTATTACACCAAACTGCCTCTTACTTAATACAACTGATTTGTTCAAAGGTTTATGGCAAGTTGTTCATAGAAGCAGTTTTTTGAAAGTGCCTCCAAGTACTCTTGATCAGTGAATTGGTGATCATGTGTGACATAGGTCTTAATCAGTCTCTAAATATAATTAGTTTGAATCTGGAGAAGGGGTCCAAATATGAGTAGCTGGACTTATTTTAGTTCTATACATAGAAGGGAAGGAAGGTATCAACTTTTGCATCAGGTTCACCTTGGGAAGAATCATCTTGGGAAACTTTATAGAATAATTAACTACCAACTTTTAACCAAAACTAACTTTGGGTCAGGCTGTCCCTGTGCCAGATTCTTTTGTACCAATTCTTTACATTTTAGATATAAAAAAAAATCCAGGGCCTTTGGCTTGCTCACCATGAGTTGCAAGAGAAGGAACTGAGGTGTTGGCATTCTTTTGTTTCCCATAGGCATGATAATTGTTCCTGTGATTGAGAAAAAAAAAGCCATCACGTGAATCTTCAGCTTTGCACTGCAAAAAAAAAAGTGGGAATAGTTAAAAGAAAATAAGGTCATAGAGTTTTGTTTGTGTTGTGCCTGTACCTGTGAATTCTTTGGTGTGAGGAATTCCTGGTGTGGAAATTCCTTCTACTAATCTAGAGGGAGAACTTATCTGTTATGCATTGATTGAGGGAACTGAGTGGTCAAGTGATTTCTTCTTGATTACATAATTGGGATGTATCAGAGGGCAGGATTGAAACCCAGGTGCTTCTGGCTCTAGGATTTTCTATCTACTATGCCAGGTGCCTCCTCTAACCAAAGTATACTTGAAAATTGAGCCTATGATTCCACTGATATAGGGAACTTATAGTGAAGAACTCCCCTCTAATGTTGAAGATCATCATCTGCCCTGCAACAATATTTTTTAATTCAATTTTCTTTTCTTTCTTTTTTTTGCTAGACAATGGGGTTAAGTGACTTGCCCAGGGTCACACAGCTAGTAAGTATCAAGTGTCTGAGGTCAAATTTGAACTCAGATCTTCCTCACTCCAGGGCCGGTGCTCTATCCACTGTGCCATGTAGTTGCCCCTCAATTTTATTTTCAATAACAAATTCTCTCCCTCTTCCTCCTGACCCCCATCCACTGAAAAAGTAAGAAAAATAAAATCCACTACAAATATGTGTAGTCACACAAAACAAATTTTTGTATTAGCCATGTTAAAAAAAACAAAAAGTAGAAGAAATAGAAAGTAATATGCTTCAATCTGCATTCTTGAGTCCTTCAGTTCTCTTTTCCATAGGATGTTTCATCATGAGTCCTTTGAAACTGTGGTTGGGTACTGTGCTGATGAGAGTTCCTATGTCTTTCAGAGCTGATCATCTTTACAATATTGCTGTTACCATGTAAGTTGTCCTGTTTCTGCTCACTTCACTATGCATTAGTTCATACAAGTCTTCCCAGGTTTTTCTGAAACCATTGCCTCACAATTTTTTAGAGAATAATAGTATTCCAAATCATTCACAAATCAAAACTTGTTCAGCCGTTCCCAATTGATAGGGCCTCTCTTCAATTTTCTAATTCTTTGCTACCACAGAAGGAGTAAAAATAAATATTTTTGTGCATATGGGTTTTTCTCCTCTTTCTTTGGTTTCTTTGGGGATATAGATCTAGTAGTGTTATTGTTGGGTAGTATGCACAGTTTAATAGGTTTTTGGGGAATAGTTCCAAATTACTTTCCAGAAGGGTTGAGCTCACAGCTCTGCCAATAGTATACATGTTTTCTTAAATCCCTTCCAACATTTGTCACTTTCCTTTTTGTCATCTTAGTCTGATAAGTATGAAGTATTACCTCAGAGTTGTTTTAATTGGCATTTCTCTAATTATTAATTATTTAGAACATTTTTATATGACTATTGATAGCTTTTATTCCTTCTAATGAAAACTACTTATTCAAACCCTCTGACCATTTATCAATTAGGGCAATGGCTCTTATTCTTTTTAATTTGACTAAATTTCCTGTATATTTTAGAAATTAAAACTTTATCAGAGAAACTTGTTGCAAAGATTATTTTCCTAGTTTCCTGCTTTTCTTCTAATTTTAGCTGCTTTGGGCTTTTTGTGCAAAATCTTTTTAATTTTAAGTAATCAAAATTATCCATTTTGCTTCCTTTGAACCTCTCTATCTTTTATTTGGTCATGAATTCCTCCCCTATCCCTAGATCTGACAGATAGTTGCTTCCATGTTCTACTAATTTGCTTATGATATCGCTCTTTATGTCTAAATAATGTACTAATTTTGAGCTTACCTTGGCATATGCCATAATTTGTTGGTGTATGCCTAACTTCTGTCTTTCTGCTTTCCAGTTTTCCCAATAGTTTTTCTCAAAGAGTGAGTCTTTGATCTAATATATGGGATCATTGCATTTATCAAACAGTAGGTTACTATGCTTATTTGCTTTTATATATTGTGTGCCTAGTTTGTTCCATTGATCAACTACTCTATTTCTATCTAATAGCAAGTTATTTTTGATGATTATAGCTTTGTGATATATTTTGAGATCTCATACTGTTAATTCCCCTTCCTTCCCATTTGTAATTGAATCCTTTGATGTTCTTGATTTTTTGTTTCACCAGATGAATTTTGCTGTGATTTTTTAAAGCTGTATAAAGTCATTTTTTGGTAATTTAATTGCCACATCACTGAATAATTAAATTAATTTGGGTATTATTTTCATTTTTATCATGTTGTTTCGGCCTACCGCTGAGCAATTAATATTTCTCCAATTATTTAGAACCGCCTTTATTTTTGTGAAGAGTGTATTATAATGGTATTCATTCAGATAATGTATATTTTATCAGGTAGACCCTCAAGTGTTTTATAATGTCTGTATTTATTTTAAATGGAATTTCTCTTTCTACCTCTTATTGCAGGATTTGCAGGATTTCAGAATTTTACACAAAAATGCTGGTAATTTGTGTGGACTCATTTTATAACCTGTAACTTGTATGAAGTTGTTAATTTTTCATTTTTAAAAATAACTCTTTAGAGTTCTCTAAGCAAAGCATCATAGGACCTGGAAAGAGTAATAGTTTTGTTTCCTCATTGCTTATGCTTATTCCTTTAACATCTTTTTCTTGTCTTATAGTACTAGCTAAAATAATAATATTTTAATTTCAATTTTATTAATCTCCTCTTTGATTTTCAGGATTTCTATTTTGGTGTTTAATTTGGAGTTTTTAATTTGTTGGTTTTCTTTTTCTTTGTTATATTCCCAATTTGTTGATCTGCTCTTTCTCTTTTTCATAGATATAAGCATTTAGAGATATAATATTTCCCCTTAGTACTGCTTTGACTGTATTTCACAAGTTTTGGTGTATTGTATCATTATTGTCATTATCTTTAGCTAAATTATTTTTTCTGCTTTGTTCTTTAACACACTTATTCTTAAGATTAAATTATTTAGTTTCCAATTAATTTTTAATCTATGCTTCAAAGGCCCTTTATTGAATGCAATCTTGGTCAGAAAAAGATGCGTTTTAATATTTCTGCTTTTCTGCATTTGTTTGTGAAGGATTTTTTTTTTGCTGTAATACACGATCAGTTTTTGTGAAGGTGCCAGGCACAGATAAGAAATAAATATTCTCCTTTGTATTCCCATTCAATGATCTTCAGAGGTAAATCATATCTAACTTTTCTAGAATTTTATTCATCTCTTTAATTTCTTTCTTTATTTTATGGATAAGTTTTCTAGATCTGAGAGAGGTAACTATTGTAGTTTTATTTCATTTTTTAACTTATCTAACTTTTCCTTTAATAATTTAGATGCTATGCCATTTGGTGCATATCTGTTCATCACTGATATTAATTCTCTATCTATAGTACTTTTCAGTGAAATGTAGTTTCTATGTTTTTCTCTTTTATTAGGTCTATTTTTTATTCTGTTTTGTCCCTGATCATGATTGCCACTCCTGTCTTTTTTTTTTTAACTTCTGCTGAAGCATTATTTTAACTCTATGTGTGTCTTAACTGCTTTAAGTGTGCTTCTGTAAACATCGTACAGTTAGATTCTGGTTTCTAATCCATTCTGTTGTCTTTTCCTGTTTTATGGGTGGATTCAACTCATTCACATTCACAGTTATGATTGCTGTGTATTTCCCTCTACCCTATTTTATTATACTAATTCTTCTCTTTTCTCCCTTCACCCTTTTAAGATTCTGTTTTGCTTTTGAGCACTTCCTCCCTTAATCTACTCCTACTCTCTCCTCCCACCCTTTTCTCTTAAATCCTATTACTTCTTGTAGTGTAAAAGGAGTTGCTATACCCAACAGCATATGTGTGTTTATTCTTTCCTCTTTGACCCAGCTCAGATGAGAATGAGGTTCAAATGTTGCCCTCTCCTCTTATTACCTTTTCCATTGATCTGTTTTACAAGTCAGTTGTTTTTTCCACCAAGTATTTGATATTTTCTACTATTTGTTCTGTCAATTGATTTTGGTTTATGATTCTTGACATCTCGTGGAGTCATTAACTTCCATTCAACTAATTTTAGTTTTTAAGGAATTACTTTCTTTGGTAAGGTTTTTACACCTCTTTTACCAAGTTGTTTATTTTTTCTTGGTTAGCTCTCATTTCTTTTCCTATTATTAGTATTATTTTTTACTACCATTCTTATTTAGTTTCTGAAATCTTTTTTGCTTTTTTTGATTTCTTTTTAAAATTCATTTTCTTGGAATTCTTTTGAGCTTGTGTCCAATGTGTATTTTCCTTTGAGGATGTTGTGGATGTTTTCAAGTCATTATCTTTTTCTATGGTTGTGTCTTGAGCTTTCCTACCACCATAGTAACTCTTTATGGTTGGGGCTTTTTTTTTGTTTGCTCATTCTTCTAGCCAGTCAAGAGACTTGATGTTATGGTTGAACTCTACTTACTTCTGGAAGTAAGATAGGGGGAGATGTCTGGCCTGAGCTTCTCCTGTTTTCATAGTTCAGTTTGGGGACTTGCAAGTTTTTAGCGTCTCCAAAGTGATATGACCTGGGGAAGAAGCCTAGTCACAGTCTCCTTGAGTTCTGCAAGTTTGTGACCCAGATTTGAGTCTGTTCGCTTGTGTGTAGTTGTTTCAGTGGACTGTTGTTGGATTTAGTCACTTTTAGCCTGCTGAGAAATTCTGCATCTTCAGAGTGATTGAACTGATGGATCCTCTTTGGTTTTGATATCTTTCTCTGATTTTTCTACTTACATGCTAGGTTAAAGGTTAGAATTGAGTCATTGATCTGTTCTTGGTCCCAGAACCACCCAGCTAAATTTCTGGATTTTTTTTTTTGTGCTAAGTACTCAGCTAGGGCCCTGCTCTTGCTTAATCATGGCCACTCCTCTCTGCCCTGAATCTGTAACTAGGAACTGAGCAATGGGTGATAGAGTTGCCACATGGCCCTCATTCCTGTTCCCAGTGCTAGTTCAGAAGTCCTCTGAGATCTCTTTCTGTTCTGGTGCTTTATCTCAGCTCCCTTTCTATCCCTGGGTGCTGGAATGCTACCAGTGCACTATAGTGTATGTGCTGGTCTAAAAGTTAGAACTGAGTCACCATTCTGCTTCTGGGCCCAGAGCCATACTTCTGGAATTTGTTTGTGTTCAATATTTGGATAGGGTCCTATCCTTGCTCAGTCTTGGCTGGTCCTTTCTGCCCTGGATCAACCTGGAAGTTGGTCATGGATGACAGAACTGCCAGATGGCACCTCTTCCTGCTCCCAGTGCTAGTTCAGAGTTCCCCTGGGATCTCTTTTTGCTTTGGTACTTTCTGCCCTAGTGCTCTCACTAAGTTTTCTCTCCATCCCTGGCTCTAGAATGATCCTTGTTCACAAGAATTGCCCAATGCCATGGTCCTGGAAAGCCTCCACCTCACTGTCCACAAACCTCTCTGTTTATCTCTTTAAGATGCCCTCAGCTGGAAAAATGACTCATTGTGACATTTTCTTGGCTTTTTCAATCAGAATTCAGTGCCTCATTTTCTAGGTAGTTGTGTAGAAGGTCTGTTAGGACAGCTAGGCAAAAAATGCTGACTCTCACTCTGTCCTTATTGCAACTTACAGTCATAAAAGAATTATCTTTGGACCTGGGAGGTTAAGAGGTTTGTCCTTTGTTATGCAGCAAAAAAAATGTGAGAGAAGAGACTGGTACCCAAGCATCTATATGTCACACCATGCATTTTCTCTCCTTCAAATCTGAATCATATAGTTGAAGGGGAAAAATTGATAAATATTTGGCTAGGACGTTTTAGCACTAGACTAGTTGTAAGATAAGCTGAGCATGAATTCTGCCTCCACTGCTTACTGCTCGGGAGACTTTGGGCAAAGCTGTTTACTTCTCCAGCCCCTAGGTTCCTCATATGTAAAATGAGGGGGTGGTGGAGGTCAGACTAAATGATGGTAAAGTCTTTCCTGATTCACGTCTTTGAGCCTTTTTTTCTGCCCCTCAGAGCTGAGGTATTTCTGATGTTTGAGTCAGCTAGGTAGTGCAGTAAATAGAGCCCTGATACTGTTGATCTTTCCTTCTCAAAGAGGACCAGTGACATCAGGAGGGTGATGTCTTGACTTGCAAGTGAATTGGATTTAAGTGAGGCACAGCTGTGTAGTTATCAGCCTCACTCTCTCCTCCAGAGTCATTGGAGTCCAGTGGCAAGACCTAGCCCTAAGCCTGGAATCAGGAGGACATGAGTTCAAAGCTGGCTTCAGACATTTACTAGCTGGGTGGCCCTGGACAAGTCATCTTTGTTTGCTTCAGTTTTCCCAAATTGTCAAATGAGGATAATAATAACACCTATCTCACTGGGTTATTGTGAGGATTAAATGAAATAAAGTTGCTAAGAGTTTATATGAGATTTATAAACATCTATAGAGTGCTTACTATGGGCCAGGCACTATGTTTGGCACAGGGAGCACTATAATGGGCAATCTCTAAATGCTTATTTCCTCTTCCTTGAGCTTTGCTGTTTCACAGTAGAACTGCCTTGCTATGTGACCTTGACTGAGTCAGTCACTTTGTCTCTATTTCAATTCTTAAAACAATTTATATTGATATTTTTGTTATTACATCACTTTCATTTCCCAAAATATCTCTTCTCTGTCCCCTTCCCAGAGAGCTATTCCTCATAGCAAAAAAAGGAAATAAAATCATTCAGCAAAATTAGCCAACATGTCAACCAAGCACAACACTATATGCAATGTTCTATGCCCAGAATGAGGTAGTAAGGTGGCGCAGTGCATAGAGTACCAGGAGTCAGGAAGATTCACATTCGTGTGTTCAAATCTGGCCTCAAACACTTACTAGCTGTGTGACCCTGGCCAAGTCACTTAGCCCTGCTTTCCTCAGTTTCCTCATCTATACAATGATCTGGAGAAGGAAATGGTAAATCACTCTAATATCTTTGCCAAGAAAACACCAAAGAGGGTCTTGAAGAGATGGACATGACTAAAAATGGCTGAACAACAGCCCCCAGAATCCTTAACTTCTTTAAAAAAAAAAGGGAGGGAGGTGTATTCTCTTTTTTTTTTTTTGGAGCCAGTTTTGTTCATCAGAATTTCAAAGCAGTCATTTCAACCTTTTCTTTTCTTGGCTATTATTTTTTCCATTTACATTGTTTTAATTACATCCAAGTCCCAATTAGTGTGAACACTGAAGTGGTCCCGTACATTTAGAATCTGTACTATTTGAAGTTATAATTAGGTGAAATACAGTCACTTTTTTTTTGCAGTTCAATGGAAATATTCAGTGCAAATGCAAATAATGAGACTACTTCAGGATAATTAATTATTTGCACCAGTCAAGATCTGGCTTGGCTGTACGTATGTTGTTTTCCTTGTTCCTCTTATTTCATTATGCATCACTTCATATAAATCTCCCCATACATCTCTGCATTCTTGATAAATACATAATTTCGTACAATACATCAACTGTGAGGCAACCAGGTGCCATAGTGGATAGAGTGTTGGACTTGGAATCAGGAAGACCTGAGTTCAAATTCTGCATCAGACACTAATTCTGTGACCTTGGGCAAGTCACTTAACCCTCTGAGTCTGTTTTCTCATCTCTAAAATGGAGACAATACTAGTATGTACCTCATAGCATTATTTGGGGGAACAAATGAGAATATGTATATATAATGTATATATACACACACATGTGAAATTTCATCAATATACACATAGCTTTACATATAAAGTTACACATATGTAAGCTACATATTTATATTGCTTTGAATTCTTTTATAAACCTCAAAATGCTATAAATGCTATTACTTTTATTATTACCAGTTTTCTTACTTGTTTTTTAAAAAATGTATGTTGGAAATATTTGACAATATTAGCAACATCGACTAATGACAAAAAAAAAATCTGACAATTCACAATAGCGCCACCCCCATCCAAGAAAAACAGCTTCATGGGAATATTTTCACAAACTACCAGCAGTCATGAAGCAGCAGCTTTATAAATCAGAAATAAGATCTTCAAGCATTGCTGTCAAGTGTTATTCAAATTATTCTAGCCTTGCAGTTAACTAACAACAGACATTTTGAATTAATTAATCAGATGAAAGAATCTAGGCCTTTTCTCATTAGTCTCTGGGTCTGACATGGAGGAAGATAGATGCACTGGTGAGAATCCCTTTTAATTGGTAAGAATAATCTGTAATCATGATTTATGAAGATTTAGTATTGTGTGTGATGTGCCAAATGTTCTAAATAAAGGCTGATATGTATTTCATGACCATTAAGAAAATGATCAATTTCATTATGCTAAGAGATATACCACTATGGTTAAAATATATGAGAAGCATAAATAGGTATGGTAGTCCAGGAATTTTAACTAGCTTATATTTGTAACTGTCAAACAATGCTATAAGCTTTTAACAATGCTGTTAACAACTCTTGCTGTAGTGAGAAATAAATTTTTCATTCTGTTCAAGGAGAAAAGCTTCAGTGGTTATTTAGCTAAAAAGAACAAAAGACTTTATGACTCAGTAGGTATCTTGGACAAAGTTGGTAAGCTTCATGAGTTGGCTATCGTGAGAATACTGAATTTCATTCAATACTGCTTGTCAAAGACGAATAGAAAAATCTTATTAAAATAGTATGAATAAACAATGTATAGCAAGAGGATGGCTCTCCTTGAATATCACCTTTCTACTCATATGTTTTATTTCTGCTAAATTGATATTGGAAATAATACTCTTTTAATCAAACAACAGGTACACATGTTGCACACAGTTGCCATTCATTGTTTCTGATAGACTTCTTTATGGAGACATTCTCTTATAGGATATGGGACACACAGCTTCATTTTTGCCAACCAGATTTAGACTTCCACCCTTTGTCTCATTTCAGAATAATAGAATTTTGTAATGGGAGAGACCTTAGAGTTCATTTTGTCAAAATCCTGCCCCTTTTTTTGGATACCTCCAGCAAAGCTCTTAACTTCCTTGGGCTTCAGTTGCCTTGTATGTGCTTAATAGGTCAACTTTCAAGCATTTCTTTATGAAGTTTTCATGCCTTACCACATGGCCATTTAAAAAAAAATACTGTGAACAGTTGAGAAAATCAGTACTTCCTTCTATACTCATTCAATAATCACCAGAGATCTTTTACTCTCTAACATTTCTAACATTTTATTTATTTCCTTAAACTGTTAAAAAATGTGTGTAGGTTCAAAAAGGTGCTATTAGGTCCCCAACAATTGTTATTGTTCTGCTGTCTTTTTCTCACCATATTGATTAGCGTTTTTATTAAGTACTTAAAGGCTAGGCCATTCTCTTCATAAATATTAAGTATTGCTATTATTTTTGTGATTGTGGTGCTTTTAATAATAGTGTAATTTTCCTATTTATCTCATTTAATAATGTTTATTTTTACTGTTGCTTTGTCTAAGATTGAGATTGCTTACCGCTGCTTTTTTGAGTTCACCTAAATCATAATAAATTCTACTCTACCTCTCCTTTTTTTGACTTTATGTGAATATTGTTTCTGGTTTGTTTCTTATAAACAATATATTTTTAGATTCAGTTCTCTAATTATTTTTGGTGTTCCCTCCCATTTTTTGGTTGCGTTCATCTCATTCACATTCATGTTGCTGTTATTGGTTGTGTCATTATTTATTTTCTTTTTTCCCTCCATCATATCCTCCTACAATTTTCCTTTCAGCCCTGCCCTCCACCACCCCCTATTAACAAAAAAGAAGGTGGTGAAAGAGGATCGTGATTAACCCAAGTGTTCAGTAATCAAATTCATCTGCTTCTACTCCACTGTCCCACTGTTCTTAGGGTTATTGCGAAGAGCAAATATTTGTGTGTGTGTGTGTGTGTGTGTGTGTTTGTGTGTGTGTGTGTGTGTGTAGCTATCTATTTATCTATCTTGCTTTAAGATTTTAAAAATCTGGGGCAGCCAGATGGTGCAGTGGATAGAGCACCGGCCTTGGAATCAGGAGGACCTGAATTCAAATCTGACCTCAAACACATGATACTTACTAGGTGTTTGACCCAAGGCAACTCACTTAACCCTGATTGCCTCACCAAAAAAAAAATTTTTAATTTAAAAAATTAAAATTCTGCTGGGGAACTTTGTACACAGTAACAGCAATATTGTACAATGATCAACTATGATTAACTTAGCTCTTCTCAGAAAAGCAATGATCCAAGACAATTCCAAAAGACCCGTGGTGGAAAATTCTATCCACATCCAGAGAAAGAGCCAATGCAATCTGAATGCAGATAGAAGCATGCTATTTTCACTTTTTTTCCATAGTTTTTTTCCTTTTGTTCTGTTTCTTCTTATACAATGTGATTAATATGGAAATATGTTCTACATGATTGCACATACATAACCCATATCAAATTGCTTACTGTCTTGGGGAGGATAGAGACAAAAAATTTTGAACTCAACATTTCATTTTAAAAAAGGAATTCTAAAATTTGTCTTTACATGTAATTGGAAAAATAAAATAGTATTTAAAAGAAAAAATTAAAATTCTACCTTAATACTTCAGAAGAACTGTGACTTTATCAGTGTGGGTGCCAGAAGCTTTAAAATCAACCAATCAAAGTATTTATTAAGCACCTACTAGGCACCAGGCACTGTACTAAGCACTGGGGACAAAATGATTAAAGTAAAACAGCTCCTGTTCTTAAGAACCTTACATTTTAGTTGGAGTGAGGCAACGTGTATATACGTATATGTATATGTGTAAATGTATATATATGTGTGTATGTATGTATGTGGGTATCTCTGTGGAGCAGTGGGTAGACTGCTGGGCTTGGAATTAGGGAGATATGAGTTCAAATCTGGTCTCAAACACTTACTAGCTGTATGATCTTGGCCAAGTCATTTTACCCTGTTTACCTCAGTTTCCTCATCTGTAAAATGAACTGGAGATGGAAATGGCAAATCACTCCAATATCTTGCCAATGCCAAATGAGGTCATGGAGAGTCAGACACATAGCTGAAACAACTCAGCAACAAAATATATGTATGTATGTCTATACATCGATATAGATATAAATATGGAATATATATAAATAGAATATAGAATATATACAAAAAGAATGCAGAATAGTTTTGGGAGGGAGGACACATAGCTGTGGGGATCAAGTAAAGCTTCCTATAGAGGACAGCACTTAAGATTTGAAGAAAACCAGGGATTCCAAGAGGCATAGGTGAGGAGGGAGAGCAGTGTAGACATGGGGGAAGCCCAGTGAAAAGGCACAGAGAAGGAAAATCCAGTGTCCTGTGAGAAGTATAGGAAATAGATCCGTGTGATTGGGCCATAGAATGGATTATCATATAAGAAACCAGCAAGGGAGAAAGTGGAGTACGCTGTGAATGAATGAATCAATGAAAATGCATTTATTTAACACTCAACTGCCATACAGAGAAATTTATACATGTCTTAGTAGATGGGCTTTATGAATTGCTATGGTAGAAAACAAAAGAAAGAAAATTTACTGTCTGTGGCCAACACTGTGGGATTAACCTCTCTGAACTTGGCTGGGTTGCTCCCCAGACAGTAGACACAGTCTGTCACTGGGTAAATAAGGAAGCTTTTTTGGCTTGGTCACACTTGCCAGAGATTTTGCTTCATTGATCCAGGATCACATCCATGTCATAATGAGGTATTTGGCATAGAACTTTAGTGGAGGCTACACAGAGACAAGTTATTGTCATGGGAGCAATGAAATCCCCAAATGGTCAATAACCACCATAAATTGTATTGAGTTGCCTTAAAATATCTTTCTTTTGAATACAAGGTCTTGATATCAACAATTATCGTTACAATATATGGCATATTTCTATTGTCTTTTGTAGCTCTATCTATAAACAATGAGTAGGAATTGTGATATTTGCTGTTTGTAGTGGATTTTACCCATTGTAACTTCTGTGATGCAATGGGTCAATAATCTCATTGATAGAGGTACTCCTTCCAATTATGCAATCAATCAACAAACATTTATTCAATGTCTACTATGTACCAAGCCTGTACTAGGAGCTGGTGGCTACAAAGACAAGAGTATAACAGCCCCTGCCCTCCAGGAGCTTGCAGTCTAGATAATGTCTAGATATATAGATAACATATACAGGTATATAGAAAAATGTAGATTATGTAGAAAATTGATATAAGGTGATGGGAGAAAGGGATGTTACTGCAGCTCAGAGGAGGATCAAGAAAAGCTTCATGTAGAAGGTGGTACTTGATCTGAGCTTTGAAGGAAACATGAGATGAGAGAAGAGGGTATTGATTGCATTCTCAGGCATGGGAGACACTTAATGCAAAGATACAAAGGTAGACAATGTAATGTCGTATATGAGGAACAATAAGAAGGTCAGTTTGACTGAAATGTTATGTATGTAGAAGGAAAAAGGTCTGGAAAGGGAAGTTGTAACCAGGGTATTAAGGGCTTTAAATGATGAAGAATCTGTCTCATCTTGGAAGCATTAGGGATTGATTAGGGTAGTTACATGGTCAGACTTGACTTTAGAAAAATCTCTTTAACAGTCATGTGTCAGAAGGACTGGAGCAGGATAAAATTTAAGGTATGGAGACCAATTGGGAGGCAAAGGTCTAAAGAGGGTCTGCACTGAGGTGGTGGCAATGTGAATGGAAAGAAAGGCAGGTGTGATGTATAGATAGAAAATGACGGCATTTGAAACTGAGTGGTTAATAGGGGGTGAGTGAGAGTGAAGAAATAAATATGACATTAATGTGGTGGACTTAGGTGACTAGAAGGATAGTGGTATCCCAGACAAAAATATGGATGTTTAGAAGAGGAATATATTTGGTTGGGAGATTTGATTTTAATATTGGACACACTGACTTTGAGATATCTAAGGACATCTAGTTCTAATATCCAGTTGGTGATATGATACTGGAGTTCAGGAGAGATACATAGATCTTGGAATCATCATCTAGATAAGATAGTTAAATCCATGTGAGTTGATGAAATCATGGAGAGAAGAGAAAAAACAGAGCTTAGGGAATATGTGCAGAGTTAGGAATATATGACATGAATGATAACCCAGCTAAGGAGACTGAGAAGAAGCAGTTGGACAGGTAGAAGACCAAGAGAGGGTCAGCTTCACATCTGAGAGAGGAGAGACCATTCAGGAGAAGAAGATAATTAACAGTATCAAGTATTGCAAAGAATAGCAAATATGCAAAGACTCTTACATGAAGTGATGCAAAATGAAATAATCAAAGCAAATAATGAATAAAAAGTCAAATGACAGTATTAGGAAAACTAACAATATAATTGACCATATAAATAACAAAACTAGCGAAAGTCCTAGGATTATTTCGATAGATTCAGAAAAAAAATCCTTTTGATAAAATACAATACTCATTCCTATGAAAAATATTAAAAAGAATAGAAATAAATGGAACTTTGCTTAAAATGACAAGTAGTATCTATCTAAAACCATTATTTAGCATTATCTGTAATGGGGAGAATCTAGAAGCCTTTCCAGTAATTTCAGGGGTGAAGCAAGGATGTCCATTATTACCACTATTCAATATTGTACTAGTAGTGCTAGCCATAGTGATAAGAGAAGAAAAGAAATGGAAGGAATTTGAATAGGCAATGAGTAAATAAAACTATCACTCTTTGCAAACAATATGGTGGTATACTTAAAGAATTCTAGAAAATCAACTGAAAAACTAGTTGCAGTGATTAACAGCTTCAGCAAAATGGCAGGATATAAAATTAACACACATAAGTCATCAGCATTTCTATATATTACCAACAAAGATCAGCAGGAAGACATAAAAAAAGAAATTCCATTTAAAATAACTATGTATAATATAAAATACTTTAGAGTCTACCTGCCAAGGCAAACCCAGAAACTATATAAACACAGTTACAAAACACTTCTCACACAAATAAAGTCAGATCTAAACAATTTGAAAAAAAATTCATTGCTCATGGGTAAATTGAGCCAATATGATAAATGAACATTTCTACCTAAATTTATTTACTTATTTGGTGCCATATAAATCAAACTACCAAAAATTATTTTACAGAGCTAGAAAAAATAACAAAATTCATCTGGAAGAACAAATGGTCAAGTACATCAAGGGAATAAGTGAAAAAAATGTGAAGGAAAGTGGCTTAGTATTTCAAACTGTATTACAAAGTTCTAATCATCAAAACAATGTGATACTGGCTAAGAAACAGAGTGGTGAAATCAGTGGAATAGATTATAGACACAATAGAATAGACACAATATTCAGTAGAAAATGACCATAGTGATGTAGTATTTGATAAACCCCAAATTGCTTGCCTTCTTAAAGAGGGGCAAGGAGAGGGAGGTAGGGAGAGAATTTGGAACTCAAAATTTAAAAAAAAAAGTTTAAAAAATTTTTACTGTAATTGAGAGAAAATAAAAGAAAATAAATGAGAAAAATTAAGACATCATTGGGCACTTTAGAGAGAACAGCCATAACGCAAAGAATTTTGAAGTGAGTGAGACAAATAGTGTAAGCAATTTTTTCTAGGAGTTTGACTGGCAAAAGGAGAGATACAGAAAGAGAAATCTTGATGTCATTTTTTTTTTAAATCAATGACACTCTGGAATGTTTGTAGGCAGCAGGAAAAAAGGAGCCAATAGAAAGGGAAAGATTGAAGATTTGAAAGAGAAGTGGCAGTTTTTGGGGGTGGTAATCTTCAGGATACAATGGAGGAAATGGGACATAGGACATATGTATTAGCAACTTCTTTATCAGAGACTTAAGAAGTAGAGAAAGGGAGAAGCTATAACAGGGAGGGAAAGGGGCTCTGAGATGGAGAAGAATAAGCTGATATGAAAGGCTTTTATTGGAACAGTCATTATGTGGGATGGTCTAGACTAGAAACAATTAGGGAAGAGAAGAGGCATTGCCTTGCAAATCAAGGGCCCAGTTGAGATTAGGTCACATAAATATAGTAGACTCAGGTGGCCCAGTTTTGTGAATTTTCCCAGATCCCATTCAGTAACACGTGAGTAGAAGCAGAGGAGGCAAACGGTGAGAGCAATCCAAGGCTGTGGTTTAGCAAGGGTAGCAACAGAACAAAAGAGCAAGGGGTTCAAAAATAATGGATAATATATGGTGGAACTGAGCAAGTTAGAGATTAAGATTGGGAGGTGAAGAAAGTGAAGACCGAGTAGTGGTACTAGCTTGGGAAAGTATTGAGGGGTAGAGGGATTGGAGGTCATGGTAAGGATTAATAATAGATTTAGGAGGAGGAAGACATAGTGAAAGGTGGAAAGGAAAATAGGAAATTATGAATGGATAAAGACATTTCAGAGCTCTTGGTCATAGAATTAATATATATATGTGGATGATGAGAGATCATAAATAATGACTATTTCTGAGCACAGATAAAGAGAAGCAGGTCATGGAAGTTGATTAAACTGAAAAACAAGGAGGTTAAAGCATTTGAGGGAGCATTTGAAGTGTCTAGCAGTGGGGGGGGGTAGTTGTCAGGCTGGAAAGGAAGACTATTAACTAGGTACTGAATGCCTTCAAAAAGTATGCAGAAATGACCTGTGGATTGGTAGATAATAGCCACCAGGACCTAGACCTATATAAAATAAATTTATATAGAGTAAACTTCAAAGGAGGAAGGCTTGTTGAGTGGTGATAGCAGGGGGAGAACCTTGAAGGGCAGAGAGAATTACTACTCTCCCCCCAATATCAGTGTGAGAGGTATGTGAGAAAATATAATCAGTTTTGGAAAGGATGTCCAAGAATACAGCGTCACGTGTCAGAAGATTGATGATCCACAAGAGGAAGAAATTCAAAATGAGGATCACAGAGGACACAGTAGATGGCGGGCAGAGCTACAGTGTATCATTGGAGGAGTAGAGGTGGGCGCAGATTGAAATCTAACCTCTCCTTGTCATCCTGAGACTCTTTCTTTTCCATGTCTTCCTATATATCAATCCACAGGTGTCCGACCAATGATATGCATGGGGATCCATCCTATAGATTTCTTGGCATTGTATGGATACCAACGGAATATTTAGGCTATCCATTGATTATCCCTCACTGTCTCTTCACGACTAATTCATATCTTTTTCTGGTCATAGATTCTTCTGATGACATTCTTTTCATCTTTATAGCTGGCATTGTTAGCTAAGGAAAATTGTTCCACTATGGTTTCTGTTTGGTCAATTGCATATATTCTTTGAGGTATACAGAAAGACTATATCCCTCTCATACTTGTTAGTGTAAGGATCACAGGACAACAAGAATCCATATTCTGTGATAGCTATTGATTCCCCTCTAAATGTAATTCCATGAAATCAATTAAATCCACTTTAGGTTTCAGACCCAGGTTACACAAGAGAATAACTTCTTGAAGGGCATTACTAATGGCATTACTATGCCACACCAGGTCATGTAGAAAAGCACAATCTTCAATGTTAAGGTTTTGAAATATTGAGTGGGGCTGTCTTTAGTGGAAGGTTCTTTGAATCTGCCAATCTCAGAGGCCAAGCATTCCTTCTTTCATGATTATCAGGGCACTGGCCAAAAGTTACAAAGGGTCTTAAATAAAGCTCAACAAAATTGCAAACCTAGAGTATTTGGGGATTTAGTTACATAGAATCATGGATTTAGAGCTAGAAGGAACCTCTTAAAGCCCTTGTGATCCAATCCTATCATTTTAAAAAGGAGACAACTGAGACTTAGGTCAGGTGACTTGCATGTATGTATTCTGCTACTTTTTTTTTGGAACAGGATCAGCTTATTTAGTGGTCTCAGAGATTTTAGGCTCACTTCTTTAAAAGAAAGTTAAAGAAATGCAAAGGTTCCAAAGTAACAATGCAGGAAACATCAAATACATACATTATACAATCCAAGGACACTTAGGTGGTCCTTTAACATTTTCTTTTCATTCACAAACAATCTTTATAGTAGACTATGAGAAACCATACCTGAACTGAGGTTTGGTAATAAGTCCCACATAATCTAGATTAGCTTCTCAGTTTAGTACAAGGATTTCTTCAGCCCTGGAGGTGGCATTGGCTTAATCAGTGACTGAGAAAATGAATTAGATCCTCCATAACTTTAATATGCATCTTCCTACAAGCTAAGAAGCATCAAGGACCTTCCTTTACAATCAGGGATTTTGGAATAGTCCCTGCTGTTGGGACTTTCTTTTTCCTTCCTTCCCTCCTCCCTCCCTCCTCCCTTCCTTCCTTCCTTCCTTCCTTCCTTCCTTCCTTCCTTCCTTCCTTCCTTCCTTCCTTCCTCCTTCCTTCTTCCTTCCCTCCCTCCCTCACTTCCTTCCTCCTTCCCTCCCTCCCTCCCTTCCTTCCTCCTTCCCTCCCTCCCTTCCTTCCTTTTTTCCTTCCTCCCTCCTTCCTTCCTTTTTTCCTTCCTTCCTTCTTTTCTTCCTTCCTTCCTTCCTCCCTCTCTCCCTCTCTCCCTCTCTCCCTCTCTCTCTCTCTTTCTTTCTTTCTTTCTTTCTTTCTTTCTTTCTTTCTTTCTTTCTTTCTTTCTTTATCCCTCCCTCCCTTTGTGTCTCTCATATTCTATCATTCTCTCTCTGTCTGTCTGTCTCTGTCTCTCTCCCTCTCACTCTCTCTCCATCAACCTGGGAATGGGAAGATTTTTCTTTTCCTCCCTTTTACTGTGTCATGAAAAGGCACCAAAATAAAATAATAAACAGTACATTTTAAAGTACATTGATGCAGTAGTCAGTGGGAATAATAATAGAAACAAGTGTCTTCTTGGCCACCATCACCTTCCCTAGTGTGTGTTTAACAATGACATCTAGTTGTGTGGAAGACATGAAGCAGACACTATCATCCCAACTTCGTACAAGATAATGAATGTGACAACAGTGCACCTGCCAAGTACACATTCAGAATAGTTGATGTCCAGGCCATGCTGCTCTTCATGTTGAAGCTTCTCAGCCAGGTACAACACAAGGCTAAGGATAAGGGAGACGCTGGCATATTGATCTGGGGCTATGTATTCCAGTAACATTGGCCACATGAGCTGGGGAAAAAGGCGATCTTCATTAGGACTGACTTTTCTCCTCATTTCCTTTTGGAGTTTTAACCACAATCTCAAACTAATAATGCCTTGGAAGTGATAGTAATTAAATTTGGATAGATTTCCACCCATTACCCTGCCCCCTCAGTTGGCAATATTATGTGAATCTTAGTCCCTCCCTCATGAGGAACTTCAATAACTTTTATCAGGAAAGAAACTAACTTTCATGCATCTTTATTTGCAGAAAGATACTGATCTTATATTTATAGTTCACTGGAGAGTCAGGAAACTCTGTTGATGGATACCCTGAGAAGTGATGAAAGAATTGCCTTACCTTGGCCATAGAGGGATTATGGACACAGTCAGTTAAGATTTCCAGGCATAATTTTTTCAGTTTCATGCTTTCATCATTAATCTCTTTCTCATCTGAAGTCTTTGGGAGGAAGGTAAAATCATTAGAGATAGTTCATTAGTCACTCTACTTTTTTCACAGTATCAAAAAGATCAGAAAGGCATGATCAGAAAGAAAGCATGAGGAAAAAATGGAAGACAGGTACAGAGCACCTGTATTGAAGAATTACCTTTCTAATTCAATTGAGATAGTCTCTAGCTAATTTTATTCACTCTTCATAAAGTACCAAGTTAAGAACATAGATGATATTGAAATCAATTATCTTCATTCGTTTAGTAAATTACATTTGAATGCCTGAGAAGCTCTCTCATACTGAGGGTCACATGATACTTAAAAAATAATCTGAATTCTACTTTATAGGTGCCCAAATGGAGGTTGAGGAGTGTCCTTAAGGGAGCTTTAACACTTGATTAGCACCAAAGGTAATGTTAGGATGAGGCCTCCCTTATTTTGTTCACTAGTCTTTACATCACATGCTCTTTGCTCTTCTGACCCGTCTTGGACAGGAGAGGGAGAGCATTTTTGGAAAGAGACAAGTCACCACCACCACCATCATTTTCACTATCTCCTTGCTTCATGGTGACTCTCCTCTTTTCATAACAAAAAGTCCTGAATCTGGTTCTCTGCTGCCCTCTAATGGTTTTTTGTTGCTACCACTTCTGTTTGTTTTTCTTTGGTCACCTAATATCTAGCTCTCAGATACCCAGCTCCCTGTTTTGAGGGAAGAGTGAATGGTTATACCTGCATCTTCTTTCCCTACTCCCAGTTCCAAAATGATGATCCTATGATCCTATGTTCCTGTTATCCTATGATCCCATAATCTAGCTCTGGAAAAAACAACCCATCACCCTCTTAAATATTTTCCATGGGGATTTATTACAAAGTCTTATAAGGGAAAAGTAGAACACTACTATCACTATCATTACTACCATCCCTACTACTATCATTTCTTGTTTTTATTGTTGAATCATTTCAGTCACGTCTGACTCTCTGACCCCCTTTTGGGGGTTTTCTTGGCAAAGATACTGAAGTGGTTTGCCATTTCCTTCTCCGGATCATTTTACAGATGAAGAACTGAGATAAGTAGGCTTAAATGACTTGCCCAAGATCACACAGCTAGGAATTGTCTGAGGCTGGATTTGAACTCAGGTCCTCCTGACTCCAGGTCCTGTGTTCTAGCCACTGTACCACCTAGCTACCCACTATCACTACTACTGGGTCAACAATTCTTTTAACTAGGACTACCCCACATTTGTATGACCCATTAAGTCCCATGCTTTCCTCCCAGACTTAGATGGAACGTGTATATGTATAGAAAAAATGAGAAATAAGTGACCATAGATATAAAGGATCAAATGTAGTTAGTTTTTATCAAAGGTTTTTTCAAGGATATCATCTTGAGCACAAATGGCAGGGTACTAAGTTACTTCACTCTGGTTTAACTCTCTCTTTCCTTCTGCTGATCTTCCTAGACCAGGCCTTGTTCTTAACATTAGCTCAGTTCTAGATCTATCTCTTGGCCTCCCAGAATTTGCTTCACCAGCTGCCAGATATAGATGTGGGAACCTGGAACCTAGGAAAGACAGTACTTTTCTATAGTTATCCCAGCTCAGTCATTCTTTGGATACCTTATCTTAGACCTTTTTATCATAAATCTGGAGAGGTCCTTTCCTTCTTTCCCTGGCTTTTTTTTTCCCCTGAGGCAGTCAGGGTTAAGTGACTTGCCCAGGGTCACAGAGCTAGTAAATGTCAAGTGTCTGAAGTGAGATTTGAACTCAGGTCCTTCTGACTGCAAGGCCAGAGCTCTATCCACTGCACCACCTAGCTGCCCCATGAGAGACTTTCTTATGTGGCCCTTTGTGATAGGACTGCTATCTACCAAGGGTCCCCCTCATAACTTCCCTCTGCATGGGTTGTTGCTGTTCGGTCATGTCAGTCATTGCCTGACTCTTCCTGACCCTATTTGGTGTTTCCTAGTCAAGGATACTGGAGTGATTTGCCATTTCCTTCTCCAGCTTACTTTTACGAATGAGGAAATTGAGGCAAACGGGTTAAGTGACTTGGCCAGGGTCACACAGCTAGTAAGTATCTGAGGCCAGATTTGAACTCAGGAAGATTAGTCTTCCTGTAAGGTATTTTTTACAGATGAGAAAATTGAGACAGAAATTTAATGACTTGTCCAGCATCCTACAGTTAGTACCTGAGGCTGGATTTGAATTCAGGTCTTCCTGACTTCAGGCCCAGCACTTTATCCACTTTAACACCTACCTGCCTTTGGGGCAGGAGTGGGGTAGGGGTGGGAGGCACTGAAATATTGTCTTTGATTTCAAGGAATTTATACTCTTGTTAGGGGGACAGGGGAAGGTATGGGGGAGAAAATCAAATTCATAAGAAACAACTGGACAATTGTAAAAGACAAATTGATGAGGCAGCATGACATGGTACATAGAGGAATTGTGTTGGAGTTAGGAAGACATCGGTTCAAGTCCCACCTTTCACACATAATAGTTATGTGACCATGGGCAAATCATATAACCTCTTAGTACTCCCAGACAACTCTCTCTACCGCAAAGTTACAGAGAAGTTGCCATCTGAATTAGGTAGAGGAGTTTTCCACACTGGGAGTTCTCTCTAGTGATAAAATCACAAGTCAAATAGAAAAAAAAAGCCAAAGGACTGAATATAAATGAATGTTAATTGGGTGATTCAGGATAATTCATTTATCTGAATAAAAACAGAACATTGATTGATTTCAACCTGTCTTTCTTTCATGTTACCTTTTTCCTTTAGAGAGGGAAATGGCGAACCACTTCAGTGTCTTTGCCAAGAAAACCCCAAATGAGATCATGAAGAGTCAGACATGATGACTGAAAAATGAATGAACTAAACCCCTTTTGCTTTGGAGGTTTCTGAAGATGATCAATAAAATAACTTAAGAGTGGGTAGCAAGCACTATCATTGACTTTACGGTTAAAATGCCCATTCAGCTTGTCACTATGTTGGTAAATGTTTGGCAACCATTCTACCAGAACAAGAAAATGTAGTGTGACACACTTTTACATTTAACCTATACTATTAACATTTTCTCAATCACTTTGAGTCTACACAATCAATAAAACAGTAAAGAATGTCCTGACTTCTAATATTTGCCAATTTCTGAAGTGTAAATAAATGCTCATGCTGAAAATTTAACAATCATTTCTACAAAGCTGGTTCAAATTGATTTCAGCACATCCCTGATCCTTCTATTTCTCAGCTGCTAACCTTCAATCTTACTAATTCCTGCCATCTGTCTCCTTTACTTTTTCTCTTAAAAGACTAGATGATGTTGGAGGAAATCACTAAACCCTGTCATAGGGTTCTCTGAAAATTTATACTATCCAGCTCCAAGTGGGCCTTCACTACTGTACTACAATCCTTGCCCACCTTCTGCTTGATACTGTATCACATTCTCTACAGTGGTTGTTTAGATTTTTTCTTTGGCCTCAAGCATCTTACTCCATCTCTTCCCCATGATCCTTAAGCAGGAAACATCATTTCCTCCTTTACTAAGAAGACTGGATCCATATGGCAAGCAATCCCCCCATTCCCCTTCTCTGAACCTTGAATTTACCTACGAATGAGTAAGTTCCAGGAGGGTGAATGTTCCCAGACAAAGGCACTTACTGAGTCACCCAGAGGCTTCATGCCTTCATCTGTGAGGAAGCGGGTTAAGACTATTGCACTATCTGTACACAAGGGACCCTCTTTCCCCAGAGCAAGAATGAGCTTGGCCATGGCTTCTTTAACCTAGCAAAAGAAAGGTGAAAGAGAGGAATGGCCATTAGAAAGTGGATAAAGATCTTTATTTGTCATTAAATGTATGTTTGCATATATGTGGATACATAATATTATTTTATTTTTATTCCAAACTTAGAAAGCATAAAGGAAACCCAGTATTTGAATATATGAATAACAAAACAATTACATGCATGTATACATGCACGTTTAGGCATATATATATAAATATATAATTATATGTATATGTGTGTATACTTATAAGTAGTATATGCATATACATATATATACACATACATGGACAGGTACTGCAAAATATGTGTGTATATATGTATATGTATATGTATGTATGTATGTATATGTGTGCCTGTGTGTGTGTATGTGTGTGTGCATGTATACACACACACACAGAGAAAGAGGGTGAAGATAAACCTGGAATGGGCTCACAATTAAGTAGGAAGAAGGTGGGCTGAATGGCCTTTGGAAAATTACAAAGTTCCTTTAAGGGCACTATACTTTCAGAAACAAGGACCATCTTTTTAATACCATTATTCTATTTGTGATGTTTGGCTATGAGTCATAATCTTCAAAAAATTAAAAACAAGTTTCATTCAAAGGGCAATGGAGACTCACATATAGTTTGGGATATGAGCCTGCTGCCATATATCACAAACAAACCATGACACAGAAACGGGATGAAGGTATCTTAGTTAGGATTGATACAGAAACATGGTCTGGTTACTTGACATGAGGGAGGAACAACCAATGGGCAGCTCTTGTTCTCTCCACTGGTATCTTTGCATTAGCTTAAGAGTAATGTCCTCACTATGGTGGGTGGACCCTCTATGTAAACTTAAGGGAAAATACCTTTAAGAGTTGAGAAAAAATTCACATAAATGATCCATTTGAGTACATTAACTTTAATAAGATGATAATGAAAACATCTTCATTGTTTCCCCTTTCAGTGACCAGTTGACCCATTAACTCAATCTGCTCAAATTAATCACTGCCTCTCTGAATGTTATCTGTGTAGTCAATTGAGAACTTAAGGGGACTGATTTCTTAGTACATACTCCTCATAATGATGGTTTAGATTGAAGTGTTCAATTTGCATACAAATGCCTGAGTGGTAGCTAATGTGATGTCATCCTAATGGCCCCTCATTGCCTCACGGAAAATAAAAAATGGACTCCTCTCTGAATTTAGCCTGACTCAGGCAATTTGGTTGCCCTTCACATTTGTCTGCTCTAGTGGGAAAGGGTCACATAAGATAATAGATATTGAGTTGAAAGAGATCTTAGAGGACATCTAGTATATCTCCTTTGTTTTATAGATGAGGAAACTGAGGCCCATGAAGGTCAATTGACTTGCCCAAAGTCACACGTATAGTGAGTGTAACCAGGGCTGTTACATGGGCAAAGAGACACTGATGTAATTCCCCATATGGAAGAGGAAGAGAACTCTGATTCCAGGAGTGTTGTGATGATGTATAATGAAATGTCCTGGAGAGACCAGAACATGTGTAGAGTTCAGTGACTGGTTCCAGAATGCTAACCACACGGAGAATGGCACCTTCTTCAACTGGCTAGATAGGTGGAACTGAGAGTGTCTACAGAAGGCACCAGCCAGCCAGAGCTTTGGCCATTCTCCCATTCTTCTTAGCTGCTCTCTTGGTGGATCTTTGTTGTTGATCTGACTACTTTGCTGTTGTGTCCAGTGAGAGAAAATGCTGCAAATGGAAAAGCGTTGGGCCCTAGGGCCCTGATCCTTTGTCCACATCAGCATTTGTTCTTTGGTTTTAGGTGAAGGGTTTGGACACTGTGGCCTTGTGAGTTTCAGGAAGGTCAGGTGAGCAAGCTACCTGGGAGTCCTGGGTTCTAGGAGTCTGAGTCTAAGTCAGTCTAATATTGCTACTCCAAGGAGCAAATTGTGATCTGTAGAAAAGACCTTTGGGGACCTATCCCAGTAGTCACTGAAACAGAGCATCATTTTTGAGTGATACCTTATTTGAACATGAACTTGGTAGGACCAATGTTATGTAGGAACTGAGCTAAGTCTGCTCTCTTCAGAGACTGAAGTGGTATAGGCTAGAGTTTGTCCTGAAGGTATACATGAGGGTTGTTATTGCTAGGGCTTCAAAGTAAATACCCTTTTATAAAAGCTAATTGGTTTAAAGTGACTTAATGGAATTGAGAGGAAGAGCTTGAGCCAATTATATCAGAGAAAAGACATTCCACTCCTAGCACCCTGAGAGGAAGATATAGCCACCCTTTCTCTGGAAGTGTAAAGGCAGAGAATTGCTTGTGATATGAACACCAGAGGTTAGGATTTAAACAGAAATCCTTTGTTTCTCTAAATTCAGAGCCAGTGTTCTTTTCGCTGTCCACATGCCCTACCTGTTTGGGTCAAAGGGAAGCAGAGAGGATGAGCCATGCTAGAAGAATAGTAGAAAGACATACAACTGAATTCTCTCCCAACAACTCCTCCACAAAGATCTAGAAAAATGCATCATATCAAGTCCTGATTGGGAAATCCAAGAAAAAAAAATCCCAGTGAATCATTTTTTTTCCAGCCCCAGTAGGCATAGGGAGGCAGACAGAGGGGTCTGTAGACACTGGGGACAGGATCTAGCCAGGAATAACTGAGCACAGCAATTTATCCACGATGACTGAAAGAAGGCTGAGACTGAGAACAGGGCAAAAAGGAGGTCCTAGACCCATACAGAAAGAGGTCTAACATCATATAGGTTGCAAGAAAAGATGTCAGCTGGCAGATTTTGTGCTCACCAGCCAGTTCTAGGTCACAGATCCTTGGTAGACTGAGAAGGGGATCTACACCTAGGAGGGGATCTACACCTAGGAGTGGCATTCAGGGTGAGGAGTAATTGTGGGCCCTAGGCTAGGTGCTGAGTGAGGAACAAGTTCAGAAGAAAGCAATAGCTGTGTGTCTCTGACCCATAGGAATGAAGCAGAGTGGGGCTGAGGAAAGGATCTCAATTCCAGCCTCCAGCCCAGTTTGGAGCTTGCAGCAGAATAACCAGGGCAGGAAACTCACACCAAAAGCCTGCAGGTCAGTCACTATGAACTAGCAGAGCTTTCCAGCTGACCAATAGTGGCCAAGTTCAGCAGCAGTCTACTGGAACTCCAGCCAAGGACAAGTTCACAAATACAATGTTGCAGTCCAAATCTAGGTCAAGAACTTGCAGAGTTCAGACCAGGAGGACAAGCATCAAACTCTTCTCTGGATCAGAACACCTCAGAAGCACTGGAAGTTTTCAGTTCCCTAGCTTGAGTTGTTCCTGGGTTCCTAGAGTAACTCCACACTTAATAACCTAAGAAAGTAGCAGCAGAACCCAAGAGAATGCAAGCTCAGCTCAAACATTCCCTCTTGAAGTGCACACAGAGCCCAATCCTAATATAACATCCAAGGTCAAAAAGCAGGCTGGAAGAATGAGCAAACAAAAGAAGGATACTATCATAAAGAACTATTATGTTAATAGGGATGCTCAAGACATAAACCCAAAAGGAGAGAAAGACTCCAAAATCTCTATAAGGAAAGCCTCAAAAAGGCCAAAACAAACAAACAAAAAATTATAGCTTGAGCACAAGTTCAACTAGAATGCCAGGAAGAGATGAAGCAAGAATTTTTTAAAAAGAGTCTAAAAATACTTTTATATATGAAATGGGAGTGCTAGAAGGAAAAAAGAGAGCATTAGAAGAAATTGGAAAGGGAATTAACAGTAGGTATAAAGGGTAAAAAAAAATCTTATTAAAGTAACAAATTCCTTTAAAATTAGAATGGACCAAATAAAAGTTAATGACTCTATGAAACAACAAGAGATAATAAAAAACAAAAGCCTCAAAAATAGAATAAAATGTAAAATATCTTATAGTAAAGATAACTGATATGGAAATAGATCAAGAGGTAATTTAAAGATCATTAGAATGCCTAAAAGCCATGATCAAAAAAGAAAGAAAAAGAACTTAGACATTTATATTTCAAGAAATCATGAAAGAAAATTGCCCATGCCTTTTAGAATCCGAGGGCAAACTGAGATAGAAAAAAATTCACTGGTAACCTCCTTAAAGAAACCCACAAATAAAAGCTTACATAAATATCACTCAAATTGAGATCTTTCAGTTTAAAGAAATAATAATGAAAATATCCAGAAAAAAATTCAAATACCATAGTCAAGATCACACAAGATTTAGCAGTCACCAGTACAAAGAAGCAGAGAGCTTGGAATACAATATTCCAGAATGTGAAAGATATAGAATAAGAATAATTCACCCAGAAAAACTGAGTACAAGTCTACATGGAGAAAAAAAGACATTCAATGAAATAGAGGACTTCCAAGTGTTCATGATGAAAAGACCACAGTTTAGTAGAAACCTTGAAATATAAACAGAAATATAAAAAGCTAAACATTAGTGAGCAATTATAAGGGACTAAACAAAGATCAACTGTTTATATTCTGATATTAGACAATGATACATGTATCCCCTCAGAGCTCTATTATAATCAGGGATTAAAAATGGAATCTAATTAGACAGACAACCTAGGAGTGGTTTTCTTATGTTTTGATTATCTTAAAAAGAGAAAGGAAATGGAGGGGAAAATCAATACACTAGGGTAAAAGGGAGAGGAAGGATGGAAAATTATCTCATATAATTGACAGAAAACAAAGAAAGGGAAAACTATAAGAGAATAGAATGCACAATTTTCAATCATAACTATGAAAGTGAATGGGATAAACTTGTCTGCAAAACATGAAAAGTTAGCAGATGTATTAGAAATCAGAATCCAACAATATGTAATTTATAAGAAAACACACTTAAAATATAAAGTTAACACATAAGGCCAGGGCAAAATCTATTATGCTTCAGCTGAGGTAAAGACTTAAGAATTCTGGTCAATTCTATCATAATTTCAGAGGTCTTACAATGAGGCATACCCATATCCTGACAGAGAAATGATAGACTCAGGGTACAGAACAACACATAGATTTTGGTTATGGCCCATGTGAGAGTTTATTTTGTTTGACTATAAATATGTATTACAATAGTTATAACAGAAAATTAGAAAAATAGAAGATGTTTGTCAATTGACAAAAAAGTAAAATAAAAGTTACATTAAAAAATAGAGGCCTAGGCATGCCTCAGGTTCTTATGCTAAGGGAATGAGCCTTATTGGTAACTCTCATGCCCTTGAGATGTTTGGTGAAATTGAGATAGTGCCCCTAAATGGTCAGCTTCTTCATTTTCAACTAATTTCTTCTAATAAAAAAATAAAAATTTCTTCTAATTAAAAAAAAGTAATAAAAAACATGGAAGGATACTAGATTGACTGACTTCAGTATTCTAATTTGTGATTTTTATCAATGAGATGAGGAATGCATCAAGCAAACTACATTCTCCAAAGGTGTACATTATAACCTCATGCTTACCATCATATGGGTCTCACCTTCTCTTATAAATCCACCAGAGGGTGTCCATCCAACATTCTGGGAGCCCACCTCTTCTTCTTTTGACATTTTGTGGGTACCAATGGAGTACCCAGGTTGCACATCAATTATCTGAAACTCTTTTAGTGTGATCAGCTCATCTTTTTCCAGTCATATATTTCTCTGATGATATCCTTTATACCACTTGGCTAACAGTGCTTTAAAATCCAAAGGCTTCTAAGCTAGAAATGTTCCATTTTACTACACTCAATTATAATTACATTTGAAAATGGTCCATACAGAAACAACCTTTCAAGCTAATGGCTCTTTGCCCAAAAAACATTTCTAGGCAAATGCTGGCATATATAATGGGAATGTTTTAGTGTTATTTTAGTCTATTACTTATGAGAGTCCAGTTCTTTGACCATACTATTCATTGGATTTAAACTCTCTTGATCTATTGGTCACTGAAGGACCAATATTCTTTCCTTCTCCAGTCCTTACAATGTTCACCTGGGATAAGTGCTGACTGAGTCCAGGCTATTAATATAAACTCAGAATACATTACACAAAGATGAGAGTTGCAATGAGCCTTAAGAAGAAGACTGATGAGATGGTGACTGCCTCTGGTTAACTTAAGAACTCAATAGCACTAGTTCTTTCATTTGTGTCTGGCCCATCCTTTCTAAGTCCTAGCCTTGCAGAGGCTCAAGAGAAATGGTTTTCATTTTGGTTTAATTCACTTGCCTTGTGGCTGGGGTTGGGAAGCCATGGCCATAAAGCATGCTGCAAATCTATTATCACACTGGGACTCATTGAAGGAACTGGAAAAAGCAACAAAGATAAACACAGAATTGTAATAGAATGTTACTGAAAAGGCAACCCAAGTGTGGTCAACTGTGGTTATAGGGAGTCTTGATGAAAGCACTCATAAAATATCCCTTTCTTAATAAGATAGTAGGAAGCAAGGCAACCCAATGCTGTGAGTAGGGACTGCTGGTACCCTGGCAAAATTGTTATATATGTTAAAATTTCTTTTCTATCCCTTTCTTCCTCTTTTAATGATATCCTTCTCTGTTCCTATCATCCTACCACATCCTACATCCCACGCTAGTCCTTCTTTCCCTTCCCTATAATCTTATTAGTTCCTGCTCCGTGGAAATCTTTGCATCTTGTAGCTCAGTTACTCACTACCTAAGGTGCAACCAGTTAAATCTAACTAACAAATCTTAGCTGATGTGCTAATTAGACATATGGCCTCCATTGTCTGTGCCACCATGAACTTTGTTGTCTCTCATCCATTAGTGACATGGTAGGAATCCAACTAGGTAAGAGAAGAGGACAATGGCATGGGTAGGACAATAGGTCAAAAATGATCAGCCTTTAATCTCTCAGGCAGGTGCCATATCCTAAATACTAAACTGAGAGAATTTCAAAAAACAAAGATCTTGGATTTGCCCAATGTTTTTACCTTTACCCTGGACTTTGCCATTACTATGCCTACTCTCCCTTTTCCAATCCTCCTCCCCTTCTTTTTCAAAGGTTCTTCCCCTTATTTATTTCCTCTCCTGTTTTTCCCCATCCTCAGATGGCTGGGACTGTCTTTCTTTCTGCTTACATTTGCATTTCCAGTGCTTAGCTCAGTGCCTGGCATATAGCAAGTGCTTAATAAATACTTGTTGATTTGACCTTCCATTTTACAGACGAGGAAACTGAGGTCTAGAGATGTTAAGTGTCTTCTCCAAGGTCATAAAGGCAGAAGTGACAAAGCTGGGATTTGAACCCATGTTCTCTTCATTTAAATCTAGTGCATTTTCCAATGCATCATACTTTAATTCAATTTGATGTATATTTACTAAGCATTCATGTACCACATTATGGCTAGATGCTGGTAGGTGATACATATGACATGGTCCTTGCTATCAAAACATCATAATTCACCAGCCAGGAGAGAGGATGGATAAAGGAAGCAAGAACACGACAGCTTACTGGCTTACAAAGCCCTTTCCTCTGAGTAGAACCAGGAGAACCTTGTACACAGTAATAGTCATACTGTGCGATGACTGACTTTGATAGACTTGTCTCTTCTCATCAAGGAAAGGATCTAAGACAACTCCAAAAGATTCATGATGGAAAATGCTATCCACATCCAGAGAAAGAACTATGGAGTCTGAATGCAAATGGAATCATACTATTTGCTTTCCTTTTCCTTTGTTGTTTTATTTTATTGCTTCATTCTCACGATTCCTCCCATTAGTTCTAATTGTTCTTTACATCATGACTAATAGGAAAATATGCTTAATATCAATGTATGAGTAGAGCCTACATCAGATTGCACACCCTCATGGTGGAGGGGAGGAGAAGGAGAGGGAGAAAATTTAAAACTCAAAATCTTATGGAAGTGAATTTTGAAACAAAAAATAAATAAATTAATTATTTTTTTAAAAAGTCCTTTCCTAAGAATAGTCCTAGACAATTATAGAGCAAATATAGTTATGTGGCACCGTAGTGGATAGAGTGCTAGGCCTTGAGTCAGGAGGACTCATCTTCCTGAGTTCAAATCTGGCCTCAGATACTTACTAACTGTGTGACCCTGGCCAAGTCACTTGACCCTGTTTGCCTCAGTTTCCTCATCTGTAAAATGAACAGGAGAAGGAAATGGCAAACCACTCCAGTACCTCTGCCAAGAAAACCCCAAATGGAGTCACGAACTGTTGGACATGACTGAAATGGCTCAGCAGCAACTGTTTATAAGGGTATTTTGATGATAGAGAGTAAACTCAAAAAAGCGTCTTGGTTACATAGCGTTCTATCATATTCAGTGATTAGAAGGATCCCTAACTGTCTTTCACTGCAGTCACTTACGGTTAGACTTCACCAGGTCTTCCAGGACCCCAATAAGCCAGCAGAAGACAGCTTCATTTTCCTCATTCTCCTCAATTTTCAGAAATAAGAAGGCAAGTAACTTCTCCAGGTGCTCAGAACCTATAGGAAAAAGACATTGAGGTTCAGCATGGTTTCTTCTCAGAGTATAGCCAGGACAGAAGGGGGATAAATCAGTGAGGGAGGAGGGAGGAATGTTTTCAGTGCATGGCACATTGTTATTGTTGTTCAGTTGTTTCAGTTGTGTTTAACTCTTCATGATCCCATTTGGGATTTTCTTGGCAAAGATACTGGAGTGGTTTGCTATTTTCTTCTCCAGCTCATTTTACAGATGAGGAAACTGAGGCAAAGGGGGTGAAGTGACTTGCCCAGGTTCACACAGCTAGTAAGTATCTGAAGCTAGATTTGAACTCAGGTCTTCCTGACTCCAGGTTGGGAGCTCTATCCCACCTCAGTTCCACCTGCTGCCCCATGCATAGCACATAGTAGGTATTTAAAAAATATTTATTGATTAATTGTTGCTTACCCAAATCTAAAAGTCTGACAAGGATTGTCTGCACCTGTTTGCTTGGAATTCCAGCAGAAGGAAAGGTTAGCTGTGGAAACAAAGCACTCCATTGACTACAAAAGGCAAGATTAGAGAAAGGAAGGCATTGATGGATGCACAGGAAAAATGGAGAAAATAATGAGTGAGAAGAGGTGACCAAAGTCTATTGGGACCAAACTATATTTTAGACTAGAGATATAATAGCATGTCTAGGAGAATGCATTCTACTTGTTGGGAGGGTGGCATGTGAGTTATATGAGATGGCTCAATATAGGAAATAGCTTTAAGATTTCAGAAGAGAGTTGAGGAAGATAAATGAGCTCCTTGGGGAATCATCATATCCAAAAACAATATAGAATTTTTTAATAAGTCAATTAAAATAGAAAAGTACTCAATAAATGTTTGTTGAATAAATGATCTACAGAATCAAAGACTGTCTGAACTGAAAGAGACCATAGAGTTCAATGTTCTCATTTTATAAAGAGAAGAAAAACTGCGGTCCAGAGAGCTTATATATCTCTACCTCCATCCATCCATCCGTCCGTCCATCTCTCTCTCTCTCTCTCTCTCTCTCTCTCTACTAGACTTGTGAGTTCACTGATATTGGAAGATCCCAGGAAGGAATTTCTTCTGTCAAAGCAAATCAGTAACTGCTTTGCAACTTACAGTATTAGAGAATGCTCTGGGTAAGCGACTTGCTTAGGGTCACATAGCCAATATGTGGGATTTGAACTCATGTCTTCCTGACATTGAGACCAACTTTCTCTTTCTCTCTCTCTCTCTCTCTCTCTCTGTGTTCTTCTCTGTGTCTCTATCTCACTCCATGTCTGCTTTTGTCTCTGCATCTCTTTCTGTCTTTCATATACATACATGTATAATGTATATATTATACCTATGGACACACGTATGTATGTGTATATCACCATGTATATGGGCATATATAATGTGTATTATATGTACAAGTGTACATATAATACACATACTTATTTGTGTATGTTTGTGTATTTTGATTCTAATCTGTTATTTCTTTTTTGTGTGGAGCTCCTGGTGTGCAAGTGTCCTCCACCAATGCAGGGACATCAACTTTTCTTTACCTTACAGTCTTAGAGAATTGTGTAGAGCAGTGTGTCAAATTCAAATACAAATAGAGCCACTAAACATATATAAAGATTCCCCATAGGGCTCATATTGACTTAGAAAACCACATATTAATGTCATATATGTTGTATTATATTTTTATTTATTTTGTTAAATATTAAATATACATTTTAGTATGGTTCAGGAAGCACTTGGGAGTGATACAGAGACTTGGGTGGCATATTTGACAACCCTATCTATTTAACCCCCTAGAGGATTCAATAGCCTTGTATTTGACCCATATAGGGTATAGAGAGTTCAAAAACTCACTTGGGGTCACACAGCTGGCTTGTGTCAGAAGCCAAACTTGATCCCAGGTCTTCCTAGGACACTCTGAGGCCAGCTCTGTAAACTGTGTCACATATGTATGGCTGTCTATATGGGTATGTAGGAGAGGTACAGAAGACATAGAATAAGATAAAAATATTTTAAATTTTAAAATATATTCTTAAGGAGCATGTGAATTGCACTCAAGAAAATGGGCTTAAATTGCAGCTGAAAGTACTCAAATGATACCTAAGGAGGGACTTTTTAAGGACAAGCTGTTAAACATCAGAACAAAGCTAAGAGATGTTGAAGAACCACTTTCACTGAAAATAAGACTAGAATAATTATTTAAAGAATGAGAATGGTTTACTTACAATTTTGCCTAGAGCTAAGGTACTGGATCATAAGATCTTCTAGCAACTTCTTGCCTATAAGCCAAAGCACTCCATTTTAAATTCTATCATGCATTTTTAGGAGAAAGGGTCCTAGGTAGACTTCACCAAGACCCTGAGATCTCCTTACCGGTGAATACAGCTCTTGGAACATGTAGGTTGGGTCTGGAAGGTCTGTTTTTACCTCCATGAAAGGAAATACTGTTGTTCACAAGTCCAGGCCACTCTATCCAGGGTCAGAAGGAGACAAATATAAAAATTATTTTGGGGTTGGAAACAAGTACTATGGCAGGAATGCATCATAACCTCAATAGTTGAGCACTCTTCTCTTTATGTTATTATACTTTGCTGTAATTCTACTGTTCCACATACATGGTAAACAAAAGGATATGTGCTTACTCCTCAAGCAGCTTGATTTTTCACCATGCCATGTACAGTACAAAAATTTCTCTACCCCCAACACACACCTCCCCCTAACATACCTATTTCTATTAATGGCACCATCATCCTCCCAGTTACTTAGGCTTGGAAACTCAAAGCTGTCTTTTGATTTTTCCTTCTCCTCACCTTCACCTTTGAATCACTTAGCAAGTCGGGTGATTTCCACTTCTACCATATTTCTCCCACCATTCCCCTCTCTTTCACTTCCACTATAACTACTTTCTTTTTCCTATTCTATTACAGTAGCCTCCTAACTGGTCTTCTAGTTCCCATTCTATGTTCTTTCCAAGTCAACTTTCATTTGGCTGCCCAAGCTCTAATATTTTTTTCTATTGTACTATGTGGTCATGCCACCCTTCTACTAAAAAAACTTATGTTATTCCCTAGTGCCCACCAAATCAAGCTTGAACTGTGAGTCTTGGCAGTCAAGGCTCTCGGTGAACTAACCTACTTCACCAGGCTCCAGTATTAGCTCATATTCTACGTTTTCTCTCAACTGGACTATTCTCTGTCTTCTGTTCTCATCTTGCCATCCCCCATTTCTGTATCTCTTTTGCTCACACCAACTTCCATGCCTAGAATGGAATCCTCACCTACTTTTGGGTCTTTCTTCTTTTTCTTTCTTTCTTTCTTTCTTTCTTTCTTTCTTTCTTTCTTTCTTTCTTTCTTTCTTTCTTTCTTTCTTTTTTCTTTCTTTCGTGAGGCAATTAGGGTTAAGTGACTTGCCCAGAGTCACACAGCTAGTAAGTGTTATGTGTCTGAGGCTGGATTTGAACTCAGGTCCTCCTGACTCCAGGGCCGGTGCTCTATTCACTATGCCACCTAGCTGCCCCTGGATCTTTCTTCTTTCAGGATCCAATTCAAGTGTCATTATCTTTAGTGGAACCTTCTATGAACCATCCCTCATCTCACTTTTTTCCCGTGATAGTAATCTATGACTTCTAAAATTTCCTCTCGTATTTTGCCTGGGGTTTACCCTGGTACCGATCTTCCTGTCTTATGTTATTATTGTTGTTATTAGTCCTTTGTTTTTGAAGAGGACCAATGACTTAAGGGGGTGATGTCTTGACTCCTTCGTGAATTGGATTTCAGTGAGGCAGAGTTGCACCAAGTCATCAACTTCACTCCCTTTTCCTGAGTTATCAAAGTCCAGTGGCAAGATGAAAGTCAGGATGACTGGTGATGGCCCAGGATGAAGTGGATGACCTTGGCATCTTTGATGCCTAACTAAGCTCTCGGCCAGGCCTGCACAATGTGTGGCCTGTGGGTCGCTTGTGGCCTGCCAAAGTGGCCCATGAGTGGTATGTTGTGCAGGCCTGTTCTACATCTTCTGTATTTTTCGCAGGCCACATGAAATCCTTTCACAGACCATAAGTGGCCTGCTGGCCAAATGTTGTACAGGCCTACTGTAGGTGCTTCACAACAGCTGCTTCAGCCACCTTCATGGCCATTGGAACAAATTGTTCTCATCCACTCGTTCTGCTGGAGGAAGTCTTCACATGCTCAAGGTAGACATCCCCCTAAATCACGGACAGGCTTGAAGCCTGTTGGTTACTCCTCAACCTGGTTTATCCCATTTGCTGAGATGGTTTTAGCTGGGGTATGGCCACTGTACACGCTATAGCCCCTTGAAGCCACAGGTGAGAGTTGGGTGAAAGGTGGATGAGCAATGCTGGGCTCGGCAAGCCCTCACACCAGAAGAACTCCTTGAACACCCTATATACTCTGTCTTATATTATAGTGTGGAGGCAAAAAGAAGCACCCTGCATCTTCCATCTTAACATGAGTGACTTTGTTTTCGCGTCTTCTCCCTTTGTGTTTAGGTTTTCCCTTTAACCTAGTTCTTGTGGAAGGTCCACTCAAGAGATGCTCTGTCTCAAGCCCCTAAGGTTACTGTTGATTAGCAAATCCCTGAACTCCCTCTTTAAACACAGCAGCTTTTCTTCCCCAGGCCAGATCAAATAGCTTGTGATCTAAATCATTACCTCTCTTTTTTCCCCTTAATATTCTAGATATTCTGGATAATTAAGACAGAAGGGAAAGGTTACTTGGATAATGGAGCAATGCTGGCATTCAAGTGACCTTTTCAAGCCATGGCTTGTAATAAAAATTATGGTCTACCAAAGTCTTCACAATATGGGCTGGGTTAATTCTTTTTCTTAATAGGTATCGAAACCATGCTTGGGACTTAATTGGCTCAGGGGGCTAAAGGCTCAGGGTATTGTTGTAGCTTCCTGGTCATTTGAATATTAAAAAAAAAAGGCCAGGAGGAGCCTTGGATGATCTCTAGACATTCGATTAGCAGACTACTATGGGCAACACAGAAACAGAAATATAGGAACTTCAAGCAATTGAGTCAGCATCCTTTCCCTGGCCTGAATGTCCTTCCGATGCTATGACTAAGTAAATCTCCTTTTATTAGCAGGGTTACAAGTGTCTTATTTTGCTCCAACCTCAAACCTGAGGTACCAACCCAGCCTAAGCCAGGCTCAGACTTCCACACTAATAAAGCTTTTTTATTGACTTATATCCAAACTTTGAGGAGTCTTGAAAAACAAACAAACCCTAATGCAGTTGCTATAGTCATAGAATTTGATTTTGATCCATATTGGTTGTGATATGCGTAGGTTATAGATTATTGAGATACTGAAGTACTGATGTTGAATGAATGAAAAAAAAAGGCATTTATTAGGCACTAGCTATGTACTAGGAACCATGATAAGCACATTTCCAGGAGACTAATGAAGCTTTTGAACCCAGCTAAGTACAAACCCAATTCCTTTTTTCCCTCTTTCATGGTCCTACCTAGATCACTCAAAGTATTTTCCTTGTTTGTTGCCAGACAAGTGAAAGAGGAATTTGAAGTAATATTTTCAATACACATCTTCACCACAAGTTCACTACCATAACAAGTGTTATAATGAATGACAAAAGTCCTTTAAGATGTTTCTCTCCATGGGGCAGCTAGGTGGCACAGTGGATAGAGCCCTGGCCCTAAATTCAGGAGGACCTGAGTTCAAATCTGACCTCAGACACATAACACTTACTAGCTGTGTTATCCTGGGCAACTCAAAAAAAAAAAGATGTCTCTCTCCAACCTGACCTCATCCTTCCATGTAGTCTTTCCCCTCCTTTGATTCCCCTCACTATTCTCATAAAAAACCTTTTAGTTTAATAATAGTCTCTACCTCCTACGGTTATTGTGAAGATATGAGATAATATTTGCAAACTTTTAATTGCCATATAAATGTATGCTGTTACTTGTTATTGTTGTCTCTCCATTGCCTACATAAAATGAAACCTAAATCTTTTTCCCTGACACTAACCTTTTATGAGATCCAGCTCCAACGTAATTTCCTCCATGAAGCTCTTCCTTTTTTCTCCAGCAGGAAGTGATCTCCATTTGAACTCCCATATTTGTTGCTGTTGTTAAGTCTTTTTTTCAGTCATGTCTGACGCTTCTTGACCCCATTTGAGGTTTTCTTGGCAAAGATACTAGAGTGGTTTGCCATTTCCTCCTCCAGCTCATTTTGCAGATGAGGAAACTGAGGCAAACAGGGTTAGCGATTTGCCAGGGTTATACAGCTAGTAAGTGTCTGAGGCTGGATTTGAACTCAGGAAGATGAGGCTTCCTGACTTCAGGCCCAGTACTTTATCAACTATACCACCTAGCTGCTCAATGAACTCCCATAAGCCCTTCTCCTCTCTCTCTTAGATGTTTTTCAAAGTCCAGTCTAAATGAGTTATATGTGTATAAATCTGTATGTATTTTACTACATTTTAGGTTCCTGGGAGGAAGAAAGGTGGGGGAAGGCCCAGGTCTAATTTTAACAACTATTGGCTTAGCACAGATCCTTACACAGTGTTTTTTTTTTTTAATTTTAACCTGTGATTTCATTGGGTAGCACCTACCTCAACATACGGTAGGGAAATTCCAGTGAAGAAATTGTCCCCATTTGATGCAGATTGACAAGTTATCTGGAACTAACAGTCTTTTGGGAACAAGAAGAGTTTAAATGACTTGTGGTCCCACAGCAAATATGTGTCTGAAGCAAAAATTAAGGCTCAGTCTTTCTGAATCCAAGAGCATCCCTTTATCCCTGCTGCCTCTCTTGATTCTTTATAATCTTAATGAATGCTTATTGGCAGTTTAGTGAATAGGGGTAAATTAAGTCTTTAGAACAATTCCTTTTTCAAACTAGACAAGGCCAGTTAGGTAAAGAGACAGCAGAATAAGAAAGACCTGGATCTCAGCAGGGAAAAAAAAATAGAGGTTTTGGCTTCATGGAATTTGGATTTGAAACAGAGATCCCAAAGATGATTAGATGTTCTGATTAAGTTGAGATAAGGAGGGGAAGAACTGTTGAGGAAGAAAGCTGATGAAATTACAGAGGGAGATAAAATAGAGAAGGCAGAGAATTTTAACTTGATGGTTGGCCCAGCAGAGTTTTATCTGAATAGAAATTGAATGATGGAATGTGGGGGACAGCTGGTGGGAATATGCTGACACAGGGTGAGAAATGAGGGCAAGACTGAAGTTTGTCAGTGTCAGTCAATCAATCAATCAAAAAAAAAAAGAGAACTTTTAAGTGCCCGCTCTGTATGCCAGTGGTTGTGCTAGGCATTATAGATACAAATATAAGCATGAAACAGTGCCTCCCTTCAAGGTGGAGGATTCATCAACTTTCTGCTGATGAAAACTTATGGCAGAGGCTGTCTGGGCCAGAAATTTTATCCTGGGTTGTGAGGAAAGGTGAGAAGAACAGACTCAGAGTTGGGAACCAACCAGCAAACATAGGAAATAAAAACTTAAACTCATGTAGGTTTAAAAAGTAATTTTTTCACCTTTTCCTATGAGATAGGTAGTGTTCCTATAGTCAGAAAGCACTTGGGAGAACATGTGGCCCAGCTGCCTACTTTCTGGCTGTTCATTAGCCCCATTATATAGATGAAGCAAATGAGGTCAGGGAGGTTAGGTCACTTAAACAAGTTCACAAAATAGTTAGTGGTGGAGTGGAGGGATGGGGATAGCTGGGAAGGAAGGTCAGGAAGGCTATGCAGAATCATGGAATCTTGGAGTTGGAAGGGACCTTGGAGGTCATTTATTCCAACTTATACCTAAGTAAGAATTCCCACAACAGCATCTCCATCAAATATCATCAAGCCTCTGCTTGAAGACTTCCAGTGATGGGGAGCTCATTACCTTATGAGGAAAGCCATTCCATTTTGGGATGGCTAATTATTAGGAAGTTTTCATAGACAGACAATTCAAATTTAATTCTCTGCAGCTTCAGTCCTTTGTTCCTGTCTTCCCTTTGTAGTCAAGCAGAACAAGATGAACTCTTGTCCGCCTTTGTTTTTTCTCCTTCCTTCTTTTTGTATATTCCTCTCCCTCTCCTTTTCTACATTGATTCCTTCTTGAATTGAATTTTTCCATTTATTACAGGATTATCACCTATACCCTCTCTCTGGTTAGTTCCAAACCCTACTGTGTGAATCATGCTCCTCTTTTATCACTTTTGCCATATTTACCTCCTCTTCCCGGGAAAATATCTTTTCCTCCTGATTGGCTTTGCAAATCAATTGCAAACTCCTTGTTTACCCTCCCAGACTTCTCTGTCTTGTATCTGAGGAATTCAGGCACCTAAAGAAAAAGCAGAAGCAGCCACAGGTGGCTTTGTTGACTCACCTTACATAGACTGAGTGGCAGAGCTAGAGCAAGGATGGGACAGTCAGTCCTCTTCTCCAGGGCAGAAAATTTAGAAAGTGCTGATTGCACATTCCTGGGGATACATTATCTCATCAATACCCCTTGTGGAAGAAGTGATAGTACTTATCACATTGGCTTCCTGGCTCTCTTCCTCTCCTGCCTACTTCTGCTCCGGGAAGTAGGAGAATGCGTCTTCTCCTTGGGTAACCATAGTTTTAGTTGGGTTTCCTCCTAGGATGAACTTCAGGTGAGGCCTCCTTTCTACCCTCCCAACTTGGCTAGGGTAAAAACACTGAGAGTTATGATGCTATTCAGTGGACAGAAACATGAGGAAAGGGCAGACTCCTGCAATAGACTTTTTTTTTTGACTAGGCAATAGGGTTAAGTGACTTGCCCAGGGTCACACAACTAGTAAGTGTTGTGTCTGAGGCTAGATTTGAACTCAATTCCTCCTGAATCCAGGGCCGGTGCTCTATCCACTGCACCACCTAGCTGCCCCTTAGACTCTTGTTCCTATTGTTTGGCTACCATCTATGAGAATGTAAACTTCTTGAGGGCAAACCTGTCTATCTTTCATATTTGCATTCCTAGGGTGTAGCACAACACCTGGCGTCTAAGTACTTAACAAATGCTATCTTATTCCTAGATTAAAGGTTGTTTAAAAAAAATGCCCCAGGCTACATTGGTTTTATTAGTACTATTTTTTAAATTTAATGTAATTGAAATTAACCATTTTACACCTCACAATGCTCTCTATCTCTTGTTTATTTCTAAATTGTTCATCTGTCCCTAAGTCTGATAGGTAATATGTTCCATGTTCTTCAAATTTTCTTATGCTATTTCCCTTTATATCTAGGTCATTTATCCATTTTGACCTTATCTTGGTAAATGGTGTAAAATTTTGGTCTATGCCCAATTTCTGCCAGATGCTTTCCAGCTTTCCCAACAATTTTTCACCAAATAATGAATTCCTATGCCAAAAATTTAAGTCTTTACACTTGTCCAACACAAGGTTACTATAGTCATTTGCTGCTGTAAATTGTATGTTTACTCTGTTCCATTGTACCTTTGTATTTCTTGGCCAGCACCAAATAGTTTTGATAATTATTACATTTTAATGTAGTTTAAGCCTTGGTACTGCTAAATTCTTTTCCATTTTTTTATTAGTTCCTTTTATATTCTTGACCTTTTGTTCTTCCAAATGAATTTTTATTATTTTTTTAATTCATTAAAATATTTTTTTGAGGGGGCAGCTAGGTAGCACAGTGAATAGAGCTTTGGCCTTGGAGTCAGAAGGATCTGAGTTCCAATGTGGTCTCAGACACTTACTAGTTGTGTGACCCTGAGCAAGTCACTTAATTCCGATTGCCTCACCAAAAAGCAAAAAAAACACATATTTTTTGATAATGTAACTGGGATGGCATTGAATACATAAATTTAGCTAAAATTGTCATTTTTTATATTGGCTCTGCCTACCCATGAATAATTAATATTTCTCCAATTATTTAAATTTGATTTTATTTGTATAAAATTTTTTTTTTATAATTTGTTCGTATATTTCCTGGGTTTGTTTTGGCAGGTGTACCTCCAGGTATTTTATATTGTCTAGAGTTATTTTAAATGGAGTATCTCTTACTATCTCTTCTTGCAGGGTTTTGTTGGTGACATATAGGAATCCTGTGTTTACTTTATATCCTGCTACTTTGCTAAAATTATTAATTGTTTCAACAAACTTTTTAGTTGAATCTTTGGGATTTTCAGAGTATATCATCATATTATCTGCAAGAAGAGTTTTAAATTAAAAAGGTTTTATACAAATAAAATCAATGTAGCTAAGATCAAAAGGAAAGCAGAAAATTGGGGGCAGGGAGGAATTTATAGACAGTTTCTCAGGTAAAGGTCTCATTTCTCAAATACATAGAGAGACTGGGCCCCTTCCCCTTGAGGGAGGAGGTGTGACACATAGGCAGAAACAGATAGGACTGCTGATGAGTACATTATATGTGTCGCCCTTTTACACAGAATGGATTCAACCAATCCTAGTGTTTTGCCTTATTTAGCCTATTTGTGGTTGATCTCTTCAAAAGTGACTGGGATCTGCTTGCCTTGGATTGGTGCATTTATCAATGACTCCAGCTCCCTCCAAGCTCCTGCATATGAAACATTGCTCTCCTTAACTGATGTGCACTGTCGTAGAATACATCTTCATTTCTGAGCAAGGCTGGTTCCCTGGGACCATGATGGATGTTGCTTTACTTCTTAGAACTGGAACCATTATTGAGACCCTGGACAGAGGTGAGGCAGTTGGGTGCATAGATCCTTAAAATGTCCTTTGCCCACAAATTGGTTTTTAGTGTTATTACCATTTTCTCAATCTTTTTTGAATCTAGCCAATCAAAAAAGTAAACAAACAAATAATAAATCAAATCCTGATTTGTAGCATTTTCTGGTTTCCAAGTTGAAAATGCTCACACTAAACATTTAATAATTGGTTTTCTTCAGCCAATATGAACTGGCTCCAGGATATGCTTGTTTTCATACTATCAATAAACTTCATGGTTATATCTATTGATTCTCTCTCCCTCCCTCCTTCCCATCCTCTCTCTTTTTCTCTCTCTCCGTCTCTTCCTCTCCCTTCCTCCCATCCTCTGTCTCTGTCTCTCTTTCCCTCTCTCTCTCTCTCTCTCTGTCTCTCCCTCCTTCCCATTCTCTCTCTCTCTCTCTCTCTCTCTCTCTCTCTCTCTCTCTCTCTCTCTCTCTCCCTCCTTCCCTCTCTCTCTCTCTCTCTCTCTCTCTCTCTCTCTCTCTCTCTGTCTCTCCCTCCTTCCCATTCTCTCTCTCTCTCTCTCTCTCTCTCTCTCTCTCTCTCTCTCTCTCTCTCTCTCTCCCTCCCTCCCTCCCTCTCCCTCCCTCCTTCCCATCCTCTCTCTCTCCCTCTCTCCTTCCCATTCTCTCTCTCTCTCTCTCTCTCTCTCTCTCTCTCTCTCTCTCTCTCTCTCTCTCTCCCCCCCTCTTCTCTCTCCCTCTCCCTTTCTCTCTCTCTCTCTCTCTCTCTCTCTCTCTCTCTCTCTCTCTCTCTCTCTCTCTCTCTCTCTCTCCCTCTCCCTCCCTCCTTCCCATCCTCTCTCTCTCCTATCCCTGTCTCTCTGTCTCTGTCTCTTTCTATCTCTCTATCTCTGTACATCTGTCACTGTCTCTGTGTCTCTATCTCTGTGCCTTGAAATCTGGCACTCTTCTGGCAGAGGAATCCAAATTATACTATGTTCTTCACCAGGCTGTTGTGAAGATTAAGTGGGCTAAATATCTCAAGTGCTTTCTGAACCTTAAAATGTTAGTTATCATGAACATGGTATAATTCAAGGATTGACAACCTTTGCCATACATGCCAAAGCTGGTACCTAGTCCAGTCTGGGGGTGGTATTCAGGGTTATTGACTCTGAATTCCTCTTTTCTGAGGGATCATTCATCACTACTTGAGAGAAATGGCAGTGGATTACCCTGCTGGCCCACATTCCCACCTCAGAATTGGTAAGGTAATATCCCAGCCATTATCTAAAAGGTACATGTTTTATAATCTAGTTCAGTCCTCTCAGTTTACAGTAAGGAAATGGAGGCCCAAAGTGAGGAAAGTGACCTGCTGAAGGTCAGACAACTAGTTAGTGGCAGAACTGTGCCTAGAACCTATCTCTCCTGGGCTAACTTGTAGTGTTGATTTATTTGTTTGTTTTGACTACATCACTGAGAGATCTCTCCCCCTACCACCAGCATGTCCTCCCACTCCCACTCCAAAAGCCCCTATTAATCTCTGAAAATGAGCCCATGTGAGAGTATCAGTGGGACATAGAAAGTAAGATGAAAGATCAAAGCAGATGTCATGTGTGATGTCCTGGAGGCAGAGGCTGCTCAAGCATTTCAGACAATTTTCCACCTCACCCCCACACCCCAATGATAGAAGCAAACAAAACTAATTCTGTATATGGCTTCCTTCTGGAGACATAAAAGGCCCTGAATCAAACCCAGACCCATTTACGCAGACTGTCTATGGGAGGAATAGATGAATGAGTGTGACAGAAAACTTTTCCACTTGAAATTTATGCCATTCAAATGGCATCAATACAGGCAGCAGGTCTGCCAAATGCTCAATGATGCTAGACATTTCCGCTGCTGGCAGGGGCACTCTGAACCAGGAGCAAAATGAATATATTTTCCTGAAGCAAAGACTTATCATTTCCCATCACCTGTTTTACTCCTCACCCTTCCTGCCTCAAAGCCTTCCAAAACAACTCAGGGGAAAAATAAATCACTTTTCTAAAGCTAGGCCAAGCAATACATTTCTTTTTTTTTGCTCCTGGACAAAATCATTTGGATGGAATTGCTGAAATTACCACCTAATTATTAGAAGTTTGTGCTCTTATCAAACCCTAAAAGCTAACTAGCATGGCTTCTGAGAGTTGGTGAGAGAGATCTAGTGGATGGACCACTAGGCTTAGCATTATGAAAACTTTGGGTCTGAATCCTGCTTCAGATACTTGCTAAGCTATGTGACCCTCGGTAAGTCATCTAAGTTCTCTTATCCTCCATTTCTCCATCTGTAAAATGGGGGTGATAGCACCTACCTTGATAAATTGTTGTGAGGATCAAATGGGCTAATGTATATAAAATTATTCCCAAAACTTAGGGCACAATATGAATATTTTAAAATCATAATATATCAATTCATCATTATTCATTAATTATATTATATATAATTATATTCTTTAATTTATTATTATTAATTGATAAGCAAAGGGTAGACCATCGTCTTTGATTGACCTCTCCAAACCTTAGACTGGTCATTCCTCTGTTTCTCTGCACTTCAAAACCACGCGCCTTCTGTTGTTGGCCCATCCTGGAGCTTCCCTCAGCTCCTAGGACCTCCTAATCCTAAATTAGTCTAGCACCCACTGTGACCCACTCACCATGGAAATATTTCTCCATATGACCCACCTCTCCTCTTTCTCCTCTTGGTAAATTCCTCCTAGAACCTCCATTTTGTGGAGCTACTGGGCTAGCCCTACCTTCATTCTCTTTCCCTGCCCTGTTCCTGATTTCCTTTGAACATTCAAATCATGCAGTGTGCTAGGTACCTTCATCCCATCTTCAACCCTCTTGAAGGATTGACAACCTATGCCATACGTGCCAAAGCTGGCACCTAGTCCAATCTGAGGATGGTATTCAGGACTGTTCTGTCCAAATTTGCTCCCTTTTATGTGCCATCTTCCCCCATTAAGACACGTGAGACATTATGAATGTAAGTTCCTTATGGACAATGATAGTCTTTCTTTTTATTTGTATTTATATCTCCAACACTTAGCACAGCGCCTGGCACATAGTAAGCACTTAATGAATGCTTCCTTCTTTCCTTCCTTCCTTCCCTTTATTCTTCTTTCCCTCCTACCTTCCTCTTTCCTTCCCTTCTTCCTTTCCTCTCTCCCTCCTTCCTTTCCTCTCTCCCTCCCTCCTTCCCATCCTCCTTCCCTCCCTCCCTTCCTTCTTTCCTTTCCCCCTCCTTCCTTCTTTCCTTCCTTCTTTATTTCTTCTTTCCTTACCTTATTCACTTAACCTTTCACTATAGACAACTTCCTAAGACTGAAAGTTGCAAAGTAGTTTGTCAGCATTGGTAGAGTGAATTTCCTTACTGGGAGTTCTCCACACCAGTGATATCACAGGTCCAGGGTTTCCCCTCCCTTGCCCTCTCTCCTCCTGTGAATATAACACAGTATAGTTATAGAACATTTTGATCAAAGCTGGAAGTACCTGAGAAGTAAAGCCAAACCCCTCATTTTACAGATGAAGAATTGAGGCTAAGAAGATGACTTTCCTAGAATTACCCGGCTCTGAGCCAGGAATAGGAGCCAGGTCTCCTGAACCCAATTCTTTCCACTGTTGCAAAACTCAATGCTGTCTATTTTTATGAGTCTTATATGGAATCAATAAACTACAGAGGCACCTTATTACTTCCAGGACCGAATATAAAATTCCTTCATCTGACATTTAAAGCCCTTTATAACCTGACCCCTTCCTACCTTTCCAGTCTTCATACATTTCACTCCCCTCCCATCCTACAGTTCGGCCTGCTTGTGTTTCCTCACACATAGAACTCCATGTCACACCACTATACCTTTGTAATGACTGTCTGGCATGCATGAAATGATGTCCCTTCTCACCTCTGTCTTTTGGGATCCTTGGTCTCCTTTGGAGCAGAGCCTGTGTTTTCCAACAAAGGCATTTCATAGTCTTCCCAGAAGCTAGTGCTTTACCTTCCCAAACTACCTTACCTTCATTTTGTATTCACTTACTATAGATGCAAATGTTATTCCCTCCCCCACCACACTAGAATGTAAATACATGGGCTTTTGGGCAGGGGAGTTGGGCAGAGACTTCTAATTTTTTATTTGCATCCTTAGTGTTGAGAACAGTGCCTGGTCTATCGTGGGTCCCATTACTTTACAGTGGTACCTCATCTATGCAGGAGAGTAAATTCTATCAGGAAAGCATAAGCAAGTATCTAAGTAGAAGAACTACTTATCTTTGTTCTGGTCATGACCTGACCATGTGACCCTTCACTGGAGGAATCCTAGCACCTAGATAAATGCTATGTTGGAAATTCACTTACTATAGACTGGGTACTCTGCTAAGCCATCAGAATGATGCAAACGTGGTGGAAATATAGTACAATGGAAAGAGTTTGTACGGTCAGGGGACCTGGGTTCAAATCTTGGCTTTACTACTTAGTATGTATGTGACTTTGGGCAAGTCACATGTTTTTTTGATCCTGAGTTTCCTCAGGATGGTCCTTGATGGTCCTTCTTTACCCTACAGCTACGATTTTATCTATGATAAGGCAAGTAGGACACATCTCTTGCTGAAAAGATCATAAATTTAGAAGACCTTAGAGGTTACTTAGTCCACTCCACTTCCTCATTTTACAGAGGAGAAAACTGAATTCTATGCAGGTGAAGTAATTTTCCAAGTTCTAAGTGGCAGAGTCAGGATTTAAATCCATATCCATTGATTCCACATTGACTATGTCCCCTTTCTTGTTTGTTATTTAGCAGGTGGGATAAGACAAGTATATATATAGATACACATATATATATGATGCCAGATAGTATGATCAGTGATATCTGAGTAACACAAATAATGTGCTAGTTGGCACACTGGGCCTGGAATCAGGAAGATTTGAGTTTAAATCCTGATTCATAAACTTACTATCTGTGTGATCCCGGGCAAGTCACTTTATCCCCTGTTTGCCTTAGCTTCCTCATCTGTAAAATGGGTATAATAATAGCACCCCCCCCCCCGGATGAAATGAGATAATAATTGTGGAGTGCTTTGCACAGTGTCTATGAACACTATATGTTAGTTATTATTAATATTTTAATAAGTATCATCAAATTACCTTATTATTAATTTAGTATTACTATTAGGGCTTGGAGGAGGGAGGGATCACATTTAAGTAAGATTTTGATCACCAGGGATGCAAAAGAAGGACATTTCAACTGGAAGGAACACCGACAAGCAAAGACATAGAGTTAGGAAAATGAGGGGTATGATTGGTACCAATAGGTAGTCCGATCTCACTGGAGTATAAAGTATAGAGATGGAGACAGTAGGAGCTAAGTCTGGACAAAGAAACGCTGGGGTCATAGTATGAAGAGTTTTGAACACTGTGGTGGCTAAGTTTGGATTTCAGTTAGTGGGCACTGGGGAGCCATTGAAGATTCGTGAGAAGGGATTAGCATGACCAGAATCCATATCAGAATCACAAAGATTAATCTGGCAGCCATGGGTGAGATTTATTGGAGAGGGAGAAAATAAGTCAGAATAACTCAGGATATATGGTGCTTTGAGGTTTATGAATCATTTTCCTCATAACCCTTCTCTCCCACTACTCTCATCTGTGTACTTCATACTCTAGCCAAATTGTACTGCTCATGGTCCTTTAGTCACATCTCTCATTTCCTCGTCTCCCTCTCCCCTCTGTCCTCCCATGGCTTTGCTCATGATATGCCTCCCACCTAGGAGATAGCTTAAGATGCTATTGTAACAGCCAGTGAAAGAGATAATGAGTTCTTGACTGGGGATCCCTCTAAAGTATAACTCACATTTCTATAGTGCATTAAGGTTTGCAGGGAGATGGAGATGGGGGACAAAGGAAACCAGACAGAGGAAGGAGAGAAAGGTGACTGAGGTTTTTGAGACTGTAGAACTCTGAGAATGGTGATACCTTTCATAGAGATAGGCAACTCATAAGAACAAACTGATGTGGTAGGAAAGATAGGGAGTTTGAGGTCTTGGTGGACCATCGGGGTGGAGCTGTCCAGCAGGAAGGAGGAAGTAGGAGACTGGAGCTTGGGCAGACTGTCAGGGCCCGGGCTAAAGATTCATCAGTCACCAGCATTGAGGCAGTAGATCAAGTAGCAAAAGAAGAGAATATGATCAAAGCTGAGCATATGTGTGAGTCTCCTTCAGCACTTAAGAAGGGTCAAATAAGTAAATGTCATGGTACAGTGGAAATGGCAGGGAATTTGTTGTTAAAAGACCTGGGTTCAAATTCAGCCTGTTGCTCCCTGTGCAATATTGGGCAAAGACCTCATATTCCTCATGTGTAAAAATGAGAGAGTTGAATTACATGGCCTCTGTGGTCCTTTTCAGCTCTAAATCTATGACGTTATGTTCGTGCTTCTATAGATAATCAAGTGGCAGTTGGATTAGTTAAGACACAATCGAGAAGATACGAGTTCTAGACCTGACTTGGATGGCATTAATATCACGTTTGTGTACTATCAGTATGCCTTTGCTTATGTAATATTCATCTCACTCCATGCCTAACCCAGTAAACTTTCTTCTTTCTCTGCTTCTTCAAATAACATTCATTGCCAACCTAATGTCCCACCTCCTTCATGAACCCTTAAGACCTCTCGAGCCCACATTTTTTTCTTGTCTCTGAATTTTGATAGACTTGGTGTCTCCAATATATACCTGACTAGATGCTATACTGTCTTGCTTTCTATTTGCTTTGTGTGTGGCTGCATTATATTACTATGTAATGCCACTTCTGCTCCTTACAACCTATATGACTTTGGACAAATCACTTTTCTGGACCTCAGTTTCCCTCCTTAGTAAAATGAGAAGTTTGGCTTAGATGATCTCTAAGGAACCATATTGCAGCTCTAAGTCTCTATTCCAACACGGCAGAGGAGGGGTGTCTTTCACATACACAGACTCAACTTTCATCTTGATAAGTCCTGTGCTTCACGTGTCTTACCTGAAGAAGACAAAGGCATTTGTCTTCACTGCCTTCATCTACTGGGTCATTTTTGACCTCTAGCTCAAAGGCTTCAGTCTCTATTCTTACTTGTGCACATCAAAAATTTTATGGTTATCAAGTCCAAATGACATTTTGCTTCATTGGACAAAGTCTCCATGAGGTGAAAAAGAACATCAAGGGATTAATATATTTTCGTACAGTTCTCAGTTTGATTTGAACACTACACTCATTTCTGCTAAAAAATTATAATAATGACTTTAACACTAGACAGAATGATAGTGAATTTAAGCTGGCATATTTACATAATAATAGTTGTTACTACTGATATTATAGGTATATGTGATTTGGTTTTAGCTAAGGATTCACTTCACTGGCATAAAACACAAGATTCTCCAAACTTTAAATATATCTATATCTATCTATCTATCATCTACCGTGTGTGTGCATGTGCGCGCATGTGTGTGTGTGTGTGTGTGTGTGTGTGTGTGTGTGTGTGTGTGTGTAAAACAATGCAAGGCACCAGTCTGGGACCCTGTTGTTCAACACACTAATCATTCCTATTGAAATCAACATGGATGCTGATGTGTACCTTTTTTAAAAAAATATGAGAAACCAAAGGATATTTAGTAGCTTCTTTAAAATATTTTCCCATATGTCAGATGATAGCCTGTTCAACAACAAAGATACCAGTGCCAATATATCAATGCTAGAGAGAAGACTCAAAATACAGATTCCCACTGAGGACTCCTGCATCTCAAATTTATAACTGTTATTTGGCTACCGAGTTACAAGTGCATTCAACTAGCTTTTTTTGTTTTTTGGCTAGGCAATGAGATTAAGTGACTTGCCCAGGGTCACATAGCTAGTAAGTGTTATGTATCTGAGGTCCGATTTGAACTCAGGTCGTCCTGACTCCAGGGCCGGTGCTCTATCCACTGCACCACCTAGCTGCCCCCATTCAACTGTTTTTTTTTTCCAAAGTAATTATTACATAGAGCAAAAATTGGAATGATAGAGCTTTTGGAATTGAGAGGAATCTCAGGGATCATCTCATAGGATCATCGGATTTGGAACTGAAAGGTACCTTAGATGATCCCTTGTCTTACAATTGAGAAAACTGAGGCCCAGAGACGTGAGGCCACATAGCTTGTGTAAGGACTAGAACTCATGTCTCCTGAAGGCTGGTCTACTATCTTATTTGTGATATCATGTTGCCTCCTTGATTAGTAATCTGTTTGGACAATCACCAAATGAGACAGGTTAGCCTCAATATTAGTCTCCCAAATGCCCAAAGTAAGTACACCACTTGGACAAAGTATCATTCACCAGATTTATTTGAAGTCTAAGCTCTCTGAGTTATACACGTGCACAAATGATTCACTCGGTGGGAACCTCTCACTTTTTTTTTTTACACTCTTCAAACTGAAAATAGTGCTAAAGAGGTTTGCATAATGCATGTCCATGGAAATGCTGAGGCAATTCTGACTTTCACAGTGCTAGGAGGTACCGTTGAATCTGAGTTCCTTATTCACCTAGATAACCAAGCTCTCTTTTTCAATGCAAACCTGGCCCAGTGAAAGATGCACTTAGCTTGGGGGACAAATTTTCCCTGAGACTGGGAAAGACTTTGTTATCTGTTCTGACTACCTGGTGAGATTAGATCTACTATATTGAACCTGAATTCTATGAAGGTGTTGCATTCTATTGTACTTGGTCTGAAAGGTATGATAGATTTGCCGGCAGGGCTAGTAAGCTAACTGGAAAATAGGAGTTCCACATTCCCTTATACAAATTTCTTTGGAGCCTATATTCTGGGTAATCTGTAAGAACAGAATGCAAGTTCTTTGAAGGCAGGGGTGATTTCCATTTTGTCTTTGTTTTCCCATCTCCTAGTCCAGTGACTGACACCTACTAGGTGCTTTTAAAACATTCTCATTGATTGATTGGCAAGGAGCCTATAAAATCAGACTGAGGGACTTCACTATTGAGTGAATTGCTGAAACGTTTGGACAGGGTGGGTAGTATTAATTTAATGGAAAGGGTCGGATAAGAGTTCCACTAGAGGGCAGTATGCCCTCACTGTTAAATCTCTTTACTCTCTAGTGAAAGCAACCTCTGCAGCAAGTGAAAGCCAGAACATTTATTCATATACTTCTCTTCCTTTTTTTTTTCTTTCCTTACAGGAGCCATTTTGGAACCTCAGTATCTTATAAGCCCCTTCTCCAGTTTGTTAGAGCTGGAGGAACTCTAACAAGCTCCCTCCCAACCCCCCTCCCCCCAGTTTCCCCTCTGCAGTACAGTACTGTATTGCTATGTTCACAGTAAAAAGGACTTCTAATTTCTGAATGAACATTCTATGTGACTTCAGTCTCTGATGAGCCTGAGCTATACACCCTAGTCAAAAACCATGAAATCCCTTCAGTCATTTGGCTGTATTATTTTGTTTTGTTCTACGGCTTGGGCAATGAAAAGATTTTTCCCACTCCATCATAACTGGCATCACACATCTAGACTAACTCATTAATGGACAGTAGTAGATGACCTAGGCCGGGAACATACAGCAGAGAAGGTAATGGTTCTATAGGTGTATATTCTGTAATGCACTTTGGGATAGAGAAATAGAAAATCACAAACTAAAACAAATGTCTTGTATGTACAGTATGTGGGCATTGAAGGAGTAGGGTAGTTTCCCATTAATCTTTTCTCTTTCTCATTTTAGTTTGCTCAGCTGCTGTTCTCTTTAAACCACCTTCAAATGATGCTCACATTTGATAACTTTTTAAAAACAGATTTCAATAACAAAGATGCTCGCTCTTTACTTATATGCCATTGAAGTAATCTTGGTGCCCCTTCAATACTCAATATTATCCATAAGATACTGTAATATTCATAACAGCTGTAATATTCTATGAATGCGTTAACAGCAATGCATGAGTTATGTTTCCAGGCAGGTGATGGCTGAACAATCACCAAATCAAAAAAAAAAAGTTCCTGATTTCAAAAGCACAGCTGAAACATTTGTACAAATATACACAGAAAGAAAGGAAAGGGGGAAAAAAACCCCAACAACAAATAGTTCTGATACCAGAAAGCCATAATAACAAACAGCTTCTGCTAAAGTCAGTCTCTGTCACCCTGGACATACCTCCTAGATGGGATGTGGTAGCTACTGTGTGGAAACAATACTCAAAATACATCAAGAAACATCTTTGGGTGCTAGACTTGGTTTTCCCCTCCAGAAATGTTAACAGTGTTAAGGAAATGTTTTATTCTAAACAGTGAGTACATCAGAAAACAAAATAAGACCTGTCCAGGTAGACAATCCTAACAAAGCTCCTCTCTAGAGAGTTCTCTGCTAGACATGGGGAATTTCATGGGTTACCACGAATGGGTTACCATTACCTCAAATGATGAAAACAAGTGCTGGTGACCATGCATATCATGTGGATGTTGGGTGCAGAGACTGGGTGAGAGACAATGAATGGAATCTCATGCAATCAAAATTCAAGTTTACATATGGTCCTATTATTGTGGCCAGGAAAGAAAATGCATACACCTCAGTATGGGGATTGAGAAAGCCAAAGCACCCCTCCCCCCAAACAGTGACATTCATGATTGACATCTCTGGTTTAGGTTGGCTTTTGAATACATAGCTCTGAGATGTAATAGTGGCTTAAGAACAAAATGCTATTTATTTTAGACCCTCCTAAAAGATGCATTAGGGTTAGTAGTAAATGGCAGAATTCAGGAAACAGATCCCCTTTTCCTAGCCCTTATGTTGAGAGGTTTCAATATAAGGAAGAGGTGGGGGTCCCAGTGAACTAAATGTCCAGGGATTTGAAGGCAACCAATTCCTTTAAACATAACCGACCTAATAAAAATAAGCCAACAAGAAAGGAAAGCATGTGAAAGAGAAGAAGTGATTGTGTTGTCTGAGGCGTGGAGGGAAGCTCAGTTAGACACTGGGGGTGGCGGCAGGCCAGGACGCCGGGTTTGAATGATTTTTGGCTTTGGAGAATTCTTTGGATCTTCTTCTTCCTCGATGTCACTGTCACACACGTGCACTACAACGCTTGGGGTGGACTCAGTTCCTGCATGAAGTTCATACTTCTCCCCTAAAAAGCAAGATAAATAAAAGAGGTTGAAAATATTGGACCATTCTGGACCACTAGTCATGGAGGCTGGGCACTATTGTCCACCCAGTCATCCAGACTGACAGTGTCTGAACCATTCTTGACTTTTCACTCTTCATCCCACATATCTTGTTGAGTTGTTGTTTTTTTTGGAAAGACATTGGTTTTGCCACTTCCTTCTCTAGCTCATATGTGGGGCATATGTTTGGCAGTCTCCTCATTTCTACCTTCACAACATCTCTCCTCTTTCTCTCTACCCACACATTCACCTCATCACCTCTACCTGGAGTACCGCAGTAGCCTTCTAATGGATTTTCCTACCTCAATTCACTTTTCTCCTTTCTTAATATGGGATTCAGAATAGATGGCTTCTAACATACCTTTTAGCACTGAATCTGTGATCACATGTGAGGAATGGCTCAGTGGTCATAGTGCTAGATTCGGTGGTAGAAGACAGTTTTGAATCTTGATTCTTCTTCATATTACCTATAAGATCCTGGGAAAGATACTGCTTTTTTTCTAGGCCTCAGTTTCCTCCTCTATAAAATGAGGGAGCTGAATTAGATGGCCTCTGATGTCCCTTCCAGCTATAAATTTACTCCCCTGCTTTGTCTGCAAAGACTTGCATGGCCGTATAACACCTTTTGTCCTCAAAGGGAGTCATGGGGTCTCTACAATTGACCTTCTGGATGATTGAGACAAATCTTTATACCTCTGATCAATCAATCAATATATTTATTAAGTATGTATTATGTGCCAGACACTGTGCTATGTCCCGAGGATACAGAAAAAAAAATGAAACAATCTCTACCCACTATGAGCTTACATATTAACAGGAGACAGAAACACCTAAAAAATACAGCCTAAATATAAATGAATACAAATGTATCCATAGTTAAACACAAGGTAGCCTGGAAGTTAGGGCACTGGCAGTGAAGGGATCAGGGAAAGCTTCATGTAGAAGATGGTCCTTGAGTTGCCCATGACCCTATCAACCATAGCAGGCCAATACTGTCCATTGGGTTTTCTTGGCAAAGATACTGGAGTGGTTTTGCCATTTCCTTCTCCAGTGGATTAAGGCAAAAAGTAGTTAAGTGACTTATCTAGGGTCACATAGCTAGTGAGTATCTGAGGCCACATTTGAACTCCGGTCTTCCTGACTCCAGGCCCAGAACTCTATCCACTGAGACACTTACCTGCTCTGTGATATAAAGGTCAGAAGGAAGTGCATTCCAGATAGGGGCAGCGCAAAAGCAAAGACAGGGGAGTGAAAGTGTTGTATAGGAGGAACAGGGGAAAAAAGCCAGCTTGGCTAGGTGGCAAAGTGGGAGAGGGGAAGTAACATCCAATGGGTCTGGAATGATAAGTTGGGGCTAGATTGTGTCTGGCTTTAAAGCTAAACATGTTCTACTTTATTCTAGAGGCAATAGGAAGCCATTGGAGTTGGATGAGTTAGGGAAATCACATGGTCAGATCTGTGCTCCAGGAAAGTTTCTTAGACATGTGTAGGATAGAGAGACTATGGGAAGAAAGACTAATTAGGAAGCTCTAAGGTTGGTTCATTTAGCAAACATTTATTGGGTTCCTGCCATACTATGGAAGCTACAAAGATGAATAAGACATGGCTCCCTGGATTCTTTATAAGCCATGACTACCTACCTATCTGACTTATTAAATGAAAAGATACAGAATTTAGAGTTGGAAGGGGTCTCAGAAATTGTGGTTGTTCAACTGTTTTTCAGTCATGTCTGACTGTGGCCCTATTTGGGGTTTTCATAGCAGAGTTACTGGAGTGGTTCGCTGTTTCCTTCTTGAGCTTATTTTACAGTGGAGGAAACTGAGGCAAACAGGATTAAATGACTTGTCCATGCTAGTAAATGTCCAAAGCCATATTTGAACTCAAGAAGATGAGTTTTCCTGACTCCAGGCCCAGTACTCTATTCACTGTACCACCTAGCTGCCCCTTTCTTGGCAAGGATACTGGAGTGGTTTGCCATTTCCTTCTCCATCTCATTTTATCATTGAGGAAACGGAGGCAAACAGGGTTAAATTAAGTGACTTGCCCAGGGTCACCCAGCTAATAAGTTTCTGAGGTCAGATTTGAACTCAGAAAGATGAGTCTTCCTGACTCCAGACTAGGTGCTATATCCACTGCACCACCTAGCTGCAATCTTAGAAATTGCCTCTCATCAATTAATCAATAAACATATAAATGTTTATTTAAAGCATTAAACATTAAAACAAATTTAAATATTTATTTAAATATAAATTTAAACTTTAAAATATTTATGAATTATTCATATCTTTAAAAGTGCCTGCTATGTGCCAGGCACTGCTAGATGTTGAAGATTTAAAGACAAAAACAAAACAGATGCTAACCCTCAAGAAGCCTACATTCTCTAGAGGGAGGTGACAGGTCAGTCTAATTCCCTCATTTAATGATGAGTAAAGAAACTGGACCTAGAGAAAAGTGACTTGCCCAGGTTTGCAGACAGAGTGAATAAGCAGCAGAGCTTTTACAGAGAAATCTTGTCACTAAATTCTTGTTACTAAATCATGCTGCACAAAAATTCTCATACACTTTACAAGTTACTGAAGATCAAACTGTTATTCAGTCATATAATTGCCTGGCAGATTAGTTTAGGGTTTCCATGGTAATTCTACCTTTAAACGGATTAGGGAATCTACAGTTGACCTCTACTACCCAACTGTCGCCCTAAAGGTCAGTAGAATTAAGTGGTTGTCTTCCTGATGTGATATAAGGGACACTAGAAATCCCCACCTGCCTTCAAAGGCCTCATGCTTCAAAATGCCTTCACAAGCCCGAAATAACCACCATTAGGATCACTCATGGCTAATCGTAAATGAAGGAACCTTACCTTCAGGAGTTTGCTGTTAAAACCCACATATTAGCTGAGAGTCATAATCCTATCATTAATATCAACAAAAATTTCCTGCGTCCAGGGTAATATGGTAGGTTCTGGTACATAACTATATAAAAGAAGCCTTTAAAGAACACACGTTTTCAGAGAACAACACAGAGACATACGCTATCAACGCTCAGAACCACAGGTTCAGATTTTAAAAGGACAAGGTTATCTCCTTTAGATCTTCAGATCTCCTTTAGCTCTCCTTTGGCATCTTAGCCAATAAACAGTTAAGACAACTTCACTATCTTGAATTCCATCTTTATCACTAGTGTGATCTGGGGGAAGTTGCTTAACCTGTCATTTCCTCAGTTTCCTGTTCTGTAAGACAGAAATTGGCCTAGATAACCTATGAAGTCCCTTCCAGCTCTAAATCTGGTTTTACGATCTTTTAAATCTCCGATGGGTTGCAATCTGTGTTGGTGAATAAATGTGAAAAAATGAAATAAAATAAAAAAGTATTTATGGAGGACTTAATTTTCCACAGTGACAGAATCACAGTTTTTTTTTAAACTTTTAGGCAATTGGGGTTAAGTGACTTGCCCAGGGTCACACAGCTAAGTAAGTGTCAAGTGTTTGGTCTGAGGCCAGATTTGAACTCAGGGGTTGACGCTCTATCCACTGCACCACCTAGCTGCCCCCATGGATTTACTTGTTAAAGGATATGCTATATTTGCTCACTTTTCCCCTCCTCTCACTTTCTTCTAATATTTTTGTCCTAAAACAGGAAGGAGGAAAGGGGAATCTGGGTTGTGAGATGCCATCGATCTTCATATATCTTTTAGATTCTCATCTCCATTTATTTTTAAGAGAGTAGATTACTCAAAGTTACAGATTAACCAGTGGTCAAATTAAATGAAATCTACAACTACTGTTCTTTCTTTAGGAATTTAGAATAAAAGACTTCTTTATGTGAGAGGGAGCTGGGAGGGGAAAATTATTTGCAAGTAATTAGAAGGTGCTATTTACCCTTAGGCTGCAATTTTTGGTTTCACTTCGGCAGCCTCAGTCCTGAAGAAGAAGAGCCAGCTCACTGCTGCAGCCCTAATTCACTCTTCCCTCATCCATCTTTCTGTAAGGTTGAAGTTGCCTATGCACTGTTGAAAGGACAATTATGTATACTCGCAATCACAGGCAGTAGGAAAGAAACAGATGACAAAGATTTAAGAATGGTAACAAGTATTCGGGTTTTTGTTGTGCTTTGTTTTTTGTTTGTTTTTTGAGTCTGCAGTACGTGGTGCTCTTTGTTGAGAAGCTGACGGTAGTTGCAACATACACTAGGGCACTTTTCTTATATGAAAAACAGGCAGGGCTTTAATTTTCTCCGGGACAGCCACTGGGACCTGACTTCCAAGCTTTTAGGCATAACATAACTTTAGATATTTTATGGTCAACTCCACAGGGTTGATGACTTTAAAACAATTTTTAAAAAAGTTTTCTTTGCTCATAGGTAGTAGGTTAGTCTGAGTAATGCAGCAATTGAGTAATAAGTATTTGTGAAGGAGTAAATGAATGTGGGATAGGTCCTATCCACACTTGGTCTAGGAAAGGAAGAATGTGTAGGAGAAAGCACGAATCTGTAGTCAAAATCCCCAAGTTCAAATCACAGCAAGTCACCATCTTTCTAAGACTCAGTTTCTTCTGAAAAATGTTCAGTTTTGGACTAGAGGAGATTAGGGAGTTCTCTCCCAGCTTTAAATCCTATGGTTCTTTAATTAAACTCTTTGCCTTAGCCAAGACAAACCAGGTTCCACTGAGCAAAACCTCAGTCAGCAGAGTGGGAATTATTTTGAAGAAGAAGGAAAAGAGAAAGAAAAAGAGCCACTGTAAATGGGGAGAAAAAGGAATGGGGTCGCTTTCATTTGCTGAATGAGAATATGTGTGAGGGGATATATACTATGGGGAAAAGTAAAGGTGACAGCAGCAGAGTTTGTCTGCTGCAGGGCTGAAAGCAACATTCACATCAGGCTAATGAAGTCGGATTTCTTGGTACTAGGGACATTTTATTGCCGTGATCCCATTAACTTTGACATTTCACTGTTCTATTTTTGGAAATTTTCCTACTATCAAAAAGCAGCAAAGCATCACAGCTGCTGAGAGGTTACAAAGTAAAAACAGAAATAACTTGGGTCTTCCTGGATTGAATTTTTTTTTTTCCTTTTTGGCCTATTTCCTCTCCAGGCTTCAGCTAATTTCTCAGCCGTGGGGTCTGACGTCAATATTGCCAACCAGCAGCGGGGACCAATTGGTCACTGTCAGTGGCAAGTTCTTCTTGCCACAGACTGTGTCCTTGTATTAAAGAGAAAGGGAATTTCAAATACAGGTAAGGACAGAAAAATCACACCTGCTTCTCTCTCTTAAAGGACAAGGAAATCCGTTCAAATGCCTTTCTGCCTTTTATGTCTCTAAATAATTTTCCTAGTAGCCTTCCCCTTAAAAAATGTAGAACACCATTATTAAAGCTGCTTCCTTTTGGTTGAATAATATGAAGTTTTGTTGTTGTTGACATGGATGCAAAGAACAGGGTATTCAACTCAAATCCTCCCCCAAGAGAAAAATTTCTAATCTCTATCACCTAGATGCAATGTAATCTTTTAGACCCCAGATTTGAAGCCACAAGGGACATAAGAGGGCATCTAGTACAACAAACCTAGATTACAGAGACCAGAATTTCAGAATTTTATAATCATCCTCAGCACTTAGTATGGTGCCTGGCACATCATAGGTGCCTAAAAATGTTCACTGACTGACTGACTTCAGTGGCCATCTAATTTACCCATAGTCAAAAAAGAATTCCCACTATAACATACTGAGAAGTGGTCTTGAGGGTCTTCCCCTCCCAGGTGGATTCTTTTATGAAGGCAAACTAGGCCATCTTTTGCCTCAGTCCTTATGTAGCCTTTAATTACTGAATGGGTGTTGCCTTAGACAAACTGAGATCTGGGAAGACCTTAGCTTAAAAAGGCCAAGGTCTTCCACTGCATCCTGGGCCATAGACAGTCCTCTTGACCTATGTTCTGCCACTGGACTCTGATGACTCTGGAGGAGAGAGTGAGGCTGATGACTTTGTACAGCCCTGACTCGCTGAAATGAAATCCAATTCACTGGCAAGTCAAGAAATCCTTTCCTGCTATCATTGGTCCTCTTCGAGAATGAAGGACGAACAACAACAACAACTGAAAAGTGACCATTTAGCCAAGGTAATATGTTCTTTTGGATAATTCCAATTGTTAGAGAGTTCTCTCCACAATAGGACCTAAATTTGCTTTTTTTTTTCAATTTCCACCCATTTTTTCTAGTTCTGCTTTTCACAGCCAAATAGAACAATCTAATCCCGTTTCTAAATGTCCCTTCCCTGAGTCTTTTCTTCTTCATTCTCAACACCCCTCAGTTCTTTCAATTGCTCCTTATACATCCTGAAGATTAACGAGGAAACTCATCCCCAAAGAGAGGAAATGCCCTGCCTATGGTCATACAAGGTAATAAGCAGCGGTCTGCATTTGAACCCATGTCCCCAGTCTCCAAATATGGTGCTTGTTCCACTCTACAGCACAAGGGGAATGGGTCAGGGCTGAAAATATTTTTAAAGGATTCTTGCTCCCTTTTCTTCCAGGGTAACTGTGGTTGGGAAAAGGCTGGTGGGGAAGTATTGCTACTTCTAGGCATCTATGAAGGAACTTCAATGAGACCAAATGTAGGCTGCCAACTCTAATAGGGAGACAGTTGATTTGGTATCCTCTAAAGCATCAGCAAAGTGTGTGGTTGTACCAACAGCCTGCATGTAGCTGAAAACTAGCTGCCAGTTACCACCTACCTTGGAAAGACATTATTTTAATAATAATTTTCATCTTCAGCCAACTGTGTCATTGTACAATGGTAGTTTTATCTCTGTTTTACAGGTCTAATTAACCACAGAAAGCCAAAATCAGCAAGGTTCTGACCTTTCAAGAGGTGGTAAGGGGCAGAATTTTAAATTCTGGGTGCCACCACAGAGATAATAAATCATTCTTGTGGATTCATGGGATATAGAGCTGGAAAGGACCTCAGAGATCATTTTGTTCACCTCTTCTATTTTACAGATGAGGAAAATGAGGCCCACAAAGGCGACACATGATTTGCCTAAGGTCACACAGGTAGTAAACGAAAATGTGAACCTGAAGTCCTACAATTCCAAGGTGACATTCTTTTCAATACACCCCAGTGTCTTTTCCTAATGTATCAAGAATAAGAAAGTGACTGTTGGAGAAAAAGCTCAACTATATCTAAGGGTGGAGGTGGGGATGAAGAGGGTAGAGATAATTAAGGATCACTAAGTGCCCAACAAGACGATGACATAGGTATTGTCCCTACCTTCTAATTGTTTACAATGGGGAAATAGATACTTAATAGAAAGAGGTACTATAATTATATTCTTTCCCCTTTTGCACCCTCCCCTAGCCCCAGATACTCAGAACCTTCCCAGGCTGGCCTGGGAGCAGATGGCTGCTACATCATGCAGGGAATACCTTCTTTTCTTGTCTTTATCCCCAGAAACTCAGAACTCAGTTGGACTGCTTGACTGCTCACCCACTTGGACAGTTCTTTCTCCTGAATTCTTCAGCAATTTTAGTCCCTTTCCCCCCCTTAAATTCGCATCATATCTCTTACTGTCTTTGAGTGTGTCTTCTTTTGGGACTTGATCTCAAAGCTCTTTCAGCCTCCTCCCAGCTTCCAATCAGCAATTTCTAATTCACCATTTTAGTCTCTGCTCCAAGTGACTTCTGGGAGGGACAGAACTGGGCGCAGCTGGATACTGGGCTCTTTCCCTCAGGCTTAATGGAGGGACACACAGCCACACATATATCCTGGTTCCTTCTGTCCCTTAGTTCCCCGGCTGAACTTTGTTGAAATATGGAGTCACGCCATGCTGCTGCCCCACTCTGAGCAAACTTCTTGCCTATTAGTTTTCATGGCACTGAGAGGAGGTGGGGAGGTTAGAACTGGGTTTTGTTACAAGTTCAACGTAGGCTTGTGAAGCCCTATTGCTGGAGTGTGATGGGCAGGTGGGAATGTAATTGGAATATTTAACAAAGCAAATAAAAACATAATAAAATATAGATAACATTAATACATATGTGATCTTCTAAATCAATATGGCACCCACAGGGATCCTTATGGATGGTTTAGTGACTTCTGTTTTAATTTGAGTTTGGCATTACTGCAGATTTTACAGATGAGGAAAATGAGGCCCAGAAAGGAGAAACGATTTGCCTAAGGTCACACAGGTAGTAAATGGCAATGTGAACCCGAAGTTCTACAATTCCAAAGGTGACATTCTTTTCAATACATCCCACTGAAATATCTTTATCACTTACATATAATTCTTATTTTGAGAGGTTTGAGATGTCATGAAGATTGGAGTCTGGTCCTCCACCTTGTTAGTTCTATGACCCAGACACACCATTTGAATGATATAGGAGTGAACAATTCTATTCCTTCCAGTGAGGTGGAGGACCACCAGACCTACCACTTACCTTGCCACTGTATTATAAGGGCTTCTAGGACTTTCCATCATGCCCTGCCACTGAACCGTTAGGATTTTGGTGCCATTTCTTTCTGCCCTGAAGCTGAAATTTTCTTTACGTGTTTTTTCCTTCTAATTAGTATGAGCTTTTTGAGACAGGGACTGTTTCTTTTTTTCTATTTGTATCCCTAGGACATAGCACAATGCTTGGCACATAGTAAGCAATAATAAATGATGATGATGATGATACTACTACTACTACTACTACTACTACTACTACTACTACTACTACTACTACTACTAATGTTTTCTGATCCATCCATTATTGACATCTATATCTTATTCATGGTTTAAAACCCAATTGGAAATATATGTCAGAATTCACCTCTTTGGAAAATTGCCTTTTAGTGACCATAAGAAAATCTACTCATGATGCTGGAGGTCTTCCTCCAGATTCTTTTACGTTTTTAGATATCTGTGCAGCAGCACTTAGGCAGCCCATACATTACGCTTTGCTCTTGCTACGTGACCAGGCCACTTCTCACACATTTTCTAGATAAAATATGTAAAGGGCTTTGCAAACCTTAAAGCTCTGTATAGATGATGAAGAGGATGGTGATAATAGTTGTGGTGATGGTGGGTAGAGAGCTGCCTGAGAGCCCAAGAGACGTGGGTTCAGGCCCCAACTCTGACCATCTTGCCCGTGTGACCCTCTGACTCTTAATCTCTCAGTGCTCTAAGCCAGTGATAGCCAAGTAAAATAGAAACAGGGTCAATTAACTACATATAAGGATCCCTGAAGGAATCATATTGACTTAGAAAACATCATATTAGCATTATCTATGTCCTATTTTAAAATTTATTTTGTTATGTATTTCTCAATTACATTTAAATTTGATTCAGGCCACCTTCAGGAGTGTTGTGTGTTTGACACCTCTGCTTTAGGCAACTCTCTGACTAAAAGTTGCAGAGAAGGTGCCGACCTGCCTTGAGAGAAGGAGATTGTTCACCTGAGTGAACAAACATGTGAAATCCCACATACAATTCTTTCTCCTTCTCTTCCTCTTCGTTCTCCTCCTCCTTCTTCTCTTCCTTCTTCTTTTCCTCCTCCTCCTCTTCCTTCTCTTTTTCCTTTTCCTCCTTCTCTTCTTCCTCCTTATTATTAGACACTTCTGGCAAGATCCTAGCTGGAACCATGCAGCGATTTCCTAACCCTCACGATATATGCATTTCTCCATTGCTGTTTATGCCACATGTCTCACTTTAGTTCTTCAGAAATTGGGGTGTTCTAAAGTTTGCAAATTTCTGACATCACCAGGAGAACACAGTGTTGTTCCAAAGAGGAGTGGCGTGTGTGTGTGTGTGTGTGTGTGTATGTGTGTGTGTGTGTGTGTGTGTGTATGTGTCTTGAGATGGTTAAAAGCCCTGCCCAATTTCCCAGATGTAATTTAGACTGCAGGCTCCTTCTTTTCCAATTCTGGGCCTGGCTCATCATTTGCCTACAAAGCTTTTCCTAGATATATGTACTCATGCACTAACTCAATGGACTGGCTCAATAAATAATGAAAATTAACAACTTAGATGAATGTGCTGTGGGTTATAAACTAAGTCCATTTAAACCTCTCCAAGAGCCTCAGGCTGCCAGGGAAATGTCCTTTACGGTTTCCATTCATTTGCCTGTGGTCCCTCCCCTACCCATCCTAAATTCTCACTTTGTGTGCCAGAGAAACATCATGGGTTTAGGGTAAACACAGGTCTGTTTTGTTTGAGTTTAAATTAATTTCTCATGGTTTTCATTTCTTCTTCTGTATGAATGCCTTCATCCACAGAGAATGGAACAAAGTGATAAAAATTGGGCCAGCGTTAAGAAGGCTAGGTGTTAAGAAACTTGTCCTTAGTACCCTGTAACACCTAGCTCTGGGATGCTGGATTCTAAGCAGTGAGTTTCCATTTAAATGAAGCGTGTTGTTTTAATTGGATTGGTCAGAAGAAACATATTGCCTTAAGGTAAGGATGAAAGAAAGAAAAAAAAAACACTGTCAGGTCATCCAATCCGCAGGTACTGTGTATCATGCTTACTTTTGTCAGGATTCAGTTAACGTTCGTTGTTTTTTTTTGTTTTGCTTTTTGGTGAGTCAGTCGGGGTTAAGTGACTTGCCTGGGGTCACACGGTCAAGTGTCTGAGGTCAGCTTTGAAGTCAGGTCCTCCTGACTCCTAGGCCGGAGCTCTCTATCTACCTAGCTGCCCCAACGTTCATTTTTTAAAGCACTTCTTCTATCCCAGGCACTCTGCTAAGTGCTGGGAATACAAAAAAAGGCAAAAACGTGATCTTTACTCTCAAAGAAATCACAGTCCAATTCAGTAGACGCCAGCTATGTAAATAACAAGGTATATACAGTGTAAATGATTTTAACCACCTTTGTTGGTGAAGAGGAGAGGGCAGCTGCTAGAGTCTCATTTCAACAAATCCAGATCAGCTAGAGAGCTGATTTATTAAAAAGCAAAGGATTTTTGTTTTTAAACAAAACCCAAAATTTCCTTACCCCTTCAGCTCCACCTCCTGGCTTCCCCCCCACCTTTGGTACTAAGTTCAAACCCCACCTACTGCATGAGGCCTTTCTCACTCACTCCTACTGCTAATGACTTTTCCTCTGAAATCAACTGCTTAGATGATCAGCTCCTCAGGACCGCCTGGGGTCCTCTTCCCTCTGCTTGGAGGGGTGGAGGGTGGACACCAAAGAGTTCCCCAGCGACTTCATCATTTCCTCCCTGGCTACAGGAGTCTTCTCATACCTTCTGTGCTAGGTATCCTCCCTTTCTCCTCCCACTCTCCCCACCTCCTCCCTCCATTTCAGCTCCTTTCTAGGTACTGTCTACCTCCATTGAGCACAATGAGATGAGCTGGCCATGTTGGAATGTCACCTATGCTTGCCTAAAAGACCATTTTGTGGAGAACTCACATGGAACAAGCTCTCACATGGTGGTCAGAAGAAGCGATACAAATACACTCTGTAGATACTCTCTTAAGGACTTTGGAATTGATTGTGTGACATAGGATACCCTGGCACAGGACTGCCCAGGACGCCGTGCCCTTGTCACAGAAGGGGCTATGCTCGATGAGCAAAGCAGAATTGAAGTTGCTCAACAAAAACGTGTGATGTGAAAATTTAGAGGATTCACCCCAAATGTTCACGTGGACTATTTGTGCCAGACCTGTGGTAGAGCATTTTGAGCTTGTATTGATCTGATCAGCCACATGCATCATAACTTGACTCTAACTTAGTGATGTCACTTTGGTCCTCTTTGAGAACCAAGGACAGCAACCAATCAACCTCCATTAGATTGTAAGCTGCTTGAGGGCAGGGACCATATTTTGCCTTTCTTTATATCTCCAGTATTTAGCATAATACCTGGTAGGTGCTTAAGAAATGTTTATTTACTGATTTTATGGCTTGACATTTACACTACCTATGCGTATACACACACACACACACACACACACATATATATGGAAAGGAAAAAATATATATCACATATATTTATATGTGTGTAATATATGTGTATGTACGTATATCTTCCTGTCTATGAGAAACATGGTCCCTGCCACTCAAGAAGTTCACATTCTAATGAGATAAACAACATACAAATAATTGTGTATATTTTGTGTACAGTTATTAAACATACTATATATATATATACATTTTGCATACATAATTATATACTGTGTGTATATATGTATCTTTTGCATAGAGTTATTTGTAATAACATACAAATAATTATGTGTATATTTTGCATATACAGTTATTATATATGCTGTGTGTATATCTATATTCATTTATCTATCTCTCTATGTATTCGTCCATCATCTATCTATCTATCTATCTATCTATCTATCTATCTATCTATCTATCTATCTATCTATATCTTTTGTATGTTGTTTCTCCCATCAGAATATGAGCTACCTGAGAGCAAGGACCAGTTTTTCCTTTTATTTTTATTCCCAGAATTTAGTGCAGTGCTTGGCACTCTGTGTGCATGTTGATGAGATAAAAACACATTTAAAGAGGGGGAAAGTGTGAGTATAAACAATTTGCCCAATGTTAGAATAGGTTTTCCTTTCAGGTTTTAGATTTGGGGCTTACCCTTTTGCTGGGGGAGAGAAGGACTAGGCAGCTGCTGCTACCATGCTATTTCAACATTCTCATGTCAACTCCCTGGTCAAATTCCCAGATAGCCCAAGAGAGATTGAAAGGAGGCAACCATCAAAAGAAGAGCAAGGAGTGAGTGTTACTTATCATTCCTTCCCCATCCCCAGGCACTGGAAAGAGCTCTTACTGTCCCCTTTAATCTTGTCTCCTTCTCAGTCTGGTTGCACACAGGCAAAGATAAAACAAATATCCTATAATGGAAGAAAAACTATTAGGGAAGTTCACTGATCAGGGACTTGATAAATATTTTTCCCCGTAATGATTTTCCTTAACAACTAACACTGATTTTAGTGTTTTAAGATTCATGGAGAGGCAACATGGTGTAGTAGGGAGAGTGTTAGCCTCAAAGCCTTCTGAAGATCTGGGTTCAAGCCCTTCCTCTGATATATTGGCTGTGTGACCCTGGGCAAGACATTTAAACTCTTAAGGCTCTAGTGCTATGGTGTCAAATACAAAGAGAAATAGATTCCTACAGGATGAATTTTGACTTAAAAAACCACAAACTAACATATCTATGGTGTACTTTTGAAAAATTATTCTGCTAAACATGTCCCAATTATATTTTAATCTGGTTGGGGCCACATTAGGGAGCTTTGTGAGTTTGCCACTTCTGTAGACAACCCTTTAAGACTCATTCACAAAGAATGTGATGAACATGTATGAGTATAGGGAGTTTCTTCCCTGGACTAATGAAATTACTGGTCAAGTCCCTATGCTTTTAAAGTTCATAAGACATTTTCTTTGCAGCAACCCACTGGAGTACGGTGTTATTGTTTAGTTGTTTTAGGTTTGTCTGACTCTGTGACACCATTTCCTTTTCCAGCTCATTTTACAGATAAAGAAACTGGCTTAAGTGACACAGCTAGTTAAGTGTCTAAAATCACATTTGAACTCAGGTCTTCCTGACTGCAGGCCTGGTGCTCTATCCACTGAACCACCTAGCTGCCTTGAAGTAGTGTAGATTAATACAAGTATGCACATCTTTATTTTATGAATGGAGAGAAGCTAGGTGACACCACAGATAGAACACTGGGCTTGGAATCAGAGGGACTCATTTTCCTAAGTTCAAATCTGGCCTCAGACATTTACTAGCTGTGAGGCCCTGGGTAAATACTTTAATCCTATTTGCCTCAGTTTCCTCATCTGTAAAATGAGCCGGAGAAGAAAATGACGAATTACTCTAGTATCTTTGCCAGGAAAACTCCAAATGGGATCACCAAGAGTTAGACACAATTGAATAACAATAACCACAAAAATTTTATGAATGAGGAAACTGAGGCTCAGAAAGAAATGACTTCCCTATGGTCACACACAGGATGGAAATGAATGAATCTAGGTCTACTAATTCTAAGTCAAGTGCTCTTTCTGCTTACTATGCCAAGACCTTAAAGACCTGGAGGAATCTCTACTGGCCATAGCAGCTCCCCTCACCTCCCTCCAAAAAAAAAAATCCTTATGTATGTAGCCACAAGGGGTCCTAAGTCAGGGGATCTTAATTTGGGGACTGTGAATTATTATTATTATTATGTTTTGTAATTGTATTTCAGTGTAATTTTCCTTTGAAATCCTGTGTATTTTATTTTATGTATTTAAGCACATTCTGGGAAGGTCATAAGCTTCACCAGATTGACAAAGAAGTCTATGACATACAAAAAGGAGAAGAATCTCTGTCCTAGATTAAATTGTGAATTAGGTGGAGTTGGTTTTTGATGTGGTCCCATCTAGTTCCCTCCCCATCACTCGGTACCCAACCTGTGTCTTATGCACATCTGTGAGAGCAATTATGTTTGGGAAGTGCGCTGACAAATTTCATTAAGGTATCCCCAGCTAGGAAGGCTGTGAGTACAAGAGATAAAGGACCAGCCTGGAAATCAGAAGGGTACAAGACCACAGCTCTAGAGCAGCAAAGTACATCAGAGGTCATCTAGAGCAACCCTTTTGTCTTATAGTTGAGGAAACTCACTCACCAAAGGTCACGCGGTTAACAAAGGCAGAGCTCGAATTTGAAACTGTGACTTCAAAGCTGGTGTTTCCCTAACTCTCCCAGGCTGACTCCTGGGGCTCAGGTCCTGTATCTGACCCATATTGGCTGTGCCACTCTGGGAAGGTTATTTAGCTTTTAGTACCTCTAGGGAACTTGCTATGTAACTCACTGTTACTATCTCGAGTTTTTGTTTTGTTTTGCATTTTCAGTTGTGTCTAACTCTTTGTGACCACATTCTTGGGTTTTCTTGGCAGAGACACTGGAGCGGTTTGCCATTTCTTTCTCCAGCTCATTTTACAGATGAGGATACTGAGGCAAACAGGGTTAAATGACTTGCCTGGGCTCATCCAGCTAGTAAGTGTCTGAGGCCACATTTGAGCTCAGGAAGACAAGTCTTCCTGACTCCAGGCCAGATGCTCTATCCATGGGACTTCTTAAACTTTTCCCACTGCAACCCCTTTTTGGGTTTTGGTAGTGTTTATTGGTGCTGCATAGCCTGACGGCATGTGCAATGCAAAGGGCTCGTGCTTTGTGTTCAGAACCAAGACTGTAGTGCAGTTATACCGTGCAACACGGGCGAGAGCTGCCAGAAGCATCTCAGATTCATTGCACGTTTGATTTTTAATTAATTTCTGGTTGTTGCACATTAGAACCCTTTGACTGTTGCAAATTTTTCTGATCCATAGTTTAAGAAATGCTTCGACTGTACCATCTTGCTGCCCGTTTTACAGATGAGGAAGCTGAGGCAGTCAGAAGGTAATTGATTTGCCCAGGGTCACATAGCAGGTAAGTGTCTAAGGCCAAATTTGAACTCAGGTCTCCCTGATTCTGGGCCTGATGCTTTATCCATTTCTCCACCTAGGTGCTTAATCTCTGTTCCTCTTCTTTTGTCCTACAGCTATTTCAACAAAGAGGAATGTCCCAAATGCATTTTAGGGAAGGGAGTGTGATTTCTGGAGAGTAGATTAGCTGAAGATAGAATGAGCCTAACTCCCTGATCCCAGGGCCAGAAAACATGTGAAGCTTAACACAAAGGAAAGCCATGGTGGGGTTACCTTGAGTTAGTGAATTACCCCCACCCCCAACCCCCCACCACCCGGCCCTTACACTCTCCCTTACACACACATGCACATTTCCCGCCGGGGAATGGTGTTCTACAAAAGAGCCACCAGTGAGCCTTAGTCTTAAATTCCAGGTAGGAGGGAGTAGAAATTAATAACAACAACAACAACAACAACAATAATAATAGAATCATGGATTTTGGGAGCAGGAAGAAACTTTAGAGATCATTTATTATAATCCCCTCATTTTACAGATGAGGAAATGGAGGGGGATAGACTCATCTTAGGTCACACAGTTAAGTAAAGGCAAAGGTAGCCCAAATTGTACTCCTCCATTTTTACAGCTGCTGCCCATTCTGATTCTTCCAGTCCTTTTCTACGCTATTTTTAAAGTGGTATATAAAAAGTAGTTGGAGCTGGTGGCTACGTAGGTCACGAGCTGAGGCAAAGCAATCTTTTTTCCTTGACTGAATATCAGCTCAGATCAAGGACACAGAATGGGAAAGTGGGCAGAGAAAATTCTTCTCTCTCTATTGTTGCTGTTCAGTCGTTTCAGCCATATCTGACTCTTTGTGACCCCATTTGGGGTTCCTTGGCAAAGATACTAGAGTGATTTATCATTTTCTTCTCCAGCTCATTTTACAGATGAGGAAACTGAGGCAAACAGGGTAAAGAGACTTGCCCAGGGCCACACAACTAGTAAATGTCTGAGGCCACATTTGAACTCCAGGCCAGACACTGTGTCATCTACTTGCCCTTCTCTCTATTGAGGGGGTACTCATTCTCTGATTTCAAGAGTCAGGAAGACCTGGATTCAAATCCAGCCTCAGCATTCATTAGCTACAGGAGGCTGGGCCAGTCACTTAATCTCTTCCTCCATTTTCTTATCTATAAAGTGAGGATAATACTAGTACCTACATCTCAGGGCTGTTATGAAAATAAAATGAGAAAATATTTGTAAAACACTTTGTAAAGCATAAAGCAACATATAAAGTTAGATATTACTGTCATTATTATCATCATTTTTATCATTATTACCAAGCATTAAAGCTAGGATTCAAACACACTTCTCCTAAGTCCACATGCAGCTTTCTTTTTTATTACGTCATGCTGCCTTTTTTTTTTTTTTAACAGAAGCAGAGCATCTCAGAGTTAGGAAAGACTTACTTGACAGACCAGTGAGTACGTTCTACTCTGGGAGATAAGAAAACTTAAGGTCTAGAAAAAGGATGTGACTTGCTCCAAATCATATCTGGACAAGTGATTTTATCCATGAAAGGAACTTCCCATATAACAACTCCTTCCATTATAAACATTGATAAACGCCTCTGCTACTTATGGTAATAAAGTTGATTAGGACAACAGGGAAGTTTTGACCTGCCTGTGGACACATAGCTAGTTTGTGTCATTTTCAGGACTTAATTTTAGATTTTATTTTTGAGGCAATCAAGGTTAAGTGACTCGCCCAGGGTCACTCAGCTAGTTAAGTGTCTGAACCCAGATTTGAACTCAGGTCCTCCTGACTCCAAGGCTAATGCTGTACTCATTGAACCACCTAGGTGCCCTAACTTAGGTCTTTCTAACTCCTGATTCTAACTCCTGACTGTTATTTTGTCTGTCTTCTGAAAATTCATCTGTATTAAGTCAGATGTTACATGCTTTCATCTCTTCCATCTTCATCTTCATCGTATAAAAGCTTCTGTACAGATGCTCTATTCTCCACATGACTTGTGTAGCCCTCCCTACTTTACAAATCTTGAATATAATGGCTTCCTTCAAGTCCCAGATAAAAATCCCACCTTCTACAGGAAGCCTTTCCAGATCCCTCTTAATTCCAGAGTCTTCCTCTGCTGATTATTTCTACTTTATCCTGCTTTCAAGCACAAAATGCCATGATATAAATACCAATGGCTTATTTAATTACTAGGATAATATCCTATCCTCCTCATGGTGATGAAGGATAAACATGGGACTTCTTTAAGAAGGAAAGTCCTTTAAAAATTTTTTCTAAGGAAAATTTCCTAGAAGGGAAGTGGAAAATCATGTACAAGTCATCACAAATTTGAATCCCTCAGGCAGGAAACTTTATAACCAAGGGCTTTTAAATAGGGTCTCACTGAGCTACCATAGACAGCATAACGCTGACTATTTTACTCAGATTTCAAATCTGCAATTAGAACACAGCAATTGCAGTAACCAAGAATTGGCTCCCCTGTAGTTAATATTCAGCTCACATATTCTAGTGCAAATATGGGCCTATATTTCATATTTAGCTGATGTTTAGAATGTAAATTTTTATCCCTACGTATGTAAAATCAACAGATTTCCTTTTGGAGAAAGTTGAACCTATAGCAAGCAACAAATAAGATCAAAATTACCTTACCTAGAGCCTGATTTGATGGGGAAACACCAATAGAGTAGGCACACACAGCTCGGAACAGTAGTACCACTTTAAAACCGCCTCTGCAGTTAACTAAAATTGATCTCTCTAACAAGGGCTAAAAATAGCAAGAGGCAAGAGAGAACAGACAATGACTTTACATATCGCTCCCTGTGGGCTCTTTAAATGACAGTGAACCTGACCTTCGAGCAGAGCTATCCCAGAGCATGCAACAATGACTGATATTCCACATTCTGCTGCTTTCGTACGGGGGAATTGATTTATTCCCTAACTAGGGAGAGGCTGTGCCTAAAGGTGGCCATTTTTATTGTTCCAGAAAGGTATGGATGGGCTTATCATCCCTACCCTCCCCCACTCCCATCCTTTTTCTATTTTATTTTCTACCCAAAAAGATATACAATTCTTGTTTCTGGGGTCCGACAATCACAATTATTTTTTTTTTCCAAAGGGCAAAACTGAATTAAACATCCATTTCATTTCCCCAGCAAGGCAGGTCACTCTCTTTTCATATTGTATTCAGTTCCTGAGAATGACAGGATTTCAATAAATTCCCCAAATGGGACTCTGGCAATAGAAGCTGAAGCCACTTTTAGACTTGTTCTATTCCTAAAGATGGTGTCTTTAAGGGGATGACTGTGATCACTTAAAACAGGTCACAGTGGAAAGAAATGCTGACTTGGTCCATGCTGTTCCCTTCTTGTGTTCATACTCTGGCGAGAATTATCAAATGGCTGATGAAGGTGATGGGAAGTGAGGCATCATGGGTCTTTATCTGGCAATGCCAAAGGAACAGAACAGCAAAAAGGAGAAGATGTATGCATGTGAAAAAAAAAGATGTTTTCAAGGATATTGAGCGGTATAGATTTATTGATTCTGGACTTCTAGAGCTATCAGGGGCAGTGTGGTACATTGGAAAGAGCAATGGAGAACCTAGGTTTGCATCTTGGTTTCCCACTTACCCATGTAATCTTTCTGCGCTCTCTCTACAAATCATCTAACCCCTCTCTCAGTTATGTCCTGTGTAAAATCAAAGGACTAGATCCGATGAACTCTGATGTCCTTAAAACTCGAAATCGCTGATCCTACAATCTAGTTTGACTCTTCTGTTTATGAATGAGAAAACTGAGGTTGAGGGGTTAATTGATTTGTCCGGGGTTGCACACCTGACTAGTGGTGGAGTGAGGACTCCTATGTAGATTTCAGAATCGTAGGAATTCAGTCATAAAAAAAAAAGGAAACATAAAAGTGATTTGGCCTCAACCTAGACCTAAAAAAATCCCACCATAGAACATTCCCAACAAAGGGTCATCTAGACTTTGCTTTAAAATCTCCAATGTGAGGGGAGCTAGGACCACCCCAGGCAATCTATCCCACTTTGAGATAGCTCCAATTGTTAGCATGTTTTTTTCCAAAGCCTAAATCTGCCTCTGCTTCAGGTTCTGCCCTTTGGGACCAAGTGGAACAAATTTAATCCTTCTCCTCAAAGTCCTTTAAATACTTGAAGACAGATATCATTCCACATTTTCCTTGATGTCAATCAATTATTCTTGCAAAACAATCAAAGATTACTGCATTTCTGGTTTTTTTTTTAACAAATAGGTTCAAAACACACTTAAAATCTTAATTTGGAAAATTTTCAAATAGCTTAAAAAATTCTATTTACAAGTTTTTATTTGGAAACTATTGGTCTAGATGACCTTTCATGTCTCTTCCAACTCTGAGTCTATGATCCTATGATTTTAATTTAATTGGCTTCTCATTTAATTGCTTCAATTCCCCACACCACCCTCCCTTTTTATTTTCCATGTGTACTGCTAAGCTGAGTGACTGTTCTCTTTGAGGTATTTCAGGGCTCAGTACAATCAGCACAATGCTATCAGAAAGCAGGAGGACTTGGACTATCTCTAGGGAATGCCTCCTCCATTTGGACCGTACAGAACATTCTCCAAGCAAGTGGCAAATTCCTTTGACAGGTGTGGCTCTTCTCCCTGTTTTATTTTTCAGCTGATATGAATATGACTGTTGGACAAAGTCACAGCTCTTAAATCTTATATGATCTTAACATGCCTATGAGAAACACCTTGGAGGAAGCCTTTGCCATACTGGAAAGGTCTATGGTAGCTTCATTCCTTGTTTCTCCTAGTTTTGCCCTCAAAGGTATTTATGGGCTTCTAAGCCTCCCTTTGGAAAGCTCCTTTTTAGAGGATGACTTTGTTTATGAAGCGTTCATTTCATAACAGCCCTGGCAAGGTGATGTCCCATTTTATGGATGACAAAACTGAAGTTGAAGAGTCATCGTGGCATCAAGAATAGAGAGCTGGCCTCAGTGTCAGGAAGAACTAGGTTCCAGTCCTGCTTCTGACATAAACTGACTATGTAACACTGAATAAGTCAATTGATTTTTCAGTGCCCTATCCATATCTCTAAAACTTAAAGTTTCAGAGCAGGTGATGGACTACACTGGTTGAGAATTTCCTCATAGGTAACTCCCTATACTGACAAAATCACAGGTTTGGTTAAAAAAAAAAGGAATGATAAAAAACCTTGAGACTCAGGGTGATTAAGTAATTGAATTAGTTGTCCTCTGAGATTCCTCCTAGCTCTTGAGCCTAAAGCTACAAGGCTAGTAAATGCCAGAGCAAGGGGACAATTTGGGATCAATGAAAATGCAGCACAGATTCCCAAATGTAAGCTATTCTCATCTCGTTCTTTCAATTCTAGGCCCAGCTCCTCTTTTAAATGACCTACTCCCAGAATTCCAAAGTTTCCATGGAACTTCCATGAAACTCTTCAGTTCAACAATCAGTTTGGACATCACCATATTATTTTTCAACTTGTGGCTTTTTAAGGCATTTGTGTCTTTTAAAATCTGTTCTTTGTCACCAACAAAGCTCAGTTCTACCAATTCAGTACTATGAATCAACCCTCCTTTGCCCGGATTCCCTTTCCTTCACCATTTGCATTGTTCTTCTCTACCCTTCTCATTTGTTTCTTTATTTCTGGTGCTGGGGGACTGGTGTACTTTTACATTTGACTTCAGAGGTCATCAAGTCCAATTGCCCTCATTTTACAGACAAGAAAACTGAGGCCCAGAGAGGGGGAATGATCTTAAGTCATTTAGTGAAGCAATCAAGCTAAGATTTCAAACCCAGGGTCCTTTGATTTCAATTCCATTAAGGAAATAGACTGTTCCAACTAAAAAAAAAAAAAGAAGCCTCTTACCAGTTCTTTCTCCCTCTTCAAAATTGAAAGGCTAAGAGTTTTTTTTAATAAAATGATCTCTTAAAAATAATTAATTCATTGCTCGTGAAATTAAAGTTATAAGGGAACAAATTTTATTAAAGTAGCAGAAAGTCAAACTCCTGCCACCAAAACAAAACAAAATAAAGGAAAACAAACACTCCATCCCTAGGCAACAGGATGGCTTCAGACTCTGCATTTTGCTCATTTATTATTTATAAGATTTTAGATTTAGAGCTGGAAGTAACCTTAAATAACAACGTTTGATCCTCTCATTTTATAGATAAGACAACTGAGACCTAGAGAATTATAATAGTAATGATAATATAATAATAATTATAATAGTGATGATAATAACGATAGTGACCCTTGATATAGTGCTTTAAATTTTACAAAACACTTTATAAATATTGAGTCCTTTGATCCTTACAACAACCCTGGGAGGTAGGTGCTACAGATATGAAACTGAGGCCTAGGTTAAGTGACTTGTCCAGAGTCACATAATTTCTGAGGCTAGATTTAAATGTAGGTCTTCTTAACTCTGGGCCAGCACTTCAGTGATTTGCCCCAGCTCACATAGGAAGTAAAGTAGCGAATCCAGCATTTGAACCCACGTTCTTTGATCCAAATTTATTGCACTTTCCATTATAGAATAACAATTCTCTCTGCTGAATGTTAATACATCTGGATCTGTGATTTTGTTGGTGTGAGAACTCCCTCCCCCTAGGCAGTTCAGAATCTGAATGTCACTTAGATAAAAGGACAGATGATGGGATGGATAAGTATTAAAAGATCAGGGAGGGTAAGTGATTTGCCCATGGTCACACAGCTAATGTCACAAACAGAATTTGAGCCTAGATCTTTCTGACAAGTCTAGGACTTCATCCACTGAATCAAGTTGCCCCTTTTTCCTCTCTGCTGAAATTGTCACAAAAATACTTGCATAGCTCTGACTTTACAATACAATGGATCTAGCTCAGGTAGGTTAGAGGCAAATTCCAATCTAGGTCCCTGAGATGTTTTTAAATGGGTGAGGTTTGCTCAGGGGCTGGAACAATGCAGCTGAAATGAGCCAAGGCTTGACATTGGAGCTGAATGCAAAAATGACTTAATGATTCACATGTAGGTAGGGCTTTAATGTTTCTAGGATGTTTTCTCATGACAAGCATTATTCTTCCAATTTTTTTAGCTAAGGAAACTGAGGCTCAGATAGATAAAGTGACTTGCCTAGAGTCACACAGCCAGTTAGTGACAGAGATTCAAAGGCAGGTCTTCTAATTCAAACAAAGCAAAACAAAACATTGGGCATTTTTGTGGTGTTAGGAACACCAAGTGTTTAATCTACATTATTTTATTTAATTCTCATAATAGCCCTGTCAGCTAGGTACAGCAGGTATTAGTATCCCCATTTTACAGGTAAGAAAACTGAGGCTGATAAAAAGGTTAAGTGACTTGCTCGATGCCACTCATAGCAACTAAGTGTTGGAGGAAAATCTTGCATTTACTGCTAGAAAACAGTCGTGTGAGGAAGCACCAGGGTACAGAGGGTAGAGTATTGGACCTGCAGTCAAAAAGACCTAAATTCAAATCTAATGTCAAAGTCAGCCTTAGACTGTAGCTGTGTGACCCTAGAGAAGTCACTTAACCTCTGTTAGAGTTTGCTCATCTATAAAATGGGGGTAATAATAGCAACTACCTTGCAGGGTTATTGCAAGGATCAAATGAAATGATATTTGTAGAGTGCTTTGCAAACTTTAAAGTGCTAGATAAATTCTGGCAATGATGATGATGATTATTGTTATTATCTGTCTAAGGCTAGTAATCATGATACCTATGGAAACGTGAATGGAAAGTGAAGGGGTATGGATGAAGTCAACCCTTAGCTAAGCCATCAAGAACAAAGTTAAGGTAAAATACAGCAGGATGTTTGTTTTTTTAGCCCAATAATAGGTTGATTCATTAATTTTAAGAATAATTCCAGGTCTTTATGCTTTTTTTAGCTCTTGGTCTAAACTCACCAGTCTTTGCTCTTCATATCTCAAATATCACTTATGGTCCTTAGGTCCTCTTCCATGCATCCATACCTCTCATTCTCAGACCTTGTGCCCTATCACTAACTGGTACCATCTTCTAGACCTGTGCCCTATTACTAACTGGTACCATCTTCTAGACCTGAAAATAGAAGATTCCCCTCCCCAAACCAGAGAGGTTACCAGAGCAGTGACCTCTAAACAGTTTTGACTGGGCTCTCTTACAGGTATTTCTTTTTCTAGGTGAATATGCTGGCAGAGAGGTGTTTGGGTGTGGTAGGTAATTGTCTCAATAGCACCTGTACAACTGCCACTAAGCCACTAAGGTTATAACTGTCATGAGAGTCTGATAACTAGCTCACCAGGGGGAAAGGTTCAGAGTCTGAGTTTCTCTGGGGCAAGAGTAGAGGGTGAGACTATTGGATAAAAAGTTAGTGTGGTTATATTGAAGCTATGCCCCATGACTGGCCACTGCAGGGATGGTAGAATGCAACTCATCTTCCCATCCTCTAACTGGGTGATCACACCTCCCTTAGGGTCATGCCCCCACTTTGGAAACCACTGTCTTAGAGATCAGTAAAGACAACATGATATAGTAGAATTAACACTGGACTTAGAAAGTCAGGGGAACTGGGTTTGAATTGAAAGTCCAATATTCCAACATTCACTAGCTGTGGGACTGTGGGAATCACAGCTTCTTGAAGGATTAGTTCCCCATTTATGAAATGGAAATCATAATACTCATATTTTATAGCTCATAGGGCCTATCTTGAAGAAAGTATTTTGTATGGCTTTAAGCTTCATTGAAATGTGTTATTGTATGGATGAATTTTCTTAATATTATTAATTTAATCTTAATAATTAATATTATTACGACTTAGAGCTGAAAGGAAACTTAGAGGCCATCAAGTCTCATTCCTTCATTTTACAGCTAAGAAAACTAGAGGCTTATAAAGGCAAGTGACTTGTTTGGGATCTCACAGCTTATATGTGATGCAGGATTCAAACTCAGGTCTTCCTGACACTGAGTCCAGCAATTTATCCATTATACCTCTTAGCTCACTCCAAGGGTCCCTTTTAGGGAAGTCCTTGTCTACAACTTTCATTACTTCTCTTATCACTAGCTTTTCATGAATCCATTTTTCCTAAAATGAGGTTTTTTTTCACTTTTTTGGTTTATAAAATGCATTGAATGTACCAGATCCTTGGCCCTAAATATAACAGACTGGAGGCAAGCTGAGTTGATTCTGTGAAAAAAACTTGATTTATTCCAGTTCTGCTTGGGTCCCTTCCAAATCCTTGTTGGCTGACTGTTCCAGCTCCCAAACTCTATGATTCTCTGAAATGGACTTCTGCATTGGAAAGAGCTTTTTTAAAGAATTAATTTATTTATTTTTAGTTTTCAACAATCACTTCCAAAAGCTTTTGAGTTTTAAATTTTCTCCCCCTCCCTCCCTCTCTCCTCACAATGGCGTGAAATCTGATATAAGCTCTACATGTACATCCTGTTAAACATATTTTCACATTAGTCATGCTGTAAAGAAGAATTAGAATCCATAAGAGGAGCCACAAGAAAGAAGAAACAAAACAAAACAGAAGACAAAACAAAAGTGCAAATACTATGCTTCGATGTGCATTCACACTCCATTGGAAAGAGCTTTTGACTGAAAGTCAGGAAACCTACATCCAGGTCAAGGATTCTCTGTATATGACCTTGGACTAGTTACCTCTCTCTGGGCCTCAGTTTTCTCATCTGCAAAATGGGGAAGCTAGATGAGATGATCTCTGAATTCTGCGGTGCAAGAAAAAAGAACAATGAATTTGTAGTGAGGAGATCTGGGTTCATCCCCTGACTCTACCTGTGTGACGCTGGCCAAGTCACTCTACCTCTGTGGGTTCGTGTTTCCTTTTCAGTAAATTAAGGTGGCTGAAGAAGATGTCCTCTACGTTTTTTTTCTAGCTTAGAGTATATGATCATATGAATTAACATCTTTCTGTGGCACAGATTGATTTCCTTTATCCACATGTTAGCAGCAACTTCGCAAAGTGTTGGTTCTAACTTCTTTCTATTTAGGAGTGACACTGGTAGAAATAAGCGGGACCCACAGCTCAGACTGATTAATGTGGGCAGTGCCACACTTGCTTGCTTGCACAATGACTGAATAATAACCATGAGAAAATCACTTCCACTGGCATTAAATTATCCATGCTCCACTCATTTTCTATGATACAGAGCCCTTCAAATATAGACTTCCCTCTTTTTTAAAAAAAAAAAGTATGGTGTGACTCTTTGAATGGCTATTGCGTAACTCAAAGATTTCTGTATATTCAGCTACCTTGTAGCACAAGCTGTCAGAACAGAAATGCTTACAGAAATACTGCACTCACAATCACGCTCCATCTTTCAGCTCAGCATTTCAGACACTGAACATTCCTCTCAGTGGCTCTTTATGGTGTGGTGCCTTAGCTTTGGAATCAGAGGATATGGTTAGAATCTCACCTTTGGTTACTGCCGGTATGACCTTGGGGCTCACTTAACCTTCCTGGGCCTCAGTTTTCTCGTCTGTAAGATAAACAGGCTTGGACTAGATGACTGCAAAGCCCATTCAAGCCCTAGATCTATGGTTCTGTGATAAGTTTCATTTCCAAGGCTTAGGTGGACCCAAAATGATTTAATAATAATAGCCAGCATTTATATAGTGCCTACCATATGCCAAGTTGTGCTAAGCGCTTTACAGATATTTCATTTTATTCTCACATCAACCTTGAGAGGTAGGTATTTCATTATCCCCCTTTTACATTTGAGGAAACTGAGGCAAACAGAGGTTAAGTGACTTGTCCAATATCACATAGCTAGAAAATGTCTGCAGTGGGATTTCAACTTTGGTCTCCCTGACTTTAGGCCTGGTGGTCTACCTACAGCACCACCTTTTCTCAAGGTCACAAAATGAATCAGAAGCCAATTCAAAATTAGGAGTCTTGTGAGTTACCTCCACCTCCTACTCACTTCCAGTGTTTCCCTTATTAGCCACAGGCATGAACAGACTGTGGGTTATATAGGATAACCTATGCTGGGAAAGCATTTCTACAGGTCTGCCTTTTCTTCTCTGGGGTCCATACTCTGTGCCCACCTACGCCTAGCATGGTTATATTAAAGCTGGAAGGGACCAGAGAGGTTATTTAGTCTGACCTCTCTATTTTACAGATGAGGAATCTAGGCCCAGAGAGAATGAATGATCTGCTCAAGGTTTCATAGGTACGAAGTAGGACAGTGGCATTTGAACCCAGACCCTGATTCCAAATCAAGCATTCTTCCCAACAGCTTTCCAGCAGGCTAAAGCCCACTCCCCCAGCCAAGCTTCCTTTACAGCCACAAGGATTTAGTTTTATTATAGCTACTGGGAGCCCTTGATGCTATTTTTAATTCATCTGCTAAGAAACAGCTTCCTTCAGGTCCAAATCGAAATCCCATAAAAAAGAGACAGCTCTCTCAGGTCTTTGGAAACCTGCATGGAATCTGCAATCTGCAGGAATTGCAATAAATCTAGGGCAGAGTGTCCTGAATTGCTCTTTCATGAGATACATGTCCTAAGTGGCTCCAATGCCTTAATTCTGACTCAGCAGTTTCAGCAATGTATCACCCCCTTCTCCTCTTTCACTCTGCTCAATTACATCTATTAGAAATGTAGGTGGGATTGTGAAACCTGGGTTTTCAAGGTTGTTCACCTTGGTTAACTTTCCAGGTAACAGCAGACAGACAGAGATAGAGACAGAGACAAAGTGTGTATGTGTATATGTCTGTGAGAGAGAGAGAGAGAGAGAGAGACAGAGACAGACAGAGATAGAGACAGAGACAGTGTATGTGTGTGTCTGTGAGAGAGAGACAGACAGAGACAGACAGAGATAGAGACAGAGACAGTGTATATGTGTGTATGTCTGTGAGAGAGAGACAGACAGACAGACAGACAGCAACAGATAGAGACATAGAGAGATTTCAAAGGCAGCCTCAGAGCTTTACCTGGTCCAAGCTTTGCAACAGCATACAGAAGGTCATAGTTGATGACTGGTGTGGCATCGCTGATAGGCTGCCAGTCCACAGGAGGTGATGCAGGAGGTGAGATGAGAAACTGTTTTGCTGGCTGAGGGGGTGCCAAGTGAAGCTTGTCTCCATCTGTCTCAGGGGTCTGAACCTTTCAAACAGACCAGGGACGAAGACTTAGCATTCATATTAGGTAGACGTGCTCCATAAACTAGGATGAAAACATGGTCTCATACTCTCTTAGTCAGTGATTGAAGGCTAATACTAATTTTGGCCAAGATACCAAATGTGTAACTTCATGAATGACTAAAATTCCCTCCAAGTCAGAACTGAACGACATTGGTAGACAGCTAGATGGCGAAATGCATAGAGTGCGGGACCTGGAGTAAGGAAATTGCTGTTGGACATTCCGTCATGTCCAACTTTTCGTAACCATTGCATGTAAGTACTGTCCATGGGGTTTTCGTGGCAGAAAAACTGGAGTGGTTTGCCATTTCCTTTTCCAGGGGAATAAGGTAAACAGAGGTTAAATGGCTTATCCAGGGTCACACAGCTAATAAATTTAAATTCGGGTCTTCCTGCCTCTAGGCCCAGCACTCTATCCACTGACCCATCTAGCTTCCTGGGACACTTGAATTCAAATCCATCCTCAGACCTTTATTAGTTGTGTGACCCTAGGCAAGTCACTTAACCTCTCCTTGCCTCAGTTTTCCCCAACTGTAAAATGAGGATAACAAATAGCACTTACCTCCCAGTGTTGTTATGAAGATAAAATAACATATGTAAAGTACTTACAAACTTTAAAGTGTTAAATAACAACTTTTACTATTATTGCTATCGTTATTATTCATGGGGTATCACACAACCCTGGGCCCTGTCCTTTACTATAATTCATGGGTCATCACACAATCCTGCTCTAGGGGATACATATATTTTGGGAATAATGTTATTCATTTACCTGTTCAATTTTTTTTTCTGCCTCCTATAAGAATATAAACTCCTTGAGGGTAATACTATTTTCATTTTGGTACTTGTATTCTCAGTGCCTAGCATGCACTTTGCATATATTTGGTGCCTAATAAATGCTTGCTGAATTGAATTAGCTTAACTTGTACCTTCCACCAAGAGTCAAAATTTCTCATTAGGAGACACAAAGAATCATAGATTGAAGGACATGTGTGTTCCTAACCTGTAACCACTTTTGACACTAGGCTGTGGGACCAATGAACAAGTCACTTTACCTCTTAGCCTCAGTTTCTTCTTCTGTAAAATAAAGTAGGGGGGATGATTGGGTGACTTCTGAGGGTCTAATTTAAGTCTATGATCCTGTGACTTTCATAAAACATGGGCAGATATTTTTAATTCTAGCCCTTCCCTAGACCTAGTTAGTAGCAGTAGTTCAAACACATTAACTGGGGAAGATGAGGGAGGGACAGATAAGTCTGACTATTTCTCAGTGAACTAATTACAGATTGAAAACTGTCTCCTTTCCCTCTAGAATCTTTTCTGATCTCCTTGGTCTGAGCTTCCTAACCTGGAATCCCATCACAGAACTTGCCTTTTCAAGTATTCTAACAACTACATTTCAATATCATTGGTTTCCTTTGAATTTTTCAGTCTTTTTTTTTCATTCATGTCCAACTCTTTGTGACCCCCTTTGTGGTTTTCTTGGCAAGGACACTGGCATGTTTGGCCATTTCCTTCTTCATCTAATTTTACATATGAGGAAACTGAGGCAAACAGGGTTAAGTGAGTTGCCCAGGGTCACACAGCTAGTAAGTGTCTGAGGCTGGATTTGAACTCAGGTCTTTCTGATTCTAGGGCCAACATTCTACCTACTGCACCACCTACCTACCCTTATATATTATGAACTAAATGGTAATTCACTTAGGGGAAAAGTGGATAAAGTACATGAAAAATTAAATTCTTACCTGTGCAAAGTAAAGTTTTAACTTCTTCCCTCTGAATTGTGTTTCATGGAGCTCTATCCTGGCCCGAGCTGCAGATTTGGGATTGCTAAAGTTTATTCGCACACGTCTGAAACTCTTGAACAGCTGAAACGTCACACAGTCATCATAAGTGCGGAACAGTCCCTCGAATTTCTCCTTGACAAAAAACCAAAAGAAAACACACACATATGCAAACATATAAGAAAATCCATCGGTCATAAAATGTGCATGGTGTCATTAATGACACAAATAATTAAATCCTCAAAGCAAAAAAAAGAGAATATTATTTAATGAATCATTTTTGATGATTATTAGTTGTGAATGCTGCCTAGAGACTTATCATTTTAAAAAAATCACACCCAAATCACGAGAATTCAGGCTAATGAAATGCTGACAATATTCTGAATGTTTTTTTCCTGTGTCACCTTTATTCTATTTATCTTTATTGCAAGTAACAAAACCAGCATGTATTAATATGCTATATGTTCTTACCAGAGAGATGGCTATTAAGTAAGCAAATGGCTGTGTAAAATGATTCGGACTCTTGTTTTTCTAAAGAAAGGCATTTTTGTCTTCAGATAAGTTAGTGCAGGCAGAGATAGAGGAATATGGGGGTTATGAGAAAAAGATCCCTAGAATATCATAGCCAGAACAGAGCCTAACCTAGATTTATAGCTAGAAGGAACCTGAAAGGTCATGTAGTCCTCTGATTTTACAGATGAGGAAACTAAGGAATGTGTAGTGATTTGATCATCTAGTGCAGAGGTTGACAAACTATACAGGTGGTGGGCCAAACCTTGCCTGACATCTGTTTTCCCAGAACAGTGAGCTAAGAATTTTTTTTATGTAATGTAAACCACAGTTTGCCTACCTCTCATTTTACAAAGGGCCAAAGAGCTGAACTGACGGACCCAACATCACACAGCTAGTTAGTGGCATATATTGGGACTAGAACCCAACTCTCCTGATTCTCAGTTTAGGGTTCTTTCTACCACACCAAAAAATTACCTATCAAAGGAGGGAGAAAAAGAAAAAATTCTTCCACAAAAAGGAAGAAATGAATAGAGGTATGCTAATGAAGCCTAAATTCTGAGAAAAAAAAAACAACCTGGAAATTCTAGGTGAACAGAAGTATAATTTATTGCTGCCACATGTGAATGAAATGGAATATTGTTATTTAGTAAGAAATAACAAAAATGAGGAATTCAGAGAAATGTGGTAAGATTTATATGAGTCAGAAAAACAAGTAAGATTATAATAACGTAAAAGATCACTGAAACGAAGTTGAACTTTGGGAATTGAAAAACTCAGAAAACAGATAATGTAATGTATTGCCAACCTCTAGTCACTGAGTTGGGGGAGCATGGGAGCCCAATGTTGCATACATTGTCAGACACAATTACTGGATTGATTATTTTTGCTTAACTATTTTTCTTTGTCACAAAGGAAGCTTCAGTTTGGGGGGTAAGAAATCTAGAAAACATTGAGATGTACAAATGAGAGGGATCAATTCAACTTATTTTTTTAAATAATCACAATATGAGCTATGAGATCATTATGCCTCTTAAAATAATTAATGCCACCTTGGGCTACATTAATAGAAATAAAATGCCTGGTTTACCATAAGTAATAAGTTCTACTGGGGTCTTTGCTGCTTATGTCCCCTCTGGAATATTTTGTTCAACTTTGGGAATCAAGTTTTAATGATTAGATTTAATCTCATCATTTATTGCTGTTCAGTTGTTTCAGTCATGTTTTATTTTTTGTGACCCCATTTGGGGTTATCTTGACAAAGATACTGGAGTGATTTTGCCATTTCCTTCTCCAGATCATTTTACAGGTACAGAAACTGAGGCAAAAAGGGTTAAGTGACTTGCCCAGGGACCCACTGCTAGTAAGTGTCTGAGCTCAGGTTCTCCTAACTCCTCCCCAGTGCTTTACACACTGTGACACCTAACTGCCCTAAAATAAATGGAAAAAGGCTATCCCCAACCATATGGTTTTGTTGTTATTCAGTTGTATCTGGCTTTTCTTAACCCATTTGTTTGTTTGTTTTTTGGCAAAAATACTGGAGTGGTGTGCTATTTCCTTCTCCAGCTCATTTTACAGATGAGGAAACTGTAGGTTAAGTGATTTGCCCAGGGACCCACTGCTAATAAATGTCTGAGGCCAGATTTGAACTCAGGAAGATGAGTCTTCCTGATTCCAAGCCCAGTGCTCTATGCACTATGGCGCCACCTACCTGCCCTTAATCTCATCATTACCCACCAAAAAACTAAACCAGTATGGCTGGCAGTAAGGAAACTACTGGATATAAAGAACTGAAAACTGGAAAAGAGAAAGTGAAGGAAAGACATGAGATGCATATTCCAATATCTGAAGGACTTAAAGAGAAAAGGAGTAGGTCTGTTATTATGTGCTGCTCTTGTGCCTAGAATTAGGGTGAATAAAGAGAAGTTATGAAGAGGCAAATTCTGGCTCAATATAAGAAAAGCCTTCCTAACCAATGCTGTCCAGTAATTAAATGGCTGCCTTCTAAAAGACTACGTTCCATTCTTGGAGTCTGGAAGTCTTCAAGGAGAGGCTATATCACCATCTGTCACAGATATCAAGGGGGAGGAGAAGGTTGGACTAAGTGATCTGAGGTTCTACCAGACACTACGATTCCATGAGAAATAGAGAGAAAAAACCAGCATGTCTAGCTCCTCTGATTTTATCTCATGGTTCTGATTCAGTAACTGCCTACCTCTTGTCACAGTGACCCCAAGCAAACTGCCCCCAAAACATATTTTTCCAAGTATTAGCTAGGTCTGCCTTGGCCTTGGGGCAAAACTAGCGTAGACAAAATCTGCAAAAATCATTGGCATTTCTATATGGCACTAACAAAACTAGGTTAAAATTACAGAACAAAATCCATTAAAAATAATGACAGAATTTAAAAAAAAATCCAAATGGTGTCACAAAGTGTTGGACATGTCTAATTGACTCAAAAACAACAACTATATCTCTCTTATATGCCTCCTCTATTGTTTCAAGGGTGAAATATCAAACCATCTGTTTACTCTTTTTTTTCCCCTTTAAATTTCTTACATTGGAAATTGTTTATTTACTAAGGTATAATAATCAGAATAGAAACACAAACATCTCTTCCACTGAAGTTTTAATCTGTCATCATGCTGAGTTGACAAAGGCTGTTAGGAATAAAATGCAGGCTCTGCTATATTCTACATTAGGTTGGGTTAGGGTAATCCACGTGGCCTAGTGATAACTAGTCGTCACAAGAATAGCAGCCTAGTTTTAGAAAAGTCTAGAGTAGGCCAGCCACAAAGTCGTGGATTTTCAGCTAAATCAATTCTTTAAAAAATACATTCTTCAGGTTACAAGCTTCATTTATGAAGGAGATAACCACATAAAATTCACAGATCTTTGGGCTAGAATCACCACTTGGAATAGAATCTCCCACTTTTCTTGGACTAAAAGGTAGCACCCATTCAAAATGTGATAAATTAGGCAGGCTGAGGTAAGACAAAGTGTGGAATTAAGTTTTTATTTACAGGACACTGCAAGATGGGAAATTCCACATAGAAATAAGAATCCTTATTGAGGATAGAGGTTTTATACATTATGTACACAGTTCAAACTGTTCAAGTATGCATTAATGCTATGTGAAAAAGTCACATTTAAAAAAAAAGATCTTAGTGAAAGACAGTAAGAGAAACTTATACCAAAAACAAGGCACACAAGACTTGAAGGTTTGAATGTAAACTCTAACAGTTAAAGGTCAGAGGTGTGCCATCTTGAATCTGGAAGGCATAGCCATCAGAGGTAGATTCTAGTACAACATTCTAATCTTCTTCCTCTGCAGAGAAATACTTTTCACTTAAGCTTGAGGTAGCCTTAAATACCATTTCATTTTCATGGGACTATAGTACTTCAATTCTGTCTAGCCCTCCACATTCTTCAATTAGGTTACAGAGTTATTCAGCTTCATTTAGGTTTTCAGCAGCCAGAAAAATATTTGAAATTGCATCCAAAATAAGCAGGACAATTTTGCTGTCTTTTGCAGACAAGAGGTTGATTAAGGGTTCCAGAATTCCATTTTGAACAAGATATACAATCTGCTCAATTGTTCTGCCATTTGTATAGTTTGTGACAGTCCATATAGCTTCTTTTTGCAATTTAAAGTCTCCCTTTGACAGAATTCCAAACAAGTATGGAACTAGTCCATGATTCACAACTTGCTGTATTGGGTCCAGATGGCCAGCCATGATGTTTGACGCGGTCCATGCAGCCTCCTCCTGGATATTGGTTTTGGGGTGATAAGAAAGCTAGGAAAGACACGTAGCACTCCTGAATCTATTACAATCTGAGTTTGTTCATCTGTCCCAGTGCCAATATTTCCTATAACCCATAAGGAAGGAGTCACTATTGGCTATTCACCAGATCCTAGAAGTTTCATTAGCTGTGGGACAGCTCCATTTTCACAACCACTTCAGTCCTGTCATTTGAGCCATCTGTGAGGCAGGAAATGGCCGAACAGGTATCTGCCAGAATTTCTGGATCATCATGACGCAAAAGGTAAACTAAGGTAGGAAGAATTTGCTCAGTAGCTCCTACTGGGGGAGCAGGATTCTTGTTATGACAAAGATTTGAAACTATCCAGGGAAGATTTCTTAAGTAACCACATGCTAATGATGATATATAAGGAACTGCAGACAGAGCTAAAAGAGGGTCTTTTGCATCATACTTGATAACCAAGTCTCTGTAGGCTGAACCATCACCTGCAATGTTTCCCAGAGCCCACACTGCCTGTTCACTGGTGCGAGCCTGGGAAGAGGCCAAGAGGGCAATGAACGCAGGGATAGCCCCTCCATCTACCACAGCCTTGGATTGGTCTGATATTCCAGAAGCAATGTTAGTAAGTGCCCAAGCAGATTCAAACTGAATAGGATTATAGTCTGTCCTGCCCAAGAAGCCTCCTAGCTTTGAAATTCTACCAGCCTCAATTATTTGGGAGGCTGTTTTTCCTTCGAAAGGAGTTTCCTAGCAGCTGGAGTAGCCTGAAGATGAACCTCCAGATTATTACTATTTATGCTTTTGACTATTTCTTCAACAGACCAATCCTCAGAGCCCTGGTTATTTTAGTTTTCTTGCAGAGGAGAAAGTGGCATCATCAGGAAAAGTGCTGACATTTCTTCTTTTCAGCATCTGGTCATCTTTTTTAGCTTTCCTCGTTCTACATTCACTTCAATACTCCGGCGCCTCATTTTTGTGCTGTCTTTCCCTTTGTTCTTAAACCTATTAAACCGAGCAGCTGGTGAATTAGCATTTTCATTGGTGGATGTGGTTGTGTTCCACACTGGGAGAAAAGCAAGGAGGGAAGTTGCTGGAGGTCGCTGGGCCCCGTGGCGGAAGGAACGGGAGGTTGCAGCTGCATCACGGGTAGACTTCCAGCAGCCACTATAGCTCAGAACCGAAAGCCATGTGTCCTGTCTGACTTTTAAAGCCCTTCTTAACCTGCTCTTGTCCTACCTTTCCAGTCTTCTTACATCTTGATCCTCTCCACATACTCTGGGATGCTCATGGTACTAATGGGTCTCTGCTGTTCCTGGAAGACGATATTCCATCTCCCAACTCCAAGCATTTTCACTGGTTGTCCTCCATACCTAGAATTCTCTCCCTCCTCATCAGTACCTCCAGGCTTCTTTAGTTTCCTTCAAGTCTCAACTAAAGTCCTCCTTAATCTTGGCACATAGTAGGAGCATAATCAATGTTTGTTGACTATGGAAAAAGGTTCCATAGGTACCAAGATATTCCTAGGAATTTTGTGCCAGTTAAAAATTGGAAACAAAGTGGGTTCATCTGTTAGGGAATGGCTAAACAAATCATGGTGTCTGAATTTAATGGAATATTATAGAGCTATAGACATCATGAATATGAGGAATTTGTAGAAGCAGAAGAAGACCTGCAGGAGCTACAGTAAGATAAACAGAATTAGGCACTATAAATTATGACTGTAATAATGTAAATGGAAACAACTCTGAAAGGCAGCTCTATTTTGCCTAATTGGAGTGATCAATTGGCCCGGAGAATAGATGATGAAACATGCTTTCCTCCTCTCCATAGAGAAGGGAGAGATTTTAGGTGTGTAATGTTGCATATCCATTAGATTGTAAGCTCCTTGAGGGCATAGACTGTCTTTTGCCTCTTTTTCCATCCCCAATACTTAGTACAGTGCCTGATACACAGTTGGTGCTTAATAAATGCTTATTTATTTTGCTGCCAGACATTGGTTCACGTTGCTTAACTGCTTTATATTCCTATGTTACAAGGGATGGCTCCTAGGGAACTGAGAAATGATTGTGATGTAAAAACAAAAGGCATCATAGATTTTGATGTCGAAGGGACTTTTAAGGCCCAGCAGACCAGTGCCCTCTGCAATACTCATTGGGAGCAGCTAGGTAGTGGAATGGGCCAAAAGTCAGGAAGACCTGGGTTCAAATCCAGCCTCAGACACATAACAGTTGTGTTACCCTGGACAAGTCTTTTAACTTCTATTTACCCCAGTTTCCTCACCTGTAACAGAGGGATAATAATAGCAACAGGGTTGCTAGTGAGGACCAAATGAAATAATAATTGTAAAGCGCTTAGCAGGGAACTTAGTAGGTGCTATATAAATGTTAGCTATCATCCTCCTCCTCTCCTCCTCATCAGCAGCAGCATCAGCAGCATCATCATGATCATGATCATCCTCCTCCTCCTCCTCCTCCTCATCATCATCATCATTGGAGGTTGTGAGCCTTGCTATTTATCTGCCATCCATTACTATACATATGGCTAACAATATCTTGGCTCCCTCTTCTCTACATATCCCTTTATTAATCTATCTCTGGCTATAGAAGAACAATTTCTACTCAGCCTCCCACCCCTTTTTCCCCCCACCATTCTACTCTGTCTTATTCAACTCATTTCCCATTCCCAGCTCACCCTTCTACTGTGCCCTCTGGAATTCTCGTTGCACAGTGAACAAATTTCCCTTCATCCTAGACCTCTTTCTCTCACACTCTTTTCATTCCCTAGCCACCACTGAGTCCTGGCTTCCCCCATTAATAGCGCATCTCTAGCCATCCTCTCCAGCACTGGCTGTACCTTTTCTCATTGCCTGCCCCCCCCCCCCCCGCTCCCTGATCCTGAAGGGGTGATCTGAATACTCCTTGTTCTGTACTGCCAATTCCAAACTTTTCCATGATCACTCAGCAATGTTGAAGTCCATTCAATCAAAATTTTGCACCCAATCACGGAGATTGTCGTATGCTAGCTAGCCTTACAGGGTACTTCCTTCCCCTTCTTAAGGAATTCAGCACCAGGCTGACAATTTTTCTCTCCTCTCCAACTCCTGACTAGAGGACTTCAATGTTCAAACAGATACATCCACAAATTCCCCAAACTCCCAATTTCACAGCTTCTTTAAGTTCCAGGCCCTACTCCTTCACTCCCCCAGCCACACACAGGGACAGTACCAGTAGCACATTGAATCTCACCATTCTGCTTCACCCTCACTGAGACTTCTAATCCCTCTACTCCTCAGTATTTTCTCAATTAATTAGCTCTGCTCTGACTTCATTTTCCTCCCTTTCCAATCCCAACTCTATAGTTAGCCACTTCAACTCTACATTTTCTTCTGCTCTTGAATCTCTCAGTCTATATCCGTCCATCCTATATCCATCCATCTTTTGCTAATTGGTCTCCTTGTCTTTTGTCCCTTGGTGCTCCAGTTTTGCCTATATTCTTCTGTCAAAGTAATTTTCCTTAAGTGTAAGTATGACTGTGTCATTCCCTTACTCTATATTCCAGTAGCTCATTATTACCTAGAGGAGAAAATATCATCTCCTTTGTTTAGCATTTAAAGCTCTTTACCACCCGGCCTTAGCATATCTTATCTTTTTCACTGGATATTACTACTTTTCTTACACTTTGCAATTCAGCCAAACTGGCTTTCTCTCATTCTTCATATGTGATATTCCATTTCTATGCCTTTGCCATGGCTGTCCCCCAGTGCCTGGAATATATTTCCTCCTCACCTCTACCTCATAGACTCCCTTCTCTTCCTAGTTTGTGCATCAACTATGAGTGCCTTCACTCCCAAACTACCTTATATTTAATTTTTGTTGTTTTTGTTTAGTCATTCCAGTCATGTCCCCATTTGGGGTTTTCTTGGCAAAGATACTCCAGTGATCTGCCATTTCCTTCTCCAGATCATTTTACAAATGACTACACTGAGGCAAACAGGGGTAAATGACTTGCCTAGTGTCACATAACTTAAGACATATATAATATCAGATTTGATCTCAGGTCTTCCTGACTCTAGGCCCAGCACTCTATCCACTGCATAACCTAGATGCCCATTGTATTTAACTACTTTGGGTTTATTGTCTTAATTTTAATTGTTTACATACTTATATAGTATTTGTTGTTTTCCCCAATAGAATATAAAGTCCTTGCAAATAGGGATTATTTGGTCTCCTCATTTTTTTTCAATAAAAATCACTTTGATTCAACAAATATCTGTTAAACCAAAAAAACCCCCAAAAAACCCATCAACAACAAAAACAAATGTCTGTTAAATACTCACTTGGTGCTGGTGTTGAAGGAGATATAAAGATGAAAAATGCCCCTGTTCTCGCATCCTGTGTGCCTAGCACAGTGCCTAACATACAGTAGGTACTTAATAAATGTTTGTGGACTAAAGTCCTTCAACACCAAAGCCCATAGACTTTCCACTGCATCCTATTGCCTCTCAATGGAACTTTAACAGCCCCAACACAGCAATGTAACAGCCACAACAACAAACAATATGATGCAAGTGGTATGGGTCCTTAATCTTTTTTTGTCCCTCATCACATCTGTGTGATGTCTGCCATCTTTCAGTGTTAATCCCTTGCCTAACTCCTATTGTCCCTTTACAGAATCATAGAATCTTAGCATTCAGAAGGCCCCAAGAGATCCCTTCGTCCATCCTGTATCTGAATAAGGATTCCTTTACGTACCATCCTTGACAAGTGGCCTGGATTGAAGGTCCAAAGGTACTCAACTGTTTATTAACGTCTTTCAGTCCAAATGGTTCATTGTGCCCTCCCAGGCCCAGCGGACACGAAAAGCTTTGTTGTCCTAATTTCTTTCAATAAAAATCACTTCGATTTAGCAAATATCTATTAAATGCTCACTTTGTGCTGGTGCTAAAGGAGACATAAAGATGAAAAATGTCCCTGTCTTTAGGGAATTTACAATCCAAGAGGGGAGAAGACTTTGAAAAATACTTTTGATAAATTAGAACACGATCAAGTAAGCACATAGGAGTTTCCAAATAGAATAGCATGAAATGTTTGAGAAATCACTTCTAGCAAGATTGAGGAAGGCTTCATGGTAAGAGGTAACCACCCAATTAGGCTTTGAAGAAAGAATTTTAATAGGAAGAGTATGGGTAAGTTCCTTCTAGGTCTAATGGGCAATGTGCAGTAATGTTCAGGAACTATGACCCTACTCCAGTTTTTCTGGCCTACAGAGTGAAGGTGAACAATGAGAAATCAGGCTAAATAGGTAGACTGATGTCAGATTGCGGAGGAATTGAAAATACGTGTAGAGAAGCTTGTATTTTATTCAGTAAGCAGTGGGGACTTACAGAAGTTTTTTCAGGAAAGGAGTAACTATATCTAGGCTGCTGAGTCATCCGATCAGGTTTCAAAGACATCTTCCTGCCATGAGACTGGCGCGTTAACTTCCTTCACTTTCCGTGTTATGAGAATTTGTTATGGGAAAGAGTGAGTTAATCTGACCCTATGGGTCCACTCGACAAGTCTGTGACTTCCCAGACAAGCTTTCCAGGCTACCACTGCCCTATATATGTCCTCTCCCTTTATTAGAATGTAAATTCCCAGAATACCAGGACTGGCTTAATTTCTCTTGAGCAGCCAGGTAATACAGTTGGACCTGCAATTACAACTGGACCTGAAGTTGGGAAGACTTGAGTTCAAATTCTGCCTCAAACCCTTACCAGCTGTGTGACCTTAAGCAAGTCCCTTCATCTCTCTCTGCCTCAGTTTCCTCATCTGTAAAATGGGAATAATAACAGCACCTGCCTCCCAGGGTAGTTGTGAGGATCAAATTTGATAATATTTATAAAATATTTTGCAAATCTTAAAGTGCTACATAAATGCTAATTGTTGTTATTAAATAATAATACAAACAATGCTTTGTTATATAACAACATACATTATATTAAATAGTGTATGATATAATTAATATGTTAAATAGAATTTATATTAGTTAACTTATTTTATAACAATATATCATTATAAAACAATTATGTAACAACAATATTATGAAAATATTAGATATCAATATTATATAATAATAATAAGAATTATTATTGTATGTTTATCCTCATCACTGGCATGTAGTAAGAGTTCAGTAAGTGCTTTCTCACTCATTTCTTCATTAGCTACAAAAGCCCAGGAGTTCCAGCTTTGCTTTCATAAAATACAGGTTGGAATTCAGTGAACCACTAGTCCCTTCAGACTCCATAGTGTCTATTCCAAGCAAACTATCTCTGTCCCTAGTTCTCCATCTTCTGTGTTCTGCAAGTTCTTAGCCCTAGCCCTGCTGACAGACATCACTATAGTACCATTTAGCCTTGCTTGTGGATCTAGTATTCTCGATGCCCCTTCATGCCTTGTGGTCAAGGGAGCCTTGAGCTGATCCAGCTTTGACTTGAGTTACCATCTGCTGCTGAGCCCCCAGGTCATCTGGGTGACTTCTTTGGGAGATAATGAGGACTCCCTTTGAACACAGTTTTCAGATTCCAATCTGTGCCATGGTTATCAACTCTCCACTGCAGGCTTAGTCACCCAATTTAAAAAAAAAAAGTCTGATGTCTGTTCAAGGCCTCCCACTCTGGTGTCCCGTGACTGAAAACAATGGCCCATGCTCCCAACCTTTTCCATCTTCCTCTCATCCAAGTTTGCCTGTCCTACTTCCTATTACTTCAAGGCCATGTTCTTTCTGTGGTGGCAGTAGCTGATAATGGGTTAAGTGGAAAAAAGTGATAATGTATTAGTTCAGCAATCTGCTACCCCTCCAGGGAAAAACCTTAGCTCAGCCAGAGCCTACACATCTATAAAAGTAGAATGTCTGAGCACCATAGTATCAAAGACAAAACTTCGTGTTGCCCCCTCAACTCATGCCATGTAGGCAGCTGTCTACTTTGCCTTTGTGTCCAGAGATGGCCGTGGTACCAGTCATTCTTATGGGAATGCCAGAGGCAAAGGAGCACGGCACAGAGTAAGTGCTACATAAATGTTAGCTGTCATTACTATAATTATTGTCTCCCTTTCACTCTCCATATACATCTCTGCCATAGAGAGACACCTTGCAAAACTCCATACTTCTCCATAAATATTAACTATATCTAGTTGTTGACTCTTTCTATTTTGTTGTTTATTTTTCACTTGTTTCCAACTCTTCATGACCCCTTTTGGGGTTTTCTTGGCAGAGATACTAGACCAGTTTACCATTTTCTTCTCCGGCTCATTTTACATATCAAGAAACTGAGACAAACAAGGTTGAGTGACTTGCCCAGGGTCACACAGCTAGTTAAGTATGTGAGGTCAGATTTGAACCCAGGGCCTTCTGACTCCAAGGCTGGCACTCTATCTACTGTGCCACCTAGCTGCCCTCATTCTTCCTCATGTCTTAGAGCTGTGATGTTATTGGTGAGTTAAGTCACCTCTCCTCTCAAGCACTGGAACGACCTTTTAATAGGTCTCCCTGCTTCCTCTCTTTCTCCTTTATAATCTACTCTTCACATAGCTGCCAAAATCACACTCCTAAAGAACGCCCCTCCTGTCCAGTATCTCTCTACTGCTTCTGGGATAAAAAACAAGTTTCTTCGCCCGGCATTTGTAGCCTAGCTCTAGCCTATCTTTCCTGCCTTTCTTCACATTGTGTCCCTTCATGCATTTTAGTTTTCAACCTAACCTGCTTGCTCCCTATTTCCTGCATTTGGAGTCCTATCTCCCACCTCTACACATTTGCACAAGCAATTTTCCCATACCTGGAATATACCCCTTCCTCTTCTCAATCTTTATCTTCCTTCAAGGATCACCTCGAGTGCTGCTTGCTCTGAAAAGCCTCCCTTAATGCTCACAATTATGACTCTCTACCTCCTCAAATTACCTTATATTTGCTTGCTTATGTACTTGCTGCCACCTAAGTGGAATATCAGCTCCTTGAGGGCAGAGTTTTGTTGTTGAGTTTTGTTTTATTTTGTTTTGCAACCCCAGTAACAAGCATAGTAGTCTCTCTGTCTTTGTCTCCAAGTCTCTATCTCTATGTCTCTTTCTATCTCTGTCTCTGTCTTTGTCTCTCTTTCTCTTTGCGGCTATTCATGGGCTAGCCTCACTTGCCAATTGGCACAGAACCTTCGACCTGCTCTTTTCCCAAGCTGGTCCCTTTTGCCCCTCCTTAAGCAGCTTGGTCCCCACCCCATGTGGGCTCCCCATATTGCTGCTTGATTTTGTTTGGACACCCAATGAGCATAGCCTACTGCAGGTAAGAACTCCTAAACTCAGGCAATCCTGCTGACCTTAACCTCCTCTAAGCAGGGATTATAGACTTGTGCCGTAGCATCAGTTGCCATAAAGACTTAATACACTGTTGCATTGAGCAAACATTTGTAGAGTACTCACTAAGCAAGGTAATGGACCTTGGGGTGAGAGAGGAAATACAAAGAACTTCATGGCATGCCTTCTTGCTTTTCACCCTTAACAAGCCCACATTTTAGCTAGGGGCAACAGTCCTGTGGCCCAACCCCTCATACAGGTCCTAATAACACAAGGCAGTCTGTCCCTGCACCCGGTGGCTATTAGAGTAATAAACAATAAGCTTTATAAAAACTCAGAAGTGGGGAAAGAATTTGGAACTTAAAATTTTTTTAAAAGGCTATAAATAAATAAATAAATAAATAAAAGCCCAAAAGATGGTGGGAGATGAAGATCCCCATGAGTTGGAAGTATTAGGGAAGATCAGGATTATACACTTGTAGGCAGAGAGAAGACCCTAGAGATTATTTGGTCTAACTCTTCATTTTATAGCAGTAGAGTAAGGAAGGCCCAGAGAAGGTGATTTGTCCAAGGTCACACAGTTAGTAAGTGGCACAGCCAGGATTTGAAATCATCTCCTCTGACTGCAAATCAAGCTCACTTTCTACTGCCTCCTTTAATTTTTTTGATGGCTAACTGTAAGCAGCTGTATTGTTGTGGTTCTTAACTTTTATGTTGCAAAGGCAACAGCCAAAATTAAAGGCATTCCAAGGAGCACCATGATGTCTGTATCTTATCAGAATCTTAGCTACTCCTTTTTGTGGGAGCAAAAAATGAGAAACTAAGAGGATTTCTATCAATTGGAAAATGGCTGAATAAGTTATGGTATATATGAATGTAATGGAATATTATTGTACTGTAAGAAATGATGAATGGGATAGTTACAGAAAAAACCTGAGAAGACCTGTATGAACTGATCAAGAGAGAAGTGAGCAGAACCAGGAGAATGATTTACACAATAATAACAACACTATTATGGCAAGCAACTTTGACAGGCTTAGGGCTCTGATCAGAACAATAATCAACCACAATTCCAGGTGGCTCATGATGAAGCATGCTATTGACCTCCAGAAAGAGAGCTTTATATTCTTAAAAATTATTGAAGACCCCAAAGAGCTTTTGTTTCTATCATCTCTATTGATATTTACCATATTAGAATAAAACTAAAATAAAGTTATTTTAATTTGTTTAAATAATAATACTAGATCCATTACATATTAATATAAATAACATTTTAATGAAAAGTAACTAAACAAAGAATATAGCAAGAAGAGTAGCATTGTTTTACCTATTTTTGCAAATTTCTTTATCCTAGGTGGCACAATGAATAGAGAGCCAGGATTGGAGACAGGAAGACCAGAGTTCTAATCCAGCCTCAGATACTTGCTAAATGTGTGACCCTGGGCAAATCACTTAACCCTGTTTCCTCAGTTTCCTCATCTGTCAAAAGTGAGCTGGAAAAGGAAATGGCAAACCACTCCAGTATCTTTGCCAAGAAAACCCTAAATGGGGTCTTGAAGAGTTGGATGTAACTGAAATGACTGAACAACAAATTATCATCTGGCTTAATGGAAGATAGCTGAATTCTCTTATCTGCTTTTGCATTCAATCTATTGTGATGTTGCTTTTATTGAAGTATACTTTAAAAAATGTGGCCTCATACAGATGTGTAGCTGGAAAAGGGAAAGATATTTTAATAGGTAAATAACATTAGTATTATTATGAAGATAGTTTTGACTCAATGGACTCCTGAAAGGGTCTTAATCTCCCTACAATCCTCAGACCACACTTGAGGATGGCTGCTCTATGAGTTTTTTTTTTCCTGATTCTTTTTAAGAAAGTGAAGGGAATTAAGGTTGGAAGCCTCTTTCAATGCAATCACTCTGAGAAGGTAAGATGTGGGTAGATTTTGCCTTCTGTCTTATTTATCACGAAGAGAATTTACTATACTAGAGCTACAGAGGTTTTTCCCCCACCCCCACCTCACTCGGGAAGGTTTTGAAAGAGCGGCATCTAACGCTTAACTCCAACACTATACTCTAAATGTCAGGGAAGCAGCTTGGTCTTAATTGACTATGAATTCAATACCCACAGCTCTCGGAAGGCTACTTTCTCTATTATTTCTTTTGTTACAATCTCTCCTCTCCAGCAGTACTCTCAAAATTCATCGTGCCTGGAAAACATCACAATGAGATGGTACATTCTTTCTTCTCTTTAGTGAAGTCAGAAGCATTCACTTTGACCCCGTCTAGTTTCTCTTAAGAGGGAGGAAAAGGAATGGAAGGGATGGTCAAAATCATTTCAATCAAGCTTCCGCCTTGTAGACATCTCACCTTACAAATAAGAAAACATGACCTAAAAACACATTCAGCGACTTACACAAGATGATCCAACAGCAACACAGGGAATGAAAGTATGTATGCCTACTAAGCCACCTTATTAGTCCTAGCTTTTCCATGCCTTTATGATTTATGCAAGGTTGTTCAGTCGTTTCAGTCATGTCCAATTCTTTATGATGCCACTTGGGGTTTTCTTGGCAGAGATACTAGAGTGGTTTGCCATTTCTTTCTTCAGCTGCTCATTTTACAGATGAGGAAACTGAGGCAAACAGGGTTAAGTGACTTTCTTAGAGTCACTCAACTAGTGTCTGAGGCTGGATTTGAACTCAGGAAGATAAGTCTTCCTGACTTCAGGCCTGACACTCTCTCCACTCAGCCCCCTAGCTGCCCCCTCCCATGATAGTCATCCTAATACTTGAGCGAGCTCCACTTTCCTGGCCTTCTCTTCTTCAAAATCTTAAGCATACCAGATCTCAGTGTTAAGAGACAAATGGTTCATATCAATAACTAATTTTTACAGAATCCAAAGGGTGATTTGCAGCCTAGCTTTATTTGACATTATGAATATGCAAGGTAAAGGATGGAAGAATGAAAGAAACGAGCATTTATTAAGTGCCTACTGTGTGATAGGCACTGTGGAGAATGGGAAGAAACAAACATTCATATAGTGCTTACTATGTACTAAGAGTACTGTGCTAAGTATTTTACAAATATTATCTCATTGGATCCTAACAATGGCCTTGAGAGGAAGGTGTTGTTATCATTCCCATTTTACAGCTGAGGAAACTGGCTCTGTTAGAAGTTAAGTGACTTGCTCATGGTCAGTCAGCTAATAAGAGTTTAAGGGCAGCTTTGAACTCAGGTCTTCCTGACTTCAGGCCCCCCTCTCTATCCACTGTACCACTTAGTTGCCTCGACTGTGCCAAGCACTTTACAAATACGAGTCTGTGAGGTTGGTGTTATTATTAGTACCACTTTATAGTTGAGGTAACAAAGTCAGACAGAGGGTTAAGTGACTTGCCCAGGATTACACAGCTCATGAGTGTCTGAGGCCAGATTTAAACTCAGATATTTCTGACTCTAGACCCAACGCTATCAAATGAGTCACCTAGCTGCCTCAAAGGGAGAGAAAGAGCTAAATTCTAGAAACTCTAAGTGCCACATTAAAGGACACTGAGTCATAAGAAAAGCCCTATTGTCTGAGGCAATGTAGGTGGACAGAAGAGATGGAAAATGGATTATCATAGCAGAAGAAAAATCAAGAAAATGCTAAAAAGTTCAGAGTCATAACTTGCAGAACATGAGAACACAACATTGCATGAACCTTGAGACCGTCTTAAACCTTTCCTCAACAAATATTTTTAGTCTACTGAATTATTTTTTACACTTTCATAACAAAACAGTAGACACCGAAGATTGCGTTTATAGTCAAAAGCTGATGAATCTTACTTCCTTCTTGGAAAACCAGAAGTTACAAAAAGGTAGATCAAAGACTACATGAAGAAGCATTACATAAGCGGGGGAAAGGCAACATGGTGCCCAAAGCAGAGATCATGCTTCACTCATCTCCCTAGAATGCTAGAAATAATTTTTAAACTTTTCCTCAAAGTCAAATTTATAATGCAACCTTTCTATAAATGCCAGAACTAAGTAATGCCTGCTTTGTGTTTTTCTACCACTTAGCCTAAGGGAACTTAAAGAGACTATGGTAGCCTTGAAGCATTTTTCCTAGAGTATAGATTGTGAAGGATGAGGGTTACTAAATAAAAAATCAGCCCTGTATGTATAGATGATAAATGTTGCCCAAGTACACTTCTCATTGATATTCTTGCCAAATTTCAGCTTAAAATAGCAATGACTACTTAGTTGGGAATTAATGGTGGCCTAGCTCTACTCTAGGCCATCAGCTCCTCTTATCTGATCATTAATCGGCAAGGAATATCTGGTGCTTTTAGCATTCTTTAGTAGATATATGAGCTTAGTGCTTAAAAAAAATCTAATTGTTCATGCTAAAATCAGGAAACATATAACTTCCTTTAAGAGGTTATCTCATCTTTTAAAGGTATATAAATTGTATTGTAAGTGAGTTTAAATATTGATTCCTCCATTAGCTTTATTACTCCTGGCCTCAAAGGCAAGGATTTACATATAAGCTGCTCAGAGCCAGCCATGGTAAACTGGCTTAGAGAATTGGTCTGGAAGTCCTAGAAAATCTGGGTTCAAGTCCCACCTGAGACACATGATAACTGTGTGACTCTGGGCAAGTTATTCAATCTTCCACTTAGCCACTCAACTCTTAGAAACTCTGAGTTACAGAACAAGTGTCATATTGTAGTCATAGAAAGAGTTTCTTTGTTGGAATTTCCAATGAAGAAATTCCCTATACCAATTAAATCATAAGTCTGGTTAAAAAAAAAAGCTTATATAAGGTAAATAAATGTATTTTTTTCTATTAGATTTATTTTAATGAACAGATTTTTCCTGAGTCTTTCAATATGTGTATATGCATGTGGGTGTGTATGTACACACTCATGGATACAGGTAGATTCGACATCAAAATCGTACATTATATGTGAGGAGAGCTACCTAGAAGGAACAGAAGCACTCAGGGAATCACAAGTTAGGCAGTTTATTACATTACATATGAATATTTATGTGTATATATATATATGTATATATATATATATATATATATATACATATATGGGTTTATATCTATCTATCCTTATGTCTATATAGATAGATAGATATAGTATCTCTATGCTATATATAGACACTATGTGGCTTCTTAGTAGCATAATTGTGGAGTATTTTGATGAGGTGTAGACCTTTGATTTCATGGTGTTGGGGCTTCCAGTGTGGACACTCTCTCCATCAATGCAAATGGACAACTATTCTGTTACAGCCTTAGAGAGCTGCTTGAAACACTGAGAGATTATATAATTTATTGGTGACGTAGTTAATATCTGTCAGAGATAGGTCAGAAATAGGTCATGAACCCACATACATAGTCCTTAAAGATTGTAAAAGACAGTTTTAAGGAAATGAGTACATGAGTATAGATTCAATTGGTCCTGATTTAATTTAATCATATATCGTATATTGATAGCTGAACTTGGAGTTAGGAAGATCTGAGTTTGAATCTTCCGTAAGCTACTTAGAAATGGTGTGATCTTGGTCAAGTCACTTAAGTCCCCATGAACCTCAGTTTTCCCATCTGTAAAATGATGATAATAATTGCACTTTGAATGGTTGTGTTGAGGCTCGGTATATAAATATTGGCCATGATGATGATGATCTTGATGATGACTCTACCTCAAAGGTGGAACCAAATTCAGTAATTAGATGTAGGTTTCTTCTAGGCATTTCGATTTTAAAATTCTATTGGAGTCAATACTAGAACCAGGTGATTCTGAGCAGCTGGGCTGTCCCTAAGGTACTGAGTTTGCCCCTCTTGTTACTGAAGAATAGTTAGAAGAAAATTAGGAGGCTCTTCTCTGTTGATAAAAAAAAAATACACAAGGATCACACACATGTAATCAGCCCACCTATCACCAAAGCAAACCAGGTACACCTCTAATCAACCCTGCACGTATCCCTCTGGCCAGGTTGCATCTAAGATATCTTGGCATCTGGGGCAAATTCAGTTGAATAGATAGGAGAGACAAGCCATCCCTCAAAGAGACCAGGGTATAGTAGGCAGATCTTGGCAAAGGCAGGGTAATCACAAATAGGGATGGTTTAGGGGGTAGGAAGGGACATGTCATTCCATCCCTCTCTTGCTCTTGACCTTTGAGACAAAGACCCTGCTCCCTTTTCCATTTCTCATCCCAAGATCCACCTTCTCCCCCAAACTTCTCAGGGGAATAAGTCAGTGTAGTATTGCTGGGAGAGAGGAGACAGTTTGGCCCATCTTTTCCCCTTACTCTTACTTCTTTTGACTTGAATCTCTCAACCTTTCCCAAGGTCTGCCTTTCCCTCCTCCTTCATCCCAGGGAAGTGGGGCAGGGAGGTCAGGGGAGAGATTTGACAGAAGGGAATGGTGGTACCTCTACTTTGGATACAATGGGAGGAAACTTGTCTACATCCCAACATATCAGCACTTGGGAAAAGCCCTAGCTACCTTAGCTTTATTACAGGTCTGGCTCAGACAGTACATATCCCTTTTATGATTTTCCCTTTATTTAGTGTTGCTCTTTTCCATCCATGTGAAAAGGTTGGGGATAGAAGGGAGAGCCTGACTGTAACACGATTTCCCTGTTGTCTGGGTCCCTTTAACAATGACCTTGGGCCCTGTGTGCCTCTGGAGATGATGTCATTGACCAGGTACGATGCTAAGTCATGCCACGCATGATTAAAAATCTAAATAAATATAATGTAATTAAATGTGATTTGGGGGCTGTATTCATTTTAATGTATATTGATTCTCATTCACATAGCTTATATTTACTCTCCTAATAGGACACTTCATTAAATCACTTTTATTTTAATTCTGAATTATGGGGCATGAGGGCTTTGTTGCTGCTGTTGTTAGCATAAACTAGTCTCCCTCCTGACATGTAGTTAACTCTTTGAGACTATAAAGTCCATTTAGGAAATTACCCCTCCCACTTAGCCACCCGCCACACTCCCTAGTGACCTGGCTGACAGAAACAATAAACTTTCCTTCCAACAGTAATTTATTGTCTTCCCATTAGGAAAATGAATGTTTAAAGGGAACTTTTCACATGGGCACTAAGGAGTTTAGAAGGACGTTATTAACTTAATGCCATCAGAGGGTCATAGAAGTAGAGTTGGTGTTGACCTTAAAAATCACTTGCTTCATAGTATCCTCAGTGGTTTTCAACATTTTTGTTTTGTTCTTTGAACTTCTTTCAATAACAATAACCAACAAAATGTTGTGAACCCCCAGAGTAATTTAATATTTGTTGTTGTTCACTCATTTCAGTTTTATCCAACTCTTTGTGACCCCATTGGGGGTTCTCTTGGCAAAGATGCTGCAGTGGTTTGCTATTTCCTTTTCCAGCTCATTCTACAGATGGGGAAAATGAGGGAAAAAGGGTTAAGTGACTTGCCAACCAGTAAGTGTCTGAGGCTGGATTTGAACTCCAGTCTTCCTGACTCCAGGCCTGGCACTCTATTCACTGTATCACTTAGTTACTCTTTTAAGATACTAGTCATAATATTCTGTAATTATTTACTGCTTATGATGCCATTAAAAAATTAAAAATGTTTTGTGTGAACCCCTTTGGAGGTTTTGCAAAATGCTAAATGGGAAACACAAGACCAGAAATCTGGAGTTAGAAGAGGCCTTTGATATCACAGGATTTGGGATCATATATGCAAAGAATCATATATCTAGAGGATCATATATTAAAAGTTGGAAGAGACCTCAGAGGTCATCCAGTTCAATTCACTGGGTTTACAGATGAAGAGACAGAGCCCCAGAAAGGACAGGTAACCAGGCCAAGATTATGTAACTAGGAAAATGCCAGATTCCTGCCTCATTTTTACAAAAGATAGGACTGAAGCCCCCCAAATAGGATGACTTGTTCAAGGTCACACAGCAGACTGGGGTGGGGAATCCTCTGATTCCCAGTCTAGTACTCTCTCCACAACACCCTGCTGGCTCTCATATGCTTCCTAATCCATCTTTCTAAAGATATTCAGTTTAAAATTTAATTTATTCATTTTGCCAAAGCTTATGAAAATGATCAAAGCAAACCTTCAAAGATGTTTCTCCTTTAATTTTTTTTAGAAAGAGTTGTTTTTTTAAAAAAAAACAACAAAGATACAAGCAACCTTTTATCACCAAATGTAGAAATCATGAGCTCAAGAACTAAGGCGTATGAATCAATTATGTTGCTAAGAATACACATGCTCCCCTATCTCCATGTTGCAGTCCTGTTTTTCTCCTTTATTTAGAATGTCAGCCCTCTAGGCATGAGGCAGATCTTTCTGATCTGTTCTGCTCTTCATACACCCTGGGAACCAAACGCTTGTTAATTATAACATCCTGACACAAAACAAACCCATGCACATTGAAATTCATTGGCATTTTGGTAAATCACCCTTCTAATCAACTGATGATTCCAGAACACAGTTTACAAGAGCCAGAAGAAAAGCCTCCCCTAATTGGAAAAAAAGACGGTCAATATCCTCCATGACAAGAGTGGATTTATTGAAAGCTAAACTGATTGCCTGGGTAAAGCAAGTACTGAGTATGGTTTCAAATGAAGTATTATAAAAACTGACTGAGATGGTGCTTAGGTGTTGTATAGGGTAACAAGCCAGCTGTTCAGCTAGGAATAAACTGCTGTATGTAATGAACAGGTGGCCATGTTTGAAGTGGGAACCAGTATCTGTCAGGATCCATTGGCTGTACCAGTGCAGCAGAGGAAAGAGGGGTAAGACTAGAGCACACCTTCCATGATCAGATAAATCAGCAGAGGAGACGTAGAAGGTGAAATGTCTGCAATCTCAAATAAACTTCTAATTTTGTCATACATTCCCTGTTTGAAAGCCTTTCATGACCTGGTTCCAACCTGCCTTGCCGGCCTTTAGTACAGCACAGCCCTTTACAAGCTGTCCAGCGAAGTTAACCTTCTTGCTATTTATCACACGGGACACCCCATCTCCCACCTTGACACATTTGTACAAACTGCCCGCCCCCCATGCTGAGAATATACTCATTCCTGCCTTTTGGAATTCCTACTTTCCTTTCAAGAGCCACCTTCTACAAGACATTGTTTCTGACATTCTACTCTCCAGCCCTCAACTACTAGAGCACTAACCTCAAATTACTTTTAATTTATTTTGTATGTGTTTCATATTATATATATTTATAATTTTAGAACTATAATTTAGAATTTTATAATTATATAAGTTATATAATTATACACTTATGATCATAAATGTATAATTATCTCGATATATAAGTATACAATCTATATATTATTTATATAATATATAATTAATATTTTTTATAATATAAAATATATGTGTGCATGTTTCCACTCTCTCTTGTAAGAGGTAAACTCCTGGAGGGTAGGAACTATCTCATTTCTTTGGTCTTTGTATCCCCAGTGCCTAGTATAGTACCTGACACATAGTAGACAATAAATATTTATTGGCTGACTAATAAATGTGTGTTGACTGGTTAATCAATTGATTGATCTCACTGATGTCTACTGCTCTGCTTCATGGTGTGTTCTTGCCTCTGTGGATTTCTACCTCTGACCCTTATTGCTTGTGTGCCCTTGGGTTAAGTGATTTTCATGCTCTTGACCTTGGTTACCTCATCTATAATAGGAGGGAACTGGACTAAGTGTCCTCTGAGGTCCCTCCCAGCCCTAAATCAATTATCCTATGTGATCACATGTTCTGAGTGGCTTGGAAAGATGCTCTGAACTCCAGACCCTTAGATTTGGTCACCCTGTGGATGTAAGTTGACTCCGTATGGAATCCTGTTGACTCAGATTACCACACTTTTCCAAGATGGATCACACTTTTTCTCTGTGAAATTTCTTCTTTCCCCACCTCTTTCTCTACTGAGAGTGTAGTGGATATCTAGAGTCTTTCACCAGGTGGGCAGAGAAAATTTCTAGGGTTGCTTGGTGTAGTGCAAACTGTTTGTGATTCCATACAAAAGTGGAGAACTATGGGGCAGCTAGGTTGCACAGTGGATAGAGCACCAGCCCTGAAGTCAGGAGGACCTGAGTTCAAATTCAGCCTCAGACCAAACACTTGACACTTACTAGCTGTGTGACCCTAGGCAAGTCACTTAACCCCAATTGCCTAAAAAAAAGAAAAGAAAAGAAAAGAAAATAACAGAAGTGGAGAACTACAGGCAATGGGGTGTTGTAAATGTTTGACCACCAACTATCTGGAAAAAAAAATGTACGCACAACACACTTTTCAAGTTTAATCTGCCTTATTAACATTTCTCAGTCACTTTCTTACGTCTAAACAATCAACAAAACAATAACTCATGACTTCTTTTATGTCACTGGCCCATTTCCTAGGAGCAGATACTCACACTGAGAGCCAGCTAGCACACCCCTAGGTAGGTCTGAAACACCACAAATACCATCAGACTTGGTTGTCAGGATTGAGCTTAGCTGAAATGCCTCCTCTGCTCCCGCTATGGCTGAGTTGTACATAGATGCTGTGCACTGACAAGCTCCACTGTTGTTATTATTGCCATCCCCTAACTCACCGACAGGCCTCAAATCCGTTGGTGAGTTAGAGGGATGTCTGCTCCAAGAATGGGAAGACTTCTCCCATCACAATGGACTGAGGAGAACAATTTGTTCCAACAGCCATGAAGGCAACTGAAGCAAGTGCTATGGAGTGCTTAGAGCTTGGCCAGACACTGAAAACACCAAGGTCATTTACTACATTCTGGGCCATTGCCAGTCATCTTTTGACTTTTGTCCTGTCACTGGACTTAGGTGACTCAGAAAGAGGCACACCTCTGCCTCACTTACATCCCATTCACAAGCAAATCAAGACATCCCCCATGATGTCATCGGTACGCTTCAAAACTGAAGGATGAACAACAATTACAGACATCATTATCCCCTGTAGGGTTGGATTAATTTTTGTCTTCTCACCCTTGGTTAGCTTATTGGCCTTAGAAGACAAAGATGGACAAAATCTTTAGCGGACAATTTCTGAGAAATCCATCATCTTATAATGGACACTATATAAACTTCTCCACCCATGACAAGGTAAATAAACACTCTTATTTTACCAACAATGAAACCAAATCCCAGAAAAAGTAGTAAGATAGTAAGTAAACTTCACCAACATCTCACCTTCTCATTCAGGAACTTCCTTCAGTGCTTGGGACCTTCTCATTGTGGGACATCCTCCCATCATGTTGGACCTTTCCCCCATTGGTAAGTTTCTTTTGGTAGGAAAGTGCCATTTGGGGGATGGGTCCAGGCTACTCATGCTTCATTCCCTTCCTAAATGTGCTTCTGACCTCCAGGCTTCACCACCATGCCTCCAAGTGGATATACCTCTGCTTTTCACTTCCCTTTTATATATTCTCTTTTTTCATTTAGAATGCAAACTCCTCAAGTGCAAGGATTGTCTTTTTTTTTTGCTTGTATCTCCAGAACATAGCACAGTGCCTAGCACATATTACTATGTGCTTAATAAATTCATGTTACCTGCCTGATTCCAAGTTCAGCAGTCTTTCTACTGCATCATGCTTCTAATTCACTAACGGCAAAAGGGTGACGTTTCTTCAGTGTGGGCAATGTTAAGAAGCTGACCTCAATTAAAACTGCACGGGACCATGTATTTTTTGATCCAGTGACACTGGCCTCTTGGCTGTTCCACAAAGAAGATCCTCTATAACTCAGCTCTGGGCATTTTCTCTGGCTGTCCCCCATGCCTGGAGCATTCTCCCTTATCCACTCTGACTACTGACCTTCCTGGCTTCTCTTTTATTTTTTAATTTTTTTGGCTAGGCAATGGGGTTAACTGATTTGCCCAGGGTCACACAGCTAGTAAGTGTTATTATGTGTCTGAGGCCGCATTTGAACTCAGGTCCTTCTGAATCCAGGGCCGGTGCTCTGTCCACTGCACCACCTACCTGCCCCTTCCCGGCTTCTTCTAACTCCCAACTAAAATCCCATCTACAGGAAATCTCTAACTCTTCTTAATTCTGTTTCTTCTCTTTGTTAATTACTTCCTATTTATCCTATGCATAGCTTGCATTTTATATATTTGTTTGCATCTTGTCTCCCCCATTAGACTGTGAGCTCCTTGAGGGCTGGGACTATCTTTTACCTCTTTCTGTATCCCCAGTGTTTAACACAATGCCTGGCACATAATGGGCACCTAAGAAATATTGATTGACTGATTGATTGACCAGGCTCAAACTCTCACCATTAGCTAGGCTTTGGAGAAGTCAAAATACACTGCTTAGGTCGTATGTCACTTGATTAGATGCCACAGAAGATACCAAGCTTCTATAATAGCTTATCTGCTTCTGTTGGCATCACTCCCAATAAGGAGAAACTGGAAGTTCTTGGCAACTTCTGTGTCCATGTTGGTTACTAAGCAGACACCATGGCTTAATTCCCATGGGGCATTTAATAGGGAGAGTAATGAAATCTCTTTTCCTTTTTGCATGTGACTTCATCACACACACAGTATGACCTCCTAATCACTAACACCATTTCTCCCCCCACCAACTAACAAAGGTGAATACCTGGATGCATTCCTTTTCTAAAGCACTGGTCTCTTCTTGACTCCATCTTGGTAAGGTGGCAAGACCTCAGTGACATTTCATTTGCAGGCATTACGGGAAAGGTTTAACCCGACCTAGCCATTGTCTAGTAAAAAGCATGTTACATTATGAAAGCAAGACTGTCCCTTGCAACACCTGACATTATCGAGAAAGCTGAAACCTAGACAAAATGTAACCTTCCTGTTGTTGTTTGCCCAAAGACAGTGCAAACTAATTTATAAAATGGCCAAAGTAAGATTAACACTTTGGAGCAACCATAATAACACACTTAAACATCACTTGAATGTTTGCAAAGCTCCTTGCGCACATTACTTTATTTGATACTCATAGCAATCACAATGATCTTGTGAGGAAGATACTATTATTCCCATTTTTAAGAAGAGAAAACTGAGGCTGACAAAAAAAAAAGTTAGGTAACTTGCCCAGAGTCACATAGCTAGTAAGTGGATGGTTAGTGCCTGCGGAGGGATTTGAACCCAGATAAGTGGTAGATAGAGGGCTGGCCTTAGAGTTAGGGGGACCTGAAATGAGATCCTACCTTTAACACACAGAACAGATGACCACGGACAAATCACTTAACCTTTGAGTTCCTTCTCTTTCCCCAGCCACTTTCTAAGACTATAAACTTCAAGAAAGTTCCATTATGAAAATTCCCAACACGCATGAAATCACAGGCCTGGTCCAAAAAAAAAAAAAAACCAAATCAAAAGATGGATGGATTCCAGTAAGTGTTAGAATACAATATGTATACATGAAAGAAAAATTATCAAAGCTTTTTGGCACTAAGGAGTTGATGGTGAGCAAAACAGATAGAAGTGATAAGCTGAAATTGATGTGGCATGAGCGCCTCAAAGAAATCTATGCTATCGTGTACTACCTGTAAGATCTCAGGCAATTCATGTACCCTCTCTGTGACTCAATTTCTTCCTCTGTAAAATGAAGGGGTTGCATTGGATATCCTCTAAGGATAGCACTCATGCATGGAATTTACTTCTTTCCAGCTCTGCCTAAGTCTTCTCTTCCATCAAGCTCTAGCTAAATGCCAGCTCCTCCATAATAGTCCATTAATAGAACTATTAACTCCATGTTGGGAAATCTTTCTTTCATGTGTGATGGCAGAACTGGCCAATAAGGACCCAGTTCTGAGAGCATGCTCTGCATAACCCACCAGAAAAGACAAAGTCAAGCGTCTCTCAAGACTGAGCCCTCACTGGCCAGTCATTGGCCAGTCTCCCCCTTATGTTTGTTTAGAATACCCTCATTCCATCTCTACCCATGGAAATTTTACCCTTCCATTAGTCAATTGCTGGCACAAATCTCACCTCCTCTAGGGAACTTTTCTTGATTTTCCAGTTGGGAGTGATCACTTCCTCTTCTGTTCTCTCAAAGTAGTTTGTACTTCCTTCATGCATGTCACAGAATCCCAGGATCACAGACCTTGAGACTTGGAAGAGACCTCAAAGTTCTGGAAGGAATCTCCTGCTATATTAAACTCAACAAGTGATACCTCACTCTACTTTGCATTAGTTATTTATGTAAATTTTGTCTTCCTTGGAAGCCCCCATGGACAGGGACTGTGTCTAACCATACACCTTTCAACACCAGCACTGTGCCTTGAACGTGTTAGAGAACCAACAAATCTGTGTTGAATTGAATTATTTAATCTCAGCCCGCAGCCTTTGCGTCTTCATGATCATTTAAATTTTACTTTCACAAGCTCTGTGTCTTTTTTTAACGTGTTGTAACTACATATAGCATCTATTCCAGGCTTTGATTCACCATGGTTTCCTGTAGGGGGGAAATAATGTTTTCCATTTTGTTTCTAGTTATCCTTACTGGCAGCAGGAAGTAGTGGGCGGAGAACAAACTTCTGAGCCAGGACGACTTGGGTTCAAGTCTTACTTCTGACACATACTGGCTGTGTGACCTTCGGCAAGTCACTTAACTTCTTGGTGCTATAGGCAACACTCTAAGACTTCACTTTCAAAGGGAGCTTCCCCAACAGGGAGTTCCCTAGGCCAATAAAATCACAATTTCCATTCCTTTCCCTATCCTTCCCAATAAGGTCCTCTACTGAGGGGAGCCCATTTAGCATAATGAATAGGTACATGAGTTATCTGGGGAATTTGGAATTTCTGTAATGCTTTCAAAAAAGACTGAGCCAAAAACATTTCCAGAATCTCTTTATGTTCTCTTTTTCATCCTGAACTTATCTTTGGCAACACGATCACACTTAGTCACTAGCTGGCCTCCGCCTTTCATACATGTAAGAAAGTTCCTTATTATTGGCAACCATGATGCCTGTTACCATTGCTTAAACACAAATGGAAGGACAAGCTACTTCCCCAGGACATAAGACATATTAATTATGCAACTCTTCAAACAAAAATTGGATTAGTAATTCCAAGATAGTCACCAAAGCATGAATAGCACTTTGATTGCAAAGGAAGTATGAGCAAAAATTATGGTGATAGTAACTGATTATCTTCACAGTACCTTAAAGTTTGCAAAGTGTTTTACATACATCATCTCATTGCTGCCAAAAACCACCCTATGAAGTAGGTACTATAGGTATTAATTATCTCCATTTTTTAGGCACAAAGAGGTCAATGACTTACCCACGTGGCCATATAGCTATAAAGCTCAAAGGCAGGATTTGAAGCCCAGTCTCAACCACTTCATTTCACTGACAGTCACCTACTTGCCCATATACGTCAATAACATGAGGATTTTACTTATGCCCCTAGCCAAGTATGGCTTTTGCATTGGTCATGGAAATGCAGATATTATTTCCCCTCTTCAGTGGAGGCAATGTGGCACAGTCATCTTTGTGATTTGTGCACTGTACTTAAAGATTTAACCAAGGGATTTATTTGGTCCCATTACAGGGGCTGGTTGAGGGACAGTGTTCCAAAATAGAAAGAGGGTGACCCTTAGAGTTAGGAAAATGCAGTACATACTGACTGTGTGACTATGGGAAAGTCATTTAACCTCTCAGTGCCTGGGACAAAGGGTAGCTAGGTGGCACAGTGAATAGAGCACCAGACCTGGAGTCTGGAAGATCTGAGTTCAAATCATCCTCAGTCACTTACTAGCCATGTGACCCTGGGCAAGTCCCTTGACCCTGTTTGTCTGTTTCTTCATCTATAAGATGAGCTGGAGAAGGAAATGGCAAACCATTCCAGCATCTTTGCTTAAATAAAGAAAATCCCAAAAGGGGTCACAAAGAGTTGAACACAACTGAAAATGACTAAACGACGAGAAGCCTGGATCAAATCTCTGACTTTATTTCCCACCCAGCTACACTCCTCTGTACTCCTCTATCATGTCTCAGGAACTTCCTCATCACTACAAGATCCTTTCAGTCCTGGAACTCATACCTCATCAGTACCTTCTGCCTCTGGGACCCCTCTGATTGGAGGGCGGAGAGCTCCTCCCAGAACCTCCACTGAAGGAGGGCACTCATGCCAGCCTTCTCTTCATTTCTCACTGGTCTGTAATTTCCATCATGCCCCCAAGGTGGGTGCCTTCCCTCCCTGTGCACCTTTTCTCCCACTCCCCTTTTTAGCTTTTTTTTGGTGTGTATTGTCTTTCCCTATTAGACTGTAAGCTCCTTGAGGGCAGGAACTCTCCCTGTATTCCCTACACTTAGCACAGCGCCTGGCACATAGCTGGTATTTATAAATTTTATTGACTATAAAGTTTTCAACAAATTGACAATTTGTATCTATGCATCAGTGGAGGGAGTTTACATACTCTAAGCTCCTTATAATGATGAAATTATAGGTCTGGACCCCCAAAGAAACAAAATTATGCTAGTATGTAAAGAGTTCTGTTGGGAGAAACTTATACCATTTGCCCTGTAGTTGTCTTCTACAGTTCTCTAGGCTTTACCATCTGCCCTGCTTCTTCTTCTTCCAGACCCCTAGAAGGGTCATCTGGTTTACTTGATATAACCTAAAGACACCTGGGCCTTTGCCATCCATCCCTCTACTGCACCTTTAGGACTTTCAAGATATCATATCCACAGTGGGTAAAACATCTTTCATATATTCTCTCCCCTAATCAGAGTATAAGCTCCTTGAGAGCAGGACTTGTCTTGCTTTTTCTACTTATATCCCTATGCTTACCACCCACGGTGCTTGGCACAGAGCAACAATAAATGTGTTTTATTCATTTGTAAATGTCACTGCCGGGGGAAACAATGGTGAGAGTTTTAGATGCAGGAGAAAACACGAAGCCTATTTCATGTAACAAAGGGAGACAAACCCAACTACATCTCTTCACTACTACTCTTTCATTAACTACCTCTCCCAAGGGTTGTAAGGCACCTTCAGACACTTTGATTGAACCATTAACACCTTGTTTAAGGTAGATACGCAAAATTTGACTTGCTTTAACATCTAATGGTAATTAGAGGACAGTTACTAAGGCCCTAAGGAAAGAATCTCTGGTCTAAGTCCTGGGAGAGAGGCTAAACAGAATGCTTTGCTCTCTAAGGCCAAGTTCATGGCGAAATCCAATATAAAGGCTTAGAAGGACAGCAGGAGAAGGGTGTGTAGCAACAATCCAAAGGTGGGAAAGCAGCAGGCAGAGAACACTTTGAATGGAAGCAATAGATGGTGGCAGAATGACAGCTGGTATCATGCAACTTTTCTACTTTGGAGAGAGCTCTTTTTATGGCCAACCATGTTTCCTTTTTGCTCTGCAATATTGGAATTACTATGCAGGTTTTAAACACCTGCAACATTTAATAGCAAAAATTGATGGCAATTACTGCGTGTTTTCCATGAGCAACTTCTACTTATTGATGATCGCCTGCTTGTGGCTCACAGACAGGTGCTGGGACATTTTGCCAGACGCCACTGCCCCGTAGCAAAGGCCTCTGCCACATTTGTCACCCTGCTAAATGGGTCATGAGAAAAAGTCACTGACAACTTTGGTTACCTTGGTAAAAGCCATTTTTTATAATGCTACCACTGCAAAAGAAATAGCTAACTGCTCGGTTGACAACAGCTAGTGTTGATTTTTGGATAGTGGACAAATTCCACTTGTAAAGACTCACAGAGGTAATGCCACTTCTGCCCCTCACTCCTCAATAAGTAGGGTGTCACAGTAATCACCCTTCTACTTCATAGCTATGAGATGTGGACACTGATGCAATCATCATGGCAGGTGGCCTCTTCAATTTAACAGGAGCAAGTAACACATACAATGGTAAAAAAAAGAAAGAAAGATAGCAGATAAATCCGAGTTCAGGAAAATAACAGTAATATCAGGGGAATGATATATATTATAAGACCATCACAATTTCAATGCATTAGTAATATTTCAGCAGGGCTGTAACTAGGGTGGAACAACTGAGGATATATCTTACGGCACCAAAATTCAAGATGGGGAAGGAGGGGACACTGGCAGCTGATACATTCCTTCAGGAGCATAGAAACAATGATGTTCGATACCAAGTTGACAAGAACAATTAATTAAAACTGGAAGCCATGCTAGATGGCACACTTCCTCTCTCAGCATTTCACCCCAAGTGCCTGGCCTCATTTGCTTTCCACTCCATAGCGGCCAGCCCAGATCCCTGTTCACAGGGGTTGGTGTTCTAGAGCAGTGTGGTGAGCCTGCAGCCTCGAGGCCACATATGACCCTTTAGATCCTCAAGTGAAACTCTTTGATGGAATCCAAATCCACAGAACAAATACCACACGTGGCCTCGAGGCCACAGGCTCCCCACACCCCTGTTCTAGAGCGTCTATTTCCTTTCCCCATTGGATGGTAACCCAGGGTCTCTTCCACAGCTGAATTTATCTTGGAAAGTTGATCTGAGGTTATGTCTCAGGCTGCCTTTCCTGGGCGCTTTTTGGGACACTTGCCCTGGGTGCCAAAGTTACTCACTACATCTCTGCTTTTCATAGATGGAAGTCGTTAAAATTCCAAAACAAAACAATGACTAGCATGAGCTTCATGGCATGCAACATCTGTGGGATCTCATGATAACAACAACAACAACTACGTAGCACTCTAAGGTTCCCAAAGCACTTTACCTATATTATCTCGTATGATCCTCATAACAAATCTTCGAGGTAGGAGCCATTATTATCCCCATTTTACAAATGAGAAAACTGAGGCTGAAAGCAATCAAGCAACTTGACCAGGGCTACACAGGTAGTAGGTATCTGAGGCAGAACTCAGGTCTTTCTGACTCCAAGTTTAGTGTTTGAGTCAGTAGGCACCTAGCTGTCTACAGTACAATAGTTCTCTAATTTGTGCTTCTGTGAGCACAAATAACAGGCTTTTATTACTGAGTATGGGGGGTGAAAGGTGTTCCACATGGGGCATGTCATGCTACAACATGGGCCAACTGTTTGTACACTGGGTCAATTGATAAAAGCCATGTCTAAGAGAATGGCAAAAAAAATAAAACAAACCACAAACAAAATCTTCAGTGTTCCAGTAACATGTCTCTAAGCTGCTCCATTCATCAGGGCTGGATTGCTTTCACATCAAAAGAGGCACCCGTGAGATTCAGCCATTTCCATTGATGGCTCAGTTAAAACAGTTTGAAACAGGAACAGAAACATTAACTCCTGGTACCCCAGCCACTCTGCTCTAGCCCCTAGGAACCATGTCAACCCTCAATAGAGATTACCAGCTACTGGACACTTGATGACACGTGGCATTTGTGAAACTCTTAATTTGTACACAGAAGCCGTCTACTGTTAAAAACCATCCCACGCACTTATCAATAAGACATCTCAGCTACGATTATACTTTTCCTACCCTTGATCATGGGATACAAAGTGGAATTGAAAACTGTCTGGAGTGCATTAAATCAGCCCTGTGGCAGTGTCACGGGAATGATTTATTTCATCTTGACGGAGTCTTCGGTTTCCGGACGAGTGGAGCTGAGCCCAGCGGCAGGCAGGTGCGTCACTCCATGAGGTAAGCTGGGATGTGAGCTGGTTGAAAGCAGGAGAGGCAACTGAGAGATATTCTCTGACCCTGAAAATTGCTGCCTTCCCTGAAATGGGGAAGTGAGTTTCATTAAGCTGATGCACAGATTCTATCGGGCTTTTTTTGTGTGGAGTGGCTTATTGGAAATGGGACCGAAATGAAATCTGAGATGGGTAAATCTATGCCTAAAAGGGTGAAGGGTAAATGGCAGCTTTGTTGTCCTAAATGCAATGATTAAGAACTTTTGTTAAGAGGAAAAAATTGACCCATTCAATGCTTTCATTTGATTGATTTTCTGTTCTTAAAAGTCCTTTCATCGGTTCATTTGAAGGTGTCTCCTTCCTTTCTTATCACTACCATTGTTGCCATCTAAATTAGGCTGCTTATTTCCATCTAGCTATTTACCTGGATGTATATGATTTTATTGTTATTAAATTTGAATTTATTTAATTAAAAACATACTCCACATGGTAAATTTATCTTTTAAAGTGTCCTACCATATGGGGTAAAATTATTTTTCCAAGGCAATAAGAAACCATTCAAAGAAAACACTTTATCCAATGTATATAGTTCACTGCTATTGTCTAGGAAAGCTCACAGGAAAACCACAGGTTTCCAGATGGGGAAAATCCTAGAGATTCCTGAATCCAACCCCCTAATTTTACATAAAGGAAACTGAAGTCCACAAAGAAGCAAAGACTTGCCCACAATCATTCAGTTAGGTAAATGGCAGAACCAGGATTTGAATTCATGTCTTCTGGCTCCAAATTCCCAGTGCAGTTTCCACTATACCATAATTGCTCACTCATATTCTATTCTTGGAAAGTGGATTCTCATTTTAAAATCATGATTAATATTTATTCACCATTTGGTGCTTATAGCCATAACTAGAATTGAAATAGCAAAGCAATTTGCAAACATTACCTCATTTGAACCTTGCAGAAATCTTAGGAAGTAAAGGGAATTATCACCATTTTTCAAAGGAGGAAACTGAAGCTGAAAGAGAAGGGACTTGTCTATAGTCACAGAATGTAGTGGATAGAGCAGTAGACTTGGAGCCAGGCAGACTCGAGTTTGGATTATTCCTCAGTCATTTAATAGCTATGTGAACCTGGACAAGTTTTCTAACTGCTCTCAGCCTCAGTTTCCCCATCTATGAAATGGGAATAATAATAGCACTTAACCTCACAGGTTGTTTCCAAGGTTAAGTGAGATATTATAGGCAAAGCACTCTGCAAAACTTTAAACATTATATAAAAATTAGCTATTAAGAATAGGAAATAGATTGGCTAAAATGATAGAAGGGGAGAACGTCAAAGGTTGGGGCGATGTGGAAAAACTGGAACATGAATTCATTGTTGGTGGAATTGTGAACAGGTACAACTATTTCAGAAAGCAACCTGGAATTATGCCTAAAGAGTTATTAAACTACCTATACTCTTTGGCCCAGCAATATCACTATGTGGTCTGTTTTAGAAGATAATTAAGGAAAAAGGAAAAGAACCTATATATTTGAAAATGTTTATAGCAGCTCCCTTTGTGGTGGCAAAGAACTGGAAATTGCAGGGATGCCCATCAATCGGGGAATGGCTGAACAAGTAAGTGGTATATGATTGTGATGGAATAGTACTGTGCTGTAATAAATGATGAGCTTGATGACTTTAGAAAAACATGGAAAGGCTTGCACAAAATAATGAAGAATGAAATGAGCAGAACCAAAAGAGCATTGTATACAGTAACAGCAATATTGTTTTAAGAATGACTTTGAGCAAATAAGTTATTTTGTCTATTATAAATACCCAAGTTAACTATAAAAGACATATGAAGAAAGATGCTACCTGCATCCAGAGAAAGAACTGATAAATAGAAGTATGCACAGAATAATTTTATATATATATATTATATAGATACCTATATACCATATATATTTACATACATACATACACACACACACACACACACACACACACACATATATATATATATGCCTATTTGTGTCTAATGGTAGCCAACTCCAGAGTGGGGAGGAAGAAAGAAAAAAAGAAATTTACATGATAATTTTGTTGTATATTTGAAAGGAATAGAAAGCTGTGGACAGTAAACTTGCAGTTTCATAGGCATTCATCTTTTTTATCATACTATATTATGGAAATATTTGTTTTATTCCATAAACTAAAAAGAGAATAATAAAAAGAAAAATATAGATGACCTTAAAAATAAAAAAGAAATAAAAAGAATAGGAAATAGGCTATGCACATAGAAAGCATCTATTAAGTCCTTACTATGTGGCTGCTACATTAACCCAGGTGTCACATAACTTTAGTCCTGCATTTGTTTTTTCACACTATCCTATTCCAATTCTGGAGACAGTCTCTACCGTCATCTAATTTTTTTTTCACAAAATCATAGAAAAAGGAAGGGCAAGGGTGTTTAGTTAATCTAAAAATAATTGACTCTGGGTAGGCTATCTGCTCTATGACCTAACCACTGAGGACTAAAAGTGGATGAAATGAGTACACAGTATTCAATAGGATGAGAAAACAAATAGAGGAGATTTGAGGCCAAGGAAGGGTAAAGCACAGGGGTAGTGAATGGAGTAATAGGGCAATGGAAAGATCCTTTCTAGGATCAAAGGTAATATTGATTTGATTATTGTTCCCAGAGTAAGAGGTAGTAAGAAGTCAAGGGGCAGGATATAATTGTATGGTATGGTTGGGTGGCTGAAATTGGTTGTGACTGTTGGGACTCTACTCTTTATATGCTGATGAAATTCATGCAGTTTAACCCCAGTTCTGAGTAGTGATAGAGAACAGTTGGTTACAATTCTCTAGATAACTCCTATCTTTCCTGGGATGAAAAGTGAAGTAAACCCTCTGCTTTGTTTTCTTCCTGACTTGGATTCCCTTGAATGAAAACAGTCCATCCTCCGAAGTCGAAGCATTATTTAACAGTTTATTCAATTACTTTTATTCTAGCCCAGGGCTGGGGAGTCTGAAATCTCGAGGCCACATGGGGCCCCCTAGGTCCTTTAGTGCTCATTACTGAATCCAGATTCAATCAAAGGGCCACACTTGAGGACCTAGAGGGCTGCATGTGGCCTCGAGGGTGCCGGTTCCCCACCCTTGTAATTTAGCCATTAACCCCACTTAATTTACCCAAGACCTACATAGTTAATTTGCTAATTATTGCATGTTTGGCTATGGACAGCGCTGCAGCAACTGGAAGGCTGAGAACTCAGAGGCACACACAAACGATTACTCTTTCTAAATTGGTCAAAACCAAATCAATAGGCTCTACATTTGTTCAAGGGAACGTGAAAATGAGCAGACCTTACTTCTTACTACTCCCTCACATCTATGGCACTTGCACTGATCTTTTCTAAGCATCTGGTACCAGAATCTAGAATCTTTATTTTTAAAGAATGGCAGCCCTTTAAATAGTTTAAGTTGTGCTTGCTATGGTCTTGCAGAGATAAACGTTAGCAAAGGTTATTACTTGTGGCCCAAGGACAAGAACACAAAATGAAGCAGATTCTTTCTATGTCAGATTTAGGCTGAATAAAACAGCTTTCAAGAACATATAGTGCTTCTCCCCTAGGCACCCAATAAATATGTTATAAAGTTTAGAAAAGAGGAGAACTTACTCTACCCATAGGGTCAAGGGTTCTATTAGTTCCATTATGGGACCATCTGAAGATAAACTCTATTGCCAAAAGCCTATACCTCTTTGCAAAATAATAGATCAATGGATCTCATTCAATGTGACAAATGGATTGTTAAGCTGAACCCAAATATCGCTTTCTCACATTCCGTGAACAGGCTAGATAATCATTTCACTGAAGTGTTTTCATTAAGGGAGTTAACTGTGAGACTGAGACCTGGAACAAAACTGATATCTCAGATTCCAAACCTGTTCTTTCCCACCCCCATTCCCTCTATCCCTCACCAGGCTGTGTCTAGTCTACATTTCTCATTCAAACTGCATAGAAAAATTGGAGATTCAATTCTATTAAACAAATAATTTTTAAATGCTTGTTGTGTACAAAAGAGAGTATTGTACTAGGTATCAGGTGAGACACAAAGTTTAAATAAGGCTATCCCAACTGAGTTTATTGTCTAATAGGGTGAAATGAAATGTGCACAAATAGCTTTTTTGGGGAAGATGGAGGTGGGACCTGTGATTTCATTAGTATGGGGATATCCTGGTATGGAAACTTCCTTCAAAGATGCAGACTGGCAACTCCTTGGTAACTTATAGGCTTACAACGTTGCCTGGGGATATTGAGAAGTGACTTGCCCATGATCACATAGCTATATGAATCAGAGATAGGCCCTAAACCTAGGTTTTATTGATTCTGAGACTGGCCCTTTATCCGTTACTCTAGGCTACCCATGCTGTCTCTCAGATAAATGATTATAACACAAAATAATACATAATAAGTTTGAAAAAGAGATGTCACTGAAATACTGTGTTTGCTCCAAAAAGGAAGGAGGTCATTAATGACTGAGTGGAAGGCTACTTTGAGGAGTGACACCTGTTGGGCTCTTTAAAGATGGGTAGGATTTCAACAGGGAGTAAGAAACAGGAAGGAGAACCAAGGCATAAGGAACAGCCTAAGCCTAGGGAAAGCTCAGGAGGTGCAGAAGAGGTAAATTGTCCAGTTTGGCTAGGATAGAGGATATTGGCAGAGAATAGTATAAGGTAAAGGACCTCATTGTATTGCTTAAATCTATGGGAGAACACTGAGTACCATGCTAGGAAGGTAACACTACAAAAGTTTTCTGGGAATGAAACAATGACCACAACTCTTTTTCAAACTGTGTCTCCATGGTGAGCTAAAGATGGATAGACATGCTCCAGACATAGAGGAAGGCATTTTCAAGATTAAAGCTGATTAAAGCAAAGCAGACATCATTCACTGTCAATATTGAAGAAACAGGCTGACAGAACCTGCTGGTTTGTCATTATCAGGAATGAGCTGGTTGAGTTTATATGAAAACAATGCTTTCCAAGAAAGAGAAGCTAAAAGACAAATGAGCTTACTTACCTCCTATCTTGAAGACTTGGTGCATTATTATGCTTAGAAGAGGCTGTATGGAATAGTGGTAAACCGTTGGCTTATAGTCAGAAGACTAGGGTTTGAGAGATAGAGCCAAGATGGCAGAGTACAGCCTGCAACCCAGCTGAACTCTCCCAACATTCTCCTCCAAACAACTTTAAAATAACTCCTCAAATCAAACTTTGGAGTGACAGAGCCAACAAAAGCTCATAGTGAGACATTTTTTCCAGCCTAAGACAACTTAGGAGATCAACAGGAGAGGTCTATGATACCTTGGAGGGGAGGGCACCAGTGGAAGACCATGGAGCAGTTTTGGGAGCTCTCAGCTCAGATATGGTAATGGAGCTAAACACCTACTCAGAAAGAGATCACAGGGGACTCTTTGCTGGCACTAGGTGCAGCTGGCACTGATTTGGCAACTTTACTGTCCACATACATTTTGGAGTCACAATTCTAGGTCAGCAAGGAGTGCTTGAGGTTGGTCACAAGGGAGCAGGGACCCTGGTCACAGTTCCAAGGTAGAGAGGAGCATTAGCACCTGTGGCTGCAGGAGAACATGAAATCTGGTCACAATTACAGGGCAAAGAAGAATGATAGCACTTGCAGCTGCAGGGGAGCAGGGGCCCTTCCTGGTAAAGACTGGAGTACAGACCAGGAGAACAGTGACCACACCTCTTCCTGGATCACACCATTTTGGAAGCATAAAAAAATTGCAGACCCCTAGAACTAGCTCTAAAAACAGCAACACAAAAAAATCTGAAGCTTGGGACAGTGCCTCCCCACTCCAAGGTGAGTAGAGCCTAATTTTAACATAGAAGTTCAAAGTGAAGAAATGGGCTGGGAAAACGAGCAAACAATAACAACAACAGAAAAAGGACTTGCTCATAAAAAGCTACTATGGTGCCCAGGGAAGACCAAGACGTAAACTCAGAAGAAAACAACAATGTGAAAGCAACTACAAGTAAAGCCACAAGGAAAATGCTAATTGGACCCAAGGCCAGCAAGAATTCCTGGGAGAGTCAAACAAAGAGATAGGAGTGGCAGAGGAAAAACTGGGAAAAGAAATTAAAATAATGCAAGAAAATTATTAACAGCTTGGTAAAAGAGACACAAAAATACTGAAGAAAATAATACCTTAAAAAATAGAACTGGCCTAATAATAAAAGAAGCACAAAAATTCACTGAAGAAAAGAAGTCCTTAAAAAGTGGTATTGGAAGATCAGGGTTCCGTGAAGCAAGGATGCCCATTATCACCCCTATTATTTAATATTGTACTAGAAAAGTTAGCTATATCAATAAGAGAAGAAAAAGAAATGGAAGGAATTAGAACAGGCAATGAAGGAACAAAACTATCACTCTTTGCAGATGATATGATGTTATACTTAGAGAATCCTAGAGAATCAACTAAAAAAGTACGTAAACTAATTAACAACTTTAGCAAAGCTGAAGGACATAAAATAAACCCACACAAATTGTTGGCATTTCTATATATTACCAACAAAGCCCAGCAGCAAGAGATAGAAAGAGAAATTCCATTTAAAATAACTGCAGACAATATAAAATATCTGGGAATCTACCTGCTAAGACAAACCTGGGAATGATATGAATATAATTACAAAACACTTTCCACACAAATAAAGTCAGATCTAAACAAATGGAAAAACAGCAATTGCTCATGGCTAAGTCAAGCCAATGTAATAAAAATGACAATTCTACCTAAATTAATTTACTTATTCAGTGGCATACCAATCAAATTACCAAAAAACTATTTTATAGAACTGGAAAAAATAATAACAAAAATGTCAAGAATATCAAGGAAACTAATGAAAAAATGCAAAGGAAGGTGGCCTAACTGGACCTGATCTCAAACTATATTATAAAGCAGCAATCATCAAAACTATCTGATACTGGCTAAGAAATAGAGTGGTGGATTAGTGGAATAGATTAGGTACATAAGACAGTAGTAAATGATCATAGTAATCTAGTGTTTGGTAAACCCAAAGACCCCAGCTTCTGAGATAAGAACTCATTACTTGACAAAACTCTGGGAAAACTGGAAAACAGTGTGGTTGAAACTAGGTAGAAACATCTTATGGCATATATCAAGAGAAGGTCAAAATGGGTAGATGATTTAGACATAAAGGGTGATACCATAAGCAAATTAGGAGAGCAAGGAATAGTTTATCTGTCAGATCTATGGAGAAAGGAAGAATTTGTTTTTAACCAAACAAGGGATAGAGAATATTATGAGGTGTAAAATGGATAATTTTTATTATATTGAATTAAAAAGTTTCTACACAAACAAAATCAATGTAATCAAGATTAGAAGGAAAGCAGAAAGCTGGGAAACAATTTTTAGTGCAAGTGTCTCTGATAAAGGCCTCATTTCCCAAATATATAGAGAACTGAGTCAAATTTTCAAGAATACAAGTCATTCCCCAACTGATAAATGGTCAAAAGATATGAACAGGCAGTTTTTAAAAGACAAAATCAAAGCAATCTATAATCATATGAAAAAAATGCTCTAAATCACTATTGATTAGAGAAATGCAAATTAAAACAACTCTGAAAAAACCTCACACCTATCAGAAATGATAAATGTTGAAGGGGATGAGGGAAAATTAAGTACACTAATAAATTGTTGGTTGAATTGTAAACTGGCCCAACTTTTCCGGAGAGCAATTTGGAACTATGCCCAAAGGGCTATCAACCTGTGCATACCCTTTGACCCAGAAATACCACTACTAGGTCTGTACCCCAAAGAGATCAAAGAAAAAGGAAAAGAACTTTAATGTACAAAAATATTTGTAGCAGCTCTTTTTGTGGTAGCAAAGAATTGGATATCAAAAGGATGCCCATTAATTGAGGAATGACTGAACAAACTGTGGCATTTGATTGTGATGGGGTACCATCATGCTATAAAAAATGAAGAGAGGGGTGGTTTCCTGATGCAAAATGAAGTGAGAACTACTGGGAGCTCATTGTGCACGGTAACAACAATAATGATCAGCTGTGAAAGACTTGGCTAGTTTAATCAATATAATGATCCAAGACAATTCCAAAGGACTTATGACCAAAAAAAAAATGCTATTTTCCTTCAGAAAGAGAACTAATGAACTGAGCGCAAGTTGATGTATAATTTTCTTGCTTTCTTTACAATACGAAGGTAGGTCCTCCAGACAATGTCACTGGATTCTAATGTGCACTTGAAATAACTGCTTGATCAGAGGCAGAGAGAAAATTACCAGACAAACCACTTGCTATTTTTCACTCACGTCCTCTTTTATCTCACCACATCATCCTCCACACTGAGGAGTGTATTACGCAAATGATTTTTTGTGTGTTTTTTAGTACTAGTAATTTTGTCTTAGCATTTTTAGCATTTCAAAAATGCTTTTATTCTGATGCAAAATATGTATGATCTCTATATACAAATATAAATTATAATGAGATTTCATCATCACAAATTCATCTACAGCAAAGACAGCCCTGGGCAAAATTTTGGATTATGGCTTGCTCCACTATCTCAGTCTCTTCTTCCTGCATTCTTTTCTCTACTTCCTTATCAACTACCACTCCACCCCTCCTCCCCCATTCATCTTTCCAGGCATCAAATGCCCTTTTTGTCTCCTTTCAAATCTTAGTCTCTTCAGATTGGAGACATTTGCCTCCCTCGGAGATACTTGCATATTAAGTTTTGTCCATCACAGTCTAAAGCAGTTATTCCCAAAGTGTGACTGGGGACTCCCAAGACCCTTCAGGCAGTTGCTGGAGCCAAATCTATTTTCATAATAATATTAATACATTATTTTTTTTAAGTTAAAATACTCCCTTTTATAACTATACATCTGTGTGGAGCCAGATTTTCTTCATATACTTCAATTAAAATAATATATTGCAAGAGACTGAATGCAGAACCAAATATGAAAATCCAGCTTTTTTTCTATTATGCCACATATTAAAGATATTTACAAATAAGTGTGAAACAATATCTCTCACCAGCTTTTTGTTTAAACATTTTTAAAAAATATTTTGTTCTGAAAAATAGTTATTTTCATGAATATATCATTTATGTCAATATGTAGTAAGTTTATTGTTATTTTTAAATTAATTAGTATTTTTAACATTTTAATTTTTAATTTCTAATATGGCAAATATCAATAGATATAATCCACATAAACAAAAGCTCTTTGTGTGTGAGGTGGGTTCCTCAATAATTTTTAAGAGTTTAAAGGTGGCCCAAGACCAAAAACAATACGAATCATTATTCTAAGAAATGCCACTATTTGTTGGGCAACCTTTTAATTTTTTTTTTCTTTTCCTATTCAGGAGGGTCTTCCTGGTGCCACTGAAATGCTAACATCTGGGCATCAGTTTACTCTTCTGATATCAATTGATCCATCAAGGAGCATACACTTATTAAGTACCTACTATGTGTCAGGCACTGTGCAACTCATTAGAGATACAAACCCAGCTTTCCCCCTCCCCCCCATGAAAAAAATCCCTGTCCTCAAGGAAATTACATTCTACAGGGAAGACAACATGAACTCATGTAATTATATACAGAATGAAGCTAGGAGCAGGGAGAGGATAAAGAAACCCATTGTAGAAGATGGTACTTGAGCTGTATCTTGAAAGGAGTGAGAAATTCTGTAAGGCAGGGGTAAGGAGAAGAGAGGACAGGAGATATATATCTATATGTCTATATAGATATAGATATGTAAGGAGAGAGATGAACACATGTGTATGTATATACATATACATATATACATACACGCATATATGTTTGTATGTGTGTATATATTTATACATATATACATATATATGCATAGGCATGGGAGTCAATAAAAGTAGTGCTGGGTGTGAGGAACAAAGAGGAGACCAATTTGGACAGACTGCAAAGTGTAGAAAGGGCAGTCCTATATAAATGAGGAGGGAAAGATAAGTTAAAAGCAAATTCTGAAGGGTTTTAAAAGCCAAACTTTTATATTTTATCTTAGAGGCAATAGGAAGTCAATGGAGCTTATTAGTCAGGGGTATGGCATGGTTAAGAAGGAAGGAGGGAAATAAGCATTTGTTAAGTTCCTACTATGTGCCAGGCATTTTATAAACATTATCTCACTTGATCCTCACAACAGTCCTGGGAGGTTGGGGCTACCCTGTTTTACAGGTGAGGAAACTGAGGCATGCACAGGCTAAGAAGTTTGCCCAGGTTCACACAATTATTAAGTGTCTGAAGTCAAATCTGTACTCGGGTCTTCTTGACTTCCGCCCTAATTCACTATCCGCTGTACCACCCTACTGTCCCTACTGTTATGTGCTTTGAAGGCCATCCCTCTCATTTTACAGATGCTTAGAATAGAGAAATAAACTTGCCCACAGGGTTCAAACCCACATCTTCTAGCTGCATATACAACATTTTCAGTAGAATCCTAAGGCTTTTTCTTTTCATTTCCTTTTTTTCCCGTTTGTGCCAGTTATTTTGATTAATATCATTGTGTCTGGCAATTGCAGGCTGGAAGGACCGGTCCTTGTCTTATTCTTCGTACACGGGAATACTCATTTTCTGTAGAATAACAAGGCATAGAGGTGGAAAGAGAAGGGACATTCCTCTATGTCAGTGTGGAGTCTAGGTTGTAACTCCAAAAGGTGTGTTATCAACAAATCTGAAGGTGGAGAGATGGGTTGATCTTATCCTCTCTTTAACAGCCAAGCTGAGGTTTGTCTCCAACACAACCACCTTACCTTATCTTTCAAACCTCTCTCATTCCATCTTCTCCTTCTGTAAAAACTCCCAATTGGCTTTCCCTTCAGAGCAGGGCATTAGCCTTGGGGGCAGTTTTAACCTAAACTAAGCAGCCACAGCATCTCTGCAGGTGACACTAGGAGAAATCTCCCCCTACCTGCAGAGCCCTCAGATCACCTCTTGGCTGCCTTACCTGCCCTCTTTGGAGGAGGGACTCTTCTCTTATGCCAATGACTGGAAAGTAAGAGTCACATCTTCTTCCTTTTCATTTTGTATGGACGAAGTCCTGGACAGATTCTGATCGGCATTGCAAGTGTCATTTCATGAGCTCTCCTTCCAAATCCAATCTTTTCCCAAACATCCTTGAAGGGCATCACTGTTCTCCTAGTCACCCAGGTTGGTAACCTGAGTGCCATCCTCTAACTCACCACCCTCTCTAACCCTCCATATTTAATCAGTTGCCAAATCATGTCATTTATACCTCTACTTCCACCCCTTGCTCCCACCCCTTTCTCTCTATTCACCCAGCTCCCCCTTATTTTCAGCACTTATCACCTCTCACTCAGACTACTTTGATAACTGCCTCTAATCCATTCTCCAAACAGTTGACAAAACTGATTTCCTAAAGTGTCACTCCTCTATTCAATAAACTGTAGCAGCTCCTTATTGATTCTTAGATCAACTGTTATTTCTTTATTTCATCTTTTAAAATTTCTATTTTGTGCATTTTTCCATATTATGCAATTATGGCTATATTAGTATATGTATGTAATTTAGATACTATTTATTTCATCCTTTCTAATTTCTATTTTTGTACAAGCTTTATAACATACATACTTAATTATTTTAATGGTGAATGTATATATTTTATAAGTAAATAAATACATACATATTGGGATACACACTCAAACAATTTCTACAGATATGAAAAACAATTTGGAGATCCTGCCTGTACGTGACCTTAGGCAAGTCTTTTATCCTCCTTAGTCCTCCATTTCCTCATCTGTAGGATGATGGGGGTTGAACCAGTTGGCACCTGACAGCAATTCTAGCTGTAAATCTATGCTCTTATGATTTCCACTTTATAAAACTAGCTAGATTTATGTCCTGCCTCTTCCCTAAACAACTTATTACTTGCTCCACGCAAACGTGGGTATGTCATTCTACTATTGCAGTTGCCGTTCAGTCCTTCCAGTTATATGTGACCCTTCAGGACCCCATTTTGGTTTTCTTGGCAAGGATACTGGAGTGGTTTGCCATTTCCTTCTCCAGCCTATTTTACAGATGAGGGACAGAGGCAAACAGGATTAAGTGACTTGCCCAGGGTCACACTGCTACTAAGGATCTGAGGTTGAATTTGAACTCAGGAAGATGAGTTTTCCTGACTCCAGGCCCAGTGCTGTATGCACTATGGCGCCACCTACCTGCCCCTCAGCTTTTCTTAAATGGCATACATGACTTGTCACAAAGTAACTGTGATACTGATTAAAATTATCTGTCTTTAAAGGTATGTTCATTTGCCTCTGAATTTCTCCACGTTCCTCACTAGCAGCTTCCCCACACTGGAGACAGCTTTACCCTAAGGCCGGCTCGGAGATCCAGTGAGTCCTTAGCACAGACAACCCTTTGATGAGAGGCCCCAGCCATACTTGCTTTACTCCCACCTCTGGATTTCTCTTCCTCCTCTACAGTGGCCTTGTTCCTTCTTTGTCATCCTCTCCACATCCCCAACTGTATTCCAAGTCCCCTTTATGTATTGTCTTACTGCATTAGAATATAAGCAATTTGAGAGTAAGGAGGGGAATGTCTTATTTGCTTATATTTGTATTTCCAGTACTTAGAACAGTGCTTGGCATATAGTAAGTGCTTAATAAAGGCCAGTTCTATGTCTCTGTCTCTCTGTCTCTGTCTCTCTCTGTCTGTCTCTCTCTCTCCCTGTCTATGTATCAATCTATCTACCTACCTACATCCTTTGCTACTTCTAAGAGGTGGAGGTCTATGGGTGTGGAATACTGCATAAAATATCAGACTTTTTTGGATATGTTGGTTATTTTTGCTGAACTTTTCCTTCTTCCTTTTAATTTCTTTATGATAAAGGATGTATCTCTGGCAAGAAGAAAGAACATACAATGAGAAATATAGGTGATATCAATATAAAGGGTAATAATAAAATTTTATTTTAAAAGAAAAATATGTACAGCTTTTAAAAAAAGTAATATTTTAAAGTATCCCCTAAGATAAATTGGGATAATACGTGTAAAATGTTTTATAAACTCTAATGTACCATATGAACGTCAGCTATTTCTGTTCCCTTACTCCCTTCATGCTATACCCTAGAAAACTGCCTATCTGCCATTCCCTGAATCCTAGACCTGACTTCAGTTTACTCTTCTGCAGAATAATGGAGGCTGTGCTCGTTTCTTATTTCTCATAGTATACTGTTTTTTAGAAAATGGATTGAAAAGCTTTGTTCCTTCCAAAATGGGTCACTACTATCCTGGGAAGAAAACAAAGCATGGAATTGGCAGAAGAATGAGGGTGTCTTATGACCAAGGTGAACTGGTCATTGACACCACAAGATCCCAAACCTCAGATCTTGTATTAGTTACTGTTGTTGTTGTTTTCGTTGTTCACTTGTTCAGTTATGACTTTTTTTATCTCAAGGCCCTTTTACAATTAAAACTTATTGAGAACCCCAAAAAGCTTTTGTTTATTTGAGTTGTATCTGTGGATATTTATCATATTAGAAATTTAAACCAATAAATTTTTTAAACAGTCATTATTTCACTTTATAATAACAATATACCCATTTATATATTATAACTGAGAGAATTTTATTAGCAGAAAGCTTTTGCTTCTAAAATTATTTGATCACCATCATTCATCACTATCATGGCAGCTTTATCACTTTAATGTTTGTGAAACATTTAAAATATTTTTACTTTACATTTACAACAGATAGATACATAGAGAGACAGACACATAGAAAAACAGATACTATTAGTATCTCTATTTTACATATAAGGAAACTGAGGCAAACCGGTTAAGTGACTTGCTCATGGTCACATAGCTAGTAGGTGTCTGAGACTGGATTTGAATCCAGATCTTCTCAACTCCAAGACCAGTCCCATCCTCACTACATCACCTAGCTGCCTACTTATCATCCATCATCCTAACACTTTTCTCATGAGGCAGATAGTATAAGTCATACTATCTTGCTTTTATCAGTGAAGAAACAGCACCTCTAAAAACGGTAAATGACTTGCCCCCAGCCACATAACTAGCTGATGGCAGATCTGGGACTCAAATACACACAAGTTTTCGTTTCCCAATTCTACTAACTTCATTTACCACTTCTTCTTCTTTTTTTTTTTTTAAGTCCAGCCATAAAGACACCCCAGAGGAAATAAAAAAGGTATCTTGATGTTCCAGACTTTGCATAAGCCTGAGTGAATCAGAAAAACTCCCACAGGTTTGTTTCCAGAACAGCCTTGGTATCCAAAGACAAAGTAGGCAGATTGCCTTGGTATTGATATCGGCTAAAAACAGAATGTCTGACTAAGCACCGACAAGATGAGTATTGCATAGCTACTTCCTTCCAGTTACAGGGTCAATTTTTAGTAATAAAAGATGCTGCATAACCTTGGGCTAATCATATAACTTCCTTGGATCTTCCTTTCCTATTCTATAAAATGAGGGGGGTCAACTAGAGGAATCAGTTATTTCCAGCTCTAATATTATTCTGTAATTCCATTTTTTCCCCTTCTGGCCATTTTTAGACTCTACAGAGTTTGTTACAGTGGTGGTTCATTCTATTAGGATATGTTTTTTAAAAAAGAATTCTTAGGATGAGGAATCTTGAGCTGGAAGGGATTTCCGGATAAAGTATTTATTAAGCACCTATTATTACGTGCTAGACATTGTGTCAAGGGCTGGGGATATAAATAAAAACAAATACAACAGCGGTCTACCCTCAGAGAGCTTATATTCTAATAAAGGAAGACAACAAATAAACGGTAACTGGAAAGGGGCTGGGAAAGGAAGAGAGAGTACCTGTTGGAAGCTAAGCTGATGAAGAGGAGGTAGAGAACTATAGAGAGTGAGTTGAGAGTAAAAGTGAGCATGATTGGAACATCTCATTAAATAGTAGTCTGGGTTAGGGACTCACCAATTAGATCACCAATTAGAAGGACTGGGAGTAAAGGGGACATGGAAGGCCACTGTAAAGAAAGTGGGGAATGCTGCAGAGTGAGCTGATTTAGGAGTGCCCACAAGCCATTGACTCCTACCCTACCATTTTACAAATGAGGCTTGGGGACCTTAAATGACTTGCCCAATAATAAACAACTAGTGAGCATCAGATATCGGATTTGAACTGAGATCCTCTAATCCTGGACCCAATAACTTTTCAACTGTACTATGGAGACTCAGAGACAATTTTGGTAATTTGTTGTTCAGTTGTTTCAGTTGTGTCCAACTCTTCATGACTCCATGTGGGTTATTCTTGGCAGAAATAATGGAGTGGTTTGCCATTTCCTTCTCCAGCTCATTTTCTCAGGTGAGGAAACTGAGGCAAGCAGGGTTCAGTGGCTTGCCCAGGGTCATACAACTAGTAAATGTCTGAGGCCAGACTTGAACTCAGGAAGATCAGTCTTCCTGACTCCAGGCCTGGTACTCTATCCATAGCTATCCCTATATTGGTGATAATAATTACAATTATTTGGCAATAATAATCATATAAATGTCAACTATTGTTGGGCTCAAGAGCCATGGATTTGAATGAATGAGGCCCCCAGATAGGAACCTAGCACCTAGGTGCAATTAAGAAGGGAATCATACACGGACATGATTCCATTCCAAATAAGAATAACACATTGAGGTTTGCAAAGTACTTTACACATCTATCTCACAACCCATAATTAATTAGAGATGAATATTTCATATAAATTAAAAGCATCCTGGCAAAGTAAATAGTCTAGAAGATCTTGTTCAAGATCTGCCTTTGACATACACTGGATGCATGAGCTGGGGCAAGTTATTCATCTCAGTTCTCCGAGGAAACCCTTTAAAGCTATAAGCTATAGCCTAGTTGATTGATCTATATTGGTGGAAGCACTTTCCTCTCTGGGAATTCTCTGTACTAATGAAATCACAGGGCCATTCCTTCCCCAACCGCCTTTCTATAGAAGCATAACAGTGTAGAACTGGATGGGATTTCAGAGGTTGACCAGTGCATTACTTACCCAAAGCGTGGATTCCCTCCACAAAACCCTTGAGAAGTGGTCATCCAGTTTTTGCTAAATAATAATTATACATATGCTATAGGGTGTGTGTGTGTGTGTGTGTGTGTGTGTGTGTGTGTGTTTCCTGAGCTCAAATCTGGCCTCATACATTTACTACCTGTGCGACCCTATTTTCCTATTTGCAAACCCTATTTGTCTCAGTTTCCCCATCTATAAAATGAGCTAGAGAAGGAAACAGCAAACCACTCCAGTATTTTTGCCAAGAAAACCCCAAATGGGGTCACAAAGAATCAGACCTGACCAAAACAAATGAACAATAACAAAATATTATAGTTTAAAGTCTTTAAAAAAACTTTAGGTACATTTTCTCACTTGGACCTCACTGCAACCCTATAAAGTAACTCAGGCATAGATAGTAGCTAATGCATAAATGCTTCTTGATTGACTGGTTCCTTTGCTAGCTATGTGTCCTTGGGAAAATTCTTTAATTTTTCTGGGTTTCATTTTCCTTATGACAAAATTATCTCTAATGTTCCTTTCAGCCCTGATATTCTATGATTTGTGGATAAGTACAAGTATGGAACTAAATGCTTTCCTCAAAATGAGCTAGGGATAGAAACTTCCTTCTTTGCTAATAAAAACCATTAAGAGAAAATAGAAAATAAAATTGAACAAAGTGCTTCTCGTTATTCAATATGGTAAGATGAGGTAGTAGTCTTATGGAACAACTGTGATAAACAAACTTAACCGTTCAGTTCCATTAACATGCTGAGAGAAGCAAAGGATGATAAACCTAGGAATATGCCATTTGGGCAAGGTTCATTGAATGCTTGTTTTGCCTAGAACTGGTTTATTGACCTGCTTAACGACGAGGAAACCTGTAATCATTTGGACTTTTTGCCTTTCTTTCACAGTCATGGGAGAGGTAAATTAAACATCTACTAATAACTGTTATTGAATAGTTAGAAACAACCAACAAGCCTTTAGTGAGACATGCACGCTCACAGTAATTAAGTAAAAGAAAGAAAAGCCAGGAATGGGAAATTGATCATTTGATGGAAAAACCCTTGCATATTTCAATTTTTTTTTAAATCTATTATTTCCTAGGCCTAACTCTCCCCTCTAGCAGGGCAGAGCACAAACTTTTTATTAGCTGGTTTCATGAGTTGCTGTGACCAAAAAGAATGTGATGAGCCTACCTGAACTTAGTTGTCCTCAGAGAGCACAGGTACAAGAGAGATGAAGAAGAAATGTTGTCTGCAGCTAGATGCTACTGAGAGTGAGGACAAGGGCCTCCAAAGCCTACCTAGTGTGGTATGAACATGGAAATAGTTTGGTGACCAGTAGCTACAGGAGACGCTAATATAGTTTGCAAACTCTATAGACTATTATTCTCAATTTTTATATACTCATTCCCAATAAGACAATGCTTGCTAGTTGATACATCAAAATTAAGACCCAAGGAGCTTAATGACATTACTTGCAGAAATGCTTCTCTAACATGTCTCTGTGAGCTTAAATGGACTGTTTCCTTTTCTTCTCCCACATATGAAAGGATAAAGGGGAATTTAATGTGCATTTGACTTAAAGTCTTCCTGGGAGACATGGGAGGCAATAGCCTTTGACTGTAAGCACAGATAACATTTGCTATCTCATTTACACACTTGTTAATAGCTTACTTTTCTGTTTCACCAAATGCCTTTTGCTTTAGTGTATCATCTGACTTGGTCTGAGAAAGACTTGTAGGGTAGGGGCTTGAAAGCTATGGATTTGAATAAATGAGGGCCCCAAACAGGAACCACGCATATAGCTGCAGTTAAGAAGGGAATCATACTTGGATATGATTCCATTCAACAGAAGAATAGGAAAATACAATACAGTGTCAAGATTTAATAAGACAAGCATTCCCTAAATCAATTCTGGGGACATCAAGAAAAATCTGGGGGTAGTATTTATAATCCAGGCTGGAGCCTCATAAGAGATGTCATAATTAAAGCACAGGAATCTATCATTTCTCTGAAACAAGAGTAAATATATCCACTATGATTTCACAAAGCACATCATGATTTGTAGACTAATTAACATCTCTGCTTAATGGAAGAGAAGCTACATTTCCATATGTTATACCAATTAAAGGTTTCAGAGAGAAGGAAGGGTGGTAAGAAAAAAAAAGCAGTTTGCTATTGCTAAGAAAAGGGATCCGAAGGAAATCTAAAGAGGGGGAGATAAATAACCAATCTCTTACAATTCATTTTTATTTGACTCTTAAGGGTTTAAAAGGCTAACTGAATTCAGGGAGCAATTTTGAAATGTATGGAATGAAATATATAATGAGGCTTCTCACCGTTATATTCTGCTGCTCTTTGAATAAATGAGGAAGAAAGAAGAGAGTGAGACAGAATGAATATGTCTTCATGCTCTGAACAACAAAGAATACCAATTCAACTTGTGACCTCAGGTAAGTCATTTCCTTTCTCTTGGACTCACCAGTTTCTTTATTTGTCAAATGAAGGATTTGGATTGAACGATCTCTAAACTTTCTTTCAGCTCTAAATCTCTATAATTCTATGACCCTGCAAAAGAAGGTAAAGTAAAACTGGTTCCTACTGGAAATAACAAAATTTGCAACCTTCACTCATGGAAAAAAAATTCGGTGGACTTGTGATTTTATTGATGTAGGGAACCCAGAAATGGAGAAACTCTCTACCAATGAAGATTGGCTCCTTCTCTGTGACTTGAGTATTCAAGTTGCTTAGAGCACTGAGACGTTAAGTTACTTGTCCAATTTCACACAGCTGGTTTAAGTCTGAATTAGAATTTCAACCCAGACCTTTCTGACTCAAGTACCTCCAATGTGGCAGTTTAAGAATTTCCCCCTCAGCACGGCAACGTTTTGATGTTGAAGAGAGTAGGAGAAAGAAACCAAATGATTTCTCTGTTCTTGTTTGCTATCTCAATAGACATATGTTGTTAGAGTCATTTTTCAGTCATGTCTGACTCTTTCTGACCCCATTTGGGCTTTTCTTGGCAAAGAGACTGGAGTGATTTGCCATTTCCTTCTCCAGCTCATTTTATGATAAGGAAGCTGAGACAAACAGGGGGAAGTGACTTGCCCAGGGTCACACGGCTAGTAAGTCTCTGAGGCCAGATTTGAACTCATGAAGATGAGTCTTCCTGATTCCAAGCCCAGTGGTCTATCCACTATGCCACCTTGCTGCCGTAGATAGACACAGACTCATACTTTAACTTCCATTTTTCATATAAATCAAGGTCCCTCTTCTTGCTACCACATACTCTCTATTTAACCATAAACATTCTAAATTACTATAGCCTTAACTTACAAATGGTCCTTTCTCTTAGCTAAGATCACAAGTACCCCTGAAATATAACTGTCTTTATCCAAAACATGTCTGTGAATGGTTACAGAGTGGAATGTTTCTTTTAAAATTCACTCTGTCCCATCCTTATGGAAAGGTATCTTAAATCTCTCTCACCCTCATTCCGAGTAACTGAAAGAAATTCATGTACGATGACCATCTTAACACCAGACCCTTATTGAAACTTAATTACCTCACCATGGCCTTGTACACAGTAGGGGCTTAACAAATTCTTGTTGGAAGAGGGATTGACTCTTTTAGGATTAAAAGAACTTTACAATAATATAATAGCATTGGGTTTTTCTATCTTTATCTATGAAACAATTTGCCTAGGGTTTTCCCAATTAGGATTGGCAAATGATCTTTGATTTTAATCTTACAGCAGAGGTACCTGTTTTTGTGTCATGAAACCCTCTGTCAGTGTATTGAGGCCTATGTACCCCTTTCTCAGAATAATGTTTCTAAATGCATAAAATAAAATTCATAGGATTGCAAAGGACAACAAAAATTAAAATAAATAAAGACACAATTTTTCCCTAACCAAAGTTTATAAATGCCCTGAAATTGATCCAAGGATCCCAAGTTAAGTAGATCTGCTTTAGACAGTTGCCTGGGGGCAGTAGAGTTTAAGTAATTTGCCCAGGATTTCAGTATTTATTAGGGGCAGGATGTGAATCCAAGGCTTCCTGACTCCCCAGGTCTCTCCTGGTCCACTCATCTACTTCCCCATTCCCAAGAGTAATAATAACAAAATTAATGAAATAATTATTCATTATGATAATAAAACAATAATTTTATAATAAGGTATAATTATTATAATGTGGTTATAATTATATTATGTAGCATATAATAATTATGTATTATAACATCAAAATTATTGTTTTATAACATAAAATTATAATATATATTATAAAATTGTAATTTTATGACATATAATTATGGCAATAGTATAAAAATTTAAATATATAAAATTATAATAAAAGAGGCTACATTCCAAAGATTTCTTTGACAGTGACTTCATTATCAGAGGTGATACAAAGCCAAGGATGATCACAGAATCATAGATTTAGATCTGGGAGGGACCTTACAGGCCAGCATATCTGTCTCTGACATTTTACAAATAAGGAACTGGAATCCAGACAGATTAACTGACTTTTCCAAAGTCACACAGATAGTAAGTAGCAGAGAAGTAACAGCACATCCTTTGATTCCAAATCCAGTATGCTTGTATTCAGTACCATCTGGTCTTCCATTCCAGGATGCCCTCTCCAAAACTGCACCAAATGTCTAAGATATACATCTGGAAGTCCTGGGGCAAAAGGCCTTTGAGCAGAAGCTAGAGGACTACTTATTGAGAATACAGGGCAGGGGCGATACATGCTTTGGGCAAGCGTGTGTTTGACCAGACTGCATAAAACATCTGTTCTTGAAGACGGCATCTGCTCTCTAAGAGATTCTAAGCGAGAGACAGGTTAACAAAAGGGCAGGTGATGGGGCACAGCCTGGCCTATGGTCAAGCAGGGGAGAGAAAAGAGATATTAGGACTGGATGAGGGTTTGGAATGAAGACTCCTGTCCTGGGCCAGGAGGGTTCCAGATTCTAAGAAGTTCATGACAATGGGACACCTTGGGACCCAGAAATTGGAGACATACTAGTTGGAATTATCACTTTTGACTCTCCTATTGTAATCACTTCAAACTTAAGCCTAGTTTTGCTGCAGAAGCATCTTCACAGAGTGATTTTAGATTCCCCCTCCCCTCGCCCTGCCAATTCCCCATGAGCAAAAACACACCAAAAAACAACCAATTCCCTGCCTGCCTATAGATGCCTGAAATTCCTCTAATAGAACATAAAGTATAAAGCATTTCATCCCCTAGTCACAGATAAAAGGCTTAAAATGTCAATGCCTGTTTGAAGTAATTCACTGGAAAGTGTGATCAGTCAATCAAGATGCATAAGTGACTTTTTTTTTTTAATAGGAGGAAAGGTTGATGAGAACAGGAGGGCTTTGGTTCCTGGCCAAGGGGCCACAGGGTTTAGAAAGGGAAGGCTGAAGACACAGGAGGCAAACTTTGCAAACTTCACAATTCTGCCTTGTATATTAAGAGGGACACAAATAGAAGCTGTGCAGTGAGGTTGTCTTATATCAAGCAGAATCAAGGCTATCTTCAAATGTAGGCTGCACCTCTAAAATAAGACCTCTTTTAAATGCTCTATTACATAACATATAATATATATGCACAATACAACTTCTCTATATACATTTACATAATATGCATGTATATATTCATACACACATACATATGCACATACATACATGTATATATAATGTATATGTACATTTACACAATATGTGTGTATATGTTCATACACACACATACATACACACACACATACATACATAGATACATATACATACACACACACACACATATATGAGTTTTCAGTTATCAGGACTTAAAACTGTACCAAGACTTTTGGGGCAAATTGTGAATGCATGTATGTATGCACGCATACATATATGTAGGTATATGTGTCTATGTTAATTTCTGTACTCTTTTGCTCTTTCCCACTGTACCCCATGAACCTCTTCATCCTGGAAGATCGCTTCTTCCCAGGAACTCATACCTTGGAAGAACCCTCTGCCTCTGGAATCCCTCCCTCTGACTGGAGGGGAAGGGCTCCTCCCAGACCTTCCATGTAAGGACCGAGCCCAGGCCAGCCTTCCCTTCATTTCCCACCAGGCTGTGCTCCTCTAGGGTTCTCCATCATGACTCTTGCCAGGTAAATTCTCCTCTGCCCCCACACACATTTCAGCTTCCTTCGACGTGCTGTCTTACCCATTGGGATATAAGGTCCTTGACAGTAGGGACTCTTTCTTTTTTGCTTGTATTTGTATTTCTAGTGATTAGCACAGTGCCTGGCACTGTTGCTTGTTGACTGACAGACCGACTGATTCTATGTGTCTAGACCTGAGATTTCATCCGTGAAGGGAACTCCCATTGTAGAAACTCCCTCCATTCATGCAGATTACAGCTTCTTTCGAATTTGCTGTCCCAGAGAAGTACTGGAGGGTTTTGAACCCAAGGTCACATAGCTAATACAGGTCAGAGGTAAACTTGAACCCACATCTTCATGATTGCAAGAACTGATTTTCATCCATCGCCAGGACATCTATTTAAGTATGTATTAATAATTACTATAAAAAAATAAATTTCTTCTACTTTAGTCCCTTAAGGAGTTGTTATTTCATTCCTCTGCCAAAGAAATCCTAACTCCTCCACAACTTGGTCTTTGAAAATTGTTGGAATGAAAAAATCATCCCCCAGTGGCCAATCTGTCTTAGCTAGATTGATCCTTAGACAACAGTTACATAATCCATCCCTGAGCTTGGTGAGTTGGACCTGCCAGTACTCGATCATTAGTGTCATAGCTTTTGAAAATCCAGGGGCACCGCCACAATATCTTTGATGAAGTATTGGAGAAGAACATAGCCTTGTAAAAGTATACCCATTGTCAAGATTGCTATTTTGAATATTTCTTTCAATTCAAATAAAGGCTTTATTCTTTTGCCACTACTCATCTTTTCTTTCTTAATACTTTTATTCACACGTTCTCTCTGTCTGCCTCTCCCTCTCCCACCCTCCCCTCTTCTAGGCTCTTTCTTTCTCTCTCTCTTTCCTTCTTCTCTATCTTCCCTTTTTCCTCTCCCCTCCCTCTCCTTTTCTTCCACCCTTCTTTCTCCTCTTTCTCTCTTTGCACTCCCTCTCCCACCTCTGCCTCTCCCTTCTGTACCTCCCTCTCCTTTTTCTCTCACCTCTCCTCTTCTGTTTCATTCTCCATCCTCTTCTCCCTCCCTTTCCTTCTCTCTATTCTTCTCCCTCTCCTTCCACCAACCTCTGTCTCTCTTCTTTCCCCTCCCCACCTATCATTTCATTGGTGTAGAGAGCTCTGAAAGAGAAATTTTCTCTGCTAATACAGAACTGAACCTTCTGATCTTAGATAGTTACCTGGGGTCACTGACAGATTTCATGACTGGCCCAGAATCCCACAATCAATATGTATCAGAGGCAAAACTGGAGCCCAAGTCATTCTTATTCTGAGGCTGACCCTTTGCTCACTATGCTAGTCAGCCTCCAGAAATAATAATAATAAATAATGAAGATAATGATAATGATAAACATAACAGCTCATATTTATATAGCACTTGACCACATAGTTAACAAAACTTTTTCCTCACAACAACCCAGTAATTTGCTGTTGTTTGCTGAAGTTACAGTGAGTCAACTACCTCTACTTACTTGAAACTTATGGTCTCAGATGGCTGCCTGGGGCACTGAGAGGGGAAGTCACTTGCCCAGGGCCACAAAGCCAGTCTGTGTCATGGGCAGGCTTGTAACCCAGGATTTCTGGATACCACGGCTGGCCCTTTAGCCATACCTATTATTCTCTTAACTGGGAGCATAATGAGAGACTATATCCAAGTTTTGTACAAACCAGATTTAGGGATGAAGATGGGGGAAGTGTGGCCTATATTCAGATTAATACAGTATTTTTGTTGTATGTAGCTGTGGGATTTCTGCAACTGCCTGTTTGCTTTTATAACAGCATTTGTTACAAAAGAACTTTGTTCCTAGGGCATTCATTAATGGAGGTATTGCCCTATCAAAGCAATAATTTACAAGATTGAAGCTCTGTAGGCAGCCCAGGGTACGCAGGCCAATAGCTCAAACTAGGGGATAAGGTGCGGAATTTTGAGATTTGTAGAAATAGCAGCACTTAGCACCTACCCAGCAAAGAATAATCTAGCTAAGATAATTTCATCGATTTAAAGAGCTCTGGATGAGAAACTTTCTCCACTGATGTACAACTGAACCTTCTAATCTTAGATAGTTACTGGGTTGAGCTAATGCCTCCCCTGTCCTGCATTATTTCTTCCTTGGTCCATGGGAAGCCTTTCCAAGCCTTGGCCTTGTGCTGGAGTCCTGCTGTCTCTGTCTCTCATACATGAGACAGTATATCCTTTCCCCCCAAAACCAAGGGCCTGATTCCTTCCACCTAGAGGCAGCTAGGTAGCAAAGTGGACATGGCATCAGGAAGACCAGGGTTCAAATCCTGCCACATTTACTAGCTATGTGACTATGGGCAAAGTTCTTAGCTTCTATTGGGACTTGGCTCCCTCATCTGTAAATTAGAGGAGGGGGGAGATCAGAACTTACCTAGTACTTTAGGGTTTTCAAAGCATTTTACATATGTTATCTCATTTGACCCTCACATGGTTGTTGTTTGGGTAAAATAAAATAACATATATAAAGTGTTTTGTAAAACTTGAGGTACTATATAAAGGCTAGCTATTATTTCCATCAGATTTTGAGTTGTGGTATGTGTCCCTGAGGCAGATATTCCTAGTTATGGCTCTGCCAGGCCAGTGATTATGAAAGAGAATGTTGGTAGTCAGAATCAGAGAGAGAGAGAGAGAGACAGAGAGAGACGCAGAGACAGAGAGAGACACAGAAAGAAAGAGAGAGTGAGAGAGACTGACAGACAGAGAGACAGAAGCACTTGGACCAACTAATCCTGCAAATTCACAGCATAAACCAGGGTTCCTTCCCCAATCCTTACTTCTCCATACCTAACCCTGGCTGCCTAGATCGTCCCAATTCACACATACTTGTTAATAATCTCTTATCATTCCAGGTCTCCCCTGGAATTTGTTTAGACCTGCCTTATCTGTTTTCTGCTTTCCTATGAATAATCAGGATGCTTAAACCTGAATTCAGGTTTACTGCCTTTGTCCTTTGCAGTTCCTTAACAATTTCTGTTCCTGATCGTTTACCCTTAACCACCCTCTACCACATACAGTTTTCAGTTCTCTGGTTTTTCATATGAATCCCCTTCCACAATCACACTCCTCTCCCTGCCTTCCCTTTGCCTTTATTTCTCTCCTCTTTTTCCCTCTCCTTTGCCTCCCTGCCAAGATGTTATTTAGTAATCACTAGAATTTATATAACATTTTAAGTTTTGCAAAGGCTTTTCTTGACAGAGATACTGGAGTGATTTGCCATTTCCTTCTCCAGCTCATTTGACAGATGAGGAAACTAAGGCAAAGAGAGTGAAGTGACTTGCCCAGGATCACACAATTAATAAGTATATGAAGCCAGATTTGAACTCAGAAAGGCCAGTGCTCTATCCACTGTGCCACCTAACTGCCCAAATAAGAAGCTAAGACCATGTAAAGAAATCAGAATTTCAATATCATTCTACCAGAATTTTAGTATATTCATGACAAACCAAGTAAATATTCTGAAGTACTTTGGTGTGACATGACTATCATACTCTTTTAGACCTGGAAAGAGCCTTAAATATTCCCAATCCAACTTTCATTTCATATGCCTTTAAAGTGGAAGTGTCTTGCCCAATGTCACATAGGTAATTAATAGCAGAGCTGGGCTTTGAACCTTGGTCTTTGGAATCTAAACTGAAAGGAATGTACAAAGGTGAATTAAAATGCTAGCCTGGGAGTCAGGAAGATCTTGGTTTAAATCTCACTTTGGACACTTAACTGTATAATCCTGGTCAAATCACTTAACTTTTCTGTGCCTCAGTTTCCTCATCTGTAAAATGAGATAGAGGATTGGAGGAGGTAAACTCTAAGCTTCTGTCCAACTCTAAATCTATGATCCCATGATTAAATCCAGCTATTCTTTATGTCATATCTAATCAAGCCACACCCATACTAATTTGTTCTATTTGAAAATCCTGCCCTTCTTTCCATCACAATCTTCCAAGATGAAGCCACCTTTTGAAATATCTTCACCTGGATATCACGTCTTGTGATCCTAAGGAACTCCCACTTGTAAATTAACTTCACCTATGTTTAAGCATTTATCTGGTGCTTATTATGAGTCAAGCACTGAGCTAGGCACTGGCAAGACAAAAACTAAAAACTGAAAGCAAAAGAACCAATTCCTGCCCTCAAGGTGCATACATTCTATTTGCGGGACAGAGATTATACTGCATGAGGCACTGTAATTTTACGAAAGAAAATGGATACAAATCCTTTAAGAAACTTACTCTCCTTGGAGAAAGCAAAGATTTCTCTGTGAACCTTCAATATTTGGTTATCTTAGGCTTGCAGTGAACATTTCGTTATTAATTTTTTTCTTTTTCTTTGGGGAGGAGGATATGAACAGGGACATCTCTACAGAGAGCATTATTTGTCACCATTTTTAGAACAGCTCATGGACCATTTTTAAGTCCCCTGGCTAGCTGTCATTAGTTGGAGCTTTTGTTTTGTAAATAGGGAAGTACTCAGAAGAATGTTTTGTTGGGTTTTTTTGGGGGGGACTGAAACATTAAAACTATCCTCCCCCCATAAAGTAGAATTTAAATATTTAGAAAGTATTTAAATACTTACTAATAAATAAATAGGGCTGCAGTACCAAAGAGAAGTAGGTACTAATAGTGACAGTATATAGGAAATAAGATTTTTAAAAAGTGGGGAATGTGGCATTGCTATTTGAACATTGAAAACCAGCTCTCACATGATACTTTAAACTTACAGTAAAATATGTAATATTAATTACATGATTCAGTATGAATTTTTGCCATTAAAATATTATTCAACTTTTATGAACTTAAACATTTATAATAGACAAAGGGACAATAATCTTTACCTTATTATGTTTTGGGGAGTTTGGTTATCTTCTCTCTACTCACATTACCACCCTGGTGCAGGTCTTCATCACTACTACAATTGCCTACTAGTTGGTTTCCCTGCCATAAGTCCACTGCAATCCATTCTTCATTTGGCTTCCAAAGTGATTTTCCAAAAGCACAGTCTCACTCTGTCACCTCCCATCTTACTGGAAGAACTCAATGGTTCCCTATTACTTCCAGGATCCAATATTAAAATACTCTGATATTTAAAGTCCTTTTCAACCTGGTCCCTTCCTATCTTCCTGCCTTCTTACACTTTCTTCCTCTCCACACACTTCTCCAGTAATCCAAGCTTTCTTGCTGTCCCTAGGACATGAAACTCCATCTCCTGACTCTGTTCCTTTTCAATAGCTGCCCCACTCCCATGGGTGGAATGCTCTCCCTCCACATCTTGGCTTACTGACTACCCTGGCTTCCTTTAAGATTTAGATCCCATCTTACCCTACCTTCCACAGCAGGCCTTAATATGTGTCCTCTCCTTACTCTACCACATCTGTTAGTGCTAGTGCCTTCCTTCTGAAATGATCTACCTTCTTTTTTCTCCTCCTCCTCCTTCTTCTTTCTTTGTCTTCTTTGTCATCTTCTTCATTGTTGTCTTCTTCCTTCTTCATCTTTTTTGTCAACATTATCTTCTTTTTCCTTTTTCTTCCTTGTCATTGTCTTTGTCCTTCTCCTTTGTCTTCTTCATCTTCTTCTTCCTTCTTTTTCTCTCTATATTATATTTGTATGTATGTATGTATGTATAAATACATGTCTTGCATGTGAGGATTTGTTTGAATGGTTTCTCCCATTAGAATGTGAGCTCCTTGAAACCATGTCTTTCCCTCACTTTGTATCTCCAACACTTAGCACAGTGGCCGGCACACAGTAGGTGCTTAACAAATGCTTGAGGATTGACTGGTAGGAACTATGATTTCATTGGACCAGGAACTCAAAGTGAAACAATTCCTTTTATCCATATAGATTTGGTACTTATTTTGCAATGTGTGATCTTAGGGAGTTGCTCTAAGAGGTCACACAATATGTCAAAAGAGGTACTTGAAACCAGGGCTTCTTTATAGTAGAGGAGGTAGGCTATCTACTACACTACAATACTAATTAATTAATGTTTAATTAATTAACATTATATAATATAAGCACAATAATATTATATAATATTAATATAACAACATTAGCATAATATTAGCATAATAAGCCATAATATTAGCAAAAGTTGATAGAGCAAATGTAGCCTCTTTTCCTAATTTACTTCTTCTATCTCCCATTCCTCTTTCTCTTCCTCTCCTGGTGGCTCCAGAGAACCTAATCCATAAAACACTGGAACTGAGTTAGATGATCTCTCCCACCCCTTCCATCTTCATGTTCTATCTTATTAGATGCTACCTGCTTCCTTCCTCTCTTCTGTCAAGTCAATTCAAGTCAACAGGTCCTCACCTATTATGAACCAGACACTATACAAGGAAAGACAAACACAGTCCCTACCCTCAAAGAGCTCACTACATAGCAACAAGGTCTCTAGAAGATAAAGAGGGAGATAATCAATGGAAGGAAGACATTAGCATGAAAAGGGATTAGGAAAGGTTTCTTTCAGAATGTGAGATTTTAGCTGGGACTAGTTATCACATATTCTTTCCTTATTTCTCTCTCTTACCTTCTCTTTCCACTTAATGACCTGGTCCCTACTCTCTGTCTGAGAATGGCAGAGGGAAGAACAAAGGAAAGAAATTTCCAAACAAGTTACCAAGTTATTATACAACAGGATAGCTAGGTGGCACAGTGGATAGAGTGTCAGGCCTAGAGCCAAGAAGACTCATCTTCCTGACTTCAAATTTGGCCTCACATACTTACTAGCTGTGTGACCCTTGGCAACTCACTTAATCTTGTTTTCCTCAGTTTCCTCATCTGTAAAATGATCTGGAGAAGGAAATAGCAAACCATTACAGTATCTTTACCAAGAAAACCCCAAATAGGATCATGAAGAGTCAGACAGAACTGAAAATGACTGAACAACAATAAATATACAATACTATTACCTTCTCTGAATATTTTAAAAACCAGGCAAGGCATCCACCTCTTTGGAATATTTAAGGGATAGGTTCTGTAAAATCCTAAAGGCACAGGGCAGATAACACATAAGGTCTTTTCCCTTCCCTCTCATTCTTTAAGAAGGAGCAAAAAGCATGAAAAATCTTTAAGACATAGACATCAAAAACAAATATGAAGACGTAATGTTCCTATCCTACTTCCCAACATGATTTTTTTCCTTAAAGTACTCACTACTATGACTCTTAAATCATTATTTCTACTATTTCTAAAATACAGATTGGAGTATGGGCAACTGGGTGGTGCAGTGGATACAATGCTAAGCCTAGAGTCAGTTGTGCGACCCTGGGCAACTCACTTAATTCTGTTTGCCTCAGTGTCCTCATTTGTGAAATGAGCTAGAGAAGAAAATGGCCAAATACTCCAGTATCTTTACCAAGAAAACCCCAAATGGGGTCACAAAGAGTCAAACATGACTGAAAATGAATCAATAACAACAGCCAGACTGGAAGATGCCTCAGTGATCTATGATTTACTCTTCTCCATTGGCTACAGATCACAATAACCTGTGTTTTAGTAGATGAGTCAGCAAGTTTAAATGGCTTCCCATGGTCACTCAGCTAGCGTCAGAGGGGAATCTGAATCCAAGTTTTCCTACCTCCAAGTTTTTTGCTGTCACTTCATCAAGTTGTGTCTGGACTAGAAAATACGTATAGAGAAATGTGTACTATTTATATGTATATGTAATTTTTATCTTTTTTTCCACTTTGAGAAAAATGGATTTTGGTGGAAAGTCAAATGTTAGTGAAGCTCTCTTTTATAGCTTAGTCACTATCACACATTAGAAGGAGCCACTGATTCATGGAGTGTGATATCTTAGTCAATAAGCTGTTTCTAAAATGCTATTTTAATCATGGGAGGGAAAGTTTAGTCTGATCTTTCTTGATAATCATCTCATAGCCAGAAGCAAAAGGACCCTAATGAGATTCATGTCCCAGAGAGATTAATTTTTGTCTGGACCTTCAACTATTTAAAAATTATTACCATTTATTTTGGGGAGTTCTTAATGTCTTTGTTCCTTTTCTCACCATTATGATCCTCATTCAACTACCTTGAGAAAAAGATATTTCTCATAAGAGTTTACAAATAATTCATAACTCACTACTGTGCAATAAGTGTCCATCTGATATAGTGGTAAAAGTCAGGAAGAACTAAGTTTAAATTCTTTCTCTGTCACCTTCTACTGATGTGACCTTGGACAAGTGACTTCACCTTCTCGGACCTCACTTTCCTTATTGGTGAAATGAGGGGCTTGGACTAGATGACCTCTGAGGCCCCATCTAGTTCTATGATCCTAGTCTGAGAGGCATTGTGGTATTGTGGGAAAAAGAGGAGTACCTTCAGCTCAAAACCAATGTCCAACACTTACAAGCTAGCTATGTGGCCAACATGAAAACATTTTACCACTCAGACTCAGTTTCTTCATTGGTGAAATAAAAACCAACACCTACATTACCTATCTAACTCATGGAAGCAAATGAGATCATCTACATGAGCACTTGCAGACTTTAAAAGTGTTGTATAAATGTCAGTTATCATTATATAAGTGGTTGTTATGGTTGGCAAGAGAGCTAGTTATTCATTTCCATAATTATAGAATCAGCTACCCAAATCCAGCCTTTCAAAATCCTCTTTCCAGAATGGTCCCAGATGTGGAAGCAGCCAAAAAAAAAATTCAATAAATGTTCTTCATCTTCTTTCTGGTGAAAAAGCAGCCTCTGATCAGTCAGCAACAAATGAAAACAGCTGAGAACAGCTAAAGATTACACCCAGTGCACTGGGATTGGTCAGTTCACTGCCCAGAAGGAAGCAGGGAGACTGATAGACTGGATGTCAGCAAAAGGATGCCATTTCTTGCACAAAGGTTAACAGGCAAAGATAAGCACAAGGAGACAGAAGAGACAAGACAGTCAAGTTGACAACTCAGTATGCATTTATTAAGTGCCTACTATATGTCAGGCACTATGCTAAGCACTGGGGATTCAAAGAAAGGCAGAAAAAAAGCCAGATCCTGCCTTCAAGAAGCTTATAAACTAATGAAGGAGATGGGAACAACTACATGTAAACAAGATTGATATTGTTGTTGAGTCATTATAGTTGTATTTCTTCACGACCCCACTTGGGGTTTTCTTGGCAAATATACTGGAGTGATTTGCTATTTCCTTCTCCAGCTCATCTTACAGATGAGGAAACTGAGGCAACAGGGTTAGGTGACTTGTCCAGGGTCACACAGCTAATAAACGTCTGAGACCAGAGTAGAATTTAGGAAGATGAGTCTTTCTGATTCCCAGCCCAGTGCTCTATCCACTTTTCCACCTAGCTGCCCCGTAAACAAGATGTGTACCCACTAAATTATAGGCAATTTCAGAGGGAAGGCACTGCCATTATGGGGAACCAAGTAAGGTTTCTTGGAGAAGGTGGTATATTTAAAAAAAAAAAGAAAAGGAAAGCAGAAAGAGGAGAGAAGAGAGACAACTAGGTGGTATGGTGAATTAAGCACTAGGCCTTCTAGAATTAGGAAGACTTGAGTTCGAGTTTGACTTTAGACACTTGGGCAAGTTACTTAACCTCTCCCAGTCTCAATCTTCTGATCTGTAAAATGGGGATAATAATATCACCTAATTGCCAAGGTTGTGAGAAGGATAAAATGTAATAATATTTGGAAAGGTCTTTCAAAATCTCAAAGTTTATAAATGCTAATTATAAAAACAATAACTATAATTATTTTAATTAATAAATTTTAATCATACTAATTAATAAGTTGATATAATATTCTTTAAATATATAACAATTAATAGACTATTTGTATACTTTAAAATAATGTGTTAGAATAATTAGAATCGTAGTGCTGATTATTATTATTATTATTGTTATTATTCCATCAGCAGTGGTGAGTGGAGACAATGGGTAATTTGGTGTTGGCAGTGGCAATTAGAGGCAACAAAGGGGTGATAAGTGGGGAGGAAGAACAGAGCTAGCAGCTAAGACAACACAACAGTTAGGCAGATTAGGGCAGCCAATAGCTACCTGAACTGCACCTCAACAGACCTTGAAGGCACCTGAGTGCCATGCTGAAGGCCTACTGACTAGTGCCATCGAATGATAGTACTGGGTGAGCAGAGCTTCAGGGAGGGGGTCCTCTGACATGGATTATGGTCTTCCTCTAGTCTAGTACAAGGGTCCTTCATCATTTTTTGTGTCATGGACTGCTCTGGCCTAGTGTAGCCTTGGACGCCCTCTCAGAATGTGGTTTTTAAATGCATAAAATAAAATATATAGGAATACAAAGGAAACCAATTACAGTGATGTATAGTTATCAAAACTTTTTTTCTAAGAGTTCATGGACTCTCAGGTAAAGGACTCCTGTTTGTGTAAGGAAATGGCCAGAAGTATAGAGTCCACATGTCAATAATTCAATGAATCTGTGATGTCACTTATGGGGATATTCCCTCCATCTTTGTTGATAGCAATCCATCAAAGTACAATTGAGGAACTGAGAGGGGTGGGATGGGTAGAGCGGATGAACTCTAGTCCTCTCCCAGTTTTAAATTTATGATCCTGTGTACCATACTAAAAATGACACGAATGAAAAATCTTTATTGTTCAGACTCTGTACGACCCACAGTTGAATGGCTAGTCCATTGCCACCTTGTGTAATGCTTGTTCATAGACTGTACAAAAGGAATCAGTCTACCCAATATACTGAAGACCTTCCTCTAAGTCTTTCACATAGAGTCCAGATCCAAACATAGGTCTTCTTATTCTTAATCCCACTTGCTTCTCCACTAAACCTTGTTTTTTAGTCATTCAGTCATGTATGACTCTTCATGATCCCATGGACCACAGCATGCAAATGCTTCTTGGCAAAGATACTGGAGAGGTTTGCCTTTTCCTTCTCCAGTGGATTAAGGCAGATGCTTCTCCTGGGTCACACAGCTACCAAGTGTTTGAGCATGGATTTGAACTCAGATCTTCCTGACTCCCGACCCAGCATTCTATCCACTGAGTCACCTAGCTTCCTTACCACTAAACCTTGGGATTCACTGACCTTCTGTGTCTTTTGAGTAAGTATGGACATCATCAAGATAACCTGCAATGTTTTGATGCAATCAGCACAATAACATTCACAAAGAGGAGCATCTCAAGAACCCCATTATCTATGTGGAACCTCTCTTTTGATTAAACTCTGTGCTGGAAAACCTCCATAGCAATGACAAACACCTTGAGCAAATGTATATTTCTCCCTATTCTATTCTTCCTTTAATGCATCAAGCCATAAAAGCCTTTTTAGTGTCTATGGTTAACTTTTTCCCCACTAAGTTGACTATATTCTTTGTAAGCAATTCTGGCGCTGGACCCCGGCTCTGATTCCCAGGCCAATATATTTTTAAAGTTTTTAAATTTTAGGTAATTGGGTTAAGTGACTTGCCCAAGGTCACACAGCTAGTAAGTGTCAAGTGTTTGGTCTGAGACCACATTTGAACTCAGGTCCTCCTAACTTCAGGGCTGGTGCTCTACCCACTGTGCCACCTAGCTGTCCTTTTTTTCATTACTTTTAATGAGCTTTTTAGCATCATCAGTTCTATACTGAAAGACTACTTTATCCTGCTATTTCATTTGGAGACTTCTAAATAAAAGATGAAGCCAGGATCCTTTCTTAGGGGCCTTGTCAAAACATCCCAGAACTTCTGGGCTACCTAGGAGAAGAAGTAGAAACATTTTAAAATTTGTTCCAGAAATGTTTGAAGGATTTCAAGTGAGAATAAAGATGAGAGAACAAACACAGCTGTTTTGACACAAGCAGGTGATATTTATCAAGAAACTTAACAAATTTCAACATAGTTTGTTCATCTAGTAGGCATTCTTAAATGTTGGAACCCACCTGAGAAAGAGCAAATATGATGCTTTTTCGATTTTCTTAGTATCGCATTAATTTAGTTAGGCCCTTATATCATTTAACCCAATCCTAAATCTACAAAACTTAAACCTCATTAACCAATGATTCATAGGCCCCAATCAACTCTCACTTTTTCCCCACTTCTGAGAACCAGTGCAACACACATGGTAGGTCCTCAACAAATGTTTAGTTAACTTTTTTTTTAAAAAATCAAATAATGAGGTGTATACAACTATAAAAGTTGTATTTCAACTTTTCTCTAGTTTCTAGGATGAGGCTGTAGATAAATTATATGAAAGACTAATGAGTGTCTCTAAGTGTTTTTAAAGATCTCTATGGAAAGGGGAACATTAAAGAATATTGACTTCTCTCCATGTACGTGGTGGTGTAGTGGGTATAGTGCTGGACCTGAAGTCAGTAAGACTCATCTTCCCAAGTTCAAATCTGGCCTCAGACACTTAACTAGTAGTGTGACCCAGGCTCGTCACTTAACCCTGTTTGTTTCCATTTCCCCACCTATAAAGTCAGCTGGAGAAGGAACTGGCAAACCACTCCGGTATCTTTGCCAAGAAGACCCCAAATTGGGGTAGGACACAACTGAAATGACTTCAACAACAACATGCACTCTATGAACCAGACAAATTCTGTTCACTGAATGTTGTGGCAAGCCCTCTCCCTTCTCCCCAAATCACTATGCATTTACTTGGTATGCATTTTGTATTTGCTTTTTTGTGCACGTGTGATTTCCCCTCAATAGACTGTAAGTCTCCAGAAGATAGGAACAGTTTTGTTTTCATCTTTGTATGCCCATCAACTAGCAAAGTACCTAATAAGTAGGTGCTTAAAAATAAATGTTTGTTGAATGAATGAATGCCTTTGCTCACACAGTTCCATATGAGTAGAAACCTCTTTCTCACCTTCAAAGCCCAATGCAAAAGTTACTTCTACAAAGTCTTTCCCGATTCTTCCTGGAGTAACAACTCCTTCTCCCCTTCCCCAGCAAAGCTTCGCACCACTTTGTTTGATAACCCTGCATTGTTCTTGTCATGGAATGGTAGGCATTCTTCTTTTCTGCCTGTGTCTGATCACCCTACCAAATAGAAAATTTGGGAAGGAAAGATCTGTCTTATATATTTCAATTGACCAATCAGTTAATCAACAATAAGCGTGTTTTAAAGAGCCTAAGTGCCAGACACTGTCCTAGGTACCAGGGACACAAAGACACCAAAATTAAAATAAAATCAAATCTCTGCTCTCAAGGATCTTACAATCTAACATTTGTTGTATTGCCTGCCCTACTCCCTACCCCCAACACTTGGTACAATGTTCTGTATCCAGTTGGTGATTAACAAATGCTTGTTAAATGAATACATGAATTTACTCCTAAGACAATATTCATTCCATGATTTAACCATCCTTGCAGTCTTTCTTATGTGTGACATATCTTCCTTGCTGCCCATTTTTTTCCTGTTCCTAGCAGAGATGGAGAACTATTCATCACCTTCCATATGGCCCACTTTGCTTATAGAAATCTGATGTGATGTCACAACTTTAGTCCCATATGAAACAAACTCATTTACTTCACTGCTTTTCCCTGAGCTCTCCCCCAGTTCTCCACTTGTAAAGTATGAATACCTTAATGAGGAATCACAAAGTATTATAACCAGAAGGGGATTTCTCTTACCTCATTGATAAGTTACTCCATGTATCTCAATTTATAGATGACGAAGTGAGACCCAGATTGGAAAGTTGACTTGCCAAAGATCACACAGCTAGTTAGTGGCAGAGCTGACACCAGAATCCAAATTCACAGGCACATATGAAGTAGAACCAAGGATAGCTCCCAGTTAGGGGGTGGCCACATTTGTAACGATAAAAGGTGCCTGCCCATACGGTGTGATATGAAAGGAGATCACAATGCCCTGTTTCCTCTTCCCCCCCCCCAAAAAAAATCTCTTCCACTGGTTTGCACATGAAATCCCCAGCACTTTTCTGTGTTAAGGTGGTATGTCTCCAGGTAACTTCTGATAAATTGGAAATACGTTAAGGGCTCAAATTTATATAGTGCTTTAAGATTTACAAAGCACTTTTCACATAATCACCCTGTGACAGAGCTAGCATCAATATTATTATTCCTACAATATAGCTGAGAAATCAGAGCATCAGAAAGGTTAAGTAAATTGCCCAATTAAAAGTAGGATTTAAACCTAAGTCTCCTATCTCAAGTTCATTACTCCACAGGAACTAAGAAAGTCCAATGTGATTCAATTAAACAGATGCCTGCTGTGTGCAGAGCCCAATGTTAGGCACTGAGGGAATGCCAAAACAGACACACTTAGAATTTAGTACAAGAGACAAGGGAAGTGGTGGAAGATGGGGAAACCTGTGAAGCCTATCCTACTCCATGTCCTCCATCTCTTCAGATTGTAAGACAGTCTCTTGACATTCCCCAAAGAACTGGGCTGGGTACATAGGGGTGACAGAGCACCTGTCCAAATCGTAGTGTGACCAAAGGATACACCAGAGCCTAACACCCTTGCCAGGTCAGCCTCCTTGCCAAGCAGTCAATATATCCTCTGTTCCCTTAAAAGGAGCTAATGAACTGGCAATAGGAGAGCTCTCTTTGCACTTAGAAAGTAATCAAGGTGTCGTGTCAATCGTTAAGTGAATGTGTTTCTCAGTAGCAACCTATATTGTGACAAAAACCAGCCTCCTGGCTCAGGAAATAGCACCATCAAGGGGAAAAAATGAACATGCTGAGACAAGAGACTAGTTTTCATGTCACTTTTTTGGCCCATGTGCCCTGAATAATATCCTGTGCACATGGACCCGGTAGTTCCCCATTTGCAACTCTGCAGTTTGCTTTTTGCTGCCCTAATGCCTGCATGCACTTCCCACCCACCCCCCGAAGGGCTTTAAAGCCAAGAGACTTGATGAAAGCACAGATATCAGCTAACCGCCTATCCAGCCAAAAGTACCCAGGGAGAGAGGGAAAAAATGCAAAGGACTTTGAAGATTCCCTGAATGCAGGGTCAAGTCATTTTGAAACATGGAACTAAATTGTATCTTCATATGTAGTTAACTCCGATTGCTCAGATGCTTTAGCCTTTCTGACTATTCTAAAGACTCTCTCAGCGTGGAACTAAACAGTTTGATGGAATTCATCTGCAAGACTGAAGGAAGGGCTCTGCCCCCACATCTGGGGGAGTCTGTGAGGTATAGGAATAAACAAGAAGGAATACGAATAAACAATATTCAAGAGGATCACATGCTGTTTTCAGCTTTCCAAATAACTTTCCTCCATTTACTGCAAGGATGGTCCCTAAGCTAACAACTGGCATTACTGAGCTGTAATCATGGTGTAGTAGAAAGAATTTTGAACTTGGAGTCAAGAAGTCTGGATTTAAGTCTTGGCTCAGACTCTTACTAGGTAAAAGTACATTACATTGTGAAAATCACCCAACTCTTCAGAACTACAGTTTCTACACTTATGAAATGGGGGATAATGACAACCTAACTACATCCCTCACAGGGTTGATATGTGGAAAATCCTTTATATGACATCATCACTATATAATAATAGCTAACATTTTTTGTTGTTCAGTCATTTTTCAGTCATGTCCAACTCTTTGTGATCCCATATGGAGTTTTGTTGGCAAAGATATTAAAGTGGTTTACCATTTCCTTCTCCAGCTCATTTTACAGATGAGGAAACAAGGCAAACAGGGTTAAGTGACTTGTCCAAAGTCACACAGCTAGTAAGTATCTGAGGTCACATTTGAACTCAGAAAGATTGAGTTCTCCTGACTCCTCTACCTACTGTGCCGCCTAGCTGCCCCAATTATATATAGTAGCAACTCAATTATTCAGCATAGTGGGAAAAGAAGGTGTTGAATTAAAACAAAATTCACTAAAGTAAAGCTTACTGAATTAAAAAAAATTCACAGAAATAAAGCTTATGCCCTTTAAGCAATAAAACTTTAGGTATTTTTGATAGAAATCTGTTTATTATGTATTAGATACTTCTCTTCGGTGTGTAGGATATATTGAATATCACTTTGTTGATTCAAGATTTTCAAACAGTATAATCCTTAATATTGTAGTCAGTGGGTGTAGTAGATAATATACTCTGTCTAGGTTCAGGAAGATCTGGGTCCAAAGACTTCCCTGATGCTTAGTAGCTCTGAAACCATGCATAAGTCATTTAATTTCTATAAACCTCTGTTTCCTTATCCATAAAGTGGAGATAAAATTATAGAATCTACTTCACACATGTTGAGAGGTTCAAATGAGATAATGTAGGGAAAGTGCTTTGCAAACTTTAAAGTTGCTGTTGTTCAGTCATGTCTGACTCTTTGTGACCCCATCTGGGATTTTCTTGGCAAAGATACCAGAGTGATTTGCCAATTTCCTTCTCCAGCTCATTTTGCAGATGAAGAAACTGAGGCAAACACAGTTAAGCGGCTTGCCCTGGGTCATACAGCCAGTACATGTCTGAGGTCAGATTTGAACTCAGGAAGATGAGTCTTCCTGACTTCAGGCCCAGCACTCTATCAACTATACCACCTACTGCCAACAGAGTACATGGAGGGAGGTAAATATTCTTTGAAGTTCCTCTTTCCATGGAGATCTTTAAAAATACTTAGAGATATGCATTAGTCTTTTAGATAATTGATCTACAGCCTCATCCTAGAAACTAGAGAAGAAAACCCCAAATGGGGTCATAGTCAGATAAGACTGAAAACAACAGAACAACAACAAAAAACATGTGTAGTTAAGGATCATTAGAATGAGGTTGGGAGATGGCATTTGTGGAACGTATTCAGTGTTTAAGTGGGGCTAGGAGGACATTATTAAGGGAAACAATTATACAGAAGGACATTGGAAGCACTGAAGTCAACTTTACCTACTTCATGATTTTGCCAAAGATCAGCCTTTGTCAGCTTCACACAGTCCCTTCTGTATGTAACCCAATCCAGTCATCATCACGAAAAACTACATGATCAAGTCTATCTTATTTTGATTTTAGCCTTATTGCTGAACATATGTTCTTGAACTGATAGGACACTTTCTAGAAACACACTTAAACTTATTTCTTTCCTGCCTTCACTGAATCAACAAGCAGAATCAAAACTTGAAAAGTCTTTCTAAAATCCCTCCTTTAAAAAAAATATTTTTATTGCTATCTTTTGGTTCTACATAGCCTAAATTTCCTCCTGTATCTCTTTCCATCCCCTTTCCTAGAAAGCTATCCCTTATAATAAAGACTGAAAAAGAGAAAGAGAGAAAAAGGAGGAGAAGAAGAGGAGGAAGAAATAGAAGGAGGAGGAGGAGGAGGAGGAGAAGAAGGAGAAGGAGAAGGAGGAGAAGAAGAAGGAGAAGGAGAAGGAGGAGAAGAAGAAAGAGAAGAAGGAGGAGGAGAAGGAGGAGAAGGAGGAGGAGAAGGAGGAGAAGGAGAAGGAGGAGGAGAAGGAGGAGAAGGAGGAGGAGAAGGAGAAGAAGAAGAAGGAGGAGGAGGAGAGAAAAAATCTGTAAGGCCTATCAACATATCCCCAAAATTTGAAATGATATGCAAAGTTCCACCCTTGTGGGCCCTGACCTCTTCCTTTTATTTTAAATACTTTAAAAAATTATTTCTTGACTTATTAGATATACTTAGTTGATTTAAGATATCAATCCTTATTTTTTGGAGGGTGATTCCTACCTATTATTTCACTAGTATGTAGGCCTAGCTCCTTCTGAGCATGCCCAGTTTGGCTAACATGAAGCCCAATGTGGCCCTCTATTATATGGGTAGGGGTAATCTTCTTGATTGGCTGTCTACATCTTTAAAATTGGCAAGACTGAGACTTTTGCTCTTCCCTCTCCAATCTCATCAATTCTGCCTCACTCCTCACGTGAACATGCAGGATATTAATCTCCATCAATAAGGAGAGGGTGCCACGCCAATGGGCTTACAAATATAAGACACTCCCATCATGGAAGCTCCCTCCACTAATGCTTTCAGTTACTTATAGTCACAGAATATGCATCCGAAGTAGGACCTGACCTTAGGTCATCTTCCTGAGTCCAAGCCCGGTTCTTTTACTACCACTGCATTCCGCCACTCTGCAAGTGAGTTCTGTCCATTTGCAGGGGAAAAAAAATTATATCCGTTTATTATTCACCAAACTAAGCTTACTCTGAAAACTGCTGCATTGCTGGTTCTGACTTGCAATAAGCAAGATAAACAATCTCCTTCCCTTTTCTGATTTTTTTAAAAACCCAACTCCTGATTCTCAAAGCTAAGAATGTCTCACAAAATAGACATTTCATTGTTGTTGTTGTTTTTTCTAATGATTATTTTTCATATTTGCATTGGTGTGATCCCATTTCAAAACTAGCGATTTTTTTTTCAGTTTTGAGAAATCTTTACTTGGCTGAAGATGGGCTATCATACCTGCTAATGACTCAGTTTTTACCTTTGGGACTTTCACAGAAATTTAGTGTATTTATTTCAGTTTGATTCTTGCCTTTTTTTGTCCCCCAACCCATTAATTCCTCTTAACTCTCCCTCCATTGATCCCTTTCCTTGTAGCAAAATACACTACAGAAAAACCAAGTAACTCACCAGCAGGTTCTGACATTATATACTCTATTCTGTACTCCTAGTCCCCATTTTCCTATTTAGAGGGAAGAAGATACATTTATCTCCAGTTCATTCATTATCAGGACTCTAGGTACAATGGGTAGAATCAGGAAGAGCTGGATTCAAATTCTGACTCAGTTCACTTACTAGTTCTGTGACCCTGGAAAAGTAGTGGTAAGATCTCCTGGAATTCGAGGAACTGGGTTCAAATTCTGCCTCTAATATTTAGTATCTGTGTGACTTTGAACAAGTCCCTTAATGTCGCTGGGCCTCAGTTTCCTCATTAGATCAGGGGTTCTTAGCTTTTTTGTATATCATGAAAACCCCATTGGTAGTCTGGTGAAGCCTATGGTGCCCTTCTCAGAATAAGTTTTGTTTTCTTTTTTAAGTAATTGAAAAAACCATTAAATTTCAGTTAGAGGTCACTCAACATAAATATATATATTTTCCCCAAGTTCACAGACCCCCTGAAATGTATCCACAGAACCCAGGTTAAGAAACCCTGAATGAGTCCATTTTTGAGGTTCCTTCAAGCTCTTGACCTATGAGAAGCTGCTGCAGCATGGTCAGTGGGCCAATAATTCAGCATTGGTAGACTGACACCAAAAACAAAATGGCAACATCTGCCCTCTACCACCACCCAAAACAACCACCACCATCTTGGCTGTGGAGCAAAGAACAGCTCCTTCCAGGAAGGCAGCCCCACTGACAGCTGAGGACTTGAAATCAACAACAGCAGAACAATCATCATTTGAGCTGGGATTCCTGGTGGTGGTTAATTGCGCTGCTAGAGCAAGCTGGAGTGGCTTGTGACAATGCTGTTGGATTCATCTGGCAATCAGCTGAATCCCCCCTTTTTATATATAGCTTGTCCTCCCACTCAGGAGACATCCATTAAAAGTATGCTAGTACGTCTCGCTTTTTGTTCTCTGTGTGCAAATATGTATTAAAAGCCAACTGGCAGAAATGGGAGCTTGAAAACTAGATTCTGGGTGGGTCTCGATGAAAAAGGAAGGTAGAATTGTGACTGACATCCAGGCCTGCATCTGATCCTTTAATGACAGAGACAGGGGGCTGGCGCAATTTCTTTAGCATGATTCACTACACCAGCTGTAGTTGTAGTAGTTTTTGGTGGTGGTGGTAGTCCTTCGTTTTTGAAGAGGACCAATGACAACACAGGGTGACGTCTTGACTTGCGCATGAGTTGGATTTAAGTGAGGCAGAGCTGCACAAGAATCAACCTCACTCTCTCTTCCACATTCGACTTAAGAGTCTCAGAAAGGGATCTAGAGGAGGAATATGGAATAGTGGACAGTACCTAGTATCCTCTGAGACCTGGACACAGAGACCCAGCCTCTGGCTGTGTGCCCTTAAGCAAAGACAAAAATTTACATTCTCAGTACTCTAGGTAATTTTAATGTATTAACTATGTCAAAAGTTATAATTAGCTTTAATTTTTTAATAATTTTTTCAGTCATGTACAAATCTTCGTGACCTCTTTCGGGGTTTTCTTGGAGAAGATATTGGAGTGATTTGCCATTTCCTTTTTCAACTCATTTTACAGATAAGGAAACTGAGGCAAACAGGGGTAAGTGACTTGCCCAGGGTCATGCAGCTAGCAAGTGACTGAGGCCAGATTCAAACTCAGGTCTTCCTGACTCCAGGCCCAAGGCTCTATCCTCTGTGCCATCCAGCTGTGACTATAATTAACTAGCAAAAGAAATTATAATAGCATCCTATTTAAAGGACTAAGTCTATTGTTTTGGTGGTGGTGTGTTTTTTCTAGATCAGTCATTTCACCTTTAATAATCATAACATAATAATAATTTATAGAAATATAAATTTATAAAAATATATTTAGATATAAATTTTTATTTTCATTTATTTACCTTACATTTATCTATTTACTTATTCATTTATTTATATAAATACAAATATTATCTCATTTGATCCTCACAGCAACCCTAGGAAAGAGGTGCTATTATTATCCTCATTTTACAGAGGAGGCTGACTTGCCCAGGGTCGAATAGTGAGGGTTTGAGTCCATATTTGAACTACGATTTCTCTTACTCCCATTTTGATACTTTATTAAACCCCCTTCTACAAAAAGGCCTTTTTTTTGTGAGGCAATTGGGATTAAGTTACTTGCTCAGGGTCATACAGCTAGTGAGTGTTTTGTGCCTGAGGTCGCATTTGAACTCAGGACCTCCTGACTCCAGGGCAGGTACTCCATCCACTGCGGCCACCTAGCTGCCCCAGGAGGCCTTTTCTAATCCCTGCTCCACAGGCCCACCCCAATTAGAATCTTTTTCCAACTCCCTAAAATTGGTATCAAAGGATCACAGATTTAGAATTAGGATTTATCTTAGAGACCACATCTTCCCCCAGTATACACATACATATATACACACTCACACAAAACACTACTTTACAGATGAGGACACTAAGAGGGACCACAAGGGGCCCAATGTTACACAGATAATTAGTAGCTGAGACAGATTTGAACCCAAATCTTTTCACTCTAAATCCAATCCCTTTTTTGATGACAACATGTTTAGAACTAGATGGGGGGAGGTGGAGAAGAGTGGGAAAAAATACCTAAGTACCAGGCTCAGAAAGGAGATTGGGAGAACAGAATGGACAATTACTTTTGTATATTTATTTGCACACATGTTGTTTCCTCTAACCTATTGTAACTTCACTGAGGGCAGGAGCTATTTGTTTGTGTACATTCGTTGCCTTGCACATAGGAACTTAATGAATACCTATTTACATGAATCTATCTACACGAGTCTATTCATGCAGATCAGAAACCTGCAGACTTAGTGAGTTGATCAGGAAGAACTGAGAGGTAAAATGTCTCACCCTGGGTCACACAGCTATTATCTATAAAGAAACAAGCCTGAACCTAGGAATTCCTCACTCTAAGGCTCCCTAGCTACAAAACCTGGCTGGTTTTTGGCTTCTCAAAAACTTCCTGCCAGACTGATGGTCAGTTAATAATTTTTACAAACAAAGGAAAGTGGTCCAGATCCAGAGGTTAAGTGTTAGCAGAAAGAGCTTCAAAATCAGCCAGCCCCAGACACTGGCAGGGGAACCGAGGCCCAGGGCTGGAATGAAAATGGGAACCATCAATACAACTGCCAAAAAAAATCATTTCATTTCGTGAGAAAAATCACTTTGTTTGTGACTCATCACTCAAAAACCTGGGACAGGAAATTCTGACCTTTTTCAAGTCATCTGACATCAAGCACGTGACTTGGTTAATAAATGTTTGTTTTTATTGAATTGAGTCAGATCATGTGTCAGTTATTAACTGACCCCTGCCATGTATGTGGCTGCATGTGGCCACAATTCCTGGCTATTGACATTATCTCTGGCGGCTGTGCCCTGTGAGATCACTCTGTGTTGCTCTTAGTAAATACCTATCTGAAGCTGGCTTGGAGCTGAGATTTAATAATAATAATAGCTAGCATTTAAAAGCATACATAAATATAAACTTATAAAACATAAATTTAGCTACATATTTATTTATTTGTTTGTTTATGTAAACACCAACAGTATTTCATTTGATCTTCACAGCAACCATAGGAAAGCAGTCCTATTATTATCCTCATTTTACAGATGAGGAAACTGAGGCAGACAAAGGTTAAGTGACTTACTCAGGGTCACAAAGCTAGCGTTTGAGGCCATATTTGAACTCAGCTCTTCCTCACTCCAGGTTTGGTATTTAGTGTCCCCTCATGCAGGAAGCCTTTCCTAATCCCTATTCTCCCTCCACCCCAAGTTATTATAATTTTTCCCAACTCACTAAAATTGGTATCAAAAGATCACAGATTTGGAGTTAAAAGGTCAGAGTGGCTTCTCTAATGATTGGACCAATTGACTGATGGCTTGTGGGCTTAGTTTTAGGGAGGAGCAATAAAATCTGGTTTTGTAACAAGGAGGCAAGGAGACAAGAGGTTTTGATGGAAAGAGTAATGACTTTGGTGGCAAAGGACTTGATTTAAAAGATCAATCCCACTACTTAACAATGTGACCTTGGACGAGTCACTTCTTGCTGGACCTCAATTTTTTCACCTTTATAATGAGGAGGTTGGACTAAAAGCCTAGGTTACTTCCAGTTCTTAATCTATGAATCTATGAAAATATTAGCCTATAAAATGCTTACAGAATTTTCTCCTTAAAAAAAAAAGACAAAAAAATATGGGGGAAAAAGAAGCAGGGAAGAGAATGCTTGATCCTCAAAATCTACCTGGAACTATCAGTAACCTAGATTTAAAACTTTCTGAAGGATCCAGGTGCCATATGACACAGGACACAGCAAAAAACCCAAAACAAAACAAAACAAAAAACCGAAGCCAGAGAAGTAAGTAATGATGCATACATGGTCTTTTCAGGCTTACCTGGGTAGAGAGGAATTAATTTTCTTTAGCAAGTCTCTAATAACTATTTCCACTTTTGTGTGGCCCTTGAAAATGTGGCATTTGAATACAGAGATGTTCTTAACTTGTTTTTTGAAAATTTGGATAACTGTATTTCAACATAATTGGTTTCCTTTGTAACCTATACATTTAATCTTTATGAATCCAACAGGAGAAGGTAAGGGAAGGCTTACTATTTAAATGAATGTCTATAATGAGAAAGCTTAGGTAGGGAATGCTACTGGGTGCTAGGTACTGTGCTAAATGTTTGACAAAGTATTTCATTTGATCCTCACAACAACTCTGGGAGGTGGGATTATAATTATCCCCATTTTAAAGTTGAAGAAACTGAGGCAAATAGAGGTTAACTGACTTGCCCAGAGTCACACAGCTAGTAAGTGTTTGAGGCCAGATTTGAATTCAGGTCTTCTTATTTCAGGCCCAGCTCTCTATCCAGTGAGTCACCAGCTGCCTTTAGGTCAGCTAGAAGGGTCCATTAGTCTTCACCAGACTGCCAAGGGGGTCCATGATACAAATAAAAGTCAAGAGTCCCTCTTTAGAAATAGGACGATGAACAAATGAAAGAGAAAAAAAAATCTGTGAGTTTTTTTAAACAAATTATTTTTACAGTCAGAAACAATGGAGTCATCAACTTTGGATTCTAACATTATAATCCCAGATTTGTTTATAGAGGGAAACAGAAATGACAGTGAATAAAACGAAGATGGGAGAAGCAGCTAAACTAGAACCAATATAGGTGTCATGTTAGAGATGAAGCTCATTTGAAGACATCTGGGGATTGAACCTCAAGGTGTCTGAAGGAAGGAAGATACCAAAGGTGTGGAGGAAATCTCAGGTGTTATCATATCAGTGCCAGAGTGGCAGTGTAGTGGTTAAAGTGCTATCCTTGGAATCAGGAAGACCTGAGATCAACTTTCCAGTCATGGGCACATCCAGTGCAAAGGACCAGAGCTTGACAATGGAGTGTTGTGTTCAAGTTACAGCAAGTAGACTAGTGTAACTGACAGATAAAATGCAGGGAGGGGAGTGAAATATAAGAAGGTAAGTAGAAAGATAGGAAGTGACTGGATTAGAAAGAACTTTAAATGGCAAACAAAGGTTTAATCAGGAGCTTTTATTGAAACCCCCCCTCCCTCACTTCTCTCTCTGAATCTGTGTCTCTGTCTTTCTCTCTCTTTTACCTTCCTTCTGTCTGTCTGTCTCTCTGTCTCTCTCTCTCTGTCTCTGTCTGTCTCTCTGTTTGTCTCTCTCTTCCCTTCCTTCCCTTCCTCTCCCTCCCTCCTCTCTGTCTCTCTGTCTCTCTGCTTCCCTCCCTTCATTCCTCCCCAACACAAAAGGGGCCTTTAGAGAAAAGTAGAGAATTCCTATATTTCTTTGTAGACCCCACACTACTTAGAAAAATGTATTACACTTAGTAGATCCTCAATAAGTACTGCTTAATTGATTAGCAGTTAAACAAATGCATATTTCCAATCACTCTAACAATGAAAAAGAATTGGTCCCCACTAATACTGCAAAAGAGAGAGAGAGAGAGAGAGAGAGAGAGAGAGAGAATCCTTGGGGTCAGGAAGAAGGATCTCTCCTGCCACACGTGATTTTCAGATTTAGCTGACAGTAGCAACCAATTCGGATAAAGGACAAGCATTTTGGCTAGAATAGCTAGAAAGTCAATATTACAGCTCTAAGTGAGGTATCATTTTGGGAGAGAAACAACTCAATTAGACCAAAGTAACTCTAGCTTCATTTCCTCCCCCTTGGCCCAACAGAAGATTGTTCAAGCAAATATAGTGTTGATTTTGCAAGGGTGGGCAATTCACATACCACCTTATATTAGGATTATATGGTATAAACCTCAATGGAGTGTGAGAGAGAAAAAGCAAGAAAGAGAACAAAAGTCAGAGTTTGGTTGTATGTGTGTGTATATGTGTGTGTGTGTGTGTGTGTGTGTGTGTGTGTGTATGTGTGTGTGTGTGTGAGAGAGAGAGAGATAAAGAGAGAGAGACACACATACACAGACAGATGGAGATGGAGAGGGAGAGAGACAGAGAGACAGAGAAAGAGACAGAGAGACAGAGAGAGAGACAGAGACAGAGAGACAGAGAGATACATAGGGAGATAGATGGAGACCGGTGGAGAGAGAAAGAGAGAATGAGAATGAGAATGAATTTGTGTGCACATTTGTAGTACTTACTACAGTCAAGACACTGTGCTAAGCACTCAGGACACAGGTATAATCAAGCTAGATAATCCTTGCCCTCAAAGAGCTCACACTCTAATGGAAGACAAGACATAGACAGCTGGAAAGGGGGAGGGTACAAATGGTAGCATGGTGGTCCTAGAGATGTCCAGGAAGAAAGGTGGAGGCCTAGACCCAGACAAGATAAGGTGAAATCTTGCCAATCAGAGCTCAGAATAGTTCTGGGGCAGATTCCAAGATTCTGGTAGGGAGGAAGTATAAACTTGAAATGTCTCAGCTGCAGTTTCTGGGATTTCAAATTATGGCAGTGCTTGGTGCCTGTGCTGTGATATGAGATGCAACAGAGGGTATTATGAGTGGTACAGTACTCTGCTGTAAGAGGAGTTGGTTTGAAATCCTGCTTCTGATGCTTACTGTTTGTGTGACCTTAGGCAAGTCACCTAATCTTGGGTCTCAGTTTACCCATTTATAAAATGAGGGGGTTGGACTAGATCTCTTCTGAAGTCCCTTTCAGCTTTAGATTTATGACACTAAGACACAACACACACACACACACACACACACACACACACACACACACATACACACATACATCTCTTTTCATGAGGAATCGCATCACTAGTTGCCAATAAAGTAGTATAAATCATTTCACAGATCATAGATACTGAACTAGAAGAAATCTCAGAGGCCAGTTAATCTAATTCCTGTCTTTTATAGATGAGTAAGCTAAGGCCCAGAGAAGTTAAATAATTTACCCAAGGTCACTCAGGTACTAAGCATTCAAAACAGGATCTGAACCCAGGTCTTCTCCAAAGACAGAGCTCTTTCCACTGAACTATGCTTCTACTCATTTCCTTCATTCATTTGATAAGCATATTAAGCACCTACTGAATACTCAACACTGGGCTAGGCTCTGGAGATTCAGAGACAAAAACAAAGCTGTCCATCCCTTCAAGGAATTCGCAACATAGGGAAAACATGTAGCAAAAGCAATTTGGGGATCAGGATGCAGTGCTTGAGTTGATTTTATAAGAAATCTAGGAATTTTTAATAATTAAAGGTGAGGAGGAATGTATCCCAAGAAGTGAGGAGGGGACAGGCAGAGCTAAGATGGTGGAGTAAAGGCAGGGACTCACCAGAGCTTTCCCCAAAAACCCTCCAAAAAGCTTTAAAAATGATTGTAAACAAATTCTAAAGGAGCAGAACCCACAAAAGGATGGAGTGAAACAATTTTCCAGTACAAGACAACTTAGAAGGTTGGCAGGAAAGGTCTGTGCACCAGGCTGAGAGAGGAGCACCATCCAGCATAGGTCACGCCAGCATAGCCCCAGCCACAGCAAACTAGGAGCAGGCCTTGGGAGTGACTGAATCAGTAGCAGTAGCAGCTGCTTCCAGAGCTCTCAGCCCACAAACAGTAAGGAGGTCAAACAACTAGCCAGAAGGAGATTATAGGGGTTTTTTTTTGCTAACACTGAGGCAGGACTCTTGCTTTGCCCATACTCTGATCTGGGTCACAGTCCTGGGTGGTAGTCCCAGGGTGAGGAGTAGCATTAGCATAGCAGAGCTTGTGGCAGCAGTGAAGGGGGGACCCTCCTCACAGTTCCAGGGCATAAAAGAGTTTTAAGACCAGAGCACAAACCAGGCAAGTAGAAAACACCTCTCCTTAGCTCATACCACGTTGGAAGAACTGAAAATTTACAGGTCCCTAGAAGTATCTCTGAAAACAGCTGCACAAAACCCCTAAAACTTGGGATAGTGTACTCTGCACACTGGAAGCAGAGCCCTACCTTAACAAAGAATTAAAAAGTCAAGTAATAGGCTGGGAAAATAAGCAAACAATGCTAAAAATTCTGACTATAAAAACTTACTTTGGTGACAAGGAAGCTCAAAACATACACTCTGAAGAAGACAACAAAGTCAAAGCTCCTACATCCAAAGCTTCCAAGAAAAATATGAATTGGTCCTCAGGCCAGAGGGAAAATTGGGAAGAGAAATGAGAGTGATGCACTAAAATAATGAAAAACGAGTCAACAGCTTGCTGAAGGAGACCCAAAAATACTGACAAAAATAACACCTTAATAAGTATTCTAGACCAAATGGCAAAAGAGGTCCAAAAAGCCAATGAGGAGAAGAATGCCTTGAAAAGCAGAATTGGCCAAATGAAAAGGAAGTCCAAAAGCTCACTGAAGAAAATACTTCCTTAAAAATTAGAATGGAGCAAATAGAAGATAATGACTCTGTGAGAAAATCACAAAATTATAAAACAAAACCAAAAGAATGAAAAAAATTGAAGACAATGTAAAACATATTTCACTGGAAAAACAACTGACCTAGAAAATAGATCCAGGAGAGATAATTTAAAAATTATTGGACTACCTGAAAGTCATGATCAAAAAAAGAGCCTAGACATCATCTTTCAAGAAATTATCAAGGAAAACTGCCCTGACATTCCAGAACCAGATCATAAAATAGAAATTGAAAGAATCCACTGACCACTTCCTGAAATAGATCCCAAAATGAAAACTTCCAGGAAGATTATAAACAAATTCCAGAGTTCTAAGGTCGAGGAGAAAATATTGCAAGCAGCCAGAAAGAAACAATTCAAGTATGTTGGAGTCATAGTCAGGATAGCACAAGATTTAAAGGATAAGAGGGCTTAGAATATGATATTCTGGAATCAAAGGAGCTAGGATTAAAATCAAGAATCACCTATCCAGCAAAACTGAGTATAATCCTTCAGGGGAAAAAAAGGGACACTCAGTGAGATAGAGGACTTTCAAGCATTCTTGATAAAAAGACCGGAAATGAATAGAAAATTTGACTTTTAAATACAACACTCAAGAGAAACATAAGAAGGTAAACAAGAAAGGGAAATCATAAGGGACTTAATAAGGTTAAACTATTAACATTCCTACATGGGAAGATAATATTTGTAACTCATAAGACCCTTCTCATTATTAGGGTAGTTAGGAGTATATATAGACAGAGGGTACAGGTATGAGTTGAATATGAAGTGGTGATATCTAAAAAAAAATTAAGAGGTGAGAGAAGAATGTACTGGGAGAAAGGGAAAAGGAGAGATAGAACAGGGTAAATTATCTCACATAAAAGAGGCAAGAAAAAGCTTTTACTGTGGATGGAAAGCAGGAGGTAATGGGGGAGTGAGTGAACGTTACTCTCATGAGAATTGGCTCAAAGAGGGAATAACACATATGCTTAATTGGGTACACAAATCTATCTTACCCTATAGGAAAGTAGGAGGGGAAGGAGATAAGAAAACGAGAGGGTGATATGGAGGGCAGATTAGGAAGGGGGTAGTCAGAAGGAAAACACCTTTGAGGAGGAACAGGGTAAAAGGAAAGAGAATAGAATAAATGTGGGAGGGATGATAGGATGGAGAGAAATACAAGTAGCAATAGTAACTGTGAAAAATATTTTGAAGCAAATTTCTCTGATAAAGGTCTCATTTTTCAAACATATATAGAACTGAGTCAAATTTACAAAAATAAGAGCCATTCCCCAATTGATAAATGATCAAGAAATATAATCAGTTTTCAGGTGATGTACCTATAGCTATATGAAAAAAATACGCTAACTCACTATTGATTAGAGAAATGCAAATTAAAACAATTCTGAGATACTGTCTCACACTTATCAGATTGGCTAATATGACAGAAAAGATAAATGACAAATGTTGGAGGGGCCCTGGGAAAAATGAGACATTAACGCACTGTTGGTGGAGTTGTGAACTGATCCAACCATTCTGTAGAGCAATTTGGAACTATGACCAAAGGGATATAAAACCGTGCACACTCTTTGACTTAGCAATACCACTACTAGGTCTGTATACCAAAAGGGAAAAAAAAAAAAAAGGAAAAGGACCTACATGTAAAAAAAAACCTTTATAGCAACTCATTCCTGGGGGCAAAGAATTAGAAAGTGAGGGAATGCTCATCAGTTGGGGAACGGCTGAATAAACTGTTGTATGTGATTATGATAGAATACTATTGTACTATAAGAAATGATGACGAGGATGCTCTTAGAAAAACCTGGAAGTGAATGTACTGTGTACAAAGTAACAGTAATATTGTAAGATGAGGAGCTGTGAATGACTTAGCTCTTCTCGGCAATACAACGATCCAAGACAACTCTGAAGGACTTATGATGAAAAATGCTATCCATTCTCAGAGAAAGAACTGATGATATCTGAATACAGATTGAAGCATACTTTTTTTACTTTCTTTATTTTTCTTGAAGTTTTCTTTTTGATCTATGTTTTCTTTCACAACATGACTATGATGGATATATTTTGCATGACTACACATATATAACTTATATGAACTGCTTGACCTCTCAATGAGGGGGGTTGGGGAGGGAGGGAGAGAATTTGGAACTCAAAGTTTCATAAACGAATGTTAAAAAGTGTTTTTACATGTAACTGGGGAAAAATTAATTAATTCAAAATTTAAAAATCAAAGGCACCAAAAAAGGAGATGGGAATATCATGTATGGGGAATAAAAAAAAAATAGGCCAATTTGACATTAATGGACATTGGGAATTGGCGTAGCCATCTGGAAAGGAGTTTGGAACTATATCTTGAAGTCACTAAAATATGCATACCTTTGGGCCCATGCATACCACTATTTTGTCTATATACTCAGAGACTTTTCTTAAATGAGGTAAAGCACCAAGAAGTACAAACAACATTGAGAATAGCAATTTTGTGTGGGTAAAGCTCTTGAAACTAAGAAAGTGCCCATCAATTAGGCAATGTCTGAATAAAGTAAGATATATGAATAGATGCTATAAGAAATGATGAAAGGATGAATTGGATGAACTGACTAAAATTAAATTAAGCAGAATCAAGAAAGCAATTTATATAATAACAGCACTGTAAAAATTAATAATTTTGAAAGACACGAGAACTCTAATCAATGAAATATCTAAACATGATCCCAGAGGACCAATGATAAAGATCATTGCCCACCTCCTGAGAGAGAGAAAGGTGATGTGCAGAATAAGACACACAATTTTGGATACAACTGAAAGTGGGGATTTGTTTTACTCGACTATGCATATTTATGACAATGGTCTTGTTTTCTCTTCCAAGTGGAGGAGGGAAGGGAAAGATTGAAAGATACTAAATGCTTCTTAGTTGAAAAACAAAATTAATTTAATTTTTTTTTTCAGTGAATGCAGGCCATTACGGCTACAATGTAGACTATGTGATGGACAGTACTGTGTTTTATGCCTGGTAAAGAGCCAGATCATGAGCACCCTCAAATGCCAAACAGAGGGATCTGCATTCAATTTTAGGTAACAGGGAGTTACTAGACCCTCTTCAGCAGAGGTATGACTTGGTCCAACCTGTGCTTTAGGAATATCACTTAGGTAACTGTGTAGAGGATAGACTAGAGAAGTAGAGAGTCTAGTTATAGGGAGATCAGTTAGGATTTAAATACTCTTATGGATCAGAGCCCTGCAGTATGGTATAAAGTTACTAGTTATCATGCAGATAATAATAACTAACATCTACATAGAATATACTACGTGCGACGTTCTTTATAATTATTTTTTTCATTTCATCCTCACAACAACCCTAGGAGGTAGGTACTCTTATTATCCTTGTTTTACAGGGGAGGAAACTGAGGCAAAAAGAGGTTAAGTGACTTGTCCAGGATCACATAGCTATTAAGTGTCTAAGACTGGATTTGAACTCTGGTCTTCCTGATTCAAGGCTCAGCACTCTATCCACCGCATCATCTACTTGCCAGACTGTGCCAACTAGCAGCCAGATGCAACGAAACCCAGTATCTCCCTGATTCTGCCTGCTGCATCAGCATACAGTATAATTATCATGCACCAGAAATAAGTCAAGAATGCAGTCACATTTATGATATTGGCAGACTTGACTATATCATTACCGTGGTTGAATGATGTTTGATTCACACAGGTGTTAAGAGGTACAATCTGAGTGCCAGTCTAACTGGCAAGTAGCTGTAGTCTAAAGCCGATTCGAAGCAACATTTATTAAGTGCCTACTGTGTACCAGACACTGAGCTAGGTTCTGGGGGTATGACAATTAAAACAGTCCCTGCCTTGTCTTCTAGAGTATTTGTATGGATATACTGTAGTGCAGCAGCAGAAGAGCTGAGCTTGAGGTGGTGGGCCCTGGGCTGGAATTTTGGTTCTGCCACTGACTTCCTCTGTGAGTTTGGGCAGGCCAGTTAAACCTCCCTGGCCTACAGTTTCCCCACCTGTCAAAGTCAGGCCAGAGCAAGGCTTCTTGGACTGGATCCATGGACCATTTTCAGGGGATCTGTGAATTCTGATGGCAAAAATAAATACATCTTTATTTCTATACAATTTATTTCCTTTGCGATCCTATCTGTGTATTTTATTTTGTGTATCTAAAAATTTCTTATGAGAAGTGGTCTGCAGCAAAGGGGTCCATAACACAAAAAGGTTTAAGAACTTTTGACTACTTCTGGATAGCTTCAAGTTCTTGATCTGTGGCCCTAACTATGATTGGCTAGATCAAGGGTGGCTGGGATCTGAAACTCAGACAGACTGGCTGGGAAGGAGTAAAGACTCTGGAAAGGGCTAAACAGGGGGAAAGTGGGAGGAAATCTGCAGAAGTAAAGAGAGGGTCAGGACAGGATTGGCATCAGGTCACGGTAGGCTAGGCAGGTTGTCAGTCAGCATCACTGAAATACAGTGATGTGATTATAGGATTATAGATTTAGAGTTGGAAGGAGTCCCAGAGGCCACCTAGTTTAACTCCATTGCTTTACAGATAAGGAAACTGAGGCTCAGGGACATTAAGTGATTTGCCCAAAGTCACACAAGTAATATGAACAAAGTGTAGATTTGAACCCAGATCCTTTAAATCTGAGGCTGGTACTCCTGTTAACCCTACTCACTTCTATGTAGTTGGTGGTGGGAACGGATGGGCAAGTGGGTAGTGGAAGCCAGACAAGCAAGCAAGCAGATACATTAGAGTAGGTAGGTGACAGCTGGCAGTAGACAAAGGATCAAGAAGATGCTAAGTGCCTGCCATAAATACTGGGGACCCAGACACTGGAAGGATGGTTCCAGACACTGCCCCCATTCTTTGGAAGCAGAGTCCTTGTCTCAGACCATCCAAGATATGGGACATAATATCAGAGCAAAGACTGAGGTCTCACACAGAAGAACAAGACAGAGACCCAATTCCTCAACTGCAGTAAAAGAAAAGGGATTTGATCCCAGTGAAAAAGAATCAAAGGATAATTTCTGAGCAGGATGAGAAGCCAGAGTAACTTGATACAACCATTTGATCCAGGGGACCTTGGAGTCCCTCTGTTTGGAGGGCACGGTTTGGTCCCAGAGCATGAAGCAGGGCTAGGCCAGGAGATGGGAATTCCATGACCCCAGCTGAAGGAAAAAAGAAGCCTGGGGCCGGGCAAGTCATTACTTTACTAGTGAAGAGCCCCTTATCTTCTGCAGCAATAAGACTGTCATCAAAAAGGAGCAGAGCTGCTGAAAAAGCAGGACAGAGGAACAGCCAAACCTCCTGTCAAAGAGAGAAAACCTCAAAAGGCACAGAATGTCTTTCTTGTAGAAAGAAATGAAGATCCCAACAGCAGGAGTGAAATGGAGTGGGTGGAATTGAAAGGAAATATTTATCAACACATAGTTAACACTCATGGCTATAAAAAGGCACAGCGATCTGTTTGACAACAATGGGAGCACGCAGCCTAGATCAATAATAAAACAATCAGTCAGTCAATAAATATTTATTAACTGCCTACTATGGGGCAGGCAGAGCTAAGCTGTGCAAACATTAGTTGGCACACCATTTAACCCAGAAATATGTTCACATGAAAGTCCATCTCATGGAGGATGGATGGCGGATGCCATTGGGCATGGGAATCAACAAGGTGTCCGCTGCCTTGACATATAACAAAGGTCTGAAAATAATCCATGGGTCAGATGGTATAGAGAATGCAGTACACTGCTTTTTTTTCCTTGGAGGCTACTGGAATTAAGTGGCTTACCCAGGGTCACATAGCTAGTAAGTGTCTGAGGCTGGATTTGAACTCAGGTCCTCCTGACTCCAGGCTCAGTGCTCTATTCACTGAGCCACCTAGTTGTCCCTACATTACTTCTTAATACCAATGCAGAAAGACAGTATGCTAGAGTAAAAAGAATGCCATGCACTTGGCCTTTCAAGCTCTTCCCAATCTGGTTGCAGCCTACTTTTTCAAGCTTATTACACATTACTTCCCTCGCAGGCATTCTGTGCTCCAGCCAAGCTGCCCCACTTGCAGTTCCCTCTACATCACATTTCTTTTTTTTTCAGTATTTTATTATTTTATTTTTTTAATTAATTTATTTTGATTTATCAACAATCACTTCCATAAGCTTTTGAGTTTTAAATTTTTCTCCCCCTCCCTTTTCGCCTCCCTCTGCAAGACAGTGAGCAATCTGATATAGGTTATACATATACATTCGTATTAAGCATATTTTCACATTAGTGATGTAGTAGGAAAGAATTAGAACCAATAGAAGGGAACACAAGAAAGAGAAAGCAAAACAAAGCAGAAGAAAAAAACAGCAAATAGTATGCTTCGATCTGCACTCAAAACTCCATAGTTCTTTCTTTGGATGTGGATAGCATTTTCCATCATGAGACCTTTGGAGATGTTTTAGATCCCTGCATTGCTTAGAAGGGCTAAGTCTACCAACACTGGTCATTGCACAATGTGGCTGTTACTGTTATACATCACATTTTATCTTCTACTTCTGTGCCTTTGTATGAGCTGTGTCCCGTCCCTATAATACCCTCCCTCCTGATCTCAACCTCTTAGAATCCTGCTGTCTCTTCAAGACTCAAGGACCACCTCCTATAAGAGGTTGGTCCTGGTTGTTCTGCTTATCAGCACTAATCCAATTAATCTTTGTGTTTAATGATAACGTTGGACTCCATGATCTGTATGGTCCCTTCCAGCTATGACCTTTTCTAAGTCTATGATCTGTGGATTATTGTGAGGCATGGTGGTGCAGGTAAGGGAGGACGGGTCCAGTTGGTTCGCAGTCAATGGGTGCTCTTGGGTGACAATTTATGTGTGTTTGAGGTATAGGTACAAGAGGGGATAACAAAAAAACCACATCAAGGGTAGCCACTTTTCTTTTGAGGAAGGGTAGGTAGAGAAGATAAGGCTTCCTTCCATCAAATAATTTTGGTTCTTTAGGGAATGTTGTGTTAATGCAATAGCCAAAGAAATCTGAGGATGCAGTGCCTCAAAATTCAAGGGCAAGTGATGTGATTATTTAACTCCATGTGGAAAGAGAAGAATCCAGCACAGGTATCAACATATAGTAGGCACTTGATGAATATTTATCATAGGATCCTAGATTTTTTAGTTATCGAACTAAAAAAATTGTGTCTAATTCTTGCATTTTCCAGATGAGGGAACTAATGGAAGTTAAATGATTTGCTCTGTGTCACATGACTAGTAACTGTTATCTTCCCTCCAAGACTAGTGTTCCATCCACCATGCCATTGACAGATTACCTGTGGAGCAAGCTTGACAAGATTTCAAAAATGAAGCAATCAATCAACATTTATTAATCAGTTACTATGTACCAGGTACTGTGCTAAGCAATGAGGAGACAAAGAAAAAGTCCCTGCCCCCAAGGAGCTTACATTCTCATGGGGACAACAACATATATAAATCAAAACCTACAAGACAGATACAAAATGGATGAAAGGCAACCTGACAGGGGATGACCATTAGCAGCTGAGGGGACCAGGAAACGCCTGGTAGAGGAAATGGCATTTGAGGCAAGTCTTAGAGGAGTGCAGGGATGCTGAGAACTTGGGAAAGATAGCTTTTGAGGCATAGAGAACAATCAGCACAAAGCACAAATAGAGTTTCCTGGATAAGGAACAGAAAGTAGACCAGTATGGCTACACCATAGATGTGTGGAGGGGAATAAGATATAAGAAGAATGGAAGAAAATGGGACTGTGAAGATCTATGACAAAGGATGCTATATTTGATCCTACAGATGATAGGGAACCATTGAAGTATATTGAGAGGGAAGAAAATAAGCATTTAAGTGCCGATGATGTTCCAGACCCCTTGGTTAGTGCTTTACAAGAAATTTATCTCATTTGATCCTCACACCAACCCTGAGAAGTAGGTGCTTTTATTATCCCCATTTTACAGTTGAGGAGATTGAGGCAGACAGAAGTTAAGCGACTTGCCCGGGGTTCTACAGCTAATAAGTGTCAGACTGGATTTGAACTCAGAGTCTTCCTGACTCTAGGGTCCATGCTTTCTCCACTGAATCACTGTTTCTAGGCATAGTGTTCCCTTATTTAAGTAGAAAAGGATACTAACCTGATGGAAAGAGTGCTACACTGATTCAGAAAACCTGGGTTCTAGTCCCAGCTCTGTTACTTACCAGCTGTATAATCTAGAGACAGTGATAGCATCAAAGATTTACAACTGGAAGTGGGAGTGCAATGGCCATCTAATTGGTCTCCCTGATTCAAGGCGCTCCATACTTCACACAGCTGGCAAAGTGATTTTCCCAAAGTGAAAATCTGACATGTCGCTCTCCTAATCAGTAAGTTCCAATGGTGCCCAATTGCCTCTAAAGTCACATATGAACTCCCCTGTTTGGCTTTTATAGCCCTTCTCAACCTGGTTCCAACATATCTTTCCAGGCTTATTATACATTATTCCCTTCCATCACTCCATGGTCCAGCCCAACTGACCTCTCCATCTCCCTTTCCATACCATTTCCAATGCTGGAATGCTCTCCTTCTTACCAATGTTTCACAGAATCCCTCTCTTCCTTTAAGAAGCAGCGAGTCACCATCTTCTACGTGAAGCCTTTCCTGATGTTCTTCAATTGTTCATCCCCTTCCTCCCAAACTACCGTGCATTTAAGTACTTTGCATGTATTTGTATTGTTCTGTACATATTTATACATGCTGTGGATTTCTAGTTAGAAGTTAAGCTCTTTGAGGGCAGGGATTGCTTCGTAATTGTATTTGTATCTCTAGAATTTAGAACAACTCCAAGCATGCAGTAGGCACTTAATGAATACTTGCTGATTGGCTGAAGTAATTTGTCCTTTCTAGAAGAAGCCTTTCCCAGTCCCCCTAATGCTGGTGCCTTCCCTCTTATGATTATCTTCAATTTACTCTGTCTGTATCTTGTCTGCAAATAGCTGTTCACGTGTTGTCTCTTCTATTAGACCGTAAGCATCTAGAAGGCATTTCTTTGTCTCTCCAGGCATGTGCAGAGTGCCTGGTACACAGTACGTGCTTAATAAATGCTTGTTGACTGTCTAAAGGCTGTGGCTTTATAAAATGAAAAGGATAGACTAGATGAGTTCTAAGAAGCCTTTTATGTCTAAATCCTATGATCTTATGTCTGACCTCGGTTTCTCTCCCAGAGTGAGCAGCACAGGAACATGTGCTGAATAAATATGTGTTGGCCATAATGACGATAATGATGTAACCCTGGCCCCTTATCATGGGAATGAATAACAAAATGCACAGCATGCAGTAACATGCCCTGAGGCAGTCCAGCTGTTTCAAAAACAATCTCCTGATGAAAGCTAGGACTAAGGAGAAAATTGTAAAAAGCAGACAGTGCTGTCAGGAACCAGGAACAGGGTACTGCGGTAACATCTCAGGGCGGCTTTGGCTCCAAGACTGGGTAATTCCCACATCAAAAGAGTCACTGATTGACAGCTCAGTTCAAAACTGCTTGAATCCTTTATCTACTTGGAGTTACTGTCCTTGAATAATTGCAGCCCACAAGCGGTAATAGAGCAAGTGAAAAAATTCAGGAAGCTTGTGCTGATTCAGAGAGTCTCAAATATTGTGATCTCACAGCATCCTTAGGATTTGAAAACCAGATCCAGTGTTCATTTTCTTCTTATAGAACTATACAGAATGTCAGAGCTGGGTGAGATCTTAGAAATCATCTCATCTGACTTTCATGGGTGAGGAAAGAGGGGAAGTAATTTACAGTCAAAAGCGAAAAAGGACAGGAAAGTTTCTAAGTACAATTCTGTTCAAATAGCTAGAATTCCCTTCTGCTATTGAAAAACAATGAACGATCTAGGACTAGAGAATGGCCCCACAAGCCCATTTAAAGATCAGGGCATGCTGCAGTGAAAAGAATGGTTCTGGAGTCAGAAACCTGGGTTCAAATCCCACTGCTGATACTAACTACCTGTGACCTTGGGCAAATCACTTAAACTCTATTGGTCTTGGTTTCCTCATCTGTAAAATGAGGGAGTTTGGCTCAGTGGCTCTAGATCTCTGGTCCTAGGAATGGGGCCAAGCACAGTTTCTCTTGCAGACACACTGTTAGAGGGCCAATTGTATCTCCACAGGTATCTCTCACCCTTAGCTCTAGCCTGCAGTATTTGTCTTTCTGACCCTGGCTTTCATCCTAGGGCTTTCTTTGTCTCACCTTAGACACCCTTGAGTGCTTTTCCCCTCCTTTTGGCATCATCTCCTGGCTTTCTGACTATTGGATCAAGTCACATCACTTTCCCTCCAAGGAAAACATAAGCCTCTGGAGGGCAGGGATTGTCACATCTTTTCTTTGTATCTGTGATGGCTAAAAGAGTGCTAAGTGTGGTATGGAGGAAAGACCCTGGAGCCAAAAGATCAAGGTTCATATAAAATCTCCAATGGTTACTACCTTCATAACCTTGGCGACTTACGTAATCTCTCTCTGTGCCACAGTTTCCTCATTTGTAAAGAGTGGAGTTTCAACTAGATGGCGTCTGAACTCTCCACCTCTCAATATATGATCCTATGATCCTACATAATAGGCACTTAACAAATGTTTGTTAAGTTGAACTAGGTAGTGCACTGGATAGGATGCCTGAACCGGAGTCTGGAAGACTCATCTTCCTGAGTTCAAATCTGACCTCAGACACTTACTAGCTATGTGACCCTGGACAAACTACTTAACTCCATTTGCCTCAATTCCTTATCTGTAAAATGAGCTGCAGAAGCAAATGGCAAACCACTCCAGTATCTCTGCCAAGAAAACCCCAAATGGGGTCAAGAAGAGTCAGATGCAACTGAAAAATGATTAAACAACAACAAAACGAACCAAATAAATTTCAAGTTAAGCGTCATCTGCAGGAAGACCATCTAGCCTCCCTTGGTTGATCATGCTCTCCTCCTTGAAATTGCTTTTTTATTTAAATTTTCTCTGTATGTTTGGTTCTCCCTCCCCACACCCCATAGGTTGTTAGCTCCTTGAGGGCAGGAAATGCTTCCTTTTTTTTTTTCCACTTTGCATTCCCAGCACATAATGTAGTGCCTGACAAATCACTGGGGAAGAATTTATTCAGTGCTTATTATATTCCAGGCTTTGTTCTAAGTGCTGGGGATAGAAAGGTATTAGCAGTCCCTGCCCTTAAGGAGCTTACAGTCTAATGGAGGAAGACCATATGTAAATAATGAGAAACCTACAAGATATACTGAATATTGGAAAGTAATTTCAGAAGGGAAAGTATTAGTAGCTCAGTAGTCTGGGAAAGGCCTCTTGCAGAAAATGGGACTTGAGGGGAGTCTTGAAGGAAGCCAAGGATGCTAAGAGGCAGAAATGAGGAGGGAGAGCTTTCTACTCATGGGGGACATTCAGTGCAAAGATGAAGTGATGGATGAGAGGAAGAGTGTTCGAGGAACAGAAAGAAAGTCAGAGTAGCTGGATTACAGAGTATATACAGAAGGGAAGAAAATGTTACAAGACTAGACAAGTTGTAGAGAATGCCAAACAAAGGACTTTATAGTTGATCCTGGGGATAGTAGGGATCCAGTGAGTTTATTGAGTAAGGCCATGAGCAGACTAGACACTCACTTTGACAGTAAAATGGAATATAGATTGAAGTGGGGAAAAACTTGGGGCAGGAAGACTAATTAGGGGACTATTGAAATAGCTTCAGCAAGGGGTGATTAGGGCCTGAGAGTAGAGAGAAGAAAACACATGCAAGAAATGTTGTAAAGGTAGAAATGATAACATTTGCTGCACAGTAGACATTTAATCATTTTGCCATAAGAAACAGCAGATATGTGGAATTCAAAGAAGTTTGAGAATTCTTGTATGAATGACATAAAATAGAAGTGGGCACCTAAGTGGCACAGAGGATAGAGTGCCAGGACTGACATCAGGAAGATTCATCTTCCTGACTTCAAATCCAGCCTCAGACATTTACTAATTGCATGACCCTGGCCAAGTCACTCAACCCTGTTTGCCCCAGTTTCCTCATCTATAAAATGAGCTGGAGTAGGAATGGCAAACCACTCCAGTATCTTTGCCAAGAAAACCCCAAAAGGGGTCACGAAGAGTTGGACATAACTTAAATGACTGGACAGCAACAAAAATAGACATTTAATAGATGCCTACGGAATGAATGAGTGAATTGAATTGATTAAATGAAGAAATACCAGCCGGAATTCTAATGATTAATTTTTGAAGTTGGAAGGAACAAGACAAAAAAAAAGCACTTACTTAAGCTTTTGAGGATATTGCTGAGGTTTTGGTCATATCCTGAAAGGAGCCTTTGATTATCAGAGTCAAAGGATAGCCCATATAACCATTTAAAAATTTCTGGAGTCCCTAATCTACAGTGTGGTGGCATCAAAAAGAGATGGCATATTTGGGGTTGTGCAAGAGGTGGAATTTTTCATTGTATGCAAGGGTTGTGAGGCAGAGCAAAACCAACCATTGTAGGACTGACAAAGAAGGAAGAAGGGAGAGGTTTAGACTACATGAAATGGAGCTAAAATTCTACTGGCCCAATTTTGCCACGTCCTTTCAAATGTCCTTGAGACTGAAGATGCTATTCCCTTTCAGAATCCTGCCACATCCTCAAGGGAACCATTTGGGCAGCCTATCTGGTGTATGCTCCATGTATTAAGGAGTCCATCTGCACCCTGCTCATTGTTCATAACTTGGTGCCAATCACCTTGAATGTATAAAGTCTCAATACGAGACAAAAGCCAAAGGCATTTCCAGTGTTTAAGTAGTCACCAGAGCAAAGAGATATAATTAGAGGACAAGAGCCAAGCATTTTGTGAGCATACTGCTTCAGGAATAAATGCAAAAGAAAAGCTGATTCCAAAATCTTAGCATAGCTTAGAGCTGGAAGAAATCTCAGAGCCCATCTAGTTAGTTTAAACCCTTCATTTTACAGATGGAGAAACTGAGGTCCAGCAGTTAAGTGACTTGCCCAAGGTTGCCCATGAAGTAAGCATCAGAGGTGGGATTTGAACCCAGGTTTTCTGACTCCAGAGTCAATGTTCTTTCCACTCTCCTCCAAATGTTGGGAAGATTTTTATTTCCTTCCCTAATAATCCAGACATTCTCCCAGGGGACAGCAGAATAAAATATAATGCCACAGCAATCTCCATAGAACCATTTTGGTTCAATATTTATTGATTCCCCTTCTTTCCTCTTCACCTGTTGTATCCTTACCCATGCTTTATGAAATGATTCAACTGAAATGCCACCTCTTCCAGGAAGCCTTTCCTGATCCCTCTGGTCAATAATGACAAAAACAGTACACCCTTCTAATGAGTACCTACAATACTACATATACTAGTTATCTGTGTGTCTTACCCCCATATCAAACTTCAAGTTCCCTGGGAAGGGACTGTGTCTTTTTTTAAACTTTGTATATTTCCCTCTAATATTGAGCATAGTGTTCTGCATACAATTAATGTTTATCAAATTCATTAACTTTCATCATGCACTAAATATATTGCATGGCCCTCCCTGCCTAGACTCCCTGCTTAAATTAGGTTGACACGCATCAAGAATTTTTTTTTGCACAGATACCTAAGAATATTATGCAGATCGTATCTCTTGGCTATTTTCTAATTTTCTCCCTTTCATTTTCTTTCTCACTGATCTTCCTACCCCCGACCCTGACCAATTCTGACAATTTTGGTGGTAAAGTATAACTGTCAGGAAGAGCAATTAGTAGACCAAAGTATGAAGGACAGATTCAAAAGCAGTGTGATACAGAGGAAAGATAAACTATCAAGCTTGAGGAGGTTAAAGTCTAGGGCAGTGGGTAATGGGGAGCCATGGAAGATTTGAAATCTAAAAAGAAAAGCGTTATTCTTCCTCTTCATTCTTGATAGAATAGGACTGATTTAAGAGACAAGAATTGAGGGGACAGTTAGGTGGCACAGTGGATAGAGCACCGGCCCTGGAGTCAGGAGGACCTGAATTCAAATCTGACCTCAGACCAAACACTTGACACTTACTAGCTGTGTGACCCTGAGCAAGTCACTTAACCCCAACTGCCGAGAGAGAGAGAGGGAGAGAGAGAGAGGGAAGAGAGAGAAGAGGAGAGAGAGAGAGAGGGAGAGAGAGAAGAGAAGAGAGAGGAGAGAGAGAGAGAGAGAGAGAGAGAGAGAGAGAGAGAGAGAGAGAAGAATTGAGGCAAGGGTGCTCAAACTTACTCCATGCATAACTTTAGGCAAGACTCTGTGGGCCTCAGTTTCCTTATTTTAAAAAATGAGAGAGCTTGGCTAGATGACCTCTGACTTCCCATCTAGCTCTAGTCCATGATCCTATAATCTATAACCTGCATTTAAATCTTTTTTCCAACACTCATGAATTTAGATTCCTTAGGAGGGTCCTAAATCCTCAGAGCCTCAGTTTCTTCATCTTTGAGATAAATGGGGTTGAATGGTTTCTCAGTTCCCTTCTAGCTCTGCATTTCTGTGAGATAGCCTTAAGCCCAGGATTAGGATGGCATTGGCTAGAATAATTGGAGAGGTGGATAAGTGGGGAGAGTTCATAGGAAAGATGAAGGAGCCCAGTCTTTATTCTATTGAATTCAGACTTCAAGAGCTTAGAGGGTTTTCAAATTTATCTCACTTATCTGCACAAGAGTTTAAAGCCAGAACATCCTCAGGAAACCTTTATACGTGTATGTGTGTGTGTGTGTGTGTGTATGCACTCTGTAGTTCTATAGCTCAGCTCAAAAGCAAAAATGAATGAGAAGCATAGGAGCATCTGATCCTTTGGGATCACCAGAGAAGCCCTATTTTTCCAGTAGGTTTTGAAAGATCAAGGATTGGATCAGTTCTTTTTGTGTGTGTGTGTGAGAAAAGCATTAAATCAACTGCTCTAGAGGGCCAATGCCCACTGACCGCTTCTTAATCTAGAGAAGAATGAGAGGCTAACTATCCCCACTGTCCTCAATCTTTGCCAAGTCAGAGGCTAACCCGAAGCAACCTAAGTCATACAACTTAGTGGAAAAATCTGACCAGGAATCATTTTTTCCTCTATAGCTTAGATATACCTGTTGAATTTCGTGATTTTTTTTCACCGGTCACTTAATTATTTGACAAGTAGTTAGTGTCTCAGGCTGGATTTGACCTGAGGTCTCTCCTGACTCCAGGCCCAGCTCTCTATCCACTCAGCCACCTCAGTGCAGCTAGGTGGTGCAGTAGATAGATCACTTGGCCTGGAATCAAGAAGAACTAAGTCCAAATTTGGCCTCAGACACTTTCATCCTGGGCCATCTCCGGTGTCCTGATCTATATCTGGCCACTGGACCCAGATGGCTCGGGAAGAGAAAGAGAGACTGGTGACCTTGCACAGCCTTCCCTCACTTAAATCCAATTCAGGTGCATGTCATTGCGTCATCTCCCTGATGTTGTCATGGTCCTCTTTGAGAACAAAGGACAAACAACAATAACAATGACAACATTTGACAAGTATTTATTTAGCACCTACCACCGGCCAGGCTTTGTGCTAGTCGGGAGTGGGAAACACGTAGCCTGGGAGCCACCTGTGGCCTTCTAGGTTCTCAGGTATGGCCTTTTGACTGAGCCCAAGTTTTACAGAACAACTCCTTTTATTAAGGGGATTTGTTCTGCGAAGTTTGGATTCAATCAAAAGGTCGCACTTGAGGACCTAGTAGCCTTGAGGCCAAAGGTTCCCCACCCCTGTCTAGGAACAGATAATAAAAAGGAAAAAAAAGTGCCTGCCTTCAAGGAGCTTATTTTCTAGCAGAGAATGTTAGAACTTAAAAAGGCCTTAGATAATATCTAGACTTGTATGAACACCTCTTAGGGATGCTGCAGTGCCTGAGAAGCTGACTATGCACACATTCTAGGAAGGAGGTCATTCCATACACCCTGCCACCTCTTTAAATGGCTCCTTTTCTGACTTGCTCCACCCCTGCACCCATATCTGTGTACATATTTGATGTGTCCCCATCTGCCACACCTTAGTGCTATATGCTAAATTTTATGAGGGAAGAGATAATACCTTATTTATCTTTGGATTTTCTCCAGTGTCTAGTATCATACATCATACAGGCTGCTACCCACCCTCAATATAGCTAAATTTCTTTTATCTGAAATCCTACCCACTGGAAAGTTCAAGAATTCTATTTAAGAAGTGCTTTCTTTGGCACACTATTTAGCTTTGATGGGAAAAAGACAAATTAGTGAACAAGTTTTAGGAGCAAGGACTTTCAGAGTAGCCCTTGTCAATACTTCTTTCTCTCCACCTCTAAGCATGTCAAGTTTCCTTCAAGACTCAGCTTACGAGCCTCCTCCAGGAAGTATTTCCTGATTTCCCCCAGTTGATAGGGCCCTCTCCCCTTGTTCCCCAAACTACTTCATATGTATTTTGTATTGGCTTATCTATCTATCTATCTATCTATCTATCTATCTATCTATCTATCTATCTATCTATCTATCTATCTATGTTGTTTCCCTACTGGAGAATTTAAGCTCTTTGAGGGAAGGGATTATTTTGTCTTTGTATTCACGGTACCTAACACAGTATGAGACACATAGTAGGCACTTAATAAATGATTGTCGATTGAATGGGTGAATGAATGAATTAGTAAGCTTTCAATAAATGTTTGTTGAATGAATAAGTATAAGATTCTTGCCTTAGTTCTATAAAGAATAGGCACCTAGACAAAGGGAAAAAATATTTAAAAAAAAAACCCGCAATCTCGTTAATAATTTAGATCAACTGCCTACCCTTCCAGGCAACGCATTGTAAGGGACTTCTTTCATTTTGTGCAATTTATTTTAAGGTATCACAAAGTTATTTAAAGGTTTTATCATAAGAGGTAATAAGCACCCAGAAGTAGGTATTCATGGCAGAACACAGAATTCTCACCACAAGATGCCCATTATGTACAAGAGAAGTTGAGCTCAGCTGAAGCAATTAATCTTATTTGATATCTCTGCATAGTTTTCAAGTCAAAATGGGGACCTGAAGGTCAATTTCAATTGTATAGCAACTACAATTTAGCATTATTGCAGTGAGATCATTTAAAATTCCTTGTTAGGCTCTGTTTCAATATGTTTCTTTAAAGTTATATTTGGATTTGTTATTTGTCATTGAAAAAATAAATAATTCCTTTCAAAGATGGATATCCATTAGCACATTCCGGAATGCCTCAAGTGGAGAATAATGTCTTGGGGAGATAAGACCATGGTATTAAAACAAGGGCACAAGAGAAGGACTATGGAGATGAGAAAATCATAGGATGATAGTTTTAGAACTGGAAGGGATCTTAGAGGTCATTGACTCTAACCTCTTCATCTTACAGATGAGGACATTGAATGACTTGCTTAGCAGTCACTAATGAGAATCTGATGCAGAATTCAAACCCAGGTCTTTCTGACTCCAAGTTCAATTCCCTATCCAATACACCAAGCTGAGACCTGGGTTTTAGTTACCTTCACTCTGATGTAATCTTTTTTTTTTGTGAACCTGAGCAAGCTGTCTCTCTGGGCCTTGGTTTCCTCACCTGTAAAATGAGAGCCTGGGAGTAGATGATCTCTATTGTCCTTTCAGTTCTAACAGTCTCTGGGCATAGGCAGAACTCTGTAATTACCAACCAATCAACAAACATTTGTTAAGCACCTACCATATGTTAGGAATTATGCTATGTCTTACGAAGAAAAAAAAAAAGGAAATGGTCCCTGCCTCAAGGAGCTTATAAACTATTGAAGTAAACAACATGCACACACATACATATATGCAAAATAAAAACAAGGTAATTTTTAAGGAGGAGGCACTAGCAGCTAAACCGATAAGGAGAGGCCTGTATAATTCAGGATGCGTTAGGTGAGGTTTTACATGTTTGCATGAGAAAAATTCTCAGTAAAACCTAAAATGCCCAATGGAGGGAAAACCCTAGATTTGAAGTGAAAGGACCTGGGTTAGAATTCTTCTTAGGTATATCTGGGCAAATCGCTTTTCCTTTCTGGGTCTCAAATGTCTCCTCTATAAATTGAAGGGGTTGGACTGAGTGGCCTCTATGGTCCTTTGCAGCTTTAAATCCTATGATCCCATGAATAAATAAGCAAAGCAGAAAAAAAAAAGTGCCACCACAAGATTCTCCTATTAGAGAAAACCAGGAGCTGAAAATAACCCTAGATCTCTTTACTCTTTGCTTAGAACAATACAGCACAGAACAATAAAGTAATGAGAGACTCTGTCTTAGAGAAAAAAAAAAGAGAAAGAAGTAGATTAGACTTTGTAGATTCACAGATGTACTTGAAAGTAAACCAGGTATGTGGGGTATGGTGTTGATGAGGACAAAGTTGAGAAATTGATTCCCCCCCAAACCCAAGTGATGAACTCATAGAAGGCAAGGGGCAGGTAACAGAGACATTGAGATGGTAGGTTTTCAAATGAAATGCAAAGTATCCACACTTGGTTATTCTTTTTAAAATATGAAGAAGTTTCCTCATCAGAATCGATGGAATTAGAGGAAAGCCAGCCATTGGCTGACAAAGAATTGGTCATATCACATTGGTCCTTCAAAAAGGTAAAAACTGGGGAGTGAGTTGAGGCAGAGGACAGCTCTGCAAAGAGTGACCTGTAGCATCAGAGAAGAGAGTCAGCTATGGAAGAACTCAGCTTTTGAGAACTCTTCACCTGGGGTAAGGAGAGGATTTCTCTCTTCTCCTTCACCCCAATAGCCATGATATCTTCTGGCAGGGCTGCTCGGAGAGTAGAAATGCGGCTCCGGGAAGGGAGCAGGCCAGGCAGTCAAGGCAAGAGACAATTTTAAGGAGTTTGACCTTTGTGAGTGGAGAAGAGAGCTATTGGGGTACAGCTACAGAGCAACCACTTGAGTAACCTTCCCAGAAGAGGTGCTACAACCAAGGAAATACAATGAAGATATCACAAGAAAAGAAATATTGTCAAGACCGAAGATATAAATTGCTTTGGCCACGTGTGTTCATACATGCATACGTTTCTACCAAAGTACTCCATGTGTGTACCTATCCTTCCATTAATATTATATAGTTCAGGAGAAAGCACCCCAGGTTTATGGTGAGAGGGAGGATATTTTGTTATTATTGTTCTTATGATGCTATCTTAGTAAGTGACTTTGCTTTAATCTAATTATGTCTACTGGTTGATTATTAAAGGTTAAGTATATCAATCGGTACTCATAAACAAAAGTTTAAGGAGCAGGGACTCACAAAGTACCCCAGAGACCTAGACTGTGAGTATGATTTAGTGCGAGGGGAGGGGGATTGCTTATACAGATCAAACTCTAATGTGTCTGCACAATAATTTGAGGAGATTTTAAAATTTGAGATTTTTCAGTCATTCTTTTTCAGTCCTTCATATTTCTCTAGAAGTATTTGTTCTCACATTAAATAGTGATAGAGACCGGGACTGAATGTCTTTGCTTTCACTGGTGTCAGGAGGTCCCAGTGAAGATCCTCTGCCCTGGCCTGGAGAGAGGGGGAACACAGCCAATATTTATCAGAGGCACCCAGTTCTTCCCGGCTACAAGGCCAGCTCTATCCACATTGCCTCTTCGTGGAAGAATTAAATTTTCTATGGATTAAAGAAAATTAAATTCTATCATTAAATGATACAAACCCCATTCCTTGAATTGACACACCATTCAATTTCTCAGGAACTAGCACAGTGATTTTAATTATTGATTTATGTTAAGACCTTTTGCAAATGGACTTGGATGAAGAATCCAAGCCTCAAATAGCACTGATGACACCAAAATGTATACACATTTACTTTTTCTCTTAGAGGGATTGTGTTTGCTCTACCTCCTTCCTCTCGCCCTTCTCTAGTGGTAAATAAGAGTAAGGTCTCAGAATGTTGTATCTCAGGCAAGAGTCTAGCCAAATGTTCATCCTGGGAACACAGATTAAGAACTGGAGGAAACCTTGGAGGACATCAAGTAGATATTTTTACAGATGAGGGAACTGAGGCTTAGAAAGGATATGTGACCTAGCCAAGATCATACAAGTAGTAACTGCCAGGCAACAGAGATTTGAACCCAGGTCATCTGACTATGAATCCAGTCCATCTTGCTTTGCACCATGGCCCAACTAGCTTTACTTTCAAGCCTGAATCAAGGACCAAGCCTTGATTGCCCTTAGTCTGCAAAAAAAGACAGAAACTAAGGGAATCCCTCAAAGTGGCCCACTTTCCAAGGCAGAGAGCAGTAGAAAGACCACAAGACTTGGAATCAGAGCCTGTAGGATGTGTCTAAACTTGACTCTGCCATTTACTTATCACTCATGTGACTTTGGGCAAATCACTTCACATTTCTGGGCCTCGGTTTCCCCATTGGTAAAATGAGGGGGTTGGACTAGAGGACCTCTGAGGTCATCTAGAGCTTTAGAGATATGATCCTATGGACCCTTTGAATTCTCCAGGCCTCTTAAACTGTGCTTCCATCTGTGAACTCTGTAATCCATGACAGCGGTAGAGACCATACTGTTCCTCAAATAAAATCCTCCATCTCCTGACTCTGGGCATTTTCACTAGCTGTCCTTCACACCTAGAATTCATCCCTACTTCATGGTTTCCCTGTTTTGCTCAAGTCTTAGCTAAGATCCCACTTTCTGACAGAACCTTTTCCCAGCCCTCCTTAATCTTCATGCTTTCCCTCCTTTGGCAGCAACTCCATCATAGATAGATAGATACACATGTATATGTATGTTTATATGTGTATATATGTATAGGTGCACACACATATACACATGAATATATAAACATCCACATACATATATGTATATACACATATACTGAGTATCTATAGAATTTTTATATTATATGTATATGTATTATATGCATGTATATGTATATACACATACACACATTTTTATATGCATACAAATTGTATATACATAGAACTATATTATATCTGGATTATATGTGTGTATATAGATAAACACATATACTGTATATATACACAAAGTTTCATATATTATATATTATATATGCATACATATGACATGTATGTATATATGCATGTGTGTGTGTGTGTATATATATATATATATATATATATATATATATATATATATATAAATAAATAAAATACATATAGGGCAGCTAGGTGGCACAGTACATAGAACACTGGGTCTGGAGTCAGGAAGAACTGAGCTCAAATCTGGCCTCAGACATTTACTAGCTGGGTGACCCGGGCAAGTCATTTAACCTTGTTTGCCTCAGTTTTCTCATCTGTAAAATGACCTGGAGGAGGAAATGGCAAACCACTCCAGTATTTCTGCCAAGAAAGCCCCAAATGAAGTAACAGGGAGTCAGACATTACTGAAAATAGCTGAAAAACAATCACAACATATTATACACATATATTTATGTATACAGGATACACACATACACACATACATACATAAACATATTATACACATATATTTATGTATACAGGATACACACATACACACATAAATACATATAAAATATTTTCTGCATGTGCATTCTTGTTTGCATGTTGTCTGCCCCTTCAAGAGCTGTTTGAGAGCAAGAATTGCCTTTTTCGTATCTATGGTACTTAGTGTGGGGCAGCTAGGTGGCACAGTGGATGGAGCGCTGGGCCTGGAATCAGGAAGATCTGGGTTCAAATCTAAGCTCAGACACTTATTAGTTATGTGACCTGGAGCAAGTCACAACCTTGTTTGCCTCAGTTTCCTCATCTATAAAATGAGTTGGAAAAGGAAATGGCAGACCACTCTAATATCTTTACCAAGAAAATCTCAAAAGGGATCATAAAGAGTTGGACACAACTGAAAAGCAACCAAGCAAAAACAACAAAGCACTTAGTATGGTGCTTAGCACATAGTAGGTACTTAATAAATGCTGTTGACTTAACTATGATCCTATGTGCAGAGACAACACAATCTATTTATCAGGATCAGGACAGTGCATTAGAAGGAAGTGAGGAGGAGAGAAGCACATATAAAGGACCTACTATGTGTCAGGTATTGTGCTAAAGTCGTCCTGACCTACTCTTACCACTGGACTCTGGAGGAGAGAGTGAGGCTGACGACTTAGCACAGCTCTGCCTCACTTAAATCCAATTCACTTGCAAGTCAAGATATCCTCCTCCTAATGTCATTGATCCTCTTCGAGAATGGAGGACAAACAATAACAACAACAAATATTATATCATTTTGTCCTCACAACAACTGTGAGAGGTATGTGCTATTATTACCTTCATTTTATGGTTGAGGAAACTGAGGTAAACAGAGATTAAGTGACTTGCCCAGGGGCACACAGCTCATAAGTGTCTGAGGCAGTGTTTGAACTCAGATCTTCCTGAATCCAGGCACAGAGCTCTCTCCACTGCTCCCCCTAGCTGGCCCTAGGCAGGAAAATTGCAACACTGAGACTGAATCATCAGATGCCACAAGTATGGAGCTCCTTGGGACAATGCCTTTCTCTCGAGCATTGAGAGTTGCATTGAGAGTTGCAAGATCTGAAAATAACACTCAGAATGTCTTGGATTTCCAGAGGTCAAACGTATTAGGGCAAGGTGCAAGATGCATACATAACTCCATTGTGTTATAAAGTAGAACCACCTGAGCTAGACCAGCTCTTATAATTATGAAGCAAGCCAGGTCATTGTGGAACTAGCAGGATATTAGACAAGACTTAGGTTTGGCATCTCATCTGGGGATTGTAGCTGGTTCACTGTCTTATCTAACCAAGAAGGTAAACCTGATAAAGTTTGTAATTGAAAATGTAATTGAAAAAGATAGGTAGTTCCTTTCAGAGAAGGACGTCTCAGGCAGAGTGTCAGGAACTTTTGAGAAGTTGAAACATTCTTATTCCCTGCCCGGTTTTGAGGGCCCCAGACTTTTCAGAATCCTTCCTTCAAGCAGCAACAGCTACATCTGATAATGATTGCACACATTTTTATTACAAGATAGTGGAAATGAACAACATACTTTCTTCAGAAGAAGATGATTACCAAAGGCAATTTATCTCCCAGCCAGAAGGAGTAGCTGATCATTATTTCGGCTTCATAAAAATTCAGTTTGTACAGTTTGGGCTAGGGATTCTTTTTTCTGTTTCATCATCAGGCTGATGTGGGTGAAAGATTCTATCACATGGTTATGAGGAATACATTGTGAGACTTGGAATCAGAAAGACCCAGGACCAAATCTCACCTCAGATGCTTACTAGGTGTGTGGACCTGGGAAAGTCACTTCATTCTCTCAAGCCTTGTTTTTTTTCCCCATCTTTTAGATGGTTTAATGATAGCACCTACCTCCTGGCATTACTTCAAGGATCAAATGAGACAGATTATGAAGAAGGGCTCTGAAAACCTTCAATCACTATCTAAATGTGAGTTATTATTACTACAAAATTCTTGTAGCAAGTTGGAAATAGGGGAATCAGGCAAGTCAGTTAATAAGCATTTATTAAGCACCCACTATGTGCTAAGCACAAGTCAGTCATAAGCATTTAGGTGGCTCAGTGGATAAAATACAGAACCTGGAGTCAGAAAGACATCTTCCTGAGTTCCAATCTGGCCTTGGACACTTACTAGCTGTGAGACCCAGGGCAAGTCACTTCACCCTTTTGCCTCAGTTTCCTCAGCTGTAAAATGAGCTGGAGAAGGAAATGGCAAACCACTCCAGTATCTTTGCTGAGAAAACCTCAAATGGGGTCACAAGAGTCGGACACGACTGAAACAACTGAACAACAAGAAAAATGTGCCATGCATTGTGCTGAGTCCTGGAGATACAAAGAACGACAACAATAAGATCCTTGCCCTCACATGCTAACGGAGGAGAAAACCTATAAATAACTAGGTAAATGCAAGCTATATACAGAGTAGCTGGAAGGTAATCTCAGAGCGGAAGTCACTAACAGCTGGGGGACCAGAAAAGCCCTCTTGCAGAAGGTGAGATTTGAGCTGAGTCTTAAAGGGAGCCAGGAAAACCTGGAGGTGGAGGTGAGGAGGGAAAGCATGCCAGGATGGGGAACAGTCAGTGCACAGGCTTGGAGATGGGGGTGGATGTAGTATTAAAGGAATATCAAGTGGGCCAGCTTATCTAGATCATGCCATGAAGTAAACTGTGAGACAACTGGAAAGGTATGTTGGTGGTGTTGAGTCATTTTCAGTTGTGTCTGACTCTTCATGATCCCATTTGGGACCTTCTTGGGAAAGATACTGGAGTGGTTTGTCATTTCCTTCTCAGGCTCATTTTGCAGATGAGAAAACTGAGGCAAACAAGGTGAAGTGACTTGCCCAGGGTCACACAGCTAGGAAATGTCCAAGGCTAGATTTGAACTTGAGAAGAAGAGTCTTCTTGACTCAAGCCTGGCCCTCTATTCACTTCAGCACCACCTAGCTATCCCTTGGAAAGGTAGGAGCTAGGTTACTATGGGCTCTAAATGCCAAATGAAGAAGCTTATATTTGATCCTAGAGCTAACAGAGGCCTTCAGGAGCCCCCTGGAGAAGGATGGGTATGTTTTGATTCATGCACTTTGTCAAATAGAAGACACGAAATTCAAGCACTAACACTGCCCTCTCTCAATACAGACTTGATCCCCCTTCAGCAATACATAGTCTTAGAAAAGGGCCTGGGGCATGAAGAGATTTGGCCCCACCAGTACGGGGCAGAAGCAGGCCTGGAACCAAGTCTCCTTGACGCTGGGCCATCTACGCTGCACCAAGTTCCTTTTCTTGAATTTCTTTTCACATGAGAGCAGAGGGAAGGAACAAAGTGGTGAGACCGGTTTGGTTTTGTCTTTCACGTCAGTGCCGTTCAACCAACATTTATTGCACAGCCTATGAAGGTACCATTAGTTACTATTTTCTACCTGTATTAATGTTGAGCTTTGATTCAAAAAAAGGAGGGGTTCAGACAGGTTCTCATCACTGCTCTTACTTGGAGGCAGGGGATGCTGTGCACAGAGCCTTGACTCTGCTCTTGAAAGTTCTGGGTTCAGCCTGTTACCAGCTATGTGGCTGTGCATGTCACTTAAATTTCCAGAATCTCAGTTTCTCCATAAAAGAGTAACAGTAGAATTTGTATAAACTATATTGCAAGGACACTTAGGGATGGCTATTAGATCTGAAGTGTGAAGGGCCCTAGAAAACTATCGAGTCCAATCCTCTCTCATTTAGCAGATGCAGAAACTGAGCCACAGGCAGGGATGACTTGTACAAGGTCACACTGTTGGTATGCACCAGAGTGTTTAAACCTAGGTCCCCACAGAGCTCTTTCCTAAGTATAACGAGGATCAAATAAGATGTGTTTGTGCGTAAGCCATTCTGTAACCATAACGTGCAAATATAAATGTCAGTTTTTATTACTTGGAGCTGTTATTATGAGGGAGTGTAGTCATAGCTAACTGTGGGTACCTCCCAAAGCTCTATCCTGGGCCCTCTTCTTCAGCTATACTATTTTGCTTGGTGATCTCATTAGCTCCCAGGGATTCAATTATCATCTGTATGCAGATGCTTCTCAAATCAATTTATCCAGCCCTAACCTATCTTCTGACCGCCAGTCTCTCATCTCCAACTGCCTATTGGACGTCTTAAATTGGATGTTGCATTGACCTGTTAAACTCAGCATCTCCAAAACTGAACTAGTATCCTTCCCCAAAAATCTTGCCCTCTTCCTAACTTACTATCCAAGGCTCCATCATTCTCCTTGTCACTCAGGCTTGAAGACAATGCATCATCCTTAGCTCCTCTCTCTCTCTCTCTCTCTCTCTCTCTCTCTCTCTCTCTCTCTCTCTCTCTCTCTCTCCTCTCTCTCTCTCTCTCATATATATTCAATCAGTTGCCAAGGACTGGTGTTTCTATCTTTGTAATCTCCCCTTTCTCTTACTTGACACTGCCACCACTCTGGTACAGATTCTCATCACCTCACATCTGGACTGCTCCTGGGTGGACGCCCTGCCTCCAGTCTTTCCCCACTCCAGTCAACCTCCACTCAGCTGTCAAACTGATCTTCCTCAAGCAAAGGTCTGACCATGTCACCCCTTCCTCTCCCCAGGGAACTCCATTGGCTCCCTATTACCTCCAAAATCAAATTTAAAAAAAAAACCCTCTGTTTGGCATTCAAATCTCTTCATAGCCTAGCTCCCTCCTACTTTTCCAGTCTTCTTATACCTTATTCACTCATTTCCACATACCTTGGGACCTGTGACATGGCCCTCCCTTTTGCTTATTCCTCACACATGACATTCCATCTTCCACCTCCAGGCATTTCACTGGCCATCCCTCATGCCTGGAATACTCTCTCTCCTCACCTCTGCCTCCTGGCTTGCTTCAGGAACCGACTAAAATTTCTTTTGTAAGAAGCCTTTCCAGATCCCCTTTGATGCTCATGACTTCCCTCTGTTGGTGATCTCCAGTTTAGCCTGTAGAGATCTTGTTAACACACAGTTATTTGAATCTTGTCTCCCCGTTAAGCTTTGAGCTCCCTGATAGCAGGGACCAATTTTTGCCTTTCTTTATATTCCCATTATGAAATACAGTACCTGGCACCTAGTAGACCCTTAATAAATATTTGTTGACTTGACTTGTTGCCTAGTGAAAAAATGCTAGCAGAATCTATATTCCCCGAGTTTCTGTTAAAATATGATAAAATACCATTTTTAAATGGAATTCAATTTCAATGGAAATAGACCCACAGAACTCAACACGAGTTCCTCTGTAATTCACACCAGTGCAAATGTCCTTGAAACACTGACATTCTTCCAGTAGTCCTAGTGGAATTTCTTATTTAATCACTAATCTGTCTTCCTCTGGGCCCAAAATGTCTCTAAGACACAGCTTAGATTTTTCCACTCATGGTCTATCTTTCTCCTGCCAACATTCCTTTCTTCCCACCCTATAAAGGTATTTCTTTTTTCCTTTCTTCCTTCCTTTTTTTTCTCTCTCTCCCTTCTTCCCTCTCTTCTTCCCTCCCTTCTTCCCTCCTTCCTTCAATTCTTTCTTTCATTCTTTTTCTTCTTTCCTTCTTTCCTTCTTTCTTTCTTCCTTCCTTCCTTTCTCTTTCCTTCTTTCTTTTCTTCCTTCCTTTCTCTTTCCTTCCTTTTCTTTATCTTTCCTTTCCTCTTTTCTTTCTTTCTTTCTTTCTTTCTTTCTTTCTTTCTTTCTTTCTTTCTTTCTTTCTCTTTTCTTCCTTCTTTTCTTTCTTTATCTTTCTTTCTTTATCTTTCCTTCGTTCCTTCGTTCCTTCGTTCCTTCGTTCCTTCCTTCCTTCCTTCCTTCCTTCTTCCTTTCTTTCCTTCTTTACTTTCTTTTTCTTTTTCTTTCCTTCTTTCATTTACTCCCTCCCAGCATAGAATCAAAACTGGATTTTAGAGTCACTTAGTCCAACTCCCTCATTTTACAGATGGGGAAACTGAAGCCACAAGAGATGAAGTGACTTATCAGAGGCCACACAGTAAGTATCAAAGCTTTAGAAACTTAAGAATAAACAAAAATGTCTTCCTTATCTTTGCAAGATTTTCTTAGAGAAAATTTCTAACTTTTATTTTCCTATAACTCCTGCTCAGTCCTGGCCCATTATGATGAGAAAGAATCAGAGATGGAAGAGAAAAGATGAAATGGGACAGAGAAAAGAGAGAGGTTTTATAGGACTCCAGCATCATTATCCAGAAGCTAGGATTGAAATATCTTACGTAAACAGTCTTTTAATGTTAAAGGTACACTACAGAAGTATAGCAATACCACTTAACAGCAAGGGTAAGGGAGCCAACAATGAATATAGTGGACAGAGAGCTGGTCTTAGGGTCAACAAGAGATGATCAGATGTGTCAAATGCCACCTTTGACATATACTGGCTGTGCGACCCTCTCAGGGCTCCAGGATCATAGCTCTGGAGTTGGAAGAACACTTAAAGGTCATCTAGGGTTCCAAGTTGTAGAGAAGGGGCTGACCTGAGGAAATTCCTCCCTGGGAGCCCCCAACATCTATAAAATCAAAAGGCTGGTTTAAAAAACATGCAAACGTTCTTTTATTCAGAATATGTGAGGAAGGGAGCAGTCTGGTTAATTTACTATCTTGGTGGTAATAATCACAGGAGTTGTCATACAAGTAGGAATATCTGACATTTGTACAGCGGTTTAAGGTTTATAAAATTCTTTATATAGCAGGAAGGGAATCTCAGGAACACCACCCTACACAGAGTACCTCTTCTTTGGCCACCCTCTTGACTTCTTCCCGTAATTCAGTCAAGTCAGGACAAGACTAACACTGGCACTTCAAGAACTCTAGGTAGTCTGTCTACCTGGAAGGCAAATACCTCCCCCCATGTTTCCATGACAATAAATCTTTGGGCAGGGGAAGCCTGGGTTATATACACATTATCTCACTTGAGCCTTAAAACAACTCTGTAAGGAATTATAGGTATTGCTATTCCCATTTTATAAAGGGGGAGACTGAGGCTCAAAGAGATACAATATCTTGCTAACAGTTGCAGACATTGGAAAATTCTGAATCGGGATGCTGAGTATGACATATGGATATGACAGGGGATACTGGAGCTAGTTTGAACCAACTCTTGAGAGCCTCCTCAGAAACTGGCAAACCCTATGAATAAAGGCTTAATTTATTGCTTTGTTGATTTCTACTTAATAAAGTGATGGAGAAACTGTTAGTAATTAAGATGAAACTTATACGTGTATTGTTTGTACATCTTTTGGGGGAAGAGCTAGTTATTAAACATTTACCGGCACACTACTAATATATGGGCGCTTGGTTTGAAGTTAGATCATTTTTGTGTTGTGTTTTTAATCAATCCCTGATATAAGCTGTGTAGCTGTCAAAGGATCATAGCTCTGGAGTTGGAAGAAACCTTGGAGGTCATCTAGTCCAAATCCTCACTTTTCTAGTGAGGAAACTGAGGCTCCAGAAAGGCTAGGCTACTCACCTAAAGTAATTTGTGTACTTCTCGTAACAGCTGAATATAGAGTATACCAAGGAAACAAACTCTAAGCGTGATTCTGTGAACTGACCAGGGTTTTGATTTTCAGATAAAAGGAATGTATTGTATTGAACATACATGGTATGGATTTACTTAAATAACAAGTGGAAAAACATTACACATGCTGGTCATGAGTCAGTAATATAATATAGTTGTCAACAACAATAAAAATTAATAAATTTCTTCCTTCTCCAATGTACTCTCTCTGCAACTGCCAAAGCAACAGTCTTTTTTTTTTTTTTTGGGATTACGCAATGGGGTTAAGTGACTTGCCCAGGGTCACACTGCTAGTATGTGTTATGTGTCTGAGGCAGGATTTGAACTCAGGTCCCCCTGAATCCAGGGCCAGTGTTCTATCCACTGTGTCACCTAGCTGCCCCCTCAAAGAGATAATCTTAAAACATATCTTAAACCATGTTATCCCCACTGTTCAAAAAGCTCCAGAGCTCCTTATTACCTCTAGGATAAAATAGGATAAATAAAAATCCTTTGTTTGGTATTTAAAACCCTTCACCACGTAGCTCCAGCCTAGATTTCCAAGATTATTTACATATTATTGCTCTTCATTCATTCTGTGGATGACCCAGCCAAATTTGCCTTCTTACTGTTTCTCATTCATGACATTTCATCTCTTACTTCTCTGTGTTTGAAATAGGCTAAATATTATTCCTGGAATGCATTTCTTCCTCACCTCCACCTCTTATCATCTTTAGCTTCCTTCAAATTTCTGATAAAATACCATTTCTCATTCAAGACCTTTCCTTATCCTCTCAAAATACTACTGTTCCACCCCAAATTTACCTTGGATTAATTTTGTTCATATTTTATATTTAGAAATATAACTTATTTTGTTCACATTTTATACTAATAATTTATATAAATTATGAAATAGAAATATTTTATTTATAAATCATATCTATTTTATAAGTATAAAATATAAGTATTTTCTATTTCTAAATAATATCAATTTTTAAAAATATAAGTATTTATATTCATAATCCTATCAATTTCATAAACTATAAGATATATTTTATATTTATAAATCATATCAACTTTATAAATTATAAAATATAAATATTTTGTATTTATATATCACGTTCTTTCTCTTAACGGAATGTAAGCTCCTTGAGGGCAATCACTCTTTCCTTTTTGTCTTTGGACAATATTTCTTGCACAATGCTTATTATCTAGTAGATGAGGAAAAATGCTTTTGAGTGTTAAATGAAAATATAGATAATATTATAGCTTAGTTGTCTTATATAGAAAACTCTATGTTACAGTGTGAGTAAACAGGAGTGTAGGATGAAGAAGCCCTCATGGAAACTGGAGTAGACCTTTAGTGTTATGGTCGTATAACCACGTTCCTTGTAGGCTTTAGTGCTGTAGATTAATTAGAGAGAGCACAAAGGAAAGAAACTAAAACCCATGAGAGAAACCAGGAAGGAAATGGGATTTTTTTAGGATGGAGAAGAGAAGGAAAGACAACATGGTATAATCAAACAAGTACTTGGATTTAGGAATTTGAAGATTCAAGTTGAGTCCTATCTTCATCATCAATATGCCATGATCTTGGACACTTAATTTTTCTGAATCTCACAGAATTCAAGGAGTGAAAAGAACCTCAAAGGTCCTCTGGTCAAATCTCAACCTGAGCAGGAAGCCCCTGTACAACATCAGCAATACTTAAGTAATCATCTAGGTTCCAACTGAATACCTTCAGTGATAGGGAACTCATTAATTCTTAGGCAACCTATTCAATCTTTTGAACCTTCTCATTATTAGAAAGACATCCCTGGTATTGAGCTGAAATTGGCCTCTACAAATAATTTCCATTCCTACTTTGCCCTCTGAGACTGAATGGAAAAAAGACTAATCCTTTTTCCACATGACAGCCCTTCAAATACTTGAATATATCTATCACGTTCTCCCCAAGTCTTCTTTTCTCTAGGGTGAACAACTCCCAGTTTCTTCAAATGATCCCCTCATGGCAGAGTTGAGCCCTCTTATCATTTAAGTTGCCATTTCTTTGGATAGTCTCTGGCTTGGTACAATGTGTTACGCAGAACTGGATGCAATAATGTGATAAGGTCTGACCTGAGCACAACAGTGTTATCACTTCTCAAATATTAAACACAAGACCTCTTTCAATACAAATTGAAAATTAACTTTTTTTTTCAGACTGTCACATCACACCACTGACTCATTACTAAAACTCGCAGGCCTTTTTTTTTTTTTAACAGAACCTGCTATGTACCCTGAGATCTTTGGGATTCTGTTTCCATTTTCTGTATAAGTTAACCCTTGCAGTATTGGGTTATGAGAGAATTTGAGGTGGGCCTCCTTCTATATCAAATCATTCATAAAAATGGTCAATGTAAGAAGAGCCAAGGACACAGAATCATGGCATTTCACTGGTACCTATCTTGACATTTTGACACTGATTTATTCATCGCTACTCTTTGGGATCAGTCCATTGAACTATACTACTATCCAACCCACATTTCTCTATTGTGTCCCCAGTAAAACAATGAGAAACTGGCAAATTCCTTATGAAAATTCAATTACATTTGGTCTATGATGTTCCTCAGACCTATCACACCAATTACTTTGCCAAAAAAGGAAATTAGGTTAATCTGGCATGATTTGTTTTTGATGAAGCCATACTCTCTCTTAGTTTTACTCTTTTCTTGTGTAAAGTGCTCACAAACCATCCCTCTAATATGTTGATCTAGAATTGTGCCAATAAGTCATTATTCTGGTCAGCTAGTAGCTGACCAGCTTGAATTTTAAGGTATCTACCTCCTCCCCATTTGAAACTGGCAACAATACAGTTATCCTTTCCACATCATGGCTTTCCCCATCGTGGTTTTGATATATTGTGGACTGGCATAAGAAATTAAATGGGAATTTTGGGGGAGTTTTGCAGAAGCCAGAGATGACACAAAAAGGCCCGCAGACAACACGGAAAAAGTTTAGAAACTCAGAAATGCATAAAATATATGTATAGTATTATATAATACTATTATATTATATAATTATATAATATTACATTATATAATTATTATTATATTATATAATTATTATTATTATATATATTATTATATAATATCAACATATTTAATCTTTAATACCATAAAAATTCAGGTTTCTTCTCCAGTACGAAGGGAGGGAAAAAAATTTTTATGTGGATATTCCAGATCAAGGGTGTGCCACACCCCTGATGTGGAAGAGATAACTGTATTTTCCTATCTTCAGTCCTGTAGCACTTCTCTCAATCTCCCTAGAAAAGTACCACAGAGGAGCCCTTCATTTTTTCAAAGATCAATTCCAGTGGCTTAGCAATCACATCTAAGTACTCTTTCAATATGGGGGACGTAGTTTGTGTAGTCTGGTGACTTGAACTCATTGAGGACAGTTACATGCTCTTTGCCTTCTTATCACATATTTCATGCTTTGTTGTTGTTTGTCCTTCATTCTCAAAGAGGACCATGACATCAGGAAGGTGATGTCATGACTTGTAAGTGAATTGGATTTAAGTGAAAGAGGGCTGTGCAAAGTCATTAGTCTCACTTTCACCTCTGCAGCCATCTGGGTCCAGTGGCAAGATATAGATCAGGGTGACTGGAGATGGTCCCGATGTAGGGGAAGACTGGTCCTTTTAAGCTAAGGTCTTTCCAAGTTCTCACTTTGACTGAGGCAACACCCATTCAGTGATTAAGGCTAGGTAAGAAATAAACTGAGGAAGGACACCTTTTACCTAATTAAAAAAAATCAACCTGGGAGGGGAAGACCCTCAGGTCTGGCCACAACAGAAGGGATTGCTATTTACATTCACTAAGAGTCATCAGGGCCCAAACAATGACCACTAAAGTGGGGCTTGGCTGGGATCTAGTGTAGGCCAGTCAAAGAGAGCCGGAGTGAACTGGGTTTAAGGCATGGTCTTCAAAAAGAAATCTAGCCCTTGAACCCCAAGATCTCTTGCTAGGTTTCAGCTATCAAAATTTATATACCTTTGGGCAAAGCATCAGCAGATAAGGATGTGATATCCTATGTGGACAGAGGGAGAAGAGGGAAGGAAAAGGGGGGGGGAGAGGAAGTAAGGAATTAAGGAAGGAAGGAAGGAAGGAAGGAAGGGAGGGAGGGAGGGAGGGAGAGAGGAAGGAAGAAAGGGAGGGAGAGAGGAAGGAAGGAAGAAAGGAGCTCTGTTGTCCACCTGGAACTTGCCAGTTGGGTCCCCAGTGGGGTAGCTTGGACTACTCACAGGTTATTGCTTGTCTTTCATTCTTGAAGATGACCATGACATCAGGGAGATGATGCCATGACTTGCAAGTGAATCGTATTTAAGTCAGAACCATCTGAGCCTAGTGGCAAGATATAGATCAGGATGACTGAAGATGACCCCCATTTCCCACATTAATTAATTAATTTAATTAATTATTAATTAATTAAATTAATTCCTTGCTAATGACTTCCTCTCAAGATCAGTGATCATGTCTTTTCTTTGATTTTCCTCTTGCCCTCAACACAATTAAAAACTCTTTCATTTATTTATTTATTTTAGGCCCTTACATGTTACTGAATATCTCAGTATTTCTGTTTTCTATTATGCCATCTATCTTCTACTTCCTGCCTTGCTGCTTCTGAACATGTTATTATAAAATGCAAACTGATCAGTGAGCTCCTGGTACAGCCACATTATTCTTCTGCATCAGAATAATTAGTGTCTATTTCATCAGAATTTCATTCTCAAATAATGAGCAGAATGACTTTAGAAAAACTAGGAAAAGTTTAAATGAACTGAACCAAAGTGAAATGAGCAGAACCAGGAGAACCTTGTACACAGCAACAGTAAGATAGTATGATGATCAGCCATGAATGATTTAACTATTCTCAGCAATACAAGAATCCAAGACAATTCCAAAGTGATGAGTTTCATGATGTGTTGTGGTAGAACCCTCTCAAAGAATTCAGAGTCAGACCACCTCTAATCCAAGTATAGGCATTTACTGAGATTGACACCTCTCATGAAGTGGGCTAAGTTCCAAGAGGAACCACAACTTTAGTGAAAGCAAGATGGATTTTTGTAGGGTAAACATGCAATTACATAACAAAAATTATGACTAGTAAAAAGGCAAGAAGGATTTGTTAAGGGATTTGGTAATAGGGGAGGGGTCCCAGCCTCAGTGGAACTACATCTGCAATTACCCACAATGTAAACAGAAAAACTTATTCGGGGGAGTATGTACGTATGTATGTATGTATGATAATGATATTATAATAAGCCTCTCTATGACTTAAGTCCCCTAAAGGAGAGTTTCTACTATTACTGCGCCAGTGCCTACTTAGGGAAAGTCCCTCCTCTTGTTTTGGGGTCCATATCCTGCTTGGGCATCCTGGTGGTGCTGCCTTCTGATTGGCTGAGTATTGTCCTGTCTGAGATTAGATGGATGTGGTTGTGGTTGTGTGCAAGGACACACCTGCTGTTTCCGTGGGAAATATGAGAAATGGGTTTGGGGGCAGTGGCTAGCTAGAGGCAGTGGCTGGAATCCCATCATATGGACATGCCTGCCATTTCTGTGAGAAATATGAGTTCATGGACACACCTGTTGTTCTAGTGAGCAGTGAGGCATATATGAAGATGTTACGGTATTGAGTCGAGGAGGCAGTAGCTAGGTAGGGGCAGTGGCTATATTGAGGCTGGGGGCCTGTGGTATGGTTAAAGCCAGATTGTGTGGTTAAATCAGGACATACCTATTGGTCAGTGGGGCCCATAAGCAAGTTAGAATATTGGGGCTAGGGGCAGCTTTATTAGGATACCATCAAAAGGACTCATGATAAAAAATGTGATCTACCTCCAGAGAAAGAACTGACAGGGTCTGAATGAAGATAGATAGCATGGTATCTTTCATTTTATTTTTCTGGGGGTTTTGGAGGGGGACTCTGTGTCTTCTTTCACAACATGACTAATATGGAAATATGTTTTGCATGACTGCACATGTATAACCTATATCAAATTGCTTACCATCTTGGGAGTGGGAGAGGGAGGAAGAGAGGGAGAGAATTTGGAACTCTAAATTTTTAAAAAATGAATATTGAAAATTATTTTTAGATGTAACTAAGGGAAAATATATTTTATAAAAAAGAATTTCCTTCTCAAAGTTACTCCATGCCTCTTGAGCTAAATTCCCCTCTACAATCATAGTGCACTAGATTCTGCCTAACTTTTCTTTTCTCTGAACTCTTTGAAATACATTCCCTCACAATCCTGGCTGCACGACAAACTATGCTAGACTGAAATGGTACTTCTTGATTATTCCTAGCAGGTTATATCTTGGTACCCCATAGTAAGGATTTGTTCCTTTCTTCCTATGGTGACCAGTACTAGATGTTGTCTCTCCTTGTAGTACATGTAGATATACTTTTCACAAAAGGATAAACTTCAAAGATTCCATGATATGTCTCCAACAGCAACTATGTCTTTCTACAAAGAATTTACTACAGCAGATGGCAGATATTGTGGGGAGGGTTATGTGCGGAGGCCAAGGGGAGGCTGGTGCCTGGAAATCTTGTTAAATAAATTTAATGAGCATTTATTAAGTACCTACTATATGCCAGTCATTGTGCTAGGCACTGAGAATATAAAGACAAAAATAAAAAGAGCCCTTGCTTTCAAAGAGCTCACATTCTACTAAAAAGGAAAGGAGGGAATTATTTCTTTCCCCCTCAAAACTAGAGTAAGAGAAATGTGTAATGGAGTAAACAGTAAGATAAATTATTTGGTAATAATAAAAATATCTACTCCCATAAATAAATTACAGGACAGCTATTATTCTGTATTAGTAGAGGGGGGTGGTGGTGGCTGGGTTTTCTTCCCAGGAGCTACCTATCCCAAATGAAATCACAGGTCTAGACAAAGGAAAGGCAGGAGAATCCTTTCTGAAATTTTTTTTGTGTGTTCCAGAATTTAAATGCATTTAAATTGTATTAATTTAAACTGCATTAATTTAGTTTACTTTATCAGTGTCATCAGCGATATTACCATTGCCTGCTGGCTTTCAAGTACATCTGTGGCATGTCTATCTACATTGCTATATTTTCCCATAAAGTCATTAAAAAAAAAACAAGACTGAGCACAAACACAAAGAGAATATTTTTTAAAAGTAAGCGTCTGAGGTTAAAGGCCAGTTTTTATTTATTTGTGGGGAAAGGCTGTCAGCCCTACAGCAAAAAGGTATGATGTTCTGCAAGTGAGGAAATGCCACTATCCTAGCAAATACACAGACACAAATCTCTTGTAGCATTACAGATCCATTGGCTGGGGTGAAATGGAATGTCAATCTCTAACTGGAGGCTTTTTGGAAAGCAAGATGTATAAGACCCTCTACCATCTGAGCCCAGCCTACACCATGCACAATGAGCCTTACTTAGGTGAACACTGTGCTTCACCCAGACTGATCTACTCGCTCTCCATCCGATTCTCCTTAAGCTTTTCCACTTTGCTCCTGCATGGAATACCCTCCCTCTCTGCCTATAAAAATCAGATCCATCCAATATCTTTCAGGAAGCTTTCTCCAACTTCTCTAGTTAGAAATGGTCTCTCATCTCCTCTGAAATTCTCTGAACTCTTATAATCTTTATTTCTATACCATTTGCTTAGTAAGCATCAACAAATGTGTTTTCATTCATTCATTCTGCAGTTCAATTCACTGTACCTGGCACATAGTAGGTGCTTAGTAAATTTTTGCTGATTGACTCAACAGACATTTATGTATTAAGTGCCTGCCACGGCATTCGATGTTACCAATATAAATAAGGTATGGTCTGTGCCTTCATAGATCTTATAAACTTATAGGGGGACAGAATACATATATCTATAGTCACAGGCATTAACAGAACATGGGCATACCCAGCCCATGCTCTATGAATTCCTATATGTATAATAGAATGCAAAACAAATTATAATAAATACATTATAGAGGTAAAAACAGAAAACCACTATATAGGACTGAAGAGAGTTAGGGTTATGGTGTTATCTTTTCATGCAAGTATGTCCTTTTTTTTTTCCAACTAAAATGCAAGCTCTTGGCATACCAGAATTGGACCTTATCCTTCTCTGTATCACCCCATTGTGCCTTGCACATAGTAGGAGCTCAGTGACAAATGATGCTAATACTCATGATCTGAATTCCTATGATCACATTTCACAAAAACATGATGGGAAAAAGTGTAATGACCTTCCCATGTCACATGGAAAACTAATAATGCATTGTCTAAAATACCATATGGCTATATGGCACAATGCTGGCTCTTGCTTCACAATTATAAATATACATCTCTCTGCACCAATAATTCCTGGAAGATATAACTTCACTCTCATTGTTCCTACTACCTGCGTTGGTTTCACACCATGATGATGGGCAGAGCTTTCAGTAAAGAGGCATCTTCTAGAAAGGGTATATGAATGCTGATTGGCCTCATGTGCACATCTAAATCAGGGCACATGATTCAATTCAACTCAGTCAACGTGAAAATAAACATTTCTTCCGTACAGACCACTGGGCTTTAACATGGGCTCTGACTTATTGGTAGTACTTTATAGAGCAGACACTGGAAATTTGCCGCGATGCTTGCCTAAAAATAAGCAGGTAGGTGTGACCAACCCAACCCTGGAGCCCAGTTCAAAACTGTTTTGAAGCAGTTATGTTGGACAAATGACATCCTTGAGTGACATGGCCTCCTGCTGGTGATTTACAAGCACCTGCCCATAAGACATTGTGTCTCACCTGCATACACAGCAACAAGGAAATTAACTCTTGCTCTTAAGCAAAAATTGAAGCTTCGGGGGGAGATGATGATGCAATCTGATCCCCCTTTTCTTCCTCCTAATCATCTAACAACTCTTGATTTTTTTGTTGAAATATCCTCCTTTATCAACGTTTTAAAGAAGATGCTATTTTGCTCATTCTGAAGCTTAGCTGCCTTAGCCCTATATGAGAAGAGTAAGTAAAATTTCCTTTGCTGTAACAGTGGATTCTTTCCACCCAAGAAAACCAAATGCTGAAGATAATTGATTTCATCAGAGTACAGTTATTCATGACAATGAAACTACAACTGCAGCAATCAGTAAGGACTAGCAGAGAATGTTAGGTTTAAAACACTGGTTCTGATTTTTCCACCCTACTCTATTTGTGACTGAAGTGCCTAAACAAACTTTCTTTACAGATGTCTGCTCCATCACAAAATAACCTGTTCATTTACCTTTAAGGAACCCCTAGACAAACAGTATGGAACTTGGTTTGTGTTTGTTTGTTTGTTTGTTTGTTTTAGAAAAGATTGTGAAACTTGTAACTGCCCCATGCAGCTTCCTCTGTGTTTGCTCAATCTAGGGAGCATCTCCCAAAACATTTAAATGGAATAAATGACAAGAGAGCTGTTCTGTCATCACATTGGACTATCTTGGGCTTGATGTCTGCTGGGCACATTTTCTTTAACTATTTAAGATTCTAGCTCCTCTTAGAACTAAGACTAGACTAATTTTTTTTTAATTGACAGATAAAAGGAGAGGAAATGAACATGTAGCTCTAATGAAAAAGGCTCATGCAACATGGAATAATGAAAGGGATGTTGGCTGCTGCCCTTTCCTGCATTAAAGGAAAAAAGAAAAAAAAAGATTCACAGAGCATCTTCTCATCTAACTTGTAGTTCAGACACTCAGGCACTGCATGTGTTTCTCATGCAGACCACTATCACATCTCTCCTCTGTTTTTAAACTACTAAAGAAACTCTTATTTCTTTAAGTTAAAAGGTTTTTCAAAACAACATCAGTGATATCCAAAAAAGAGGAGACGGAGGAGGAGAAAGGGAAGAAAAAGAGAAAGTGAAGGAAGGGAAAAAGGAAGAGGGAGGAAAGGAAGAGAAGGGGAATGAGGAAGAAGGACAGGAAGAAGAGGAGGAAGAAAGGAAGGAGAAGGAGGAAGGGAAAGAGGAAGAAGGGAAGGAAGAGTAAAGGAAAGAAGAATGGAAGGAGGAAAGGAAAGAGGAGGAAGGGAAAGATAAGAAGCGAAGGAAAAGAGAAGGAGGAAGGGAAGGAGAAGAGGGGTTGCAAGTGCATACCTTAACCTCTTGGTTGGTAAAAATCTCCACATCCACCACACAGGCAACCAGAGTGGAGACATCACAGTCCATGCTCCGGGCTGGCATTCCCCACTCTTTGTATTTAAAAAAGAAAAGAAATAGAACTCAGCAGCTTTGGAGTTGTCAGCTATGTGAAAAGCCTCCAATTAAGAATCTCCACTGAAAAGTGGGCAGTGTTGTGTTCTTCTTGGAGCTAGGAGGCAGGAACTCTTTGCACCCAGAGCTGCCTCCGCCTGGTATACCCTTGCAACTGAGCAGGCACAGCCGAGAAACAGCCCTCGTCCCTCTCGCATGGCAATGACATCACCACAAAGACTGACATAAGCTAAATCTACTTTTTTTTTCTCCCCCTCCACAAGCCTTTTATCTCCAGGCAGTGCAGTGGAGCAAATTGAACATGATTATGTGCTAAATCTGAACTTGGACTAAATCAATTCGGGCAACGTTCACTGGGAACTGAGTCATAGCTGTTGTTTCTGCCGAGTGCTTCTGTTTGCAAAAAAAAGGGGGAGGGGGATTGACATCAGAGGTTTTGCTCTGTTGGGGGAAATAATTCTGCAGTTAAGCATGGTGAATGAAGGTTTGCAGATTCCCCCCCCCCCCACTGCAATACTAGCATGAAGTTGAGGCATTTTGAAAATCTCTGGGCTTATGTTAATTGTCTGATGCCCATCAGCCGAGCGCACACGTCCTGTGCATCCGAATGCACGCAGAGTATAAGAAGAATGGAACTCCATCCTTAAAGGGGCTGCACATGACTGGCCATCAGTCACTTAGGTAGGGTAAGAGAAGGAGATAATTACAGGTTGGTTAAATGGTCTCAGAGGAGCGTCAGGGCAAGCTGGGGACTTTAAAAGCTCTCTTCCATGTTCAGACATTCAAGCAATCACCAAGGTCACTGTAACCAAAAATGGGCCCGTGTGCAGGAGGTTACAAACAAAACATGCATCTATTTCTCTTAGTGAGGGGGAAGGGCACATACAATGGGAGCAACACACTGACATAGGTCAGTATAAGGGACCTGGGTCTGTCTTTTGCTTTAGCCACATGCATCCCTTCCTCTGCCCTTGGCTCTGGAGAGAGATAACACCGACCAGTAGGGGTGGGCAGAGGAAACATTGAGAACTGGCTTTCATTTAGACATTAACTATGAAAATTCCGTTAGTATTCATCAAATATTAGGGCATTTTCTAACTAGAGGAGACATTGGAAATCATCCTCTAGGTTAACACCCTCCTAATTTTACATAAAAGTAAATAAATACCGAAAAGTGAAATGACTTCTCCAAGGTTACACAAAGAGCTCAAAATAGGACTAGAACCCAGGTGACCTGTTTCCTAGTCTAGTGCTCTTTCTATAATACCACATAGCCTCTAATCCTTTAATACTCTAATAGCTTTTTACCTGTAGTGGTTCCTATCCCATTGGCTTGGGGAGAAAATAGGCTAATAACTGCAAACTAATATTTATCATTTTGAGGCAGCTGGATAGTCCAGTAGATAGAGGACTGGGCCTCGAATGAGGGAGACCAGAGTTCACATTTGGCCTCAGACACAGTCACTCTGGGCAAGGCATTTAACCCTGTTTGCCTCAGTTTCCTCATCTGTAAAATGAGCTGGAGAAGGAAATAGCAAGCCACGCCAGTATCTTTACCAAGAAAACCCCAAAATAGGGTCACAAAGAGTCAGAAATGACTGAAACACAATAGGACTTATCATTTGATCACTAGAACTCATGAAAGGATTATAGAGGAAGTGTGGCTCAGTGGATAAAAGCTAGCATTTATATATCACTTTAAGGTTTGAACATAGATACATAAATAGACAGATAGATAGATAGATGTCACTTTACATATATATAACTGTAAGGTTTAAATAGTAATTGATATTTATCTATCACTATTATATATATGATAGATATATACATATATATATATATATCACTATCCAAACATTAAAGATGTGTGTGTGTGTGTGTGTTAGTCATTTGACTGTCACTATAACCTTGCCTGTGAGGTAGGTGATATTATTACCCTCATTTTACAAATGAAGAAATGGATGCTGAGAGAGATTCAGTGACAAGGAAGGAATGCAGATAAGCATTTACATAGTGCTTATTATGTGCTAGGCACTGTACTAAACAATTTTTTAAGTTAAAAAATTAAATTATTATTATATATTTTTAAAAATTTAAAACAATTTTGGAAAATATCCTCACAAAATATTGAAAGAAACCTGATATGTGTTTTATTATCTCCATTTTCAGTTGAGGAAACTGAGGCAAACAGAGGTTAAGTAACTTGCCCAGGGTCACACAGCTAGTAAGAGTCTCAGGTCATATCTGAACTCAGATCTTCCTGACACTAGGCCTGCTGCTCTATCCACTGCACTACCTAGCTGCCCAGAAATGATAAATAAGATGAGTGAGACATGATTCAAACCCAGGTTGAATACTCTATCCACCTGGCCCTCTAGCTGCCTAACTGGATAAAGTGTTGGACCTGTATAAAGTATAAGGATCCAGGTTTAAATTTAGGATCTGGTTCTGACCGGTGTTACTTGGGCAAGACATTTAATCTTTCTGGGCCCTGATTTCCTCATCTCTAAAATAAAGAGACTAGACTAAAGGACCACTCGGGTTTCTACCAGTTCTAGATCAGTGCTTCTGGGATACCCTCCTCTTCCTTGGGGGAAGAGGCAGTAAAGAGGAAGAAGAGCAAACATGGAGAACACGGACATTTCCATAATCCTTTGTTCAAACGTCACGACAAAGGGCTCCAATTTTACCTGCAAAAGATAATTGTGATATTTCTAGATATATTTTTGTTGTCATTCTTGTTTTTTGAGTAACACTTGAACATTCAATGTTCCCATCCTTCAAGGAATCACATGCATCAAATTTAATCCACCAGGCAAACAACAAATGTATTTCGAGCATTTCATGGAGTAGGGTGTTGTGACAGGCTTATGAGGGAAACAGAAGTGACATCTCTTGTTTCATTCCGTTATCTCCACACACAGCCATCTCCCCTTTTTAAGGCTTTCATCCCCCTCTATCTGGACTACTACAACAACCTCCTAAATGGTTTCCCTGCCTTGTCTCTCCTTCTCCAATGCATTCTCCACACAGTTATCAAACTGATTTTACTGAAATTTTCTGACAACCTCCTCTCCCCTTACTCCGAATAAACTCCCTCTGATGGTTAGGAACAAATACAAACTCTTCTGGATCACATTCAAAGCCCTTCATAGCTTCGCTTCAACCTAGCTACCTTTCCAGACTTACTGGCCTTCTTGCTGTGTCTTACACAAAACACCTTATTTCTCACCTCCACACTTTTGAAAAGTCTGTCTCTTCAGTCCAGAATGTACTCCCTCTTCACCGCTACCTCTTAGGATCTCCAATTTTCTCCAAAGCTCAGCTTAAAAATCCACCTTTACATGAGACTGTTTCCTAATTCCCCCAGTTACTAATGCTGTCCTCACTTCCAACTTCAACGCCTCCCTCCCAGCCAAAAAACCTTCTATTGACTTTGTACGTGCTTTTCTCCTCCTTTAGAATCTAAAGGTCCTGAGGTCTGTTCATTTTTGTCTTTGTATCACCAGCATCTGACACTGTCTGGCATGTAGTAGGGGCTTTTAAAAATGCTTGTTGATTGGTTGACTGAAAAGGCATAGTTTGAGTCTAGCTGGGGAGAGAACTCATTTGAATATAAAAATATACAGGGTCTCCCAAAATCTTAGTGCAGTTCTGAGCTTTAAGTTTCTAATGCTAATATCAGGAAGTCGCAATATTTAACTTGTAAAAAATTGTATGATTGTGAGTAATACAACATGTAAATAGGTAAATACTATATATGCCTGACAATTTGAGGAGTGAGCACTGAGGACTAGGAGGATTAGAAAAGGCTTCCCACAGAGAGTAGCCAGCTAGGGATTCTAAGATGCAGAAGTGATGGGAGTGAACATTCCAGGGATGTGGAAGGAAAGGCATGGAGTGCACAGCATGTAGGTCGGTTCAACAGGAGCATAGAATGGCTGAAGGAGAATAATGTGTAATAATGCAAAGATTAAATCAGAGCCCAGTTGCTAAGGGCTCTTCTGCCAAGATGAGGAGTCTGTATTTTATTCTAAGCAATAGGGAGCCCCTGAAGGTTGACAAGTAAGGGAGTTGTGTAGTCAAATCTGTCCTTTAGGAAGATTATTTTAGCAGCTGTTTGGAGAGAAGATGGATTGGAGAGAGGAGACTCATAAATTCTTTCATATTAAGGTATAAATGACTGGAAAGGCTTAGTGTTAACTCTGGAAGTTATTTTTATCAGAAGTCAAAGGCAATCCAACTTTAATACTGGACTTTTAGGCATCAACAGGGAAAATGGGGAAATATTGGGGGTGAAGGAAACACCTTTCCAGGGCCTCTGGATTTACACCAAGCAGGCACTCATTTCTTCTGTTTATGCATAATGCTGGTCAAGACCAGCTGTTTATGGTAGACTCTAGTCTTGGCATTATTTGTCTAGATAATGCCTTGCTAAGTCTCTCTCTGGCCACTGGGCATCAAGGGGCCATAGGCCTTCCAGTCTCAAAAGCAGCACCAACTATATCTTTGCTGATTAATTGGTAACATTATTTTCCATTGCCATTACCTGGTTTTTTAAAGGCATGATTCAGAGGCAGCATGAAATTGTAGAAGCCAAAGAGCTGGGCTCTGAGTCAGGAAGAACTGAGTTCAAATCCTGCTCCCTGCATAAACTGGCTGTGTGACACTGAGCAAGTCACCAGTACTCCCAGGCAATTGTCTAAGGCTGTAAACTGTAGAACAGGTGTGGTTCTGCACTAAGAATGCCTAATCTATAGGTCAGATTAATAACCAAAAATAAATAACCACAAACAACCCACAAAAGCAGTATAGATTTTTTTTCTTCCTTTCCCATACTTGTACAGGAATCCTTCAGGGATCAAACTACTTCCTCACCCATTATCAGTTATTAGCCCCTTAGCATGAATTAACCTACCACATCTGCCCAAGGAACAATCATTCCCCCTTAACTGTAGTGCCTTCCCTCTGAGACCAGCCCTAAATTATTCTATCTATACCATGTTTGTACATAGTTGTTGTCATGCCGTCTCCCCACTTAGATTTTGAGCTCCTTGAGAATAGGGACTGTTTCCCCGCCCTTCTTTGTAACCTCAGGGCTTAGCACAGGGGTAGAGAACCTGCGGCCTCAAGGCCACATGTGGCCCTCTAGGTCCTCAAGTGCGGCCCTTTGACCAAACTCAAACTTCACAGAACAAATCTCCTGAATAGAAGGATTTGCTCTGTAAGACTTGGACTCAGTCAAAAGGCTGCACCTGAGGACCTAGAAGGTCACATGTGGTGTTGAGGCTGCAGGTTCTCTATCTCTGGCTTAGCACAAAGCCTGGCATACTTAATATGCTTAATAAATATTAATTGACTGACTGAGGGAGTTTTAGTGTAATGGACTTATCACTAGTTTAGGACTCAAGGGCCTTGGATTCTAGTTGCGCTGCTAACTCAGGACATGGTCTTAACCTCTTAGACATAATCTCTATGAGGTGCAATTTACCTTACGTGTAAAATGATAGAGTTGGATTAAATGTTGGGTAGGATGGGAGCAGCTTTTCCCTGATGAAGCTCTTTTCCTTCCACATACCATATAATTACCTAAAAGAAGTCAAAATTTGCCCCAGGACTTGATTGACCCAGCTTCCTAGATACAGTTTCCTGGTCATCTAAAGGCAGGAGTGTACTAGTAAATATTTAACAACCAGCTCTCCTAAAAAAGAAAAAAAGTACCCACAACCCACTTTTAAGCTTAATCTGTATTGTGAATATTTTATCCATCACTTACTTAATTGTAGACAATAAGCAAAACAATAAGTCAAGCCCTAATTTGTAGCTTTTCCCAGTTTCCAAGGTGTAAATGCTCACACTGAACATTTAACAATCAGCTCTCCCAAGCTGATATGAGATGCTTCTAATATGCCCCTGTATAAGGGCATAAAAAAATCCTAGCCAGGGGGAAGTTAGGTGGTGCAGTGGATAGAGCACTAGCCCTGGATTCAGGAGGACCTGAGTTCAAATTTGGCCTCAGACACATAACACTTACTAGCTGTGTGATCCTGGGCCAGTCACTTTACCCCATTGCCTAGCCAAAAAAAAAAAAAATCCTAGCCAGGCGAAGTCTAGGCCTCTCAGATTTAGTGGGTAGCTAAGATCACAGATGAGGCAGGTGGTAGCTCAATGGATGGTGTACCAGGCCTAGAGTTAGGAAGATCTGAGTTCAAATCCAGCCTCAGCTACTCCCTAGCTATGTGATCTTGGGTAAGTCATTTAATCTCTGACTGCCTGACAAAATGGATCCACTGGAGAAAGAAATGGAAAACCACTCCAAGATCTTTGCCAAGAAAACACCAAATGGGGTTACAAAGAGTCCAAAATGACTCAACAATGTTTACACCTTGGACGCTGGGCAAATGCTACAAATTGATTTACTGTTTCGTAGATTGTTGAGACTTAAGAAAGGGATGAAGAAAATATTAATAATGCAGATTAAGTTTAAGAGTATGTTAAGTGAAAGCTGGTTGTTAAACATTATATCAGCACACTCTTATGTAAGAGGATTATAGGATCATAGGTTTAGAGACAGAAGGTACCTTACAGGAGGCAGAAGGAGTGGTGGAAAGGTACCAAAGACATACACTGTCTCCTTCCCAAATTTGCTGACAGCCAGCTCTCTTTACAGCTGCAGGGAGCCCAGGCCAACTCAGCACCTGTTAATATATTATCTCTTCACCACAGAGCACCTGCTTCTGCTGATTCACACACACACACACACACACACACACACACACACACACACACACACACACACACACACACACACACAAAATTTTTCAGTTAATCTTAGACAGTGGGCTCCTGAGGAGTCCAGCATCATTCCTTAGGATCACAGATTTAGAGGGGACCTTGGAGTTTTCCTCATCCAACTGCTTCATTTTACAGATTCTGAAATCGAAGTCCATGAAATAACGTGACTTTCCCAAGTTAGATCAAAGGGTTATAGGTTTAAAGCTAGTAAGGGCCATGCACTACACAGATGAAGAAACTAAGCCTGAGAAGGTGAACTGACTTACCCGAAGCCTCCCAGGGTCTCAGAATCACAGGGCTGTAGATTTAGAGCTGGTGGGGAGTTTATAGGTGATCTCGTCCAATCCCCTATTCAGAGGAGGAAACTGAGGCCCAGGAAAATGACATGACTTGCCCAAGGTCACAAAGGTCACTTCATGATTTCAAGATTGTAGCGTTACAGATCTAGACCTTAAGGGTCATCTAGTTTATCCTTTTCATTTTACTGACAAGGAAACCCAGAGAGCCGAAGTGACTCGTAAGCAGCCCAGTCAGAATTTGAATTTGGGACCCTTGTGTCTAGCTAGAATCAAAGCTCTTACACTGCATCACACTGATCCTTTTCCTTGTCCTCGATCCTTTCCAAGTCTGAGGAGAGAGACCTTTTTTTGTGGCTCACCCTCTGGAAAGACATAATCTCCCAGCTAGTTTGCCCCATATTCAATTAGCTGACAGTCCCTTGCGGGTTCTCTGCAATTGCTATGATGCTGAAATACTTTTCAGAACCAATCCCACCAGCACCAAACCACGACAATAGGGGATTAGCCAGCCAGACAGTTCAGGATTACAGACACAGACAGGGAGCCATGGGAATGATGGGTCGGAAGGAATGAGACAGAAATAAATCTGTTTTCATCATTGAAGCTGAGTTAGAATTAGGGAGAAAACCCCTGGTAAGCACTCTGTCGGACACTGAGCTAATTCTGCTGGAGCATCTCAGCTTAGCAGAAAGTTTGTTGTGGCCTCCTTCATCCCCTGGGCCAAGCCCCATGAGCCCCTGTTTGGTCAAAGAGCTTACCCCACAGTGCCAGAGAAAGACCCCATTAAACAGATTGTGCCAGCGGGCTTCTGTGAAAGCCAGCGTGTGTCCTTCAGACTTTTTGTTTACATCCAAACACAGACAGGAGGGATCTTCAGCTTTTTCCCTAAGCCAGGAGGGAGGAATTTGAGAGGCAGGGCACGTGGAGTCAGGAGGACCTAGGCTCAGATTCTGTCTTTGACACATCTAATGTGACTCTATGCAAGTGACTTGATGTCTCTGGGCCTGGAAAATGAAAGGGTTAGATTCAGTGACCTCTAAGGTCCCTTCTAACTCTACATCTATAAGCCTAACACAAGGGGAAGATGCCAGGCTGTTCTCTGGACTTGTGTCTGATGGGCAATCTTTTCCCCACTAGGAAAAAGAAAGAATTCTAATTTGGCCCATAGTTGAGCTTTGAATGTCTTTCGATAGTGAATAGAGAATTGATTGGCGTTTGGATCAGGAAAACCTGATTCCTCATCAGCACTTACTTATATCCAGGAAATCACAGGTTTGGTTATAGATCCCATCCCCTTCTCCCCACCAAAACACATACACACATACAACACACACAACACACACACGCATACACATATTGTGTGTGCTCACAAACATGGGCATATACACAAATATATAATACACTCACACATCTATATCACACAATTCATTCACACATGCATGTGCACACACACACAAGTGTCCCAGTCACTGTGTCAGATTCTGGTCCAGCACTTTTGCTGGACTGTGCTATGTCTAAAGAATTGATAATACCTAGTCACATTTACCTAATTGTAATGGTTTATGGAATCAACGCAACCACTGGAGGTTCCTTAAGCCAAAGACAAGATTTAGATGCAGATGACCAGGGACCTAAATGTGGGCAGCTAGATGGTAAAGAGCGTGGGACTTGGAGTAAGAAAGACCTGAGTCCAAATCCAGCATCAGACACTTACCAGGTAAGATACCCTGGTCAAGTCACTCAACCTTCATCTTCCTTGGTTTCCTCATTGGGAGAATCAAATGACAACTTTGATCGCCACCTTCTACGTAAAGCCTTTCCTCATCACCTCCCATTGCTGATGCCCTCTCTCCCAAACTATCTTGGATTTAACAATTTGGTATTTACTTTGTCTGTATTCTTTATATGCTAATATGAGCACCTGTTGTCTTCTCTCCCTTCCCTCTCCCCTCCATAGAATGTAAACAGGTTGAGAATAGGACTTTTTTCAGTTTCTGTCTTTGTACCCTAGTGCTCCTTGAAAGGAAAGCGATGGCAAATCTGGACAGCGTACCTAAAAGCAGAGACATCGCCTTGCCAACAAAGGTCCACAGAGGCAAAGCTGTGGTTTTTCCAGCAGCAATGTATGGCTGTGAAAGTTGGACTATAAGGAAAGCTGAGCATCACTTTCAAATTGTGGTGCTAGAAAAGACTTTTGAGAGTCCCCTGGATAGCAAGGAGATCAAATCAGTCAATACTGAAAGAAATCAATTCAGGCTATTAACTAGAAGGTCAAATGCTAAAGCTTAAAATAGTTCGGCCACATAATGAGAAGAGAGGAATTATTTGAAAAGACGTTGATGTTGGGAAAGATTGAAGGCAAAAGGAAAAGGGGATGGCAGAGGATGAGATAGTTAATGTCATGGAAACAACGCACATGAACTTGGCCTAACTTTGAGAAATGGAGGAGATAGAAGGGCCTGGTGTGCTATGGTCCACAGGGTCATGAAGAGTTGGACATACCCGAATGACTGAACAACAACAAATCCTAGTGCCATGCCCAGCACATAGTAGGTGCTTAAAAGAGGCTTACTGAATAATTGGTTGATTGAAACCCAAACCTGTCACAACAGCTGGACCCAAAGAATAGGTGATTACTAGGCTGATATCAACTTGGGAAAGAGGTACATGATTCCTTTATTGCCCCCCTTTCCAAGCATAGCTGACCTGAGACTTCACCTCACGTGGGAAGTTTCCGTCATGACCATTTGCCTTGCTCTCCCTGATAAGAGCTATCTCCAAATGGAGAGGACAACTGGAATTTGTAATGGATTTTAAGTTGATTATGAGTCCTTTTCCTTTTCCTTTGATCTCTCTGAGACAGAGACCTGGTCAAAGTTTTATAGCCCTTTGGCTGTAGCTTCAAATTGTTCTCCAGAGTGGGAGAAGCAGTTCACAACTCCACCAATGGTTCATTTTTCCCTGCATCTCCTCCAGCATCTGTCATTTTCCTTTTCATTCATGTTAGCCAATCTGATAGCTGTGAGGTGGTACCTCTGTTGTTTTAATTTTTTAAATATGACTATTGGTAGTTTTGATTTCTTCTGAAAACTCCCTATTCATAACCTTTGACAATATATAAATTGGGGAATGGCTCTTATTTTTTATAAATTTGGCTCAGTTCCATATGTATAAAAGTATATTTATATATGTGTATGTATATATATATATATATATATGAGTTAACATATATATATATATGTATGAGTTAACATATATAAACTACTTTGTAAACTTTAAGGTGCTATATACATTGTAGTTATTATTATTAATATTGTTATTATTATTGTACATATATTATCCTCTCTAGGAAACCGTATGTTCCCTAAAGGCAGCAGCTGTGTCATTTTCATCATTGTTTCTCCGCACCTAGCATGGTATCCAGCATATAGTAGGTGCTTATGGATATTCACAGAGCTGAAAAAAAATTTTCTTTTTTATTTTTGTTCAGTCATTTCAGTCCAACTCTTTGTGACCCTGTTTGGGGTTTTCTTGGCAAAGATACTGGAATAGTTTGCCATTTCCTTCTCCAGGTCATTTTACAGATGAAGAAACTAAGGCAAACAGGGTGAAGTTGACTTGCCCAGGATCACAAAGCTAGGAAGTGTCTGAGGTCAGGTTTGAACTTAGGTCTTCCTGACTCCAGGCTGGCACTGTATCCACTGTGCCACATAGCTGCATAGATAGATAGACAGATAAATAGATACATAGATACACACATATATGTATGTATATGTATCTATTGACATGGATATGTGTATATATGCACATATATGTATACGTACCTGGATATAGGTATGTGTATGTGAATACACATATGTACACATGTGTGTATTATGTATATGACTGTATGTGTGTATATATGTTCCCTCTGGTTACCTTCTTTCCCCATTTGTCTCAAAAGGTGAAAATTGGCCTCAACTTTCCTTCTCCTACAACTAAACCTTACACCTGAGTTAGAAATATGTACTTAATTCAAGAAACCTTTACTAAGCAATCACTATGTACCACTGCTATGTTCAGTACTAGCAATGCAGAGATGAACACCCAGAGCATCCCTGCTCTTAAAAAGCTTACTTTCTGTTGTCATGTGTTTCATTAAAGAGAAAAGGATTGGATCTGTAACTTCACTGGTTTGGGGAACTCCTAGATGAAAACACGTCTACTTAACGCACTTCTCTATGACTAAGTGACTTGCCCAGAGTCACAAGCGTGTCACATATGTGTCAGAGACCAGATCTGTTGCCATGTCTTCCTGATTCCGAGGCCAGCTCTCAATCCCACTATGTGACACTGCTTCCAAGTACGGCTAGGAGCAAGCTCTTCCAAGGTACTCCATTAGGTGACAGAGCCAGAAGCCAGGGCAGGGTGATCTACAAATGAGCTTGCCCATTCATTCACACTTATTGCAGGCTTAATCAGCAAAGGTGTATTTAGCATATACCCTGGGCACTTGCAAAAACACAGAAGCATGAAGAAAATGGCTCAAGAATGGAGAAAGAAAAACAGGGAAAAAAACAGGGAAAACAGATAATAGAAAGGTTTTCTTGGAAAGGTCATGCCTTTTCAACATTTTTTTTTAAATCTAGTGCCAAAAATTAGCAAAATTTTTAATTATATGGACTCTATGGTAGTTATACATAAGAAGTAATATGATTATTCTGTAATTCTATGGCTGAGTGCTACAAATGTGCAACCTGCAGGCTGAAGCTGTCCTTGATTTTCCCTGGCCATAGATTTCACCAATATAAAAATACTGGAAAGGGAAGGGCAAAATACCATATGACTCACTTTAGGGTCTGAACCTAAAAGGAGCACACCTAAGCAGTTGAAGTTGTCTACCACTTTAAGAAAAGAGTTTCATCCTAATGGTAGTACCAAGATAGGTACAATTAACAGCTCATATCTATGTGGTTCTTTATATACATTATTCTCATTGATACATACAACTCTAGAAGACTGGAGATTACTGTCCTCATTTTATAGGTGAGGAAGATGAGGCTCGAAGAGGTTAATTGACTTGTCCAAGGTCAAATAGAGTAGGGACTCCAATCCTGTTTGTGATTCCACATCCATTATTCTTTTTAAAATCTCTTTTTCATGCCTTTCTCCAGAGAGGATTTCTCTCACTCTCTTCATTATCCATATACTCTTTCTGTCTAGTCTAGACCCTTGTTCTCTAGTTCATGACTCCTATGTAATTATCTAGTCTCTCTCTATTTACTGTATTCCTCATAGAATTAAAACTGTCATGGTATCCACTCTGGGCTCTCCCCCTTAGGCAGTTTCTGCCCCTGCCTTGTAGACTTGGCCTTGAGGATTCCTTTTTTCTTCATTGTGCCTCACCTCCAGAACCATGCTGATTCCTGCAGGTTATAGAGAGAACCCTGCCCCATGGCAGTACACACACTCCAACATATCCTTGATTATGCAGTCTGATCTTATCTGTCTGTCTGTCTGTCTGTCTGTCTGTCTGTCTATCTATCTATCTATCTATCTACCTGTCTGTCTGTCTATCTATCTATCTATCTATCTATCTATCTATCTATCTATCTATCTATCTATCTACCTATTTCCCGTAGTTACCTTCTTTCCCCATTTGTCCTAAAATCTCTCCCGTGGTTCCATGACTTCCTACTCCACCAGGTACCAGTTGCCCCTAGGAATTCCAATTCTCCTTTCCAAACATAAGACAAGTGGTCTTTTCAAGCACCAAATCCCCCAGACCATACCCACACAAGGTTCCCATCTTCCTTGTTAGGCCATTTCTCTTCATCCACAAAAGCATTCATTAGTAGAAATCTCTCCCATCACCAAGGCAAAGTCTCCCTCCTTTTCCCTCTTTTTGAGTCCTTCCCCCTCCTCCTCACTCACTCCCCTTGCAGGCACTTCTCCTTGATTTGACCCAGGCATATCACACACTCCCTTCTATTGCCCTGTACTCCTGCCCTTTCACACAGACACACACACACACACACACACACACACACACACACACACACATTTTGTAGAATAGTCTCACAAAAACCATAGATTCACCTTTAGGCAGGGTATCTCCAGGTTCTGACCCTAATGTCCTAGGCCTGCCTCTTTATTGTTACCTCTACCTGACTTCTACCTTCTTCTCTGAACTTTTGTGTACATTTAGAAAAAAAGTCTCTTATTAGTGCCTGTGCTGTCACTCTGTTACTGCTGCTGTCCTTGGTTGTTGCATTCACTCCTTCTTCCTGCATTTCTGTTGTCTGGGGTATATGAGAAGCAAAAAAACCCGCTTCATTTCTGTTTGCTTTCTAAGAATATTTCAAACACCTCTGTATTATTAAATGTCCATCTTTTTCTTTTTTTCATTTGTGATTAAGCTTAGATTTGTAGATTATGTCACCATGGACTGCATCTTGAGCTTCCTAGCTCTTCAGAATACATTATTCCATTCCCTTTTGTATTTTCTGGTGTGTACAGAATAGTCTTGTGTTATTTGAATTTCCTTTCACTTGCATTTGAAGGTCTTTATCTTGATTGCTTTCAGAAGTTGTTTCAGAATTGAATTGCTAAATTTAACTACTATATATCTTTTTTTTTTCTTGGAGGCAATCTATGAATTATTTCAACTGACATTTCATTTTCTGTGTTCAGAAGAGTTGGGCAGTTTTCTTATATTATTTCTTGCATTGTGGAGTTCAGGCTTTTTGACTGATTGTGTACTTTTGGAAGACCTCCAATCCTTAGGTTGTCTCTGCAACTTCTATGTGTTGTCTTCAAAATCAATGTGTTTTAATTGGACAAAGAACATATTTTCTTTTAATGTTATTATTTTCTTGCTTCTCTTCTTCTAAGTTGCTCTTCAGTTCTGTGTATTTGTATTCTCAATCAATTATTTCTTTGTCTTATTTTTGTTTCTTAGTCAATGATTGAACCTTGCCATTACAGATTCAAGGCTTTTGTTGTTGGTTTTTTTTTACTTGCCAATCATTTTGCTATGCAGATCATAAATTCTGCTCTCATTATTCTCATTCTTTTTTAAACCACAGAGGAACAGTATGTGTCATTCCATGTTCTCCTCATATTCCACTGTTTCATCAAGTATTGGATCATTTTCCTTTATTTTGCAATATTTATTCACAGATGTCAGAACTTATTTACTAGATCTGGAGGCCACATTTTCTTCTGTTATTCATGCTTTCTCTGATTTATCTGCTTATGTTCAAAGTCTTTGAATTTTCTTTTACCTGAGATTTTTGGTAATTTTAGTCATCTCTACCCTTATTTTTTCCTATTGCTCATTTTTTTACTCCTTCCCTTCTGATGGTGCTTTTTCCTAGTGGGAGCTAGAACTGAAAGTAACTCAGTCTTCTACCATGCTAAACAATTCATGCTTCACTTTGTAGGTTTCTGCTCCAAGTAACTTTTGGTGAGATGGAATTGAATCCAGGTAGATGCTGGGCTTAGTAGAGAACTTTATGTTCAGTACACATTTTCAACTCAATATATCCAAAACAGAACTCATTATCTCTTCCTCTAAACTCTCTTTTTTTCTACCTTCCCTATTACTATTCAGGGCACCATCATCCTCCCGATACCCTAGGTTTGCAACCAACATGTTATCCTCAACTTCTAATTATCACTCACCCTCCATTTCCAAATTGTTGCTAAGGTCTGTCAATTTTTTCTTTGTAATATCTCTCAATTATATTCCCTTTTCCCCTCTAATACTGCCACCAGCCTGGTACAGGCCCTCATCTCTTCACACCTACATTATTGTAATAGCCTGCTAGTGGATCTGCCTTCCAAAAGTCTTTCTTTACTCTAGTCCATCCTCCACCATTAAGCCATCAAAATGATCTTCCTAAAGCACATATCTGACCATGTCACTCCTCTGCTTAATAAACTCCAATGGCTCTTTATAAACTGCAGGATAAAATACAAGATCTGTCTGCCATTCAAAGTCCGTGATAATCTAACCACCACCTCACCACCCCACCACTCCACCACTACCACCACTTTTCTAGTCTTTTTATACCATACACCCCACAATATACTCTCTTATCCAGTGACACTGGCCTCCTTGCCATTCCTCAAATAAGACATTTTATCTCTTGACTCTAGGCATTTTCTCTGGTTGTCCCTCATGACCACAATGACTAGAATCTTCATCTCCTTCTCCTGCCTTTTCTGGTTTCCTTCAAATCCCAGATAGAATCCTACCTTCTGTAGGAAGCCTTTCCCAATCTCTTTTAATTCAAGTGCTTTTTCTCTGTTGATTATTTCCTAGCATATATACGTATGTGTGTATATGCATATATATGTGTGGGAGAGAGAGAGTATATAGAGGTTTGCATGGGTTTGCTACCTCTCCCATTAGACTGTGAGCTTCTTATGGGCAGGGACTATCTTTTGCCTTCCTTTATATCCTTAGCCATTAATACAATGCCTGGTATACAAGTATGCCTTTAATAAATACTTATTGGGACAGCTCGGTAGTGTAGTGGATAGAGCACCGGCTCTGGAAATGGGAGGACCAGAGTTCAAATCTGGTCTCAGACACATAACATTCACTAGCTGTGTGACTCTGGGCAAGTCACTTAACCTCAATTGCCTAACGAAAAATAAATACATAAATAAAAATAATAAATATTTATTGACTGACTAATCGTGTTTTATGCTTACCAAGACAATGTCTTGTACCTAGTAAGTATTTAATACATATATGTGGAATTTAGTTAAGGTATGTCTAAACTAAAAAAAAAAGTATATCTAAACTATTCTAGTTCCTAGGAAGCTAAAATAAATAATTGTATCAAAAATATTACAGTTACATCATTGGAGGATTGTTCAATGATTGAACCCTGTCTAATGAGGCTAAAATCTGGATATAATTTTCATGTGAGATAAGATAATTCTAGCACCCAATATTTGAGCTTGCCTACAAAGGGACAATTACCAAAGTGAAAAATTCAAAACAACTAAAGCCTCTCTTTTTTTCCTGATATATTAATAATAATATCAGTTATGAGTGAAAATAATGGCCAGAATTTTTTTAACCCCTGAAAGTCATGAAGAAGACAGCTAAATTTAAGGAAAAGTCAGAAAAAGAGATCAGCAAAATGCCTTTCTAATGATTTAAAACCAATGACCATGATTTTCAGCTCCAATAACCAACTTTCCAGTTGTATGCAGCATACAGTTCAAAAATCTGGTTGGATTTTGTGGAAGCAGTAAATTAACATTTTATCTGGGTATTCCCTAGGATCACTGCCAAGTTAAATTCCAGGGCTCCTCCTTATGGCCAGTATATATGAGATGGCTTCCCTACCTTCCAGCTCTTTTTGGAACCTCTATCTAACATTTATTTTGCTTTCAATGAATCTCTCTATAGTACCCTTATTCTCTGCCCGACTGGTACTTGCAAAGTCAAGTTGAAATAGCAGAGGACAGAAGGCCCGGGTTGTATCCATCACTCTGCCATCATTTAGCTGTGTGGACTTAGATAGGTCACAACTTAAAGTGTACTGGAAAGAACACTGTCTGTAGGGTCAGGGACTTGGGTTCAAAACCTGCCTCTGATACCTGCCACCTATGTGACCCTATTCAAGTCACTGGGCCTCAGTTTCCTCATGTGAGGAATAAGGGGCCTGTGGGGTTCCACCTAGTTCTAGATTTCTTGGTCAATGAACTTCTCTGACCTCATTTGAGTTATGGCTAATATGAAAGGATTGGACTTGGTGATCTCTAAGGTTTTTAAAAAACTTTTATTTATAAAATTTTATGATTTTTTTTTTAAAAATGAGAGCAGAGACTGCATGTTTTTTGTCTGTTTGCTCTTCACCTAATGCATGTTGATTGACAAAGTAATCCTGTTTTGTAGCTGGGAAAATTGAATTGTAGAAGAAGTCGCTAATATTTCCCAAACTACACAGCAAATCCAGAAATAAGAATACAATAAGAAACAATCTTACTTCCATAAATAATAAAATAAGAAATGATATTTCCATATCAGTACTCTACTGATTGATTAAATGACATGAGAGTAAGAACACTAAACTTTGAGTTGGAAAACCCAGGTTCAATGTCCAACTCTATTCCTTCCTAGCTATGCAAAATATTTCCCTGCTCTGAACCTCAGTTTTCTGTCAGTCCGTCAATAAAAATCACCTACTATGTGTCAGGCAGGACAGCTAGGTGGTGCAGTGGACAGACCTCTGAGCCTGGAGTCAGAAAGACCTGAGTTCAAATCTAGCCTCAGACACTTACTAGCTGTGTGATATTGGGCGAGTCACTTTACCCTGTTTGCCTCAGTTTCCTCATCTGTAAAATGAGCTGGAGAAGGAAATGGCAAACCACTCTAGTATCTTTGCCAAGAAAACCCCGCAAGGGGTCATGAAGAGTCAGACACAATTGAAATGACTAAACAACAACAAAATGTGCCAGGCACTATGTTAAGTGCTGAGGAAAACACACAGAAAAGGAAACTGAGAAGCAGGGAGTACAGGTTGGGGTGGGGGAGCGGGGACTGACATTGGTAGAGAAGAAGTAAACAGCTGGTGCTAAATAGATGTTGTCTGTAGCACCTTATAGTGATTGCAATTTCTGAGACTAGAGACAAAAGTCTTGCTTACCTCTTAATAAATTTTTCTGAATGAATAAAATCTCTCTATTTCTGTGCAAATGTTTTCTTGTCAGACAACAAGGCATGGTGGTTGGATGACTAGCTGGAATTAGGAAGCCCTGGATTTGAGACCCCTCCTAGCAGTGTGACCATGGGGAATTCCATTAACTTCCCAGTGTCCTCAAGCAATTGTTTGATGAAACAGACATCTACAGTTACAGATGAGTTTCTGCTCTGAATCGGGAAAGGTGTGTTCCACACTGGAAATTCCCCATATTGATGAAATTACAGATCTGACTAAATATACATATATATATATATTTCCTTACCAATAAAATGGGAATGGCAAAAATTAAAGACAGCACGGTTCAAATCCCAGCTCTGCTCCTTACTATGAGTAGAGAGAGACCTTAGGTAAGTCCACTCAGTCTTTCTGGGCTTCAGTTTCCATAGCTGAAAAAGGAGGGGGTTGCACGAGATGATCAGGGAGGCCTATTTTGGCTTTAAGTCTATGCTTGATCTACTTCTTTGGATTGAGATGAAAGTAATTCCTGACAGAGTTTTTAAAATATTTAAAAGAAGAACTGAATATTATGAGTCCTATGTGAGCACTCAAGCTTGAACAATTCTTTCCTCCGTAATTAGAATTTTCTTTGAAATCAATGGGATATACGCTAAAATATTCATAGCAGCACTTTTCTAGTGGCAAAGAACTGGAAACAAATCTGATAGCCATCGATTAGGGGATGGTTAAATACGCTGTGGTACACAAAGGTCACAGAATATTACTGTGCCATAAGAAATGATGAATATGAAGAATTCAGAAGCATGCAAAGACTTACATGAATGCATGCAGAATGAAGCAAACCCAACTAGGAAAACAATATACAGGATGACTACAAGAGAAGGAAGTGAAAAGGCATTTATTTAGTGCCTACGATGTACCAAGCACTGCATTAAGTGCTTTTTAAACAAATATTATTTCATGATAAAAATTTAAATAGAAGGAATGACCAAAAAGCCATACAAACCTGAAATTTACTACGTAATACTGTATAATAATAATGATCAAACTTGTCCCTGAGGCAAATGTGAGAAAATATATCTCCCCAGCCTTTCTTTGCAGAGATGGAGACCACGAGTATAGAACATTGCTTATACTATCAAACTCAGAAAGTTAACTAATTTTAATTTAATGTTAGTTAATTTTGCTGAACTATTTTTTTCCTTTTTTTTTTTTTTGGTTCTTTGTTGCAAGGGAAAGTTCACTGGGTTGGGAAAGAAGGGATACATTCAGGAATGAAGGTGATGTTAAAACAAAAAAAAATGTCACTAATAGAATAAAAATAAATCAATGATATCTCCCTGATCAGAGTGGCCTAAAGACAGTTCTAACTTACCTGGTACCTGAACCAGCTGCTGAATCTGGTTGCTCCTATACTTCAGTTATTAACTGTCATCTGCTGCTTCAAATACACAGAATGTTCAAAGCACGCTGGTCACAGGTTAAAAGCTCTCAGCTCACTTTTAAGTTAATTGTTGGGGGTAGGGGGTGGGGAGATGGGGGGGTGATATTTGCTTTAAGCCTTTGTGGGAAATTTGTTAATGACAGCATCTGACTGGGCATGTTTAAAGAAGGTATTTCTCTTGTTTTTGTGGAATAAAGATCAGGCAGGGCACTGGCCATAGCAGTTTATTTTCATTTTGAATCTGAGATGCTTTACCAGGGATTTGAAGGAAAGCACGTCCTTGGAAGACTCTTGAATACCAATGCTCTGCTCTGGAGGGCCTTATCTTTTAACTGCAGCTCAGCACAGGAGATGTCAGAGAAAGACTGAATGGCTGTTTTGAACAGTGTACGTTGCCAATCCAGAAAAACTGGCATCTTATGGGGAAGTGGGGGGGAAGGCAATGCAGGGAAATGGATCCACCCTTAAGCAATAATAAACAGTAAGACAATAAATATTGAGCAAAATGATGAATTAACAGTATTAAACTCACTCGCAGGTAGAGATATATATTCTTCAGAGTAGATGGCGTGATCTATATTTTTAAAATTTCTTCTTTTTTAAGAGGTTCAGAACCATCAAGTATCCCCTATGTCTTCTTTTCTCCAAGCTGAGCATTCCTCATTTCTTTAACCAGTCCCCATACGGTATGAGCCTGGAGGCCTTCAGTATTCTAGTTACCCTTCTCTGTATATTCTTTAGTTTATTGATGGGCCTTCTAAATTGTAGTACCCAGAAATGAACATAATATTTCAGATGTAGTCTGACCAAGGCAGAGGAGAGCAGGACTACCATCTTATTTTTCTTGGAATCTACACTTTTCAATGTGGCCTAATACTGTATTGTCTTACCAGCCATATCACATTATAGATTCATATTAGACTTCCAGAGCACTAAAACCCCCAGATCTTTTTAAATACAATCATTCTCTCCCATCTAGTACTTGTGAAGTTTGTATTTGTCTTATATGGAGTCTCTCTCTCAAACCAACAATCCCAGTTCTTAAAATTTAAAAACATGAAAGAATTTTATGATGAGTGTAGCTATGTCAGAAGCATAGATTCTCAGAGTCCAAAATGGACCTGAGAGGTCACGTAATTCAACCCTGACTTGAAACATGAATCTCCTCAATGACATTGGAGTCACGATGATCCAGTCCCTCTTGACTTCACAGTCAAGAAGCTTACTGTCTCTGGAAGCAGTTCTTTCCATTTTGGGAGAGCTTCCTATACAAATTAAGGGTATATTTACACACACACACACACACACACACACAGATATAAAAATAAGCAATGGAATAAAGTGCCATGTAAAAAGAGTACTAAACTGAGACCCTAAAGATTAGAGTCTCCTTCTACCTCTGTCAGTACTTTTGCAACAGAGACATTAATTCAGCTTTTTACAAAAATGTAAAAAATCCTATTTCTATTCAACTGTATTTAATTTTGGGCCAGATTTGTGATTCCACTGGTGTGGGCAAAGCTCTACTATGGAAATTCCCTCCACTGATACAGATTGGCAATTTGCCTGTAATTCATAGTCTTGAAGAGTTTCCCGGGGAATGGAGAAATTAAGTGATTTGTCCATGGTCACACTACCAGTGTGTGCCAATGGCAGGCTTTCAACCCAGATCTTCTAGATTTCTATCCTAGTCTTCTATCTGTTGCCTCCATTGAACTGTGACTTGGTTAAATGGGAAAATTGGTAAGCTACTTTAAAAATGATATAATGAGAAATTTCTCAAGGAAATGAAAAGAGTGTGAGCTAAAGACAGGAAGGTCTCCAAGAAAGCTTAGAGGTAATATTGCTATTATAATAAATTAAAGGAGAAGCCAAGAAAGGCTAAAGTGCTGCATGTTCAATTTAATGCACTTGATCTGAATGTTGATAGTCTAACCAGTCTTGAAGATGGCTAGGGAATAACATGATACATTATTTGGGTCAAGAAAGCCTGGAGGTGCTTGGATTAAGTGTAAAAGCATGAAAGAATAGCACTTATTTTTGTGAATCACCTTGCTTGGCTGCATACCATATGCAAAGGTAAAGCACAGCAATAGCTTTAAGCACATCAGTTCTCATGTACTTAAGACATGGATCTTAATGAGGGTCTGGGAAAAGGGAAAAAAATGAATCCCTCTTTTATAAGGTGTTACAGAAGTTACTGGAAGAGAACTGATGACCAACTGAAGAACTAGGAACACCCTAAAATCACTATTTTGGGAGGGCAAAGGTGGAGGGAAGGCGGTTTGGTCTAAATTTATAACTTCACTACTATGGAAAACCCCAAGTGTAAAGGAGTCCCTTCAACTGAAATAACTTATCTGTAACTTATGAGAGTTTTAGTGAGTGATGGCTTCAGCACTGCGACATTAAGTGACTTGCTCCTGGTCACACCCAAGATTTGTCAGAGGCAGGATTTGAACCCAGGTTTTCTTGACTCCAAGGCTGACCCTTTAGATTGCCCTTTGGAACCAGTGTTAAGAAATGTCTAAACTACAAGTTATATGATCATAGATCTCAAGCTAAAGCCATCCAGTTGAACTCCTTCACTTTACAGACGAGGAAACAGGCTCAAAGAGGCTAAATAACTTGTCTAGGCTCAGATAGGTACTAAGCATCAAGGAAGGATTTGAACCTATATCCTCTGTGAGACCTGAGTATCACAGGCAATCAAAGTTTGTCACAGAAATGCTGTGATGAAAAAAGTCAATCTGCTATTATAATGTACTAAACAGAGTACAGAGTAAATATATCAAAGTAAGAAACCTAGCCTTCCACTAAACTGCATCAGTCAGATGCTGATAATTGATGCATATAACTTATAATTTATGCCTACAAACGATTTTGGTCACAATATTTGACAAAGATCTGGAGAAACTGTAGTCAATTTGGGAAAGATAGACTAAGCTCATTAAAGGGATAGAAGATAGATCCTATGGAGAACTGTTATTATTTAGGCTGAAAAAGAGGAGCTTATTTGATCAGTCATTCAACAAATAATTGATAAGTGCCTACTATGTGTCAGGCAAGAAAGACAAAGAAAGAGACAGAGGGAGAGAGAGAGAGAGAGAGAGAGAGAGAGAGAGAGAGAGAGAGAGAGAGACAGAGACAGAGAGAGACAGAGACAGAGAGAGACAGAGAGAAAGAGAGAGAGACAGAGACAGAAAGAGAAAGAGAAAAAGAGAGAGAGAGAGAGAGAGAGAGAGAGAGAGAGAGAGAGAGAGAGAGAGAGAGAGGAGAGAGAGAGAATAGAGCCTATCTTCAAAGTGCTTACATTGTAATGAAAGAAGTTGACATCTATAGAGGTGCTATAAAGTGTTGTGGGGGAGGAAGGAATGGAGCTACAGTAGGAGCAATGGGGCAAGCAAAGAGAAGGACATGGGACATAGAATCTGGAAAGAACTGAGGTGAGAATAAGTCATCCGCTTCCAGCCATATTTCACCTCACTTCACTGTATGGTTAAAGTTCTTCTCAAAATGGTGGTCTGGGGAGGAAATCATCAAAGAGGAGAGGAGAACCCCAGGGCAGTGGAGTGGTATGAAGGTGGGAACAGTGTCATACAAAGAACAAAACAAAAACAGTTAGACTTCAAGGGCCTTACACTAATTTTGGGTCATTTTGTTTTGTTTTGTTTTCACCCAGACCTGTGATTCCTATGATGGAAATTTATCCATTGACAGAGACTGGGAGCTTGTCTATGATTAACAGCCTCAGAGAGTTGTCTGGGGACATTGTGAGGTTAAGTGACTTTGCAGAGTCAAATAGCCCAGATGTGTCAGAGGTAGATCTTAAACTGGATTCTTTCTGATGTCACTCTGCCATGTTACTGCCACAACTTCTGACCTGAGTACTGGCTTCAAATATTTGAAGAGGTTTTTTTTAATGAACTTTACCAAACATATGTTTTATATCTTCCTTGAGGAAATGGGTTATGAAAGTCAAAGAGGCTTTCCTTGGACATGAGCAAGACCTTCTTAATGAGGGTGATAAAAATACCAGGATGGGCTGCCAAAGAAGACTATGGAATGCTTATATGGACATCTGTGAGAAAAGAACAGACGATTAAGTAAGTGCCTTAGGTAGCTTAGTCATTCACCTTCTTAAACACAAAACTGTCCTAAAGGATCATTTGGAGCTCCCATGCAGCTCAATGTCTTTAGTGATGATCTTTTTCCTGCCCAGAGGACATACTGGCTTAATATACAATGGAAAAATCTATTCTGTCACATCCCAATTAATCTTTGTACTAAAATATTTACTTGATCTCTACACTGCAAATTTAAGGTTGCTGATAGGAAAATTCCATAATGTTTTGATCACTTTGATACCTGCTAAATGATGTATATCTGGGGAATGGTGATTTTGGGTACTACACTGCTTTCTGAGATGGCATTAGCATCTGATTCTGATGTCCCTTCATCTTCTCCTTGATGTCACCGTGTGTTTGATTTATATAGATATTCCATGTAAATCGGTGGAATGATTAAATCATCAAAAATATCCATGTGCTTATATAACCTATATTAAATTGTTTTGGGGAAGGGGGAGTTGAGGAAGGGAGAGACAAAATTTGAAACTTGATATTCTTTTTAAAATGATGGTAAATTGTCTTTATGTGTAATTGGAAAAAACTATATGTGTGTGATTCATACTAAATATTCAGGACATCTATTTCACTAGCTATAATGTTCATACATCAGAATATCTGCCATATCTTTCAAATATAATCTTGGTCTCATATGCAGGCAAAAATTGGCCTTGTATTTATTTGGTATTGAGAGGCAGTATAGTGTAGTGAATAGAGAGCTGGTCTTGGACCTACGAGGGTTCAGGTCTCACTTCTGACAATCTCCCTGTTTGACCTAAGGCAAGTCCCAACCTCTCACAGTGTCCTACACAACTCTCCAAGACTGTAAGTTGCAGAGAAAATGCCAGTCTATATTAGTAGAGGAAGTTCTTCACCTGGGAATTCCTTATAACAAAGAAATCATAGTTCCAGTCTCTATCCAATTTTTGTATATATTTTGTTTATACCTAAAAAGATACATTTTGTCTCTCCTGACAGAATGTAAGTTTTTTGAGTGTTTCGTTGAGGTATTCCCAATGCCTTATACAATGTCATAAAAGGTGCTTAATAAATGCTTCTTGATTGATTGTACCTTGTATTTATGATGTATGTTCTTATGTGTATTCTTATTGTATCCCTTGATAATTGAAGGCAAGCTTTTTCAGAACACAGATTGTTTCATTTTTGCCTTTGTATTATCAATACCTAACAATGCCTGAGAGCACATAGTAGGTGCTTAATAGATGCTTGTTGAAAAGAAAACTTGAAGAAGTAGAAAATTAACCCAAGTATGAGTGGTATGGTCCAAAAGAAGGCCTCAGGGAAAGAGCAATAGGAGGGAACAAGGAGTATAAAGTTGGGTCTACATGATAAAATAACTAGTTAGAAAATTAAATATCAGGTCAACCATCCAATTATTTGGTTTTCTTTACATAACCAGCTCTCAAATCATCACCCACAAATCCCGGGGGTCCCTAAAACCCTTTAAGAGGATCCTTGAGGCCAAAACTATTTTCATAATAACCCTAAGATGTCATTCACCTTTTTAAATACTCCTCCCTTTTCTAACTACATGTCTGTGTGAAACCAAATATTCTTCATATATTTTAATCAAAATAACATCACACAAATTGAATGCAGAAGCAGATATGAGAACTCAGCTTTATTCTATTAGGCCAGGAATGAAAGAGATTCTCAAAAATGTCTTATCAATAACACTCTTCTCACTCAAATTATTTTTTGTTTTGGAAAATATAGTTTTGTATCATATAGAAATAGTCATATTAATGTGAAATAGGCTTGTTATTCTTTTCAAATGAATTTATAAGTAATTTTCACAAATTTTAACAGTTTCACTTTTTAATATGGAACTATCAATAAACATCTCACATAAACATGAAAATTTTGGGGACCCCTAATAATTTTTAAGAGTGCAAAGGAGCTCTGAGGCAAAAAAAGTTTGAAAATCACTGTTCTATACTATTCAACTGGAAGAAAAAATGTTGTTCTGGTATTTTGTGCAAATAAAGTTGGCTTATGAAGAGAGGAGACTTTAAATAGGGAAAATGGAGGGAGTGATAGAGTATCACTTTACATTTGGTATTAGATGAGGCTGCCAATGACTTTTACATCTATAGAGTGATATGACTAAGTCTTAAAGTTGTCCCTTCCCTCTTCCACCAGGATACTCAAAGAAAATTACTTTGATTTGGTAGAAAATCAACCAACCATAGATCGCAATAGTGGGATGTCTCAAAATCACAGTTATTTGAGGCCTCATGATATTCTAGTGATGGAAGTACATCCCAAAAACCTGTATGTTTATAGAATCTCAATCCCAATATGACAACAGAGGGAATCACTTGGGTCAACATTTAGAGAGTACATGAAATAATATTAAAAACTTTACACAGAGGAGAAGTAAAGGCATTGGTGTGGATACTAAGATTTGGAACTAAAGTTGAGTAACCTGAAATCTCTGTGGAAAGCAAAAGGGAGCATGGTGGAGATGGAAAAATCAACCAATCAAATCAACAAGCATCTGTTGAACACTTACTATATGCCAGTAACCATACAAGATGAATTCCATGGTACATGGAAACCAGTGACAGCTTTGTCAATAGCCTGCTTTTAATTTTAATCAGGAAATATTGAAAAAAAAAACACATCCAGATGAGTCTAAGCTCTGTCTACCCTGACCCTCAGCTTATGTCCCCACTATGCTACAATAATCAAATGGAAAGTAAAAAAAATATTCAATCAACCTACAACTTGTTTTGCTTAGAAACTGGAAAACAATTGATTTGACTGTTACTGAACTGCAGGAATTCAACAGTTGTCCAGGTATCCTGCAGACACAGCCTAAGTATATATTTCTAACAAGTAGTTAAATGCAGTTACCATTCTGATTAAATTTAACCAGACTCAAGGGTGAGGGAAGAATTTCCAAGTTGTTTACCAGATTCTTTTTCACAGTTTTCTTTATTATAGAATCAGGGGCCAATTTTTCTATCACGCCACATGAAATCTAGCAATGCTGGTGTTTGAGTTAGTTTGTATTTCTTGGAGGATTTAAACCAGACAGTCATTTGACCTCACACTTGTTTGCAGATGTTAAAGGTTTTATTTGAAAGATCCTACGGACATGACCCATTGCTGTGCCTGAAGAGGGACTAAATGAATCACTTGGCCATTTGTCTTTCGGTGACTTTGGTTTCCAAAACCCCTACATATTTCTCTGTGGATTTTTAAGGCACCTATCATCAGTGTGCCCAGCGGCTCAGACAGAGATAAGACCTAGTTAAAAGCAGTGCTGAACATGGGATTTGGAACTTAGATCTTGATTCTAGATCCAGCAGTATATCCCAAAATAGATATATGAATATAAAAAATCTATCTGCTTAGATGAAAGAAAAATATAATTTCTTAGGAAATAAAAAATAAGAACAATGAATCATGCAAATGTAAAGCCTGAGAAAAACTAATGGACAGAGATGGCATATTTTTTCTACATACTTTAAAAGGCACAAGCTTTCCTCTCATTTGGTATGTTCATGGTACATTAAGCTTATAAGGAAATTGTTTCATGGAATGCAAAGATGCTTCTGGATCAAATCTAGAAAGGTGCAAGCCCCATTGCACAATGCACCATAACTGCAGTCACTGCATGCATTTCTTTTGCAAGACTGACCTATCCCTGTAAAGGTTTAGTCATGCCAGGTACTGTACCTCTATATTGCTTCCCCATTCTTTAATTGTAACTTTCCCCAGAAGGAAAAGCTTTATTTCCTTCATATATGACTGCTTGGTAATTTTCTTCCTTGTTAATGTTTTATGTCAGTTGGCAAAAAAAATATCCCTTTTACACTTGGAGTTTGCACATGATATACTGGTAACGCGCATAAGCATCGGCTTCTAAAACAGTCCTTAGAAAGAATGGGCCCATCTTCATCCATTCTCCAGCTTCTGGCAACTAGGATACAAAGGATTTATCCTGGTACACTGATCCCAGCTATAAATTCAGCTTGGTAGAATACTGAACTTGGAGTCTAAATTTGAAATAGAATTTGAGTCCAAATTCCCCCCTTCCCCCCTTTTTGCTTCCTTCCCCATATAACCTCGGACAAGACACTTATCTTGTCGAGCCTCAGTTTTCCCATCTGCAAAATGAACATATTCCTACTTGAACTACCTATCTCATTGGGTTGTTACGAAGATTAAATGATACAATGGATGCAAATAACTCTGAAACTACAATCCATTATACAAATGTAAATTACAGAGAATTAACACGGTATATTAGGAAGGCCTACATTGTAAGTGGAAGATCTGGGATACACCTCTTGCTTCTACCACACAGTAGTTGTATGATTTTGGGAAAATTTCAACCTTCCTAACTTCCATTTTCCTCATCTATAAAACAGGGATAATAATGCCTTTTCTGTCTATACTGCTATATCCCAATTAGTGAGAATAATGAATTCTATGAAGTAGTCATGGATGTGAATTCACACTACATATTTCCATTGGATTCTAGAACCAATGACTATATTTTAAATAATTATAGCTTTGAATGGTAGGAATTCAAAATCATGTAACCACTTCATAATCATCATCATCATCATCATGAAATATTCTCACTAATAGGAACCTAGATGTAGTAAATATTGAGGTGAATAAATGAGATCTGTAGAAAGTACTTTACAACTCTAAAAATTTCACCCATGTTTGTGACTGCTATTATGTACAACCTACTAGAATTATACCAATTCAACTCAACAAGAATGTATTAAGCACCTGCTACATGCTGGGCTTTGGAGATATAACAAAGACAAAAACTGACAATCTTTAACCTCAAGAAGCTTACATTTTACTGGGGGAAACAACATGTACTCAGAAAAATATATACAAACTGTACAAAGGGATATGAGAGCAAAGAGAAACCACTAACTGGGGGTGGAAAGGGGAAGGCCCCATGTTGGAAGTGATATCTGAGCTGTGATGTAGAGGAAACTAAAGATTCTGTAAGAAAGATGAGCTTTCTTGAAAACATTTTAGGCATGGGGGACATCTGTCAGAGATAGAATATTGTCCATGGGGAACACTAAATAGGCTTGTTTGGCTGAAACACAGAATATGCAAGAAAGAGTAATTAGTAAACATTACAGAAAGATAAGTTGGAACCATATTGTGAAGAGTTCTTTTGTATTTTGTCCTAGAGTTTGTATTTTATCCTAGAGGCCAGTAATACTCTTTAGCAGGAGAGTAACATGCTCAGATCTATACTTTAGGAATAACAAATTGGGAGCTATATGGAGGATAAATTGTAGAAGGGAGAGACTGGAGGTAGGCAGACCAATTAGCAAAGTATTGAAGTAGACCAGGTGAGAGGAAATGATGACCTGAACTAGGGCTTGTGGCTCTGGGAGGGGAGAGAAGAAAATGAATGTGAGATATGTTGCAGAGATGGAATCAGCAAGCCTTGACAGCTGATTGGATATGGCGAAGGGGAAGGGAAAGTGAAGAATGGAGGAGAACTCTGAGGTTGCAAATATAAGGTGACTGAAAAGATGGAAGTGTACAGAAATCAAAAAGTTAGGAAAAAGGATAGGGCTTGAAGAGAAGATAATGAGTCTTCTTTTGGACATATTGAGTTTAAGATGCTTAAGGGACATCCAAATAGGTATGTCCTACAGGTAGTTGGTTATGTGGGATTGGAGCTCAGAAGATATGAGGGCTTGATGTGTATATGTATACATACATATACATCTATGTATACACATCCATGCATATACACACATAGAGATCTATAGATATTTTTATAGATAAAGCCTTCTCTCTGTACACATACACACACACACACACACACATACACACGCTAGGGGGTACAGTGGATAGAATGTTGAGCCTAAAATCAGGAAGACTCATCTTCCTGAGTTCAAATGTGATCTCAGACCAGACTAGCTGTGTGACCCTGGGCAAGTCACTTAACCCTGTTTGCCTCAGTTTGTCGTCTGTAAAATGAGCTGGAGAAGGAAATGGCCAACCATTCCAGTATCTTTGCCAAGAAAACTCCAAGTGGGGTTACAAAGAGTTGGACACAACTGAAAAATGACCAAACAACATATGTGTGTGTATGTATGTATGTATGTATACACACATAGAAGTATATATGTATGAACACACATATACATACACATACATATATAACACATGTGTATCTATTGCATATATGAGGTATATAAATAATTGAGTCCACAGGAGCTGATGACATTATTAAGAGAGAGAAGAGAGAAGAAAAGAAAATTCAGGACAGAACACAGACTATATCCATATAATGGGGGCAGGATATAGAGATATCAATTTTATTTAAATGGTGGGACTGGAAGCCAGAGGACAAGAGTTTGAAAAGTGATTGGGAGGTACATGGAAGCAAGAAGCGTAGGAAGCGTTTTCTAGGATTTTAATAGCAAAAGGGACATATGGTAATAGTTTGAGAGGATAGCAGGGTCAAGAGATCACGGTATTTTTATAGTCATCAGAGAAGGAGTCGTTGGACAAACAGAGTTCACAGATCATAAAAAAAAAATAAAAGAAATGTCAAAAGGGCAAGGTGCTACACTCTACAGGAGGAAACAAGATAAAGGCAAGGGTATGCTGGAGCCAGCCACCTGTTTGGGAGAGCTGATTGGTAAATATTCAGTGTGAGCATTTGGACCTCAGAAATCAATAAATGCCACAAATCAGAGTTTGATCAGTTTTTTTTTATTGTCTAGACTTAAGAAAATGATAGAGAAAATGTTAGTAATGCAGATTAAATTTTAAAATGTGTCATAGGTATTTTTTCAGAGCTAGTTGTTAAACATTTACTAGCACACCCCTGGATAAAGTGAACAGGTAGAGGCTCTTGCCAAGAAGGATTACTTCTCCCAAGACTACAGCAATAGAGGAGAGGTAGGGAATAATATCTCAGGAAAGTACAGAACCCATTCATCTTCCAAATGTCCTCATTTCTACCAGAGACACCACCCTCCTTTAGTTTCACAATACTGATGCTATCTCCAGCTCTTTGCATCACATATTTGAAAGGAGCATATATTAGATAATGAAGGTAATCATTTCTAAATTAACGGTTTTCAATTTTATGAATTTTATTTTAGAAAGACTTGGGGAGAGGAGGCTCTAAATAACACAAGTTAAACAAACCCACAGTTAAAAGATAAAGTCAATGAATCAAGAATGAGAAGTGAAAAACAAATTCCCAAGATGAAGACATATGAAGCTGGGAGAACAAGTAGAATCCATAAATTATTTCTTGTTATTCTTTATGAATGTGTCCTGCATCTCACCACTAAAACCACTGCAATGAGTAGCCTCACCTAAAAGGAGTAACACTGTTGAATTCTCCACTCACTTCTATTTTTGGGGAGTTCCTCTTTCATTTTATATAGAGAGGTGTACACCTTTAATGTTCTGAAAATGACTACAAACCACATGATAAAATCTGTCTCGTTAGCTAGTCATAGCCTTACATTGCACCACTTTATTAATAATGTCGACTTTTTATGAATTCTTTTTCCTTCGAGAAACAATTGTTTAAAAACCACAATTAACAAAATTAGCCCTAAAGTACAAGACTTTTTTAAACTTTTAAATGCTTATTTTATTTCTATTTCCTCTGTTCAGGAGAATAACTTTTTTTTTTATTGTGAACTTTTTATCAGTGGAGGTAGTACCCATTTTGAAGAGATCACAGACTCACTGAAATATAAGATGATTTAATATTTTTAAAAAATAATCAACATTTATTTGCTTTAGTCTAATTCCTCTGTTTTCCTTCAAGGCAAAACTACTACCTCCATCTACTTGGGAGTTCAGGTTGTTTTTTTCTTATTAAACATATTTTCACATTAGTCACGTTGTAAAGAAGAATTAGAACGAATGGGAGGAACCACGAGAAAGAAGAAACAAAACAAAGGGAAAAAAAGAGAGAGCGCAAATAGTATGTTTCCATCTGCATTTAGACTCCATGGTTCTTTCTGTGGATATGGATAGCATTTTCCATCATAACTCTTTTGGAGATGTCTTAGGTCCTTGTATTGCTGAGAAGGGCTAAGTCTATCAAAGTCAGTCATCACACAATGTGCTGTTACTGTTATAAGACATTTTTTAAAAACTCAATGGTCATGGTGTTTGCCTATAAGTAAAAATCTCAACGTGAATTGTAAAAGATTAGGGGGAAAAGAAGCCTAGGAAGAAAGGGAAAAAAGGAATACTGGTATATTTTATTATGACAGGAACTATGATTTCGATCCAATTCAATTCAATAAATGTTTAGTAAGCACCTACCATATGCCAGGCACTGTGCTAAGCACTGCGGTGACAAATAAGAAAAAGTGGTCTAATAGAGAAAGACAACGTACAAAAAGAAAGTAGAAAGAGTTGAGAGGCAGGAGGATACCAAGAGGTGCCTGGTTTGGGGGCACCTTGTTCTATTGAGCTCAAGGTAGAGTTACAGATGGAAGGTGAAGTCTAGGGAACTCCCAAGGAGGAAACTTTCTCTACAGATACAGAGTCACATATACTTTGTAATTTATAGCCTTAGAGAGTTAATTGGAGAGAGTTAATTTATTAATTGTGAGGTTAATTTATTTACCCTCTTACACACAGGGTAAATAGACACACAGTCAGTAAGTATTAAAGGTGAAACTTGGACCTAGGTCTTCCAGATTCAGAAGCCAATTCATTCTTCACGATACTATTCTGTCCTTTTAAAATTATTATTAATTTTTTAAATTTTGTTTTCACTTTCAAATTCTCTTTCCCTTTCCCCCACCCCCACCCATCGAGAAGGCAAGAAATACAATACTCAGTATACATATGAAGTCAAGTGAAACCTATTTCCACATCAGCCTTGTTGGGGGGGAGGGGAGCAAGATATGCAGTCCCTCTTGTTATCTTAATTGCTTCAGAATCACAGGTACTCTATATATGTTTAAAATGCACTGAGGGAGGGTGGGGTGTCACACAGCAAAGGAGGATCAAAATTGACTTTTCAACAAAAGTTTTGTTTTCTTTCTTCATTTTGCAATGAGGTTAGAATCCCTTATTTCCTGAAAAGCCCAGCTCAGGTGCCATTTCCTACCTGAGGTCTTTCCAGATTCTCCTCATGCTTTAGCACTCTCTCTCTCTCTTTAATTAAACTATCAATCAACAAGTATGTAAATGTCTGCCATGTGCTTGGAGCTGTGTTGCTCCTTGCAGATACTAAGACAAAAATGAAACAACTCCTGCCCTCAGGAAGCTTGTATTCTATCTGGGGAGATAATGTGGACCTATGTATATGCACAAAATATATTTTGATATAATTTTGGATTATTTCACATGTGCTTAGTGCTGTACAGATTATGTCCTTCCAGGAACATGTAAGATCCTTGAAGGCAGAGACTTTCATTTTTATCTTTGAATCTCCACTGCCTACCATAGGGTCTGGCATGTAATAGGTGATTAATAAATGTTTGCTTAGTTGAATTAAATTTGGAGTGATTCTATTGCCTGGCTGAAGACTTCTGATCCCCATCACTGTTGCTTATAGTTGAAGAAGGGGTTAAAAGAATGCTTTATTCATTAAATTGGATTTTTATCTAAATGAACCAGCCTGTATCATCTCATTTCTTTTTTTATTGTCTTTTTTATTGCTATTTTTATTAATTTTTTTAGTTTTCAACATTCACTTTTGCAAGATTTTAAATTCCAAATTTTCTCCCGATCTCTCCCCTCCCCCCACCCTATGACGATGTGCATTCTGATTACTCCTTCTCCCAATCTGCCCTCCCTTCCATCAACCCTCCCTCTTCTCTTCTCCCCTTCCCCTTTTATTTTCCTGTAGGTCAAGACAAATTTCTATGCCCCATTGCCTGTATATCTTATTTCCCAGTTGCATGTAAAAACAATTTTTGACATTCGTTTTTAAAACTTTGAGTTCCAAATTGTCTTCTTCCTCCCTCCCCATTCACCCTCATTGAGAAGGTAAGCAATTTGATATAGGTTATACATGCCTAGTCATACAAAACCCTTCCATAATAGTCATGTTGTAAAAGACTAACTATATTTCCCTCCATCCTACTCCACCCCCTATTAATTCTATTCTCTCCTTTGACTTTGTCCCTCCTCAAAAGTGTTTGCTTCGGATTACCCCCTCCTCCAGTCTCCCCTCTCTTGTATGATCTCCCCATCTCTTATCCCCTTCCCCCCTACTTTCCTGTAGGGTAGATTTCCATATCCAGTTGGGTGTGTATATTGTTCCCTTCTTAAGCCAAATCCAGTGAGAGTAAGGTTCACTCACTCCCCCTTATCTCCTTCACCTTCTCCTCCACTGTAAAAGCTTTTTCTTGCCTCTTTTATGTGAGGTAATTTACTCCATTCTACTCTACTCTTTCTCCTTCTCCCAGTACATTCCTCTCTAACCCCTTAATTTTATTTTTTAGATACCATCCCTTTATCTTCAACTCACTCTATGCCCTCTGTGTGTGTGTGCGTGTGTGTGTGTGTGTGTGTGTGTGTGTGTGTATCCCTCATAATTTCTCTTTCCTGTTTACCTTTTCATGCTTTTCTTGAGTCTTATATTTGAAAGTTAAATTTTCTATTCAACTCTGGTCTTTTCATCAAGAACGCTGGAAAGTCCTCTATTTCATTCATCCCCTGAAGGATTATACTCAGTTTTGCTGGATAGATGATTCTTGGCTGAAATCCTATGTCCTTTGACTTCCAGAATATCATATTCCAAGCCCTCCAATCCCTTAATGTAGAAGCTGCTAAATCTTTGATTATGTTTCCACAATATTTGAAGTGTTTCTTTCTGACTACTTGCAAAATTTTCTCCTTGACCTGGGAACTCTGAAATTTGGCTATAATATTCCTAGGAGTTTTCCTTTGGGGACCTCTTTTAGGAGGTGATCAGTGGATTCTTTCAATTTCTATTTTACCCTCTGGTTCTAGAATATCAGGGCAGTTTTTCTTGATAATTTCTTGAAAGACCATGTCTAGGCTCTTTTTTTTTCATCATAGCTTTCAGGTAGTCCGATAATTTTAAAATTATTGCTCCTGGATCTATTTTCCAGGTCAGTTGTTTTTCCAGATATCTGGATTTCACATTGTCTTCAATTTTTTTTTTCATTCCTTTGGTTTTGTTTCATAGTTTCTTGATTTTTCTCATAGAGTCATTAGCTTCCATTTGCTCCATTCTAATTTTAAGGAATTATTTTCTTCAGTGAGCTTTTGGGCTTTCTTTTCCATTTGGCCAATTATGCTTTTTAAGGCATTCTTCTCCTCATTGGCTTTTTGAACCTCATTTGCCATTTGGCCTCGTATGGTTTTTTTAAGGTGTTATTTTCTTCAGTATTTTTGGGGGTATCCTTTAGCAAGCTGTTGGACTCATGATTTTCTTGCGTCGCTCTCATTTCTCCTCCCAATTTTTCCTCTACTTTTCTTACTTGATATTTAAAACCATTTTTGAGCTCTTCCATGGCCTGAGACCAATTCATATTTTTCTTGGAGGCTTTAGATGTAGGTGCTTTGACTTTGTTGTCTTCTTCTGAGTGTATATTTTGATCTTCCTTGTCACCAAAGTAAGATTCTATAGTCTGAGTATTTTTTTTCACTATCTGCTCATTTTCCTAGCCAATTACTTGACTTTTAAACTCTTTGTTAAGGTAGAGCTCTAATTCCAGTGTGGAGGGTGTACTGTCTTAAGCTTCAGGGGTTTTATGTAGCTGTTTGCAGAGATACTTCTAGGAAACTGTAAATTTTCAGCTCTTGAAAGGTGGTATGATCAAAGGAAAGGTGTTTACCCTTCTCCTAGTCTGTGCTTTGGTTTATGATTGACCACAAACACTCTTTTCTGCCTTGGAACTCTGAAGAGGATTCTCTCTTCACCACTGCCCAAAGTTCTGCCATACCAGCGCTCCTCCTTGCCCTAAGACCTCCACCCAGGACTGTGGCCCAGATCCACTCACGGTAAAGCTGGGAATCTTGCCTCAGTGTCAGCAAAGATATCCCTTCAATCCCCCTCTGATCAGCCACTCGAGACCCCCACCCTCTGTGAGCTGAAAGTTCCAGAAGCAGCCACTGCTATAGTTGCTGTCCCTGAGCTGAGGCCAGACCACGCTACTCTCTCGATGACGTCTGACAGACCTTTTCTACTGACCTTCTAAGTTGCCTTTGGCATTTGTGGATTGAGAAGTCAGGAAACTGCCATAACTGCCAGTGATTCAGTCCCCTGAGGCCTGCTCCAGGTTTGTCTATGCTGGTGCATTTAGCACTGGACTGTGCTCCTCTCTCAGACTGATGTAGTAGACCTTTCCTTTCAACCTTCCAGATTGTCTTGGGCTGGAAATCTGTTTCACTCTGTCACTTTGTGGGTTCTGCTACTCTAGAATTTGTTTAGAGTTATTTTTTTACAGGTTTTTGGAGGAGCTTGGGGGAGAGCTCAAGTAATTCCCTGCTTTTATTCCACCATCTTGGCTCTGCCCATCTTATTTCTTAAACAGCTTATTGGGACAGGATTGTGTGGTTTAGAAGATTCACCAGTAACTCCTATTTTGTTTCTTCCACTAACAGTAAATTCCTGGATAAAGAATGATAAAACTCTTCATATTAAAAGAGTAATTTTATTGGGCCTTCTTGGCTTCTCCCCAAGCTCTCTACTTGCTTCTGGTTTAAAAACTGACAGCACCTCTTTAACAAATCCTCCATCTTCTGGGAGGGGTCCTGCTTTTTTTTTTTCAACAGATATCTTTAAATAAGGAAGTCTCCTATGACCTTAGGAAAATCACTTAACCCCTCTAGATCTCTGTTTCCTCATTTATAAAATGAAAAGGTTAGGACCAAATGACATCTGAGGTCCTTCTGGCTCTAAATCTATTATCCTATGATCCTAAGATTATGTGTTTGTGGGTAATAATTAAATCTCATGTTTTTAAAGTACTTTAAGTTTTACAGCAAGTTTTGTACAACATTATGAAGGCAGTAGGATAGATAGATAGACAGATAGATGGATATTGTATTTATTAAGTGTTTACACTGTGCTAAAGATTAGAGATGGAAAATGAGCCAAAAAAAGGAAAGAAAGAAAAGGAAAAAGAAAACAAAAGAAAACAAAAGAAAAGAAAAGAAAAAAGAAAAAGAAGGCAAGGGAAGAGAAGGGAAGGGGAAAGAAGAAGGAGAGGGGAGTAGAAGGGCAAAGGGAAGAAAAAGGTGAAGGGAAAGGTAAAAGGAAGAGAAGAGAAAAGAAGGGAAGGGAAGGGAAAGTAAGGGAAGGGAAGGTAGTCCCTACCATCAAGGAGCTTATATTCTAATGGGGGAAAACAACACATATTAAGAAATGAATGAACACATCATTTATTAAGTGTTTTAAAATTATTTATTATTATAACATTCTATAATGCATTATATAAAATAATAATAATTTATTATTCATTTTATTATTTATTAATCACTATGAGCAAAGTAATGTGCTAAGTGTTGGGGATACAAATAACCCCAACTGCCTAAAGAAAAAAAAAAAGAAAGAATAGCATCTACATCCCAGGATTGTTGTAAGGATCAAATGAGATTTTTGTAAAGCACTGAGCACAGTACCTGGCACATAGTAGGTACTTTTTAAACGTTTATTTCCTTTTCTTCCCCTTCCCCTTACTCTGTGATAGGCAGTATGTTGAATGTTAGGGAAACAAAGAAAAGGTGAAAAAAAGTGAGGGGAGGGAGCTCAAAACAGTCTCTGCTCTTAAAGAGCTCACAATCTAATGGAAATAAAACATGCAAACAATATATGTAAACTGCAAACATTTTACATATATATAATATATATAGTGTGTGTATAGATATACACATACATAGTTTGCAATTTATATATATGTAAATATAATATATGTAAATATAAATATACATGTAAATGGTAGTTATTACTATTAAATCGAAAACTGAACTCTTCCACTTTTGTCTCTTCTCATCAATCTCCTCTCATCTCATTGCTCCCATTTCTCCCTTTCTCCTATTGTCCTCATGCCTGAGTAGGATCTTGTCTGCCTAAGAAGATCCACTGTTAACTTTCCTGGCCATCTCCTGGCTTATTACAGAATTACATATGGCTATATCAATCCACTTAACTCAATACACTCCAGTGACCTCTTATCATTTCTAGGATCAAGCATCAGCCTCTCTGCTGGATGACTAATGCTCTTCCCAACCTGTCCCCAAATTATCGTTCCAATTTTAATACACGTAATTTGTCTGAACATACTTCAGAATGCAGCCACATTGGCCTTCTTACTGTCCCTCATCCCCAAGGATGCATCTCCCATCCCTGTGGCTTTCCACAGTGTCTGTCTCATGCCTGGGATTCACCTCTTTTCACCGTGGTCTTTTAGAATCCCTAGTTTCTGAGATTTGGCTCAAAGCACCACCTTCTGCAAGAGGGCTTGCCTGATCCTCTAAACTGCTGATACATCCCTCTACCTCCCATCCTAAATTACCTTGTATTTATTTTGTGAGAGGCAGTGCTGCTCAGTATGTGGAGTGCTAGTCTGAAGGCCATTTAATTTAGCTAGTTTCAAAGACTTTGGATCAGTTACTATATTCACTGCACCACCTATATGTCCAAATGCTCTTTCTAGCCTCATTTATTTATCAACCAAGGATTTCAAATCCCTCTATATACATAAAGTGTATATAGTCACCCTATAAGCCAGATGCTAATAATCATTTCTCATGGGGAACCCAAAGCTCAGGGAATTCCTCTCCACTGTTCTCTGGTGCCTCTGATGCTAATGCTAAACTATACCCTGAGCGCTTACAAGCTTTAGAAAATGGACCAACTGTTCAGGTCTCTTGGTAACTATTTCATAAAATGGAACCTTTACTGTCTGGTACCCTACGGCACAGGTGTATATGATGAGGTCTAGAGGTTTAGGGGGGCTGGGACCCCGAGATCATGACACACAGGCCCTGCTTCAGTGAATTCAACCCAAATCTTTCAGCCAGAGAAAAAGTTTATTAGAGATAAACCATACAGGCCTGACTCTTAAGGAATATGAACATTAGTGATGCCCATAAAGATGAGCCGGTATGACAAAGTCTCAGCGTTTAAATGGGGGCTTGGGTGGATCTTATATACACTCAAGTAATTTTGGGTGACCGGAGGAGGGGCTGGGAAGAGGATCTGGGTGAGTGGGGGAGGAGTTTAGGGAGAATGGAAGTGTCTGGAAAGCGTCACTTGAGAATAGACAAGGAAAGACTAGGCTTCTATCAGGGTAACAAAGAATTGGAAGGAAGAGGTTGATAAGATCAAAGTTGGGATCAAAGACTAGGCTTCTTCCTTAGGATTTCAAGGACCAGCTTCTTAGAGAGATAAGGAAAGATCAGAATAAGAATAAGAAATAAGGAAAGGTCAGTTGAATGAAGTACAAGAGTTTTCTGGGGCCCATAGACAAATGGGAGCCAAGTTCTTTTTGGAGAAAGGGGCAAAAGTCTCGGCTTGGGCCCACACCCCCCATCAGATAGAGCTCTGAGCCTAAAGTCAGGAAGACCTGAGTTCAAATCTAGCCTCAGACAACTTCCTAGCTGTGTGACACTGAGCAAGTCACTTAATCCTGTTTGTCTCAGTTTCCTCACCTATAAAATGATCTGGAAAAGTAAATGGCAAACCATTCCAATATCTTTGCCAAGAAAACTACAAATGGGATCATGAGGAGCCAGACATGACTGAAACAACTGAAAAAAAAAACAGAACAAAATTAATTTTGTGGCATCTGGACCAAATAAGTCAGAACACAGAATCATAAGCCCATAAATTTGTTTCTTTAAAAAGAATAATTTCTGTGTGACTGATATCTGTTCAAACTGAAAAGTTTAATAGGATTTAAAGTTAGAAGAGACTTTTGAGTCATCTAGTCCAGTCCTCAACAGAATGTCAGCTCTTTTAGTAGAAAAAATAATGGCCTAGAATTAGAATATCTGGGTTTGAGTCCTGTCTGTCACTAAACAATTTTGGGCGAACTATTTAATCTCTCTTGACTTCAGATTCTTCAGTAAAATGAATCATCAGAATAGATGACCTCTAAGTCCCTTTCAGCTCTAATATTCTGTGATTCTATGACTACAAAAGAAATTTTTTAAAAAGACTATTTCTTTCTTGTCATTGTTTCCCCAGTGCCTGGCACTTGGTAGATGTTTAATAAACATTTGTTGACTGATTAACAAAATCCCCTCATTTTATTATTTTGGGGAGGAGGCAATTGGGGTTAAGTGACTTGTCCAGGGTCACACAGCTAGTAAGTATCTGAGGTCAAACTTGATCTCAGATCCTCCTGACTCTAGGGCAAGTTGCTCTATTCGCTGGGCCACCTAGCTGTCCCTCTTCTCATTTTAAGGAGGAAGAAACTAAAGACTAAGGGGTAGTGATTTGTCCATGACCTCAAAAGTAGAAATTTGCCTTTGAGTTGGATTCAAACCCAGGTTCTCAGACTCCAAATCCAGGCCTCATTCTATTCCACCACATTGTCTCTATGTCATTTAATTCAGCTAGTTTCAAAGTTTAATCTAAAGCAAAACATATGCTAATAGTTCATGATGAAAATCCCTTTATGGTTCTGGAATGCCCCCAGGAAGCATTTAAATTTAAATGAAATGCATTTTGGGGGACCTGAGCAGTGGATTCATGCTTGAGCTGACTCATTAGCTAAGTATTGTGTATGTGTGCCCATGTGGATGTCTTCTCTAAGTTTTAGTTATATTAAGGAAAATCATATAAAAAGAGCAAGACCCAGGATTTAAGTGGAGCCCAATAAAGCCTGTCTCTCCTTGTTGAGGGCAACTTGAAGAAAAGATAATTGAATATGGCCTCAGAATCCCTGTTAGTTCTGGATCTATAATTCTATAATCCTATGATTTTATAAGCTTCATTAAGTATTCATTTTGGGCCCCTGTGCCCTAAGGGTCTGTCTGGACACTGTTGGAGTGTTTCTGCAACTCATACTGCCCACCAGGGAGCCGTGTTCTTCCAGATAGGATACGGGATGCTGTGATGGTCTAAGATGATGTAATTGCGTTCATGTATATTGGTTGTCTCTGTGGTTATATACACATGTAAATGTTTATGTATATATGTGTACGTGTGTATATGTGGGTATGTACGTTTATGTGTATGTAGATGTAGGTGTGTTCCTTTACCCCTCTGGGCCTCCTTTTTCTCAGGTATAAAATTAGAAAGTTGGACTAGCTGATCTCTGGGGTCCCTAATAGCTCTGGAATTCTACATTTTCTCATGTTCTAACATGATCTTTTACCCATTTCTTGATGCTGAACAAAGAAAGTAACAATGGCTGAATGCTGATAGACTTTATCATAGGTGCCGTGGCAAGAACATGGACTAGAGGGCAGGAAGACAGGTCTATGTAAATTTATTTATGTGTGTATGTGTATATGGAGAGAGAGAGAGAGAGAGAGGAAGGTGGCCAGCGGATAGAGTGCCCCTGGAGTCACGAAAACTCATCTTCCTGAGTTCAAATCCGGCCTCAGACACTTACTAGCTATGTAACTCTGAGTAAGGAACCTAACCGTTCAGTGCCACAGACTAAGTCTACACATTACACAGCAGGTATGAGGAGTGTCTACACTGCCAGTTCCCTCTATCAGTGAAGTCATGTATTAACTATGGTTTATGTTAGCTGCAAAGATTTATAACACATGTTTTACATAAAGCAAAAAATTCTTGTCAGTAAGGTCCTGTCAAAGGGTTCAGTGTCAGAAATGGTTTTCATCAGTAGAAATAACGTTAAAGAGGATGAATTATTGTTTGCTTTGGTGCTCCACCAAAGGACCATGGAGCCTTCCAATCTGATTTATAGCTGAAATCTCCTAAGTGTTGTCCTCTCCTATTAGAATGTGAGCTCCTAGAGCTTAGACTGTCTTGCTCATCTATTTGCACCTCCCTGCCCCAGGGCACAGCATGATGCTTTACACATAGTAAGCATTTAATAAATGATTTTTTTCATTCATTCATTCATTCATTCATGTAAAAGGCTCATCCTCCTTGGATTTGGTATCAAATAATCTGTGTTCAGATCCTGTCTCTGCTATTTACTAGCTATGTGACCTTAAGAAAATATCTTTACCTCTCTGGGTCTCCTTTTTCTCATGTATAAAACTAGAAAGTTGGACTAGGTAATCTCCAGGGTCCCTAACAGCTCTGGAATTCTACATTTTCTCACATTCTAACATGAGCTCTTGCCCATTTCTTGATGCTGAACACAGAAAGTACCAACTGCTGAATGTTGATAGACTTTATCATAGGTATAGTGGAAAGAGCATAGACTGGAAGTCAGGAGGCCTAGATTCTAGCCCCAGTCTATTAATTACCTAAGTGGAATACGACATATTACTTCACTCCTGGCTCTGATTTTTCTCCTGTATTCTCACCTGTGCTACCTTCTTCATTCACCTAAGTAATGGGTTGATTGGGAAATACAAAGGTCCTTTAATCATCTGGCACATGCAAATGAGGTATATTATTGTCATGGTCTCTATTTCTGATAAGGTCTAGAGGTTTAGAGGTGCTGGGACCCCAAAATCATGACACATGGAAAGAATTTGACCCACATCTTCTTTTAGCCAGAAGAAAAGTTTATTATTAAAGATAAATCATGCAGGCCAGACTCTCAAGGAACTTGAATGTTAGTGATACCTGTAAGGACAGGTGGGCATGAGAAAGTCTCAGTGTTTAAATGGGGGCCAGGGTGGATCTTATAAACACGCCAGTAATTTTGGGTGACCAGAGGAGGAGCTGGGAAGAGGATCTGGGTGACTGGGGGAGGAATTTAGGGAGAATTCTGATTGGAATGTCTGGAAGGTTGAATGGGAATAGATAATGAAGGGAACTGGAAGGAAGAGGTTTGAATGGGGTCTGGCTAAGATCAGAGGTGGGACTAGGGCTTTCAAAGGGAGATATGGGGCAGCTAGGTGGCATAGTGGATAGAGCAACGGCCCTGAAGTCAGGAGGACCTGAGTTCAAATTTGACCTCAGACCAAACACTTGACACTTACTAGCTCTAGCTGTGTGACCCTGGGCAAGTCACTTAACCCCAACTGCCTTAAAAAAAAAGAGAGAGAGAGAGATAGGGAGGAAAAGCCATTGAGTAGAATATAGCCTCAGGTAACCATTTGAGACCAGAGTGAGTTTAAGGAACAAATGGAAGCCAAATTCTTTTTAGGGGAAAAGGTCTCAGCTTGGGCCCATACCCCACCAGGTCTATGTTAAATATGACCTGCTGACAGCTACTGTGTACCTTTTACTATTGCTTTTGCTGTTGAATCATTTCAGTTGCATCCAATTTTTCATCACTCATTTTGGGATTTTTTTCACAAAGGTACTGAAGCGATTTGTTATTTCCTTCTCTAGATCATTTTATAAATGAGGAACTGAGACAGACAGGGTTAAGTGACCTGTCCAGGGTCACACAGGTAGTAAGTGTCTGAGGGCAGATTTGAACTCATGAAGACGAGTTTTCCTGACTCCAGGCCTGGCTCTGTGCCACCTAGCTGCTCCTTCCATGCACCTATGCAGATACCTATGTCAGTATATTGTTAACAGTATTAGAGACCACGTATTTATTTTACAGGAGAAACTGAGGATAGGAAAGTTTAAGTAACTTGTCTAACATCACAAGTCTGGCACCGTATTGCTAGGCTTGTTATATGCACAAGAAAATCTGATTTGGTCTCCATGACTAATTATGTCATTTGCCTCCTTACACTAAAATTCCTCTTCTATAGAATCCAATTAGCCAAAAGCTCAAAAAGCCTATTATCCTTCCTCCCCTCAATTCCCCCTCAGATTTTGTGCAGTAGTAATGGATGTGCATAATACCCTAAGGCATTTTTGAATCAAATCAAATCAAGAAATACTTATTGTGGGGTACACTGTGTGCAAGGTACTACATTATGCAATAAGAGTCATCCAAAAAATCGCATTATGCTTATCATCATTTTAGGTTGAGGAATATTTCTTTATACTCCAACACTTTGAAAATGGATGATCCAAAGTTGGTATGTATCCTGGCAACTCTTGATAATCAGAACATTAAGTTAATTGAAATAGGACACTGTTTTGCAATCATTCTAGATAAATGGATTTTGCTATCATCATCATTATCATCATTATTATTTTAGCATAAATAAGTAAATGAGTGGCAAAGCAGGATGCTTAACGAAAGTTTGGAAAGAATCAACAGCACTCACAGCCCAGGATGTTGGATTCCATACTTTGCAGCAAAGTTAAGGTGATAATGATGATGATAGCTAGAATTTACATAGCACTTAACACATATTATCTCATTTGATCCACACAACCCTAGGAGGAAAGTATTCCCATTTTGCAGATGAGGAACCCGAGTCAAAGAAAGAGGCCAAATGACTTGCTAAGGGTCACACAGTGAGGCAACGGTCTGAGGCAGTATTTGAACTCAGATCTTTCTGACTCCATGTTCAGTTCTATTCACTGAGTTGCTTAGCTGCCTCTAGAAGACCACTGATGACATACAAACAATATTTAGATGGATTTGTGATTTCATTGGATGGCAGTAGCAGTATAATATAGTAGATGGAGTACTAGGTTTGGCATTAGGAAGACCTGGATTTAATCCCCTCTCTGATACTAAAATAGTTGTGTGATTATGGTCAAGTCACTTAACCTTTCTGAGACTTACCTTCCTCATCTATAAAATGGGCATCATAATACCTTCTGTACATACATCTCTCACAAGGTTGTGGTGACTGTTAAATGAGACCATATATGTGAAGTAAATATCAGTTACTACTAATATCACTTATTATCCATGTGGGTGGGTATTTACACTACCAATGAAGATTGTAGCTTGTCTGCATCTTCCCATCTGTGCCATTCTTGTCCTTGTCTTCTCAATTATCCATAAAGGAATCCACCAAAGTATTACAAGCTTTCCTCTTGTTCTTGGAATTATCAGATCTGGGTTTGAATCTCAACTCTGTCATTCATTACCTAAGACCTTGGATAAGTCCACTAACCTATCTAGGTATCAGTTCTGCAAAATAGAGATTGGATAAGATCAAGCATTTGCAAAAGTGTGGTATTGACCCCTCAGGGCCTTCAAAAGACCCTTCACGGAGGACTGTGATATCCAAATTATTTTCATAATCATATTAAGATATTTTAATTTCTAAAATGATAAATATCAGCAGATACATCCCACATAAACAAAAGCCCTTTGGAGTCCTCAATGTTTTAAATAACTTGCCCAGAGTCACATAACTAGCAAGTGCCTGAGGCCATATTTGAACTCAGGTCTTGACTCCAGGGCCAGAGCTCTATCCACTATACCACCTAGCTGTCCTTGTCCAAGAATTTTTAAGGTGAAGCAAATAAACATTTACATAGTGTCTACTATATGTCAGGCACTGTGTTAGCACTGTACGAATATGTTATTTGATCCTCACAAGCACCCTGGGAGGTAGGCACTTGTTATGATTGTGAGAAATAAAAGAGTTAAGTTTCCACATAAGCAGATAAGAAATCAGTACAGACAGGAAACCACTCCAAAGCCAATCAATCAGGAAATAGAAAGTGGGTGATAAAAAAATCACAAACAAGGGCCCTGGCTGAACCTGGTAGAAATACCGGCTTAACTCCAGGTCAGCAGCTTTTTGCTACTAGCAAGGGTAATTAGATCTAAATTCTCCATGGGGGGAAGGAGGGAGGAAGTAACAACACAATTCTAGGCACAAAATGTATGTTAAGGGGTAGGGATCACATATATGTAAAATATATGAACAGGGCATAGAAGGAAGATTGTAACCCAGAAGGATTATGCCCAATACTGATCCAGAAGGGAGAAGTTAGGCAATTACTAACTATAAAGTTTGCTCTGGCCTCTGTACTCGGTGCACCCTCTGCTTCAAAGGAGGTGCGCCAGCTTCTTGCGAGAATGGAAAGGACACACTTCAACCTCTTTAATAAAAAGTCTTTGAGACGCCAGTCTTCAGAATTGAGTCTGGGGTCTTCTTTATAACATTATCCCTGTTTTAGAGTTGAGAAAAATAAGGCAAATAGAGATTTATTGACTTGCCCATGGTCACACAGCTAGTCAGTAAGACAGATTTGAACTCAGGTTTTCCTTACTCCAGGAATGCCTAGTATAGAGGGGTCCTGAGACCAAAAAGTTTGAGAACCTCTGGACTAAATGACTCTAAGGTCCCCTAGAACTACACTATACTATGATCTCAAGAAGGCCACTGGTAGGGCTTTGGCTTCTTACCTCTTATGTCATTCAAATTTCATGATCATCAGCTTCCTTTTCCAGCTTTCTATGTCTTTTATCTTTTTATCCACTTCTTTCATACAAGCCATTATTTATAATGTACCACAGCCTACTGATAACCATCATGCATTTTTCCATTAACTTAAGGTCATCTATAATTGTAATTTGCTTCTGAGTTTGTGATGTCCACATTTCCAGACATTCAGCACCAAAGGGAAAATATTAGGGTTACAGAATTGTACTTTAGCAACAGCTTAGGATCTGGAAAAGTACTGCACAATTTCCCCAAAGTTATCCAACCTGATCTTCACTTCCTATCTGCCATGAACCTATCCAAACTAATTTAAGCATTTCTTAGGGTATTCCGACTAACACATGACGAAAAAAAAATTCCAGAAACCATAACAACTAGGAAATTGCTTCCACTAAAAAAAATGGCTTTAGAGATCCCATTCCTATTTGGCAATTTCCAAACTTTTGGAATAGGTGAACATTCCATTATTTATTAGGCTAATAAATATTAGATTTTAATAGTGACCATTGGCAGTCCTTTAGCTTTACCCAGGGATATTTGGGAGCCACAGTGGATATCAGTATTCTAACTCAATTTATGAAACATTTATAAGTACTCATTATGTGCAAGGCACATTCCTAGCCATCATCAGGCATACAAAGATAAATAAGGCTATCATCTCTCCTTTCAAGGAGTTTGAGATCTGATGTTGGGGGGAGGGGAGGGAAAGGAAAGAGCAGGACCAGCAGAAGCAAGTATAACACAAGGTTATCAATAGGAACAAAGAAGTCTAGGTAAAGGCTTCTAAAAAATTTAGGAAGGAGAAAACACTGATTTAAACTTAGAGAAATCAGGGAATGAATCCTGGAGGAGTCTGGCACTCGAGCTGAACCGTAAAGTAAAAGAAGCATCTCAATAAGCAAACATAAGAAGAAAGTGCATTCCGGGAATGGGGAGTGATACGAATGAATGAATGAATAATACTTATTAAGAGCTTAGTATGGGTCAACCGCTATGCTAAAAACTGGAGATAAAAACACAAAATGGAAGACAGACCCTTTCCTCAAGGTGCTTGCATTCTTATTGGGGAGACAACATATGTGTGGAAACACGATGAAATCAAGAAATAGCTTGTAGTCTAGTTTAGCTGGAACACAGAGTACCAGGCTTCTTATAGTTTACTCACACCCACACAATCTATGTGATGCTGGTCTTCCAGCTCTTCTTCACATGATACTTCATCTCCTGATTGGGAACTTTCACTGGCTGTCTCCCATGCCTGGAACTCTCTTCCTCCTCCTCTCTGCCTCCTTTTGTTGCAAGATTTTGCAGACTTTTTTTTCAAACCTCAGCTAAAGTCTCACCTTCGGCAAGAAAAATTTCCCAGTCTTTCCCTCTTAGATTATCTCCAATTTATTCTGTGCAGTTATGTATATATAGATATAGATAGAGATAGAGAGAGAGAATGTGTGTATATATATATATATATGTTGTATATATATAGTGTATACATATGTGTGTGTATATATATACACATATGTATATATTTATACACACACATATATACACACATACATACTATATGTACACACACATATTATATATATGTATATGTGTATATATGTATATATATATATATATCTAATGTGTGCATGTAGTTAATTAGTTATTTAGTTAGAAAGAGCTGTTTCCATATTCCCTCTAAACTGTGAGCTCTTAGAGGAATTGGTTTGTTTGTTTGTTTGTTTGTTTCTGCCTTTTTGTGTGCCCAGTGCTTAGCATATGTCTGACACATAGTATGTGCTTAATAAATGCTTTTTGACTGACTGACTTAAAAAGCAGGTTGGAGTCTGACTGTGGAAGACCTTAACTGCCAGGGTTAAGGAGTTTGCATTTTTTCCTGTATGTAACAGGGAGTCAGCCATTGAAAGTTCGTACAAGGTGGTCAGACCTGTGTGTTAGTAAGATTATTCTAGAAATTATGTGAAGGATGGACTGGATAGCTGAACTGAGAAACTTAAGTCAGGCAGTCCAGTTTGGAGGTCATTACGACACTGTGGGTGGGAAAGAAGGGATGAATGCAAGAAATAATGTAAAGGCAGAATCAAGGGGGATTGGGAACTGATTTTGTGTGGAGGTGAGACAGAAGAGTAAAAAGTAGCACAGAAATTTTCACCCCAGGTGACAAAATAGGAGCCCTCCCTTGTAACACAGAAGTATAACCAAGTAAAACAAAGCAACTCAATGACCATGTGTAGAAATGTGTGTCTCATTCTGAACCTCTAGTCCATCACTCCCCTGACAAGAGGAGTGAGAAATGCTTCATCATCAGTCTTTTGAAGTCACAAAAAGTCACTGGATCGAGCACAATTCTGTAGTATTTTGAAGTTGATTTTATTTTCATTATTGCAGTCATTATATAAATTGTTCTCCTGGTTCTGTTCATTTCATTATGCATCTGTTCATAACATGTCTTCTCCAGGTTCCTCTGAATTCATCCATAATTTCTTATAGCACAATAATATTTCATTATTTTCATATGCCATAGTTTCTTCAGCTGCTCCCCAAATGATGTGTACCTATTTGGTTTTGATCCTTTGCTGCAAATGCTGCTATAAATATTCAAAGGTTGTGTGGTTTACTGTGGATAGAGTTCCAAATTGCTTTCCATAATGGCTGAATTAGTTCACAGCTCCAACAAGGCTGCATTAGCATTCCTGTTCTGCTACATGCCCCTCAGATAACTGTCATTTCCTTTTTATTCACAGGTGCTAATCTGGTCAGTTTACATTTTTGTTATTATTAGTGATCAGGAACACTTTTTCATATGGTTGTCCATAGCTTGCATCTCTTCACTGCTTGTTCACATGCCTTGGCCACTTCTGGATTAGAGAATAGGGCAGCTAGATAGCACAGTGAATAGAATGCAGGGCTGGAGTCAGGAAGACTCATCTTTCCAAGTTCAAATCTGGCCTCAGGCACTTACTAGCTATGTGACCCTGAGCAAGTCACTTAACTTTGCCTCAGTTTCCTCATCTGTAAAATGAGCTGGAGAAGGATATGGCAAATGACTTCAGTATCCTTGTCAGGAAAACCCCAAATGGGGTCATGAAGAGTTGGGCATGACTGAAAAATGATTGAACAGCAACAACTGTTAGAGATTGTATGTTTTCACAATTAGAGATCATGTCTTTCAATGGCCAGTGTCTATAGGACCACCACCTGAAATAACTCCTTGTCTAGAATCTCTGCGCCCTATCCCTCTGTTCCTTTGTGGCAGGGGTCTCAAGCCTTCTGGCCCTCTACTGCCTCTTGCTGTTGCTTTACTGGACCCACAGCAGCCGCCTTGAAGGTTCTCACAGAAGTCCCTATGGCCTAGTAGCAGAGGGATGGGGCAGAGAACTTCACAATTTTAGAACACATGATGGAGGCACAAAGGGACTTAGAGCCAAATTATAGGACACAGGATGACACTAACACCAGGAAGATCACTGCAGCCAGCAAGCCTAGAGAACTGCTGCTCAGACACCCAGAAACTTCCCTAGACGCCTCTAGGGCTTGGCCCCCACTTCTACTCCACCCTATACAATGCAGAATCTTCCTTCTGGGTGAGCCTGGTGTTGTGGTGCCTGCTTCTGACGTTGCAGCTACTGCAATGGAAGTGAGAAGTCCTTCCATACTGGCCCCTGTAATGAAGTGAAGCTCTGAAATAGATGCTCTCTTTGGGACCTGCTCATCCCATCCCTGAAGAGGAGCAGGAGTCATCAGCCTCCTGACCAAAGATTGGATGCCCAAGTGCCAAGACTCCCCCAGTGCTCCCTCCCAAGGCAGATAAATGCCAACAGCACTCTTCTATCCCCTTTCCTGCTGCTGCTGCTGTTTTTATACCCAAACATTACAGCCTTTCACCTTAAGAGAGACCTCTTGGCTTCTAAGTATCTGTCCCTGATGAATGAAAACACAAAAGGATCTTTTAAAAATTGTGTCAATTCTTCAAATACATTGGATATGCTAATGTCATCAGGTTAATTTGCTATTGACTTTCCTTACATGCATTGGAAAACATGCAAATTGTATCACCCAGCAAAAATAAACTCAGGGCTACACAGTATGAGAAAAAAAAAAGATGTTTCTATTTTAGGGAAAAAAAAAGTATTCCAGCGTGTGATTTGGGTTAATTAATGCTATAATTATCTTGGGGTTTTGACCTAGTTTCTGTATCAGTAAGTAAAATGTGGCTTCCCAAGAAATGACTGCCAAAAGTCAAAGTTCTTAACGTAGGTAACTGAAATAGAGAATGGTCAACTTAACTGTAATGCTGACCCATTCCTATACAAGTAGTGATGATTTTGTTTGTTTGTCATAACGCATCTGAGAAATTACAGTAGAAAGCAAACCAATGGAGAAAAAATGTGCTCTGTGGAAGGTTTGGCATAGAACATTGGAAAAGGTAATGAGTTTCGAGTCAGAAGTGCACATTACATGTTAGTTACATATTAATTGAATTGACCAATAAAGCAACAGCACAAACTAGGTATGAACAATCCTAGGCACTTCTGTCAATTAATCAGAGATATAAACTAGATGTGAGCAAGAAATATGTACTAGAAATGTATTGGTATACACCTAGGATTAGATCAAGATTTCACACCATATGCCACAATAAGCTCCTTATAGAAACATGACATAGCTGTAAAAAAATCACATTATACATGAATGAGAAAAATAAAGAATAAAATACTGTTTGCAACTATGTATAAAGCAAAGAATTCAAGCATAGTTAGACAAAGATAGACAAGACCATGCAAGAGAAAATGGATACATTTGATTATGTAAAATTAAAAAAAAGTTTTGCATAATCAAAATCAATGCACTTGAAATTGGAAGGGAAACAGTTAACTTGGAAAAATTTTGCATGAAGCTTCTCTGATAAAAGTCTGATATCCAAGATATATAAGGAACTAGTCCAAGAAGAATGATGGTTATTCACCAGTAGATAAATAATAATTCTGAAAGGAAGAAATCAACAACCATAAAAGATGCTACAAATCTCTAATAATTACAGAAATGCAAATTAAAACAGCTCTCTGTTTCCACATCAGATTTATCAGATTGGCAAACATAACAAAAAAGGAAAATGGCAGTTGTTGTAGGATCTGTGGAAAAATAGGCATAAGGATGCACTGTTGGTGGAGCTGTGAATTCGTCCAGCCATTCTGGAAATTTGGAACCATGAATGAAAAGTTATTGAACTGATTGGTGATACTACTATTAGGCCTATACCCCCAAAAAGATCAAAGAAAAAGTTAAAAGATCCTTAACTACAAAAATATGTGTATCAGCACTTTTGATTGTAGCAAAGAACTGGAAACAAGGGGGATGTCTATCTACTAGGAAGGGGCATCTAGGTGGCACAGTCACTCTTATGACCCTATTTCTTAATTTCTTTCTTCTACTCAAGGTAAATCATCCCTGGTGAGAAAAAAAATCAGTTACTACTTTGTCTCAAGATCAAATGCTAATTGCTACCAATATCATGTAAATAATTCAGTCTAAATCACTCCTATACACCCATGGCTATCCCTTTTAAAGGTTGGTAATATGGGTAAGAAAACAACAAAGATGGAACTTCTTGGCAGTCAAGGAGACAACCTTGACAGTTCTGACCTTTCTCCTATCTTAGGGAAAATGTAATTATTTTTTATCTGTTTTCAAGAAAATATGTCTATTGTCCTGTGGTCTGTGATAAAACAAATGAATTCGCCATTTCAAAGTAAAACCATATAGAGTAACTTTCCATGAATAATAAGCTAGACATTTACTATCTGGTATTTGGCATGACTGGTTCAAATGCCACAGAAACATCGAGCACTACATCTCATCTTAAAATATAAAGTCCAAATGTACAGAATTCTTTAGGAGTCAATATGTTATATTGGAAAAATCACCAGTGCTGGAGGCTTAGGCTCATAGCTCTAGGGTTAAAAGGGACCCCTTGGGCCATCTGGTCCAACCACTTCATTTTACAGATGAGGAAGCTGAGATCCAGAAAACTTAAGTGACCTGCCCAAGATCACATAGCTAGTAAGTATGAAAGTAGGGATTTGAACCCAGATTTTCCTGACTCTAAGTCTACTGCTCTACAGGTTCCTCATTTGTAAAATGACTTTGAGCTCCCTATGAATTTAAACCAAGAGGAAAAGGAGTCTCAGAGAGGTCAACCTTTTATGTACAGACATTATATGTAGCTATCTCACTGTGAGATAAAAGACCATGTGATATTAGAAGGGACGCTGGGCTGGGAGTCAAAAGTCTAGGTTCTAGTTCCATCTCAACCATTATATAAACCACTTGGGTAAATCGCTTTCCCTTGATGCACAAAGGACTGTACCTGTAAAACGAAGAGGCTGAACTAGTTGATTTCTAAGGTCCCGTTCTAAATGGTTCTATGACTAAGTAGGTGCAGCTAGGTGGCACAGTGGATAGAGTTCTAGGTCTAGAGTCAGGAAGACCTGAGTTCAGATCTGGCCTCAGATATTTACTAGCTGTGTAACCCTGGGCAAGCCATTTAACCTTGTTTGCCCCAGTTTCCTCATATGCAAGATGAGCTGGAAAAGGAAATGGCAAACCACTCCCGTATCTTTGCCAAGAAAACTTCAAATGGGATCAGGAAGAGCTGGATACAACAAATGACGAACAATAAATGACTAAATAGAACCATTCTAAATTTGGTGACTTAAATATACTCAGGATCTGCCAATATCAGGAGCTCTACCAGAGGCTGACTTTCTCACCGATTTCCAACCCCCAAAATAAACCAGATACTTTTGATAGCTCCACCTGAATAACCCAGGGGAGACCCACTTTTAAAAAATGGCTAATGCCCAACTGGAAGAGTACAACTGGCTAAGGTAAAGGATTGCCTCAGTTATCAAGTGCCTATGCCTTATTATTAAGATCCTTGCACCTAGACTAGTGTTTTCTAAGCAGATTGGACTCAAATATGATGGGTCATCTGAATTACGCAGATAGAAATCCATAAATGCAGAATTCTGTGGGAAGCTGATGCCTTAGCCAAGGTAGCATTTATAACACAGACAGAAGATGAATGTGCTTTTAAAGTGATAGAGAAGGCAAGGATCAGGAATGACCCAGCTCTTTCTTCTCCTTCCCCACTAACAGTTCTTAAGGGAGATTACATGTTTTAAGGAGGAGGAGGCAAGTCAGTAGTGTTGGTGGGGAAAGAGAAGGGAACCTGGAATCATGGAAGATATTGTTCCCAATAAGAACAGAGACAAAGGATTAATGATGTACCCTGTGCTGATCTGTGCCTTCTTGAATGGCCATCAACCACTTAAAGAATGGGTCCTGAAATCAGAGCCAAGATTGGGAAAGGGGGAAGCCCATGGCTTGGCACCCCTTCCACCAGGTCAAAGGGGTCCTTGGCCAAGATATGAAAATTTGTGACCTCTTCTACACCAACTAGCATTAAAATCTTTTCATAGAACTCTCATCCAATAGAGTTCCCCAGAACATAGTTCAGCAAATATTCATCTAAAAAAACCCTTTGTATTTGTGTAGGGAGCAACCTGGTCAACTCATATTTATTCAGGCATTTTCTTCTGGGAGCCTAGAGGTTGGGTTTTTTTTTTTAACATTTTGATAATTGTATTTCAGTATAATTGCTTTCTTTTGTAATTCTACATATTTTATGGTATGGGGTTTTAAAATATTATTTGGGGAAAGGGTCCCTCAGCTTCACTAGATTGAAAAAATGTTAAGAACCTCTGTTTTAAAAGAGCAGATACAAAATGTGAAAATGGGGAACATAAGCAGGGATAAATAGCATCAGTAGAAGTGAAAACCCTAATTGCGCTGAGGCTTGAGGGGAAAAAAGGCATGGCAGAAAAAGAAGTTCCATGAATCTTAGCATTAGAGCTGAAAGGAATCTTTGAGATCACCTAGTCTAACTCCTTTATTTTATACTTGAGGAAATTGAGAGAGGTAGGAAGGAAACAAGACTTCATTAAGCATCTACTATGTGCCAGGCCCTGTGCTAAGCACTTTCTACAAATATGATCTCATTTGATCCTTCTAACAGCCCTGGGGAAGTAGGTGTCATTATTCTGGTTGAGGAAATAAGGCAAGCAGAAGTTAAGTCATTTGCCCAGGGATACGTGTCTGAGGTTAGATTTAGACTCAGGTCTTCCTGACTCCAAGCCCAGCAATTTACCTACCATGCCACTTGCCTCTGAGGCCCAAAGAGTTCACAACTTGCTCAAGGTTACACAGTGGATTTGAATCCAGGTCCTCTGACTTCCAAAACCAATGTTCTTCCTACTCTGTCATGCTGCCTTCTCTATGGGACTCCAAAAATAGTATCAGTAAACATCAAAAACCCTATCGATCTGAGGTTTGAGATGGGAGGTGGTGGTAAAGCAAGATAGAATATGAGCTCTGCCAATGCAGGAGCCATTTCATATGTTTTCCTAGGACAGTACCTGGTACACAGTAGATGCTTGAGAAATGTTTCATGAATTGAATTAATGTAATCTTTGAAAATAGCACAGCAAATGACACAGTATAAAACTAAAGAGTGGTCAATGGTATCCCAATTGTTGGGGTGGGGGCGAGGCAATGGAGTTAAGTGACTTGCCCATGGTCACACAGTTAATAAGTGTTATGTGTCTGAGGCCACATTTGAACTCAGGTCCTCCTGAATCCAGGGTTGGTGCTCTATCCACTGTGCCATCTAGCTGCCCCATGGTGTCCCAATTTTAAGAGGGGGAGGGGAACAAATTTTGAAAACCACAGACTGATAAGCCTGATTTGATTCACTGCAAAACTCTAGGATAAGATTGTTAGAGGATCATTTGTAAAACAAGTGATTTCTAGAAGCCAGCATAGGTTCAATAAGATCAAATCAAGACAAATGAGCCTCACTCTTCCTTCCCCCCCCATAGGATTACTAGCTTAGGTGGTTATAGGAATGTAATTTCAGCAAGGTAATTGATAAACATATTTTATTGAATCCTTACGTACACAATGGAGAAATGTGGGTTAGATGGACTAATTGCTAGTGAAATAACCAAACCCAAAGAATGCTGATGTTTAGATTGGATCAACATTGACCTAGGTCAGGGGGTTTTAGCCTTTTTTTGCATCACGGGCCCCTTTGGCAGTCTAGTGAAGCCTATGGACCCCTTCTCAGAAAAATGTTTTCAAATACATAAGATAAAATGCATAGAATTATAAAGGAAACCAAAGGTTAGTGAAAATAATGATGCAATTTTTTTTTCCATCCAAGTGCACAGACATCCCCCTTAGAATTCTAGCCATGGACCCTCTAAGAATCCCTGGCCTAGAAAGAGGTCTCTGACAGCATGCAGAAGTTATACACGGGGAGGCAGATTTACACTACCAAGAATTTCTTTAAAATGAGAACTATTTAAAAATGTGAGGCCAAGGTTGCTTCACAAAGGACCAACCCTCATGTGTCAGAAATTCTATGGAAGAGACTTATCCTAGAGGGTTTTGTGACTGGGGGATGATCTTGCTGAAATTCTAGAACATGTGTTCAATAGCAATATTAACATTGAACAAAGGCTGTTAAATTAGGGTCAGGATGACAAACTGTATACAAAAGCTGACAGACATCAGTGGTGTGCTCAACAATCTGGCATTTACGTAAACTAAGATGTGCTGGGTTACCATGAATCACCATTGGCCTGAAATCTGCCAGCATGAGCAATATTAAACAGAGAGTGACATTTGCAAGAAGAAGCACTCAGCATTTTTTTCAACTCCCTGCTATTTATCATGCATGACAAGTGCTGGGAGCAATACCTATGCAAGAGGAAATAGGGTTCAGACAGTGGCCCAGGCTTCATATTTTACCCAATTCAGATGTAACATTATGATATCATTAAGAGAGCTCAGATTTTAAAATCCTGACAGGTATAACTGGGAGCTGATCACAATGGAATTGGAGAACTGATAGATGTTCTATGGCAGCTATTGAGCTAGAGACTGTGTGTAGAGGTATTAACTGAGAGATATCAGTCAGTCAGTCAGTAAGTATTTATTAAGCACTTACTATGTTGGCCAGTCAACAAGCATTGCTTAGGTTCCTACTATGTCAGTTAACAGTAAGAATTTATTAAACATTTGCTAGGTCAGTGAACTGTCAGGAAGTATTTATGAATTGCCTACTATGTGCAAAAAAAATCTGGGGATACAAAAAAAGTCAAAAGCAGTCACTGGCCTCGAGGAGCTCCCAGTCTAATGAAGGGGACAACATGTAAGCAATTACATACAAATAAGATGATATAGTATAGACTGGAGATAATCTTAGGGGGAAGGTACTATCATTAAGGAGGACCAAGAAAGTCTTCTTGTAGAAGGCGGGATTGTAGCTGGGAGCTGCATCTTCCTTAGCAGGAGGAAGACATGGCAAGGGAGAGCATCCTAGGAACAGGAGATAGGCAGGGGAAATGCATGGAGTAGGGAAATGGGGTGTCTTGTGGGACAAATAGCACTGAGAACAATGTCACTGAATCTCCGAGTACACTGAAGTGAATAAGATATAAGAAGACTGGTAAGATAGGAAGGAGATGAGTTATGAAGGACTTTAAAAGCCAAAAAGGACTCTACGTTTGATCCTGGAGATGATAGGGAGCCACTGGAGTTTACTGAATAAGGTGTGTGTGTGTGTGTATGACAGAGAGAGAGGATCAGACCTATGCTTTCAGAACATCAGATTGATAGCTGAGTAGAGGGTGGAATACAGTGAGGACAAACTTGGACATTTCAGCATTTGCATAACCTAAGATGTCCTGAACAAGTGTTGTTAAACTCATATATGAATACATGCAGGCATGTGCAAGCACACTCATATGTCACTGCTCCACATTCTAAATTAATTAACTTAAGACAGAGCTGCAGAACCTAGAAGAATAGAAAGGTTTACTCTGATTGTGCTAAAGCTGATGAACAGAAAATTGGGCAGGGAATCAAACTGAGGTCCCTAAATACCGATCTGCCGCTGACAAGTTTGCTGGCCAAATCTATTTCCCTTCTCTAAGTCTGAGTATTTTTCTAGGTAAATAACCTACCCCTTCCCAACCCAAAAGGGATGGTACAAGAACATACCCTGTTATACATGGTAGCTGCTCAATAAATATTCATTGGTTGATTGAGGATAACAAATGTGAAAATTCTTAGAAAACTTTCTGGGTAGACACATTCAAGTTTGGATTGTTTTTTTTTCCCTTTTTCTTTTGGTTTGTTTTTTGGTGAAGTAATCAGGGTTAAGTGACTTGCTCAGGGTCACACAGCTAGTAAGTGTCAAGTGTTTGGTCTGAGGCTGGATTTGAACTCAGGTCCTCCTGACTTCAGAGCCAATGCTCTATCCTTTGTGTCACCTCGCTGCACCAGGATTGTTTTGTTTTTTTTTCAGTAGAGAGCTACAGGATTAGAAATTCACATATGTTCAAGATTCATGAATTTTTCATTACTTGTAGTGGGGAAGTAGAACCCATTTAGACTAGATCATGATTTCACAGGCGTAGGATACTCCCTATACCGATGAAGATCAACACTAAATCTGCCATGTATAAGAATGGTGAAGAATTGTGCAACTCACCCAGAGTCACACAGCTAATAAGTATCTGAGGAAAGATTTGAATTCAAGTCTTCTTGACTACAGGTCCAACGTTTTTATCCCCTGTAGCATCTAACGAATCAGAAAAGCAAATTAATTTGCTGACCATATCTGACAGCACATACCTCACTCTATATTTTCAGTCTACCACGTCTTTGCTGAAAACTGCTTCACCAACATTTCACCAAAGTCATCATTAGTCAATACATTAATTAGAGTTCTGATGGTTTTCTTTCCTTCTTCTAAAATTTTCCTTTGTATTAAATACTCGATAAACATCAACAGACATGAATTTTTGCCTACATAGAGGAGAGAAAAAAAGAAAGCTGCATATGAAGCCGTGAATCTCTATATAGTTTTTATTTGACTTTGTACAACTAAAATTTAATATAGTTGTTCCAACACTGCCTTTCTTATCTGTGTTCCTTTCTGATCTGTGTTCCTTTCTGAGATTGTCTGTTTCTGAAGTCTTTTATAATGTTATATTCCTTTACATTATTTTGCTGTTATATAAGTTGTTCTCTTGATTCTGCTTACTTTGCTGGATGTCAGTTCACATAAGTCTCCCTTTATTTCCCTGAATTCTTCCTATTCTTATATTACAACATTATTTATACCTTACATTCATATACTATAATTTGTTTTTTAAATTTATTTTATTAATTTATTTTGATTTATCAACACTCACTTCCATATGCTTTTGAGTTTAAAACTTTTCTCCCCCTTCTTCCCCACCACCCTCCCCAAGACAGTACACAATCTGTTATAGGCTATACATTTACATTCCTATTAAACATATTTTCACATTAGCGAAGTTGTAAGTAAAAATTAAAACCAATAGGAGCAACCATCAGAAAGAGGAAACAAAACTCAACAGAAGAGAAAAAAAAAGACAGCAATTCAACTTCCATAGCTCTTTCTTTGGATGTGGATAGCATTTTAATCCATTCTGCTATCCGCTTCCATTTTATGGGAGAGTTCATCCCATTCACATTCACAGTTATGATTACTATCTGTGTCTTTTTCTCCATCCTTCTGCCCCTCCCGCTTATGCTTTTCTTTCTTCCTTCTCCTTCCCCTCCCACTAGTGTTTTGCTTTTGACTACCGCCTCCTTCAGTCTCTCCTCCTTTCTATTATCCCTTTCACTTTTCTTCCCCTTTACCCTTACTGCTTCTTCCCTCCCTTCTATTCCCCCTCCCTTTTCTTTCCCCTTTTCCCTCCTACTGCCTATAGGGCGAGTTGGATTTCTATACCTAACTGATTGTTATTCCCTTCTTGAGCCAAATTTGATGACAGTAAGGCTCAAACAATGTTCACCCCCCTCCCTTCTTCCCCTCTGCTTTAACAGGATTTTCTGTCTTTTCCTGTAATGTAATTTACCCTTGTCTGCTTCCTCCTTTCTCAGTACATTTTCTAACACCAGACTAATCCACTTACTTGGATCCATTTAATCCACTTGATTAGATTGCTTTTTATCATTACATCAAAGTCAACTAACATCCACCCCCTTTATGTATACTCCTTTAACATGGTGTAATAACAATACAGTTCTCAAGAGTTGCAAGTGTCATCTTCCCTTGTAGGGATGTAAACAGTCTGCCCTTATTAACAACATTTTGTATCTTTCTGTCCCATTTACCTTTTTATGTCTCTCTTGAATCTTGTACTTGAAGACCAAATTTTTTGTTGAGCTCCGGTATTTTTATCGGGAATGTTTGGAAGTCCCCTATTTCGTTGAATATCCATTTCCTCCCTTGAAAAATCATGCTTATTTTTGCAGGGTAGTTGATCCTTGGCTGCAATCCAAGCTCCTTCGCCTTATGGAATATCATGTTCCACACCCCGCAGTCTTTTAATGTAGAAGCTGCAAGGTCCTGTGTAATCCTGACTGTTGTTCCATGATATTTAAATTGTTTTTTTTTCTGGCTGCTTACAGTATTTTCTCTTTCATCTGGTAATTTTGGAATTTAGCTATTATATTTCTTGGTGTTTTCAAATTTCAGGTGGTGATTGGTGGATTCTTTCTATGGTTATTTTACCTTTTTGTTCCAGGACTTCAGGGCAGTTTTCCTTTATGATTTCTTGAAAGATACTGTCCAGACTCTTTTTTTCATCATCATTTTCAGGTAGTCCAATAATTTTTAAATTGTCTCTCCTGTATTGATTTTCCAGGTTGGTTGTTTTGCCAATGAGGTATTTTACGTTTTCATCTATTTTTTCATTTTTTTGTTTCTGTTTGACTGATTCTTGCTTTCTCATAGAGTCATTAGTTTCCATTTGTACAATTCTAGCTTTTTTAAAAATTAAATTTATTTATTTTTAGTTTTCAATATTTACTTCCACAAGATTTTTAGTTCCAAATTTTCACCCCATCTCACCCCTCCCCCCACCCCAAGATGGCATGCATTCTGAATATCCCTTCCCCTAGTCTGTCCCTCTTCTATCTCTCCCCCTTCTCTTATCCCCTTCCCCTTCTATTTTCCTGTAGGGCAGGAGAGACTTCTGTACCCCATTTTCTGTATTTTTTATTTCCCAGTAGTATGTGAAAACATTTTTTAAACATATGTTTTTAAAACTTTAGGTTTCAAATTTCTCCTTCCTCCCTCCCCACCCACCCTCATTGAAAAGGCAAGCAACTCAATATAGGTTACACATGTGCAGTTATGCAAAACACCTCCATAGTAGACATGTTGTGAAAAACTAACTCTATTTCCCTTAATCCTATCCTGCCCTCCCATTTATTCTATTCTTTCTTTTGACCCTGTCCCTCCTCAGAAGTATTTGCTTCTGATTACCCCTTTCCCAATCTGCCCTCCTCTCTATCATCCCCTGCTCTCTTGTCCCCTTCCCCCCCTATTTTCCTGTAGGGTAAGACAGATTTCCATACCCAATTGAATGTGTATGTTATTCCCTCCTTAAGCCAAATCCTATGAGAATAAGATTCACTCATTCCCTCTCACCTTCCCCCAATTCCCCTCCACTGTAAGAGACTTTTCTTTTCTGTTTTTTTTTTTGTGAGATAATTTACCCCATTCTACCTCTCCCTTTCTTCTTCTCCAAATATAATCCTCTCTCATCCCTTAATTTTATTCTCGGGATATGACCCCTTAATCTTCAACTCATCCTGTGCCCTCTCTCTCTCTCTCTCTCTCTATCTATCTATCCATATAATTTTTTTCTTCCAACTCCCCTAATACTGACAAAGGTCTCATGAGTTATAAATATCATCTTTCCATGCAGGAATGTAAACAGTTCAACCTTAATAAGTCTCTTATGATTTCTCTTTCCTGTTTACCTCTTCATGTTCCACTTGAGTCTTGTATCTGAAAGTCAAATTTTCTATTCAGCTCTGGTCTTTTCATCAAGCATTCTGAAAGACCAATTTTTCCCCTGAAGCATTATACTCAGTTTTGCTGGGTAGGTGATTCTTGGTTGTAATCCTATCTCCTTTGCCCTCTGGAATATTATAGTCCATGCCCTCTGGTCCTTTAATGTAGAAGCTGCTAAATCTTGTGTTATCCTGATTGTGTTTCCACAGTACTTGAATTGTTTCTTCTGGCAGCTTGTAATATTTTCTCCTTGAACTGGGAACTCAGGAATTTGGCTACAATATTCCTAGGAGTTTTCCTTTGGGGATCTCTTTCAGGAGGAGATCGGTGGATTCTGTCAATTTCTATTTTGCCCTCTGGTTCTAATATATCAGGGCAGTTTTCCTTGATAATTTCTTGAAAGATGATGTCTAGGCTCTTTTTTTGATCATGGCTTTCAGATAGTCCAATAATTTCTAAATTCTCTCTCCTGGATCTATTTTCCAGCTCAGTTGTTTTTCCAATGAGATATTTCACATTCTTTTCTATTTTTTCATTCTTTTAGATTTGTTTTACAGTGTCTTGATTTCTCATAAAGTCACTAGCTTCCAATTGCTCTATTCTAATTTTTAAGGAAGTATTTTCTTCAGTAATCTTTTGGACTTCCTTTTCCATTTGGCCAATTTTTCTTTTTAGGGCATTCTTCTCCTCATTGGCTTTTTGGACCTCTTTTGCCATTTGGGTTAGGCTATTTTTTAAGGTGTTATTTTCTTCAGTATTTTTTGGGTCTCCTTTAGCAAGCTGTTGACTTGTTTTTCATGATTTTCTTGCATCACTCTCATTTCTCTTCCCAGTTTTTCTTCTACTTCTCTTACTTGCTTCTCAAAATCCCTTTTGAGCTCTTCCAAGGCCTGGGACTGATTCATATTTTTCTTGGAGGCTTTGGATGTAGGAGCTCTGACTTTGTTGTCTTCTTCTGGTTGTATATTTTGATCTTTTTCACCAAAGTAAGATAATATAGTCTGACTCTTTTTGCGCTGCTTGCTCATAATCCCGGCCAGTTACTTGAGTTTTAAACTCTTTATTAAGGTAAGAGTCTGTTTCTAACATGGAGAATGTACTGTCCCAAGCTTTGGGGGTTTATATAGCTGTTTTCAGAGATACTGGTAGGGACCCATAAATTTTCAGTTCTTGCAAGGTGGTATGATAAGGGGAGAGGTGTTTACTCCTTTCCTGGCCTGTGACCACAAGTACTCCTTTCTGTCCTGTTAACTGTGAGGAGGGTTTCCTCTTCACAGCCACTACAAGCTCCACCACGCCAGCGTTCCTCCTCACCCCAGCACCGCTGTCCAGAACTGTGACCCACATCCAAACATGGGCAAAGTAAGAGATTCCTGCCTCAGCACTGGCAAAGAGATCCCTGCAATCCCTCTCTGATCAGCCACTGGATTCCCCCTCAGTCTGTGGGCCAGAAATTCGGGAAGCAGCTGCCCACCCAGGGCCAAGTTCTCAGGGAAATGGAGTTGAGACCCCTTCCTCTCTCAGCACTGCAGAAACAGACTTCTCCCATTGACTTTCTAAGTTGTCTTCGGCATTCGTGGATTGGGGAGTCTGGAAACCACCAGAGCTGCCCGAGATTCAGCTTTCTGAGGCCTGCTCCAGGTTTGCTGCGCTCTGCTTCCACCTGCTTCCACCCTGGTGAGATATACCTTTCTGATCAATCATCTAGGTTGTCTTCAGCTGGAAATTTGTTTCATTCTGGTTTTTTTTGTGGGTTAAGCTGCCCTAGAATTTATTTAGAGCCATTTTTATAGGTATTTGGAGGTGTTTGGGGAAGAGCTCAAGCAAGTTACTGCTTTCACTCTGCTATCTTGGCTCCACCCCTCCAATTCTGGTTTCTAACAGATGGTTTTCTTTTGCTAGTTTTTGTACTTCCTTCTCCAGTTAGCCAATTGTCTTTTTAAGGGATTTGTTTTCTTCAGTGCATTTTTTTCCCAGTTGACCAATTGTGTTTTTTAGGGACTTGTTTTCTTCAGTGTACTTTTTTTCCAATTGGCCAATTGTATTTTTTAAAGACTCTTCTACTTCTGTCATTAGACTTTTAAAATCCTTCTTGAGCTCTTCTAAGAAGGGCTTTTTGGGCTTCAGACCAGTTCATACTCCCTTTTGATGTTGCAGATGTGGGTTTATTGCATAATGTTGTCCTCTTCAGAACTTCTGTCTTGATCTTCACTCTTCTCATAATATGAATCTATCATACGTTTCTTTTTACTCATGGTTTCTTTATTACCTGGCCTTTAAAGAGATTGAGCTCTCCTGTTGGGGAACAGAGGGCACTGACCCAAGCTTCTTGTGTTGGGAGCCTATGTCTTGGTCATTGGCTTTGTGTGCTAGGGCCTCTTATGTTGGCAATTGGAGGCTGTAGGTTTCTGGCAGCTGACCTTGTGTTGGGCTGGAATCAGCAAGGCTGGGACTTCAGGAAGACTCTAGGTTACTTTCTTCAGCTCCTTTCAGATGAATGCTGCAGGGTGCTTATCCACCTGGGGCCATTTGTAGTGCTGTTTCCCTTATTTTTGCTGAGGCACTGGGAGACCAGGCTGCTACCCTGCTGTTCCCCGTCTTTCTTCTAGTTCAGCTGTTTCAGGGTTTTTTTCTGGTGTGATATTTTCTGGATTTTCAGAGGTTGATAGGGGAGGGTGAGAGTGACTACCTTTTTATCCATATAGCATAATTTGTTCAGCAGTTTACTAATCACTGGATAATGACTTTGTTTCTTGTTCTTTGGTCAAACAAAAGGAATCGCCATGAAAATTTTTGTATATGTGGGGACTCTCACTCTGTCTTTGACTTTCTTGGGAGTATATAAGTTTGATTTGATGACATTGGATAAAAAGGTACCTAGTTTTATTATTTTTCTAGTATTGTGCCAGATTATTTTCCAGAAAAAATAAATCCATGGCTCCACCAACAATCCATTCACATATCTATCTTCCCATAGACCCTTCAACATTTACCCTTTTTGTCCTTTGTCATCTTTGCTGATTTGAAGGCTGAAAGATGGTGTAATAAGCATCTCTTATTTTTGTAATGTGAACCATTTTTTTCATATCAATGTTGATAAGCTGCAGTTCTTCTTTTGAAAACTATATCTTAGCTTTTGACCATTTCTATACTGGCACTTATTTTAATAGATCTGCATCAATTTCTTATGTATCTTAGGCAAAGATATTTGCTATAACAGTTTTCCCCAATAACAGCTTTTCTTCTGATTCTTTTAAATTATATGTAAGTGAAATTGGACACCTAGGTGGCACAGTGGATAGAATGCCTATCCTAAAGTTAGGAAGACTCATCTTTCTGAGTTCAAATCTGGCCTCAGGCACTTACTAGCTATGTGACCCTGGGCAAGTCACTTAACTCTGTTGGCTGAGTTTTCTCATCTGTAAAATGAACTGGAGAAGAAAATACCAAATCCTCCAATATCTTTGACAAGAAAACTCTAAATGAGGTCACAGAAAATTGGATATGACTGAAATAACCAAACAACATCAACACTTTATCTTTGGCAATCACCTCTGTCTCCTTGTTGAATAGGGAGTCCTTATTCCAGCGGTTTGGGGGTTTATCTAACCATAAGCTACTATATTTAATTGTTTTTGGATTTTGCTTTTCTAGTCTAATCCACTTATCAACTTTTGAAATGCATTTCTATTTTTATTTTTTTAGCCTTGGTGATTACTTAATTTGTGATCTTATAATATTATCTTCATTTAATTTTAAACTATTTCCCTTGAGATTCTAGACTTTTTGCTCCTCCAAAAGACTTTTTTTGTTTGGTTTTGCATCTTCAAAAGAATCTGTAATTGGTAGAATTTTAGGTGGTAGGAAAAAATGAAGTGGAAAAATATTAAAAGTAATTAAACTTCAATATAATCTAGCAAAATTTTAAGCATTTGCTTATTATAAACAAAGATAACATTCCTTCCCTACCATGATGAAATATTTCCTAGCTCCCTCTACTGGTCACTCCCTTCATCTCTCACCCCTTTACCAAAAAGTAAGCTATCTGAGACCCTTCCTTGGTCATGAGACAGAGATTAATTATGATATTCCCCAAATACATCCCAGAGACCTTTTAGAACTCAAGAATTTTGAAAAATACAGGAAAGGCTTAATCCAACGACATTTTTGAGCTCAGGCCTATTGCAACGGTATAGCTCAAAAACTGGGACAGGTAGAGAGAATATCAGAAAGAAGCCTGAGATTGTGCCCAAAGGCAAAGAGGAAGAAGAAAAGTAGCTGCTTGGCTGGCTGGGAAAATAGGCAACTCTTCTAGGAAAACAGGAGAGATATCTGAGATGGAGAAAGCTGAAGTAGTAGGAATGGAAAAAGAAGTGGCAAAATGAAATATTTCATAAAATAAAAATTAAATATCAATTAATCAATAAGTATTTTTTGAGCAATTGCTATGTGCAATGTACTATGCTAGGTATTGTAGGGGATATAAAAGAAATATGATATGATCACTGCCCCTTAAGGACCTTATAATCCATGTAAGGTGGCCAGACTTACAAACATGAAACAATTAAAAAAGAATATAAGACATATATAATTTAAATGTTAAATTTTGTGTTAGACTGTTACACATTATGTAGAAGTGCAAAAGAGATCAGGGTGGGAGGGCAGAGTTTCATAAGATAATAAATTTAGGCTGAGTATGGTGATACATGCCCATAGTCCCCTGTTGTTAGGGAGGCTGAGGCATGGATAGCTTGAGTTTGGAAGTTCTGAGATGGAAATGAGCTAAAGCTGATCAAGTGTCTACACTAAATCTGGCACTAGTATGGTGAGCCTTTAGGAGTGGAGGGCCTTCAGGTTGCCTAAGGAGGGGAAAACTGGCCCAAGTTAAAAAAAATTGCAGTAGGTCAAATAGTATGAGGATGAACATGAGTGACTGCTGCATTTCCAGCCCGGCTGAGATAGAGAAGAAAGAAAGGAAGAAAGAAAGGAAGAAAGGAAGAAAGAGAAAGAAAGAAAGAAAGAAAGAAAGAAAGAAAGAAAGAAAGAAAGAAAGAAAGAAAGAAAGAAAGAAAGAAAGAAAGAAAGAAAGAAAGAAAGAAAGAAAGAAAGAAGGAAAGAAAGAAAGAAAGAAAGACAGAGAAAGACAAGAAAGAGAAAGAAGGAAGGAAGGAAGGAAGGAAGGAAGGAAGGAAGGAAGGAAGGAAGGAAGGAAGGAAGGAAGGAAGGAAAGGAAAGGAAAAGAGGGAAGAAAGGAAGGAAGGAAGGAAGGAAAGAAAGAGAGAAAGAAAAAAGAGATAACAGATTTAGAAGGGGCCTTAGAAAATATCTAATCTAAGCTCTTCATTTCACAGACAAGGAAATGGATACCCACAGAATTAAAGTGACTTGCTCAAGGACCCACAGCTTAAGGGTCAAAGAGGATTTGAATCCAGGTCATATTGACTCCAAGGCAGCACTCTATCCACCACACCACACTGTCTCTCACAGACTATTAGACCTGGAAGTATATAGGCTATTTAATCTATATATTTCCCTCTCCAGTCTACCCCCATTCTATAGCTGAAGAAACCAAGCCCCAGGGAAATTAAATCAGCATTCTATTCACAAGGCTATGTTGCTTCTTATAAAATATTTGAGTTGGGAAGTAGCATAGAGATTATGTTCCCAATTTTACAGATGAGGAAATTTAGTCCTAGAAATATTAACTGATTTGCCCATGGTTACACAACCACAGAGATGGGATTCAGACTCTGATTCTAAACCAGTGTTCTTTCCACTGTAACAAACACACAAGAATCATCTATAAAAAGGTATACTCTATGAAAAAGTCTTGTATATGCTTTGCAATCACATGAATTCTAAATTTTCAACCAGTTTAAAAACAAGTACACTGTACACCAATTAAATTCAAGCATATATTAGGTGTTTAGTAAGCATAAGATAGCAGGTAGGTAGCACAGTGGATAAAATGCTAGACCTGGAATCAAGAAGATTCATCTTCCTGATTAAAATCTAGCCTCAGACACTCACTAGCTGGATGACCCTGGGCAAATCACTTAACCCTATTTGTCTTGGTTTACTAGTCCGTAAAATTATCTGGAGAAGAAAATGGCAATGCACTCGAGTATTGCTGCCAAGAAAACCCAATAGGGTCACAAAGAGTCAGACACGCCTGAAATGACTGAACAACAAGAATATATAAGACATTGGTTTAGGTAATGAAGATACAAAGACAGAAATGAAACAGCCTATAATCTATTGGGGAAAAACTCTAGAAAGACCTCAATGATCCAAAGGTCATTTATGTGGAAACTTTAACTGTCCACGGCACAATTAAACAAGCAAACAAACAAAGGAGTCCAAATAGGGCTATAAGAGTCAGATTTGGGGGCAGCTAGGTGGCACAGTGGATAGAGCACCGGCCCTGAAGTCAGGAGGACCTGAGTTCAAATCTGACCTCAGACCAAACACTTGACACTTACTAGCTGTGTGACCCTGGGCAAGTCACTTAACCCCAATTGCCTAAAAGCAAAAAAAAAAAGAGTCAGATTTGGCGTAAGAAAGACCTGGATCTCAAATACATCCTCTGACATATACTGGTCAGTGGTCCTTAAGACACCCATTTATATTCTTATTGCCTAGGGAACTCTCTAAGACCATCAGTTGAAGAGAAGATACTGAATTGCATTGGAAGAGGATAGACACACACACACACACACACACACACACACACACACACACACACACACACACACTTGATAAGACCTGGGATTTCATCATTGGTGTTGGCTCCTCTTCATGAGGACCAATGCAGTGGCACCTACTGTGCAGCTGACAGTCTTAAAGAGCCACGCAGAGCCCTGAGAGGTCATAACTCACCTAGGGTCACACAGCCAGTACACATCAGAGGTGATACTCAAGAGCCAAGTGTTCAAGCTGGCTCCAAACTGGCTCCGAGGCTAACTCTCTATTCACTATGTTATGCTTATTTTGCACCCTCATTTAGTATGTGTAACTTGAACACAAGATATAAATATATATGTGTGTGTGTGTATACATACACACACATATGTGTATGTATATATGTGTATGTACATGCACGCACATATGTTCATTCATTTGAGTAGCTAGATGACTCAGTGGATAGAGCTCTGGGCCTAGAGTCAGAAAGACCTGAGTTTAAATTCAGCCTCAGACACTTTCTAGCTGTGTGACCCTGGGCAAGTCACTGAACCTCTGTTTGCCTTAATCTCCCAGAGACAGAAATGATAAACCACTCCAGCAGTTTTGGCAGGAAAACTCCACAGACAATGGTCCACAGGGTCATGAAGAGTCAGACATGACTGAATGACTGAACAATAATGAAAAATCTATAGATGTATATATCTATAAATTTGTGTGTATGCACTTAACAGATAACCACTTAACCTGTATCTATTACAAATGTACTTAAATATATGCGTATAAGTATATATATATTATATATATATACATGCATATGTATATGTATATATACATATATATATATATACATGTATGTACGTATGCACAGACACATACACTACTCACAAGGTGTCCTAAAAGTCTTACTGTTTCTTGAGTTAGGTCTTCACTGTGTATCTGAGTCTTTAGAAGCAAAGAAGCCTGTAGTTTTAAGATCAGCTAGGGAGGGGAGGAAGCTCCCCACATACCCTGGTGGTCAGAAGTTATAACACAACAGAATCAGTGCAAGCACCAAGGGTGGTTCTCCAATACTACCTGGGTAGTTTAAAGGTTCACTGTCTCAGACCAATTGGCAGGGATCGGGTGGTAACTCCCAGAAGCCTTGGGAGCGTTGGAGCACCAAAAATGGGTAGGTAGCATTCCAGTGGTGGTGTTAGCACCAAAGGTGAATGATTCTCCATCAACTATCTGAGTAACACAGAAGTCTGTGATCCCAGAGCAGTTGAGAAATGGGAGTGGAGCATCAGCATCCCTAAGGACTAGTATATGTGTTTGGCAGAGGTACCAGTACCCAGGACAGACCACCAGCTTTTCCTTTTTATGCATCCCATGTCCCATTTCTGACTCACAACAGTGAAGTTTCAGTTTTCTAGTTTCTAGGGATCCCAGAGTATTGATTAGACAGGCTTTCAGGCTGGTCTAGGATAAGGAGGCTCATCCTTCTTATTTCTGCTTGGAATACAGAGATTCATGATCTGTAGGAACTAGGGCACTCCAAAATCTTTCTTGATTTGTGCTGAAATGAGCATTCTCACAGTTTTAGAAACAGGGAAAGAAACTTAGGAGTAAACTACATCTTGTTCAGTTGTTTTCAGTAACACCTGACTTTCTGTGACCCTATTTGGGATTTTCTTGGCAAAGATACTGAAGTGGTTTGCCATTTCCTTCTCAATCTCATTTTACACATGAGGAAACTGAGGCAAACAGGGTTAAGTGACTTGCCTAGGGTCACATAGCTGGTAAGTGTCTGAAGTCAGATTTGAACTCAAGAAGATGAGTCTTCCTGACTTGGCGAAGAATCATAATGCCTTTGTCCAGAAGAACTTTTAACTTTCCCTTGGGATTTTACATCTGAATGTCTACTTAAATTGTGTAAGGGGGTAGAGTGCATGTGAATAAACATCCTCTCACATGTAATATTACTATATTTTCATTTGCAGAGGAAGGATAGCAATTGCAATTACAAAAATCCTAAATAGTAAGCCTTATCTTATACACATTGTGGGCATTATGAAATGTAGCAATAATAGCCAAAATTCTGTTGGTCCCAGTATATATGTTTTAGCTGGCACAGCACAATATATGAAGAAAAGTAACATAAAATGTCTATAAACACTACTATTGTCTCAGCTGGAGTCAGTATGACGGCCAGCAGCTGTAAGGAAGCTAGATGGCTCACCACTGATGTAGCAAATAACAGTTGATTACATTCCTGGATTGTATTGACATATGTATATCTTTGCATCTTTTCCTGTTGTTCTAATTGCCAGGGAAGCAGTCAAGAGAATGCATGTGTCTACCAGGCCCTTCTCTGGTGTCTAGTATTTTGTGGCAGTACCATCATTGTATAGGAAGAGGACAGTGTTCCAATAAATCAAAGTCCAGCCCATAGCTGAAAAGAATTCCTAATATAATACACCTACAATCATCTAGCCTTTTCTTGAAGACATTCAAGGAGAGGCAGGGAACCTATCATTTCTTGAGGAAGCCCATTCCGCTTTGGAACAGTTCTAAGATTTGAGAAGTTATTGTTGCTGTTTCCGGCCCGCCCCCCCCCCCCCCGGGAAATCAAACCTAGATGTGCCTCTATGCACTTCCATCTGGTTCTACCCTCTGAAGCCAAAAAGAACAAGTCCAATCCCTCTTCCACATGACAACCTTTCCAATTCTTGAACATAGTTATTATGTTCCCACCCCCACCCCCACCCCAGTCCTCTCTTCTCCAGGCTAAATAACCTCAATTCTGTCAATTGATTCTTGTATTACATGGATTCAAGGTCCTTCACTATCTTAACTGCCCTTTTCTAGAAACTTTCCAGTTTATTAACATCCTTCTTAAACGTTGGTGCCCACAGTTGAATATAATATTCCAGATGATGTCTGACAAGAGCAGAATGCAGGGGGATTACAGAGTTCTTATTTCCTTGAAGCTATGCTTCTCTTAATATTCTTAATGCAATACAAGATCAAAATAACTCTTCTTGCTGTCACATTATGCAACTGACTCATATCGAGCTTGCAGCTCACTAAAACCCTGTGGTATTTTTCCCCCAGCAAACTGCTGTTTTACTCTGCCATTTGCATCTTGTTTTGAAGTTAATATTTTTATATCCAAGTGTAAAATTTTATATTTCTCTCTACTGAATTTCATCTTGTTGGGTTTAGTCTGAGAGAAAGACTTTAGCTGCATTTATATGGTAGTTCTTTTGAGACTCTGCCTCATCATCCTATATTCGTGTTTTTAGCACTCGGCTATGACAGATGGGTTGGAATCATATTGTGATGCCCGCAATGCCAAAACAAGGCATTTCTATTTTATATTGCAGAGAATGACGAATCAATGGAGGTTTTTGAATAGGTGAATGATGTGGTCAGATGTATTCACTCGGAAGATTACTGGCAGCATTGTGAAGGATTGATTGGAGATGGGAGAGACTAGAGGTATGGAGACCAGTTATGAAGTAAGAAACAGTATTAAATAAAGGATGTTAGCATGGAAGTGGAAAAGAGGAGACACAGATAAGTAGTATTGTTATGCAAGAATGAGCAGGACGTGGCAATAGATTGGATATGGGCAGAAAAGGAGAGGGAAGAGACAATGTAACTATATGGTTCTGAGTTTGGATTAATGGTCCTTAAGCATTTTTGCTCTTAGGACCCCTTTACAATCTTTTTTTAAAATTTTATTTATTTTATTCTGAGCTTAAGAAATAAAATAAGCATTTTCATAACATAGTAGAATAGAAAAAAAGATGATTGTACATGAAAGAGCAAATCTATTATGTACAACTTGCTATTCCTTTTAAATACATAATAAAATTATCACGTAACTTTTTTCTTTTTTCTTCCCATCATCCCCCCACCCTAGAGATGGCCACCATTAGACACATCTGTGTGTGTGTGTGTGCGTACATATATGTTTATAGATGTAAAACCATCCTAGGCATGCTTCCATTTTAAAAATATTGAGGACCCTAGAGATTTTCTGTTTCTGGGAGTTCTCTGTTGATACTATATTAGAAATCAAACAGATACATTTTTAAAAATATTTATTAACAGACCAATTATTTATTTACATAAATAACACATTTTTGTGAAACATACCTATGTTTTCCAAAACAAAAAAAATTGTATTGTTTTACATATTTTTTGTAAACCTCTTCAATGTCTGGCTTAATAGAAAAGTTGAATTTTCATATCTGCTTCTATATTCAATCTGTTGTAATACGTAGTTTTGGCTGCAGTATATGAAAAAGCATCGAGCATCACACAGATTAAGTAGTGGGAAAATGGAAGAGAATTTTAATAGGCAAATAACATCTCAGCATTATAATGAAAATGAATTTGACTTCTAGGACCCTCTGAAAGAGTCTTGGGGACCACCAGTGTCTATGAACCACAATTTGAGAACCACTGGTTTAGACGAACAGGAGAACAGAGGCGCTTTCAACGGAAATGGGAAATGTAGGATGAAGAGAACACATTCCTTACACTCAAAGGATAAAGGAAATGGGTTCAGTTGGGAATATTACGAATTTGAAGAGTTGGTAGAGCATCCTACTAAAAATGTGTAGCAAACAGTTGTAACACTAGAACTAGGGGTTCAGGAAAAAGGTCAGTGATGAAGGCTTAAATTTTGGAGTCAACTACATAGAAGTGATTATTGAAGCTGTATAAGTGGGTAAGGTCACCAAACCAAGGAGAAGGTTAAGGACAAAAGTTAGAAAATGTATTTAAGGTTCAAGAGGAGGCAAAGACATTGGATGAATGGCAGTACCTTTGTCAAAATAGCAAAGTTCAACAGAGGAGAGGAAATTGGCAGGCATGGGGGGTGGGGTGGGAGAAGAAAAGTCCTGTTTTGGACTTGCTGAGTTTCAGACACTGCCGAGGCATCCAGTTAGAAATATCTAGTAGCAGTTAGTTGGCGATTCAGGACTGAAGCTCCAGAGCGAGCCTGAAAATGGATAGGTAGATCTGGGAGTCATCTGCATGCATAGAGATGATTATTAAACCAGTGGGAGGCAATGACATCACCAACATGATAATATGGAGGGAAAATTGATGAGAGCCCAGGGCAGAGGCTTGTGTATATAATATTAATGCATGAATCAAAAGCTTTTAAAAGCCAAATGATACAAGTCAGGTGGATTTTAAATATTAGGCATGTCTGTGCACAGAGAAATCTAATAGGAGTAGAAATAGCAAAACTCTAGTAAATGGAGATTTGGGTGCCAAACACAATAGATTGTATGCCACTGGGAAAACTGTTTAACATTTGTACTGAAGCTTCCCTATTGTGTAATTCAGGTATTGGCCACAATTGAATGTTTCTGAATTTCTCATCCACAATCCACACATTTATATAACAAACTTTCAAACTTACAAAATATGTTCTTAAAAGCATCCTAATGAGATAGTTGTGCAAAGTAACATTACACCCATTTTTCAAATGAGGAAATTGAGGCTCAGAAAGCTTAAGTGATTCTTACAGGACCACACAGCTAACAAGTGTCAGCGTTGAGATTTGAGACCAAACCTTTCCCATTCCCAAGTCCAACATGCCTTGCACTACACTATGCTAATCATTCATATGCCCTGAAATATGTCCTCCTGCAAATCTTTATCTAAAAGACTGAAACATTCTGTCCTTGTGAATATGTGATTGATAAAGAAAAAATTAAATAAAATTGTATATGAATAATTTGAAAAAGTTCATCAATGAAATCAAATTTGATTGATTTTTGTTTTGTTTTGTTTTTACACCAATAGATTTTCTCCAAGTATCCTTCCCCTTTTCTCTCCCTGGAAGTCATTCCATATAACAAATGATATTTTTGAAGAAAAAAAATAAGAGGAAAGAGAGATTAAAAAAAGAAAGAATGAGTGGTAAAACTTCACTGCATGACTGCATGTCAAATTTGGAACTCTACAAAAAGTCTAAGGTGACAGAGGTACATCAAAAAAGTCTGAAAAAAACATATGTAATGTTCCACACCAGTGGACATCTCACCTCTGCAAAGAAGTAGGGTGGAAGTACCTTCTTATATCTCTTCTTTAGAACCATGTTTGTCCTTTGTAATCCTATATCACTACTCCATTTTTAAACAGCTTTGAAAATTTGCACAAAAGGGTCTTTATCCAAGCTCAAGTGGAAGGACATTATTATTGTTGTTATTATAACTAATTTTTCTCTAATAAAACCACTCCAAAAATCTCATTGGACTCCAGCAGCTCCTTTTGTCTGTTTTTATTTCTTTCTTGGACTTCAAATGCATTCATCAAAGGAATAAGACCCTTAGTTCAGTCCTCTCAGTTCCTTCTGCCTTCATGTCTCTCCTAGTTTTGATCAGAGACCAAAGACAGTTCATAACAGCAGTTCAAATTTCAGGGCAATTTAAAGCAAATGTTTCTGTCAGCTCTTTCTTTTAATGCTCACAAATGACTCACAAAGAGAAACAGGTATCATTACCCTGCTTTTAAAAGACCCATTGCTTTAACATAAGATGACGGCTAAATGTGTCAAAACACTTTTAAGAGACACTTGTTCCACTCAAAGAGGCTATTTACTCAAACTAGGCTGTCGACAAATCCCCCTGAAACTTTTAAAGTTCAAACAGTGGTATTTTTGTCCCTGTGAAATGTTATGTTCTCTCCTCCCTCCTCCTGATATCAAAGCAAACAACTACCACTAGATACTTTCCTTGACTTCCAACTTCAAATCAGGGGCGGAAAAAGAGGAATTCAAATTTTGTGAGGCATAAATATGGGACTGATTCCACAAGCTTCAGGGCAAAACTTGACTCATTAATTTATAGTCACATTTACATGCTATAAAGATGCAATGAGGCATGTACAGGCACACTTCATTTTATTGCACTTTGCTTTACGTGTTTTGTAGATTTTTTACAAATTGAAGGTGCATGGCAACCCTGCATCAAGCAAGTCTATCAGTGCCATTTTTCCAACAGCATGTGCCCACATAGTGAATCCATGCCACACTTTGGTAATTCTTGCAATATTTCAGTTCTTTCTATTATCATTATATCAGTTATGGTGATCTGTGATCTTTTATGTTACTATTGTTTTGGGGAACCACAAATCATGCCCATATAACACAGTGAACTTTACCGACAAATGCTGTATATGTGTGCCTCCCTATTCCCTAAGACACAATATTGAAATTAGGCCAATTAATAACCCTCCAATAGACTCTAAGTATTCAAGTGGAAGGAAGACTCAATTGATGCGGCAAACTTCATTTTTGTATTCTTTTAAGAAATTGCCACAGCCACCTTAGCCTTCTGCAATGACCACTCTGGTGAGTCGGCAGCCAACAACAGGGAAACAAGACCTTCCACCAGCACAAAGATTATGACGCACTTCAAGCTCAGATGATAGTTAACATTTTTAATAACAAGTATTTCTTAATTAAGGTATGTACATTGTTTGTTTTATACTTAATAGACTACACTATTGCACAAACATAACTTTTATATGCACTGGGAAACCAGAAAATTGGTGTGACTGGCTTTATTGTGACATTTGCTTTTGGAACCAAACCCACAATATCTCCAAGGTATGCCTGTGTATAGAGATCTGATTCGAAGCCAGGAAGAACTTTGACTCCCATTTCTCACAAATACGGGCTTTGTGGCCCTGGGCAAGTCTCAATCTCTCAGTGCTCTAGGCTAAAGGTATCAAACACTTGGCTCACAATACTTCTGAGTGCAGCTAAACTAGATTAAAATGTCATTGGGAAATATTTCACATAACAAAAAAAAAATACAATAAAATAGAGGTATATTATATTTTTAAATTGTCAATATGCAGTCCTTAGGGATCCTTTTGTATAGCTCAGTGGCCCCTGTTTCTATTCACTTTGATACCACCGTTCTCCACTATTCTTGATTTAGAGTTTCAGAGAAAGCGCTGATCTGTGTGGTTAGAGGGAGTTTTAATCACCTGGAAGTTCTTTGTACCAATGAAATCACAGAGCTAGACCCTTTCCCTACCAGACACCAAATGAAAGGTACGGTGTTGTACTGTATAGATTGCCCATCTTGGAGTCAGGAAGAACTGAATTTCAAGACCCACCCCTGCCACATAGTGGATATGTGACTCTGGGTAAATCACATAACCTCTCCGTGTGCCCCGCAGCTCTCTAATCCCCTAAATTACATATCAGTTGCTGATCTGCCTCCATTTTTGTCAGATCTGCATCTGCAGTTATCTCTGCTTAGATGGAGGGAGTTTTTACACTAGGAGCTCCCCACATTGATTAAATCACGACTACCTCCCCCCTAAAGATAGACACTAATAAGCACATATTCTGTATTTGTCCAACAGAGTTTCTAGGTGTTGCCAGGAAATAATAGAGGGATGTAGAGCAGCCAGACAAACAGAAACCCAGAAGAGATTGAGGGTCTCCTTCTAGGCAAATGTTTCTAAGAGAATTCTACATATCAAAGAGCCATATACATTAAAAGACAATGTAGAAAGTAGTGTACTATGTCCAAAGGGCTATAAAACTGAACATACCCTTTGACCCAGTAATAATAATTCTAGGGATGCATCCCAGAGATCATAAAAAAGGGAAAGGGACCCACATGTGCAAAAATATTTATAGCAGCTCTTTTTGTGGTGGCCAAGAATTGGAAATGAGGGCTTGGCCATCAATTGGGGAATGGCTGAACAAGTTGTGGTATATGAATTAAACAGAATACTATTGTTCCATAAGAAATGATGAGTGGGTAGACTTCAGAAAACCTGGAAAGACTTGCATGAACTGATGCTGAGTGAAATGAGCAGAACCAGGAGAACACTGTACACAGCAACAGCCACACCGTGTGATGACTAACTTTCATAGACTTGGCTCTTCTCAGCAAGGCAAGGATCTAAGATATCTTCAAAAATCTCATGATGGAAAATGCTATCTACATCCAGAGAAAGAACTATGGAACTGGAATGCAGATTGAAGCATACTATTTGCTCTTTTTTTTTCTCTCTTCTGTTTTGTTTTGTTTCTTCTTTCCTGTGGTTCCTCCTATTAGTTCTAATCTTTATGACATGACTAATGTGAAAATATGTTTAATAGGAATGTTATGTATAACCTATATCAGATCGCATACAATCTTGAGGAGGGAGGCAGGGAAGTAGGGGGAGAAAATTTCAAACTCAAAAGCTTATGGAAGTGAATGATGAAAACTAAAAATAAATTTAAAAAAAGAAAGAAAAAGGAGACAGAAACAAATAGTTCTACTCATCATAAAAATTTCTGAAATAACAGTGGTTGAAGTCCAGGGAAAATCAAACATTAATCAATTAATAAATAATTGTTAAGTATTTGCCAAAAATAAAAAATAAATAAAAATGAAGGAAAGAGATAGTGTTGGGGTAAATTTAGGTATTAGTTAATTGGATGTTTAATTAAGTGAGGTTTTTATACTATGTTTATTAAAAGTCTAATGCCCAATTTTCCATTGGGACCAAGATCTGTTAGAGCAGTATTTTTATGAGCGAATTAAATGGCAGAAGAAAATAGCTGTATATTTATTTATGTGTATTTATGTGTATATGCATATTGAATTTATTTTATATTCGTTGAATATATATACTTTTATATCTATATACTTATTGAATATATACTATATATGCATATATTAAATCAATTGAATATACATCAATTTAATCAATTGATATCAACATATAAATATATATAATATCAATTCAAATAGATATCATTGTAGACTATGGATGAAGAGGGTACAGGACTTCTGCTTTTCTTGGCAGAGGGAATTCCTAATTAGGAAATTCTCTATCCTGCACATTAGCACCTGTTCTACAATGTGTAGCCTTAGAGGGCTATCTGAGGAACATAATGATTTGTCCAAGATCACTTAGCCAGGAGGAGGCAGAGGTCAAGATGAACCTACTTCTTCCTGAAAAAGGCCAGCTTGTTCTCTATTATGTTAAATTTCCTCAATTTCATTGTTACAGAGTAGAAATGAGTATAAATTTGGTTCATCTTTAACCACCATCCAATAAATCTTAGTTACCAAGATACTAAAAGTCACAGAAATACTCATGTAAAAAGGCATTTCCCTTATAAGGTGGTGCTATTATCAAGAACCTCAGATTGGTATGTTTGGAAATTTCTAGAAGATAATCAAGGAAAAATTATAAATGTGTACTTGCTGGCCAATGACATTTAAGAAAAGAGAATCTTTGTTTTTTATCAATAATATGTGAAATCAATGTTCTAAATAAAACCCCCCTGAAACTGCTTGCAGGAGGGAATTTGCTTTATGGGGCATCTGCTGAATGTTTTTCAGAAGGACTGAGTACTTTTGAAATTATGAATGTTTCATGATTCCTAAGCCTCTTTTGTCACATAACTTCAAGAAACAGTTTGTTTTATCCTCTGACTGTCCCTGGTGTTACTTACCTATGGACTCTTCATCATACTCCATTCACCATGAGTTTGCTGACATACCTTTTTATAAATGTATACCTATCCAATATCTATCTAAATGACTACGTAGTCCGAAAGCCAGTTGTAATCTGCTAATGACAGTTCCAACCTCAAGGACTATGGCACTGTCTTCCCTAGTATGTTTTTCTCTTATGAATATCAGAAGTAATTGTGTTGTTAAATCCATGCCTATTCAACATCTTTTGGGAAAAGGGAGCTATTTTGCTATCCTTTCGTGAGGACTGGGATTAAGTCTTAGATCTATTCCTATAAAGGGCTGTGTGACCCTGGGTATGGCACTTAACCCATATGAGCAAGTTTCTTATAAAATGGGAATTAATACCTGCCCTGCCTACCTCAAGATTGTGTTTCAGATGCGAAAATAGATATAAAGCAATTCATAACCATAATGGCTATATAAATGGAAGCTATTCAGCTGTTATCATAGATTCCGTAAGCTATAGAATATATAAATTGTCTTCCCCAAAGGTTTTTAGGAATAAAATGTACAAACGTTAGCAAGTCTGCCCGATAGCCAGAGAGATTCAACTCAGGGTAGCATGGTAGAAAAAGTTCTGAAGCTGAAATCATTGGCTTCTGTTACTCCTCAGTCACCAACATGACCTTAGGAAAGACATCTAACTTCTCTAGGCCTCATTTTCTTCCTCTGTAAAAAATAAGTGAATTTGACTAAATGGGCTCTAAGGACTAAATCCATGGGCTCTTCCACCTCTCAATGTCCCTTACATCCAGGAATGTGTTATAGCCAGCTCCTACAGAGAAAACTGATTGTTAAATTTTTGATATGAGTATTTATATCTCAGAAATGAGCACATGATGTGGGGCTTGACTTATTGCTTTGTTGATTGTCCAGGTGTAGGGAAGTGATGGAGTAAAAGTTAATGATGCAAATTAAACTTCAAATGTATGTTGCATGCATTTTGGGGATGGGGGAGGGGAAGGCTGGTTGTTAAACACTTACCAGCACACCCTGCTTACATCTTCATGTTCTTTTAGCTTAGTTTTCATTCTTATATCATTATATTAGCAATATCAATACCAGGAAAAGCCCAACCATTTACCAGATGCAGAGCAATACTATAATAAAATATTATGTGAAGAATTTGTATTTTATCATTGTAAGGAATTCTTTTTACTGACACCTGTTTCACCACCACCACCACCCCAACCCCCATTTATGGCTTAGTATATATAAGTCATTGGGCTTGAGATAGGAATTGTGGAAGCATTATTTTCCCCCTTGGCTATGCTCCTGACTTTGCCACCATGACTCAGTCGCCCTCTCACTCTGAAATATCCCTCTGCCAATGTGGACCTTTTTTTCCATTAATGAGTTCCTTCCAAGCCTCCATTTTGGGAATGGGTCAAGGCCAACCATGCTTCATTCCCTTCCCAGATGTGCTTCTGATTCTCCCAATTCTACTTTGAGTTCACTTGGTGGGGTATGGGCCCTGGAACAACCCCCTCCCCAACTTTCCTTAAACTTTCCCAAAGGGCCAAGTCTCTGGCATTAGCCTGAGGCATCAACTGATCCCAGTAATTCTTTCAACTGGTGTTTCATTGTGACCCTACACCCAAACTTCCAATTCTCTGTTACCTCTAACCTAGCCCAGCCCTTCCTTGGCTGGATGGCCCTAGGCCACTTCCCACCCTTAATTCCTTCTAGACCCCTACTCGTTACTGCCCAGTCACCCAAGCTATTGGCTGCTCCTTGACCATGGTATATAAGTGTTTATCTTGCCCTCATTAAATCACTCAGATTCTTAAAATCTGGCCAATAGCTCCAACTCATTAGGAATCTTGCTCACCCCAATCAGTGTTTTATTAAAACACTGTCTTTGATTGAAAGAAAATTTAAGTCAAATTCATTCGAGGCAGGACCCACATTTTTTGCCCTTGAATCTGGGGGTTCCCAAGCACCCCTAGACCACAAAACACCAACTTCTCTTCTTCTTCCCTCCCCCTTTTTAATTCCCTTTTATTTGTTGTTTTTCCCTATTAGAATATAAACTCCCTGAAGGCAGAAACTATCTTTCTTTTGATTTGTGTTTGTATCCTCAGGCCTAAGCACAGTGCCTGGAATATATTAAGCACTTTATAAGTGCTTGTTGGTTAACAACCTGCATATTAGAAACACCCTTTTCAGTTTCTATAGAAATTTAAAGAAACATTTTTTTTCCTAATCTACAAACTCTTTCTGGGGACTTGCGCTCTTAGAAAGGTGGTTAGGTCAGAAACAAAAGTTCTTTTTTTAAGGAAACTTGATTAAAGGTAGAATCTCAACTTGGGACAAAGGTATCCCCTGTCTAGTTTCAAGCTAATCTTACCCCTCTCCAGAAAGCCTGGCCAGTGACTCAACAACCTAGGCATCAAAGAGAAGTGTCCTCCTTTCATTCAGAAAGGATTAGTCTATTGATCTGAAAGGAGCAGACCCATTAAATCCTGGAGGGAAGTGATCTAGAAGAGAATTAAGTAGGGAATTCAGGTTGAAAATTAAGTGACTATTGTTCTACTGCTCTGCACTGTTAACCTAAAATTACATTTTGACATATCTTTATTTTTTCCTAGATCTAGATTCCTATGAATGTTAACTCTAATTGTCTTGGGGGTAAAGAGGCTTTGTCCAAAAGGTTGGGCTTTGGGAATGGGGAGGCTTTGCCCATTTGGACATCTATCTGTTTAAATTAGAAGACACTTGGGTTTAGAATAAGGTTACATGAATAAAAAAATTGTTTCTGGCAGACATGCCTAAAATGCAGAGTACAGTATTAACATTTTTTTTCTTCAACAGAACTGATTAACAAGCACTTATTAAGTACTTACTACGGCTACCCAGAACTTGGGGTTCTTTCCTCTGGTTCTCTTTGCATGGAACCCATAGCCAGTCTAACACTTCCCCTTGCTCTTGTCACATGAGAAACCCACTTCTCTAAGTATACATTCCTTTGATGACTTTATTCACAATACTTCTTTGGCACAATTCTTGCTTGATAATATGTGTAGTTAATTGGTGCCAGTTACATAATTCTTTTTGTTTTTTTAAGGCAAACAATGTTAAGTGACTTGCCCAGAGTCACACAGCTAGTAAGTGTCCGGGGCCACATTTGAATTCAGGTCTATCTGACTCCAGAGCTGGTACTCTATCCACTGCACCATCTAGCTGCCCCAATGTAATTTTTTATTGCCCTTTGTGTGACCTTCAACTTCAGTTCTTTGTAGACTATGGTAATTTCTGATTCATGAACATATAGTGCCATAGGAAGAATAATGATATTATCAAGATGGGAGGGAAAAGCTTGGGATCACTAAAAGAATGACACCATTTCCCAAAGTCAATCCAATACACTCTCTTTCTCCTGTTCAGTTCTGATCCTGGCTAATGGCTACACATAGTGTCTGTCCAAGAGATATGTACTGATGAACTAAGTCTGTGAGTTGTCTAAAATATTCCCTTGGAGTAATACCATCCAATATATGTATATCATTTTATAGTGCTAGCCATCTATTATTTTAGGCTAGGTTCTGGGCCCTCTTCTCTTTTCTCTCTATATTCTTGCTCTTAGTGACCTCATCAGGCTCCTTACAATCAATTATAATCTCTATGAAGATGATTCCTAAATCTGTACAGCTAGCCATAATCTCTCTCCTGAACTCTAGTCCTACATTAATAACGGCCGGTTTAGTATACGTCCCTGGATGTTCCACAGGAGTGTCAAACTCACCATGTGCAAAACGAACCTATTTTATTCTCCCCAAACCCACTGTCCCCCAGATTTTGCTAGTTCTATTGTGAAATCACAGCAGACTTACAACTTCGGAGTTAATCTTGACTTTTTCTTTTTCCCTTATATCTAATGAGTCATCAAGTCTTACTGATTCTACTTCTGACATCCATATCTGGTATCTGTCCTTCTTTCCTCTTACATAGCTTCTACCCTAGTTCAGGTCCTCATCACGTTTCACCTAGACTATTGCACTAGCCTCCTAGTTGGTATCTCTGAGTTTAGTTTCTCCATTCACCACTTCTCTACTCATCTGACAAACTTAAAACATAGATTTGACCATAGAACTCCCCTACTCAAAAATCCATCCAACCCCGTTGCCTCTAGGATAAAATATAAAATTCCGAGCATGGCATTTACATCCTTCCTACACTTTGGCTTTCACCAACCTTTCTAATCTTATTTCATATTTAATCTCTTTTACATAATTTCTATTCCAATCAAACTGACCTAATAGCTATTCCTTACACATAGTAGTCCACCCCATGCCTTTGGACAAATGCTCGCCCCACCCCACCACCATGTCTAAAATTCTCCTCTCCTCTACTTTTAAATCTCTAGCTTCCTTCAAAGTACAGCTCAAGTATTAACTCTTGTACAAGGTCTTTTGCACTCTTTTCCCTTTCCCACCTCCTCCCATTTATATGTACTTTCACCCCTTTGAAATTATTTTCATATATACTTTGAATTTACTCATGTATATACATGGTATACACCTCCTTCTCTTAATGTGTAAACTCCTTGTGGGCAGACAACTGGATTTTTTGGTTTTGTTTTTATGTGCCTAGCACCTAGTACAGTGCACTGAATATTGAACTGAGCCCGTCTTCAAGACCCTCTGAAGTAGATTTTTAAAATGCTGACACTGCCACAGAGCTGTGGGAAAAAAATACCTGAAGTCTAAAGTAAAAACTGGAAGAAAAAAAAAGTAAGATGTTTAAAGTGGTATGTCACCACCTTCTGGTGAAAGAAGAGATTGGTTTTCTTCAGAATTCTACAAAGAAGAAATGTAACAGCAATATTGTATGATGATCAACTGGGAGTAATTTAGCTATTCTGATCCATACAATGATTCAAGACAATTCTGAAGGACCTATGATGAAACACGTTATCCACTTCTAGAGAAAGAACTGATGGAGTTCAAGTGCAAACTGAAGCATAATGTTTTCACTTCATTTTTCTCGCTGTTTTTTTTTTGCAATGGGGCTAATATGTAAATATGTTTTGCATGATTTCACATGTACAACTGATGGAGTATTTCTTGCCTTATAAATGATTAGGGGAGGGGTGGGAGAAGAAAAGAATTCAAAACCCAACATTTTTTAAAATGAATGTTAAAAATAATTTTTTAAAATAAGAAAGGCATAACTCTGAAGTCCTGTAAGTTTGGTTACATTGAATTACGGTAGCAATTTGGAATAAATATAACAACAACAACTCATGAAATACTAGTGACTTTTAACTGCAGACATGGAGATTGTTCACTGAGCTCTGCCTTTGTCTCACAGAGCTCACATAACAATGGTTTACTGAATGTCTGCTCAAGGCACAATGGTAAAGGCTACCTCAGCAGAACTGCAAGCAAGGAAAATGATAATATACAGAAAGAGTCCTTGTTGAAGGCTTGTGGGAAGATGGGCATTCTAGCACTCCAGAATGGAGCTACCAACTGCTTTAACCATTGTGGAAAAGAATTTGCAATCAGAGGCAAGTAAAGTCATGAACCTATTCATACCCTTTGGTCCCAAGATTCCACTACTGGGCATATTACAACTTAAGGAAGTCAAAGACAGGCAGAAATATATATGTTTTTCTATCTAGACATAGCTCTAGACATACATACAAATATAGACTATATATAAAGAGAGAGCATATGTATATATCTATGCATGCATGCATATATAACCTTTTACATAAATATATACATACAATTATAAAAACTTTTCTTACATTTAGGTATGTAAGCATATGGCTCATGTAAATAGCTCATATGTGTGTATGTACAGATGTCTCATACATACATATATACATACACAAACACACAGAGTCAATTCTCATTATTCACGGATTCTGTATTTCTAAATTTGCCTACTTGCTAAAATTTGTAATCTTAAAATCAATACTCTTGGAGTTACTGAAGTCATTCCTGGAAACGTGCAGGCATAAGAAAAATTTGAGTCATCTGAAGTGAGCACGTTCCCAGATGAAATCAGACAAGGTGACTCTCTGCCTTCTTCTTTTAGCTCTTGTACTGTATACAAGTGACCTTTTCAAGATCTATTTAGTGCTATGTTTTTTGCACTTCTATGCTTTTTGTTGGTGATTTTGCTGTTTAAAATGGCCCCCAAGCTTAGTGCTAAAGTACTGTCTGGTATTCCTGAGCACAAGAAGGCTTCAGTGTGCTTTATGGAGATAATACGTGTGTTAGATAAGCTTTGGTCAAGCATGAGTTTATAGTGCTGTTGGCTTGTTGGCTTTGGGTTCAATGTTAATGAATTAACAATACAATATATACAGAAAAAGGAAGAGGATATTTGTTTATTTGTAAGTGAGACTGCTCTGGAAAATGCTAAAGCAAATGTTGTGACAAGAGGCTCACAGCAACCAAACCTTGTGTTACCTTCGGAGCAATGGTTCAGTATTCACTAATTCAGTGTTCCCAGCAATTTTATAGAACATACCAGTGGTATGAATTACTGTGAATTATGAGAATAAAAAATATATATACACACATATACATATACATATACACACGTATATATACATATAAACACATACATACACAGTTGTGTTTGTATGTGTGTGTATACATATATACATGTATACACACATACACACACATATATGTGTGTGGAGAGAAAAAGAGAAAGAAAGAGAGAATTGTTGTTCAGTGATTTTTCAGTTTTATATGCCTCCCCATGACCCCTTATGGGTTTTTCTTGGCAGAGATAACTAGGGTAGTTTGCCTTTTCTTTCTCTAGCTCATTTTGCAGATGAGGAAACTGAGACAAATAAGGGTTAAGTGACTTGCACAGGGTCACACAGCAAGTGTCTAAGGCCAGATTTGAACTCAGGAAGACTACGTATGTGTGTGTATTCAATTGCTCTTATCAGAGTTATAAAATTTAATTATCAGTTCATCCATGAGAAACTAAAATACATCATTTCAGTGTGTAGTTGACTACTTATAAGTTAATTTTAGCCACTAACTTTAAGTTTCTCACATCCCCCAAAGTAATTTGTTGCTGTTTAATCATTCAGTCATGTCTGACTCTTTGTGACTTCATGGATGCCAAGCCTTTAACCTAAGGGGCTCATCTTCTAATGTTACTAGTCAGTATTTGATCTTATTAATAAATGGATGGGTGCTATATAGTGATATGAATAAAGCTATACAGCATCCCAGGGACAAATTAAAACCTCAAGTATCTGGAGATGTAGATCCTTAGATATGGAAGAGATAACACATCTCTAAATTGCCATCACTACCACCACCACCACCATCACCACCACCACCTCTCCCACCTCTTTTTTTTATGAATGAGCAAAATGGGGCCAAAAAACGGGAAGTAACTTTCTTAAGGTCAGATTTAGCTAGTTAATAGCAAGTGAATGGAACTTGAACCCAGGTCTCCTAAGCTGGTGGTCATTTGTTATATTATACTGCCAGCTACTGGTCTCTGTGCTCAATATCCTCTCACCACTGTACTTTAAACTCTTGTGTCTATTTTTTGTAATTTTTCTATCTTCTCCTTTATCTATATATATAGATATATATATCTGTCAGATCCTCCTGATTTTAGAAACCCCAACTAATAGATCCTTTTCCTTTCAATCTGCTGTATTCTTGGAATCCAGATAATTGAATTTGTTATAACAGCATGAAGACAGTAGAAATAGGCTATAAGTGAGGGCCTAAGGGATTGTACTATAGGTAAAGTGCTATAAGTAAAATGCCATTTATTTGGGCTACGCAGAGGCTTTTATGTAAAGGTCAGTCACTGGTTGTTGGCTATGTTCCTGAGAAGTAAAACTGCTGAATTTTCAACTAGTAGAGTTATGATGCCATCAGTGTCTTATTTTGTTTTGGTTTTTTGTTGGGGGAGAAGAATGGTATTCCGATTTCTAATGCCATTTCCACAAATGTATTGTGGCTATATGTTATTAGTCAATTTTTATTTCACGTTAATATATTAAAAGCTGTTTTATTTTTTACACTCTAGTGGATCTATGGTCTTATTAGTATGGTCAAATTAAGTCCACAAACACTTATTTATTTATTTGTTTTTGTGAGGCAATTGGGGTTAAGTGACTTGCTCAGAGTCTCACAGCTAGTGAGTATCATGTGTCTGAGACCAGATTTGAACTCAGGTCCTCCTGACTCCAGGGCCAGTGCTCTATCCACTGCACTCCCTAGCTGCCCCACCCCTCCAACAAACATTTATTAAAAGTTTACTATGTGGTCACATGAGCAAAAAGATGGAGGACTAGACATTTTTCTCTGATCTCTACAGCCTCTTGAACTTTTCCAGAATGGAAACTATGCACCAAACATAAAGTAATTTCAGTTGTAGCCATGATATGGGACACCCAGAATCCAAAATAAGATTAAAAAAAAAAAAAGAACTAACACTCACTGACCCTGAGCTCCCTCACTAGCTGTGAGGCTGCATTAACAGACTCAGGGATTCTAATGCACAGGCTTGTAACAAAATCCAACCCCATACCCTAGTGTATCCCCTCCTTCCTTTCCCCATAAGTGGAGACCCCAGCTCCAGATGGTAAGTTTTCTCAGGATGTGATAAACAGCATGTTGGCAGCCCTTCAATAGGAGTATTACCAGTGCTGCAAAGCTCTGAACCACCAGTGCTGGGCCAGAGAACTGAGGAGCAGAGGGAGTGGAGCAGGACATGTGCAAGGAGTAGGAGGATGCAGGCCCTGTAGCGTTCCACTAAGTCTGAGAGAACGAATTTAGCATCCAGCTACAGCCAGTTCTATCTACCCAAAAATCATCTGACTCAGAGACCTAACCTGGTGAACCTTAAATTGCCTAGCATGGGAGAAGGCTGAGTGCTTTCAGATCCAGCCCTCAAGGAAACCACCATCAAAAGGGACAGAGTCAGAAAATGAATAATAAGGGAAAATTAGGGGGAGGGAGGAAAGCTTGAAATTACCAAAGATCTTGGGAAGAAGAAAGCTCAGAGACCTTGAACATAAGGAGATTAATCAATAATGAAAACATAAACAGGAGCTATGACCTCCGGATTTAAAAAAACCCCAAAAACCAACCAAACAAAAAAACCAGTTCAGGAATCTATGAATAGATGCTACAAAATAAAGGAAAATGACCCAACACTTGATAAGAAGAGGATCCTGTGGAATGTGAGAAGAACATAGAATCAAAATTGGCTGTTCCTGATTGGTTCTAAAGATAATAAGAACTATGAGGGTAGAATTTATGACCTGTATAGCAAAAACAATGGATAGAATAGAAAAACTGGAATTTGTGATGGTGAGTCTCACCAAAGAAACAAAAGAAAGAACAACAGATTGAAGCTTTGAATATATGGAAGTAAAGGGCAGTCTAGAAGAAGGAGAAGAGAAGAAGGGAAACAAAAAAAAATAGCATTAAGAGAAAATATTCTGACTATGCAAGAGCTTACTATGTGCCAGGTAATATGCTGAGCATCAAAGGTACAAATAGAAGCGAGAAGAAAGACAGTCCCTGCTCTCAAGGAATTTATATTCTATTTAAGGAAGACAACACATAAAAGGTAGCTGAAAGGGGGGAGGTGAGTGGATAGAGAGTGAAAGTACCCACACATGCATGGTGATAAAGTCTAAAGTCAGGAGGAGAGGCAGGAAAGTAGCAAAGGGTAGCTGGTCTGGGCCCTTCCTTAAAATGGCAGCTCTAGAAGGAATTCACTAATTGGAGAAATGGGAAGAGCCAGAGCAGAGGTCTTCTGGGATGAAAAGACAGCTCAGGCATCGTGGCAAAGACCAGAGAGTCAGAAACAGAGCTAGGAAAAAGAATGACTTTTCCCTCCATTGGTTTAGATTTCAACCTAGTCAGACCTTCACATTTTGGGTATAAGTACCTACAGCTTCTTTCCAATTGCGGCATATGAACAAGAAGTGGTATAACAGATACCCTTAAGGAAATGTCTGATCAGAAGAGGAGATGCAATAAGTTGGTCATGTAATGAGAATGAAAGCCAATATTTGCTCATGGTCTTCCACAGATCACAGAGAACCAGCCTGACAAATTAGAGACCATCCTCTGGTGATTAGACATGTACATCATAGATTTAGAGTTTGAAAGGACCTTACAAGTCTTCAAGCCTCAGATAAGGAAACTGAGGAAGACAGTTTAATTAGCTTGTCTATGATCACACAGCCAGTAGGCATCTTAATCAAGACTTGAACCCTGGTCTTCCTGATTCTAATTCCAGTGTTCTGTCCCCTATGCCATGCTGCCTTCTTTTTACATCCCATGAATACCAGCATAACACTCACTATGTCCATCTATTTATGCTTCATTCTTACTAAGGCACCAGTTCACCTCTTCTTCTGATCATACATTTGTTTAAGGATATCTATATCACTTCTTGGTCACAAGTCACCTCTTAACACCATCTCTGGTAACATGTCTAAAAAGGCAATTTTACCATGCATCTCCTCATTGGCTTCCAGGTCACCCTCAGCTTTGCTTCCTTGGAGCTGTTTCATATTCCTTCAAATGGACACCATGAAACAAATTAGGGTTCATTAATATAATGGAAAACTCCCATGCTGTAAGAAGTGATGCTATGAGATGAACCCAGAGAACCATGGAAAAATCTACATGAAATTATGCAGGGTGAAATAAGCAAAGCCAAGAAAACAATATATACAATGACCACAACATTGTAAATGGAAAGAATGTAACAAAATCATAATGAACAAGCGTGGCTCAGAAGAAGAGATACCTTGTCAGAGGTCAGAGGTCTACAAATATTGTACAATGTGCATATTTTCAGCCTTTTTTTTTTTTTTGATGTAATTCTTAGCACAGTGCCTGGCACATTATAGAAGGCATTACATAAATGTTAGCTATTATTATTATTAATTAGTTATGATAATTTTTCCTTGTTCTCTCTTTCAAAATGCTATTTTTTTTAACATGGAATATCTCTTTTGGAAGGGGTGAAAGAGGGATATTGGAGGAAATTATGAGGATGCAAAAATACATAAATTAAAACTTATTTTTAAAAGTGAACATTATGGTATGTAGCTTGACAAGAGAGAAACAATCATATCACTTTAAATCTTTCTGCAAGTCAGTATTGTCTCTTACCTAGCGCTAGGTTTTTACATAATACTTATCCCTATATTGCCAACAACACATTCTTATATTCCTTCTGCAATCTTTTTCTATTGTGGACTTTAGAAGGGGGCAGAGCCAAGACGGCGGAGTGAAAGCAGTGACTTGCTTGAGCTCTCCCCCAAAACCCTCCAAATACTCATAAAAAATGGCTCTAAATAAATTCTAAAGCAGCAGAACCCACAAAAAGACAGAGTAAAACAAATTTCCAGCCCAAGACAACCTGGATGGTTGATCAGAAAGGTATATCGCGCCGGGAGGGGAGAAGAGCTCAGTTCGGCGTGGGCGCACAGGCTGCAGCAAACCTGGAGCGGGCCTCAGAGGACTGAATCTTGGGCAGCTGTGGTGGTTTCCAGACTCCTCAATCCACAAATGCCAAAGACAACTTAGAAGGTCAGTGGGAAAAGTCTGTTTCTGCGGTGGTGAGAGAGGAGTGTGGGTCTCAGCTCCATTCCCCGAGGAAATTGGCTCCGGGGAGGCGACGGCCTCCTGAGCTTCCAGCCCACAGACTGAGGGGGAACCGTGTGGTGGATCAGAGATGATTTGCAGGGATCTCTTTGCCAGTGCTGAGGCAGGAATCTCTTGCTTTGCCTGTGCTTGGATCTGGGTCACAGTTCTGGGTGGCGCTCCGGTCCTGGGGTGAGCGGGAGCGCCTGGTGGAGCTTGTAGTGGCTGTGGAGAGGAAACCCTCCTCACAGTTCCAAGACAGAAAAGACTGCTTGTTTTCAGTCACTCATAGACCAGAGCACAGACCAGGAGAGGAGTAAACACCTTGACCCTTATCATACCACCTTGGAAAAACTGAAAATTTACAGGTCCCTACAAATATTTCTGAAAACAGCTGTACAAAACCCCGAAGCTTGAGACAGTACATTCTCCACATTGGAAGCAGACTCTTAACTTAATAAAGAGTTTAAAACTCAAGTAATTGGCTGGGATCATGAGCAAGCGCAAAAAGAGTCAGACTATATTCTCTTACTTTGGTGACAAAGAAGAGCAAAACATATAACCAGAAGACAACAAAGTCAAAGCTCCTACATCCAAAGCCTCCAAGAAAAATATGAATCAGTCCCAGGCCTTGGAAGAGCTCAAAAGGGATTTTAAGAAGCAAGTAAGAGAAGTAGAGGAAAAACTGGGAAGAGAAATGAAGTGATGCAAGAAAATCATGAAAAACAAGTCAACAGCTTGCTAAAGGAGACCCAAAAAAATACTGAAGAAAATAACACCTTAAAAAATAGCCTAACCCAAATGGCAAAAGAGGTCCAAAAAGCCAATGAGGAGAAGAATGCCCTAAAAAGAAAAATTGGCCAAATGGAAAAGGAAGTCCAAAAGATTACTGAAGAAAATACTTCCTTAAAAATTAGAATAGAGCAATTGGAAGATAGTGACTTTATGAGAAATCAAGACACTGTAAAACAAATCCAAAAGAATGAAAAATTAGAAAACAATGTGAAATATCTCATTGGAAAAACAACTGACCTGGAAAATAGAGCCAGGAGAGAGAATTTAAAAATTATTGGACTATCTGAAAGCCATGATCAAAAAAAGAGCCTAGACATCATCTTTCAAGAAATTATCAAGGAAAACTGCCCTGATATTTAGAACCAGAGGGCAAAATAGAAATTGAAAGAATCACGATCTCCTCCTGAAAGAGATCCCCAAAGGAAAACTCCTAGGAATATGTAGCCAAATTCCAGAGTTCCCAGGTCAAGGAGAAAATATTCAAGCAGCCAGAAGAAACAATTCAAGTACTGTGGAAACACAATCAGGATAACACAAGATTTAGCAGCTTCTACATTAAGGACCAGGGCATGGAATATAATATTCCAGAGGGCAAAGGAGATAGGATTACAACCAAGAATCACCTACCAGCAAAACTGAGTATAATCCTTCAAGGGAAAAAATGGTCAATTCAGTGAAATAGAGTACTTTCAAGCATTCCTGATGAAAAGACCAGAGCTGAATAGAAAACTTGACTTTCAAATACAAGACTCAAGTGGAACATGAAGAGGTAAACAGGAAAGAGAAATCATAAGAGACTTATTAAGTTTGAACTGTTTACATTCCTGAATGGAAAGATGATATTTAAACTCATGAACCTTTGTCAGTATTAGGGTAGTGGAGGAAAAAATTATGTGGATAGATAGATAGATAGTTAGAGGGCACAGAGTGAGTTGAAGATGAAGGGGTGACATCTGGAGAATAAAATTAAGGTGTGAGAGAGGATTATACTAGGAGAAGGAGAAAGGGAGAGGTAGAATGGGGTACACTGTCTCACACAAAACAGACTAGAAAAGGTTCTTACAGTGGAGGGGAAAGGGGAAGGTGAGAGGAAATAAGTGAATCTTATTCTCATAGGATTTGGCTTAAGGAGGGAATAACATACACACTCAACTGGGTATGGAAATCTGTCTTACCCTACAGTCAAATATGGGGGGAAGGGGACAAGAGAGCAGGGGGATGATAGAGAGAAGGGCAGACTGGGAAAGGGGTAATCAGAAGGAAGTACTTCTGAGCAGGGACAGGGTCAAAAGAGAGAACAGAATAAATGGGGGGGGACAGGATAGGATTATGGGAAATAGAGTTAGTTTTTCACAACATATCTACTATGGAAGTGTTTCGCATAACTGTACATGTATGGCCTGTATTGAGTTGCTTGCATTTTCATGAGGGTGGGTGGGGTGGAAGGAAGAGAGAAAATTTGGAACCCAAAGTTTTAAAAACACATGTTTAAAAAAAATGTTTTCATATGCAACTGGGAAATAAGAAATACAGGAAACAAGGCACAGAAATCTATCCTGCCCTACAGGAAAATAGAAGGGGAAGGGGATAAGAGAAGGGGGTGAGAGATAGAAGGGAGGGCAGACTAGGGGAAGGGATATTCAGAAGGCATGCCATCTTGGAGTGGGGGAGGGCAAGATGGGGTGAAAATCTGGAATTCAAAATCTTGTGGAAGTAAATGTTGAAAACTAAAAATAAATAAATTTATATTAAAAATTTTTTTTAATCTTTTTCTATTGTGACAAAAAATTTTCCCTCTTAACCAACCTCTGTTGAGGTGAGATGCCATAATTAAAAGAGTTTACCTTAAAATTTTCAACTTTCAGGTAGAAAAAAGTAGGCCCACTTATACTGGCAGGAGGGCAGGCAGAGAAAGCTTCTTTTTAAAATAATCAGCACACTGGGAGAGCCATAAAATTGAAATGCTACTTAATGGCAGCCTCTTAAAAACAAACTAAATAAAGATAAAGTAGCAGCCTTGAAGAGTCTTTTTAAAAGAAGAGGTTATATTTCAAAGCCCTGTGATAATTATGGAGTATTTAAATCCACTAATTAGCTTAATCAAGTATAAAGTAGGAATTTTCTACAGTATGATGAATTTTTCCTTTACTGAGGTTTGTTGGTTACTTACCTTTAGAAGGAAAGGGACTGGAGGTTCAGCTAGTTATTATTTCTTTTCCTCCTCCTCCTTTTTTTGTTTTGTTTTGTTTTTTTTGCTAGGCAGTGAGGTTAAGTGACTCGCCTAGGGTCACACAGCTAGTGTCAAGTATCTGAAGCCACATCTGAGGTCAGGACTTCCTGACTCCAGGGCCAGTGCTTTATCCACTGTGCCACCTAGCTGTCCTGGTCCAGCTAGTTAAAAGGAGACTTGCCCTAGTTAAAAGGAGACTAGAGGAAGGGGGAAAGAGAGTTGTGTGGGAATTTGTTAAAATTCCTTTTAGTTTTTGTTGGGGGTTTTTTTGGTTTTTTTGTTTTTGGTGAGGCAATCGAGATTAAGTGCCTTGTCCAGGGTCACACAGCTAGGAAGTGTTATGTGTCTCAGCCCACATTTGAACTCAGCACCTCCTGACTCCAAGGCCAGAGTTCTATCTACTGCACCACCTAGCTGCCCCTAAAATTCCCTTGAGTTTTGAAGAAGAGTTGTAGTCATGTTTGACTTTGAAGCTCACTTCATTCACTCACAGCTAAGCCTATGTATAAAGAATTGGGATGAAGGATTTTTAGAGCTCAGGAACCTTAAGAGTCATCTAATCTAGTCCAGCCCATTTATTTTACCGATAGGAAAACTGAAGCCCAGAAAGGGTAAGTAACTTGCCCAAGGTCTCAGAGGAAATAAGGAGCAGAGCTAGGACTCAAACACAGCAACGCATGAAGTCCTCTGACTTCAAGTCCAGTGTTCTTTCTACCCTGGTACTCATTGTTTTTATTGTTCAGTCATTTAGTTGTGTCCAACTGTTCATGACCCCATGGATTTTTTTTTCCATGGGATTTTCTTGGCAGAGATACTGGAGTGGTTTGCCATTTTCTTCTCCAGTGTGTACCCAATTTACAGATGAGAACTGAGGCAAATAGGGGTGAAGTGGGCATATGATTATTGAGTGAAATTATTTGGGAGGAAGAGCAATACATATTTGAATACAAACACTTTTTGTGGGTGAGTTTAAAAATCTTTTGAGAAATAGACTCACATTGAATGGGGAATGGCTAAAAAAATTCGGGCATATGGTTGTAGTAGAATATTTCTATGACATAAGAATCAATGAATAAGAAGGCTACAGAGAAACATGGGAAGGCTAATGTGAACTAATGCAAAATTCAGTAAGCAGAAAAAGGAAAACAATGTACACAATAAGTACAATAATGTAAATGAAAAGGCAACAACCATAAAAATGAAAGTGAAAACAAGGAAATTATAATGATGGTCCAGAAGAAGAGAGGAGAAAATGCACCTCTTCTTTCCAAAAGAATGCATGACTCTATTCAGCTGATATGTTAGTTTTGCTGAAGTCCTTTTCTCTCTTTTTTATTCTTTAATATAAGAATACTCTCTGGGGAAGGAAAGAGGAATACATTTGAAAATGAGGGTAAGATTAAAAAAAAACAAAAGATATCAAAAAAATGTTAAAAAAAACTTTGAGAACACATGTTTATGAACATATAAAAATTTCCTATATATTAAAAGCATAGTAAAACCAGCTGACATTTATGCAACCTTTCAAATTTTGCAAGGCACCTTATGTACAGAATCCCATTTCCTCCTTACAGAAAATCATTTGAAGCAGATATTCTAGATATTATTATCCCCATTTTCAGATGGAGAAATTGAGGCACAGAAAGGTTAAGTGACTTGCCCGTGGTCACATAACTAAGGTCAGACAAGATTTGAACTCAGTTCTTCCTCACTCCAAGTCTATCACTCATTCCCCTCTCCCACATTATCCTTCTTTGACAATATGGGCTAAATGTCACTGCTGTGTATTTTCTAGGAATACAGAACTAATACATGTGACTGTATTAAGCAATGAAGCATGTGACCACAGAATAGAGTCTACAGTCATATATCTTCTGCTCTGCAGATGGGGCCATTTTCTGTGATCCCAGACCACTTGTAGAGTGAAAGGCTTCCAAGGACATTTCTCAGGGCATCCCTAAAAGAATGGGAACTGGACTAAATCTGGGCCTTTATCTGATGTGTCCTTTCCTCCATTTTCCATTTTTCCTTCCATTGAAATGCAAGTTGCAAACAAAGTCTCAAATATTTTTATGGGGTAATTCAACTTGTATATAAGCAAAAATATTAATTTTGCACATTATTCTTCACATTAGTTCACATTAGTCTTCCCATATTTCTCTGTAACCTTCTTCATCATTGATTCTTATGCCATAGAAATATTCCACTACATTCATATGCCTCAATTTTTTAGCTATTTCCCAATCACTTAACCCTGTTTGTCTTAGCTCTTCATCTATAAAATGAACTGGAGAAGGAAATGGCAAACCGCTCCAGTATCTTTGCTAGGAAAATCCCAAAAAGGGTCATGAAGAGTTGAGTTGGACATGACTGGAATGGCTAAACAACAACCACCCTAGGAAAATCACTTGACTTCTTTCAGCCTCATCTACAAATTGGAGCTAATGACAGCACTTATCTTCCCGGACTATTATGAGCATAGAATATGATAATGCTTGTGAAATTACTTTGTGGACTTCAAAGTGATATATACACCCTAGTTGTTATCATCATCATTATCACCCAGCTCCCTAACACCAGGAACTGAGTACACCAGATTCCCAGAATTAATAATCATGCTGATTTCAATTCAGCACCATTAGGAAGGCATGAAGTTATAGTGGAAAGGGTATTGGTTTGGAGTTAGGGAAAATGGGGTTCAAATCCCTAGTCTGCCACTTATCTACATGTTGCTGTTAAATCATTTCAGTCGCATTCAAACCTCTGTGACCCCATTTGGGTTCTTCGTGGCAAAGGTACTGGAGTGGTTTGGCATTTCCTTCACCAGTTCATTTTTCAGATGAGGAACTGAGGCAAAAAGGGTTAAGGGACTTAACCCAGGGTCACATAGCTAGTACGCATCTGAAGCCAAATTTGAACTCACAAAGATGAGTCTTCCTGACTTTAGGCCTGGCACTCTATTTACTGCACCACCTCGCTGCCCTACAACCTATATGACATTGGGTGAATCACTTAATCCCTCTAGAGACTTCTGTTTCCCTGATTTATAAAATGAAATTGGACTTCAGCTTCAAATCTATGATCCCATAATCCTCACTGTTGCCTGGACTAAATGCCCTTGAGATCCCTTCCAAGATTCTATTAGTCTACTAAGCACCCAGGCAAGTCACTTATTCTTTCTAGACTTCTGTTTCCTTATGGGTAAGACAAGGAGAACCAGATTAAATGGTCTATCACTCTATGACTCTAAGATTACTATAAGACCAGGTTTATCACTTAATACGTGTGAGTTACTTCCCAGTATCCTAGTTTAAAGGGGAAGAAATAGAAAGAAGAAATAAAAACAGAAAGCAAGCTTAATTCTGTAAGTATTACTTTGCAAGTTTAATTTAATCTACAATAAACAAAACAGGGAGCTGATCGCTTTCTCCCTACCATTACTATGGGACCGCTGCTGAGATGTCATAGTCCAGTCTGGAAATATCCAAAAGAAGTCATCTTTCCTATTCAAGTCACCCTGATCCCTCATGGGCATTTTCTGAAATCATTGCTCCTTAGGCAATGATCTCAGGGGACCAGTAACAATGTATGGAGCCTATCTTCCAGAAGAAAGGAAGGAAAAGGCAAACAAACAAAAAACACCATCAAAATCCTTGTTCTCAAGAACTGTACATCCTCATAGGGGTGATATATAAATATCTAGGTCCGTATAAGATATATTCAGAGTACATATATTAAGGTAATCTGAAAGATGGAGGGATTAGCCGCTGAGGGAGGGCAGGAAAGGCCTCTTACAGGGGGTGGAATTTGAGCTGGATCTTGCAGGAAGACAGGGAGGAGGCAGAAGTAAGGGCAAAGGGCATTCAAAGGAGACAGCCAAAGCAATGTCAAAGAAGCAGGATATTGAGTGTCATGCTCTAGATACTGCAAGTAGGGCAGTGTAACTGAATAGTGAAGAGAAACAAGGTGTAAGACAGATGGAAAGATAGGACAATACTAGGTTATAAAGAGATTGAAAGGCCAAACAGAGGACTTCATATATTTGCTAACAACGAGAACAGATTCCTTAGAATGGTAATAAATTTCTACTTTCAGTTTGGCCTTCTATCTTTGACCCACATTAATGGATATGTCTCTTCTAAGAGGGCGGGGCCGTGGGGATTCATGGCCCCCTTTGGTGGTGTGGTAACGTCTATGGAACTTTCATCACAGTAATGTTTTAAAATAATTGAAGAAAATGTTAAATTTCAGTTTGTTGTTGTTCAGTTGTTTCAGTCATGTCCAACTCTTTGTGACCCCATTTTGGGGTTTTCCTGTCAGAGATAGTGGAGTAGTTTGCAATTTCCCTCTCCGGCTCATTTTACAGATGAAGAAACTGAAGCAAACAGGGTTAAGTGACTTACCCAGGGTCACACAGCTAGTAAGTATCTGAGGGCAGATTTGAACTCAATAAGATTTGTCTTCCTGACTTCAGGCCCAGCACTCTATCCACTGTACCACCTAGCGACCCCTAAATTTCAGTTAGAGGTTACTAATAATAAAGATACATATTTTGTTTCCATTTCCAAGTTCACAGACCCCATGAAATATATCCAGGGACCCTTTGAGATTCTGTGGACCCCCAAGTTAAGAACTCCTTATATTATAACATAATAATCTGCGTATACCAGTGCAACATTCGGCTATCCATCTGTATTCCCTCATTTTTGCTACATAACTGGTTTACCTCCTTCAAGTAACTGAAGGGTTATAATGAGGATGATGGATTGAACCTATTCTGCTTGTTTGTAAACAACTGACTAATTGAGCAACAAACATTTATTAAGTGCTTGCTGTTTGCCAGGCACTGGGGATGTAAATACCAAAGTAAGATAGAACCTGCCCTCGGTGAGCTTACATTTTACTGGAAAGAATGAAATCTTTTCATAGAGAAGTAAATAAAGTTACAAAATAAGTGGGCACCAACAAAGGAGGCAACGGGGAAATGCCTCTTTAAGGAGGTGGCACTTGAGATGAGGCTTGAATCAAACAGGTGTTACAAGAGGTTGAAGGAAGGCAGGAGGGCGTTTCAGGCATAAAGGCCAAAGGCACAGTGGTGGGAGACTGCGAAACAGCAAGCAGCCTAGTTTAGCTGGAACATAGAGTGTATGAAGGCAGTAACATGCAATTGGCTGAGAAAGATAGGCTAGGGCCACATTGCGGAGGACTTTAAATGACAAACAAGAGTTTTTACTTTACCCTGAGGCAATGGGGAGCTATCAAAGATTCTTGAGCAAAGGTATGACAAATTCAGACCTGAGTCTAATCAACTCAAGCATTTATTAAGCACCTATTACATGCCAGTCACTGTGCTAAATCCTGAGTATACAAAGAAAGGCAAAAAGTAATCCCTGATCTCAAAGGATTCATAGTCTAATGCAGGGGTGGGGAACCTTCAGCCTTGAGGCCACATGTGGCCCTCTAGGTCCTCAAGTGCGACCTTTGACTGAATCCAGACTTCTCATAACCTATCCAAACTTCAGAGAACAAATCGGCTCGCACTTGAGGACCTAGAGGGTCACATGTGGCCTCAAGGCTGCCCTGGTCCAGGGGCTTATGAAATGCTAAGTTGGTAAGTGTCTAGAAGATATATTTAATAATAACCATAATTGACATTATTATGTGCCAGGCACTATTTAGGTGCTTTACAATTATCTCATTTGGTCCACGCAACAACCTGGGAGGTGGGTGCTATTAGTATCCCCATTTTACAGATGAAGAAACTGAGTTACATGCTGTATATTCCACTTTGCATCTGCTGCTCTGCCTGTTTCAACTCCACAGAACAAGATACCCCAGTACCTTTTTTCTTTGTAGATGCTTTGAAGCTTTTTTATTTTTTTAAAAGACAACAGTAATTTTTATAATTAAACCAGAAAGTTTAACAAACTTCTACCCAAACTCTAATGCTCAGCACAGGTATTATTAGCTAAGAAAGATGCTCCATGGCTCCACACTTTTCCCGTACCTGGCTCCGTGGGATGAGGAGGTTTTCCCTCTAGTGTCTTGTAATCTCCTTCATATTCTCTCCCCTTTTAGACCGTAAACACCTTGAAGGCAGAGACTGTCTTTCTTTTTATTAATTGCATCCCCAGTGATTACATATCCCAGCACATAGTAAGTGCCTAATAAAAATTTATTGGATTATATTCAGAGGTTAAGTGACTCACTCAGGGTCACACAGTTAGTAAGCGTATGAGGTTGGATTTGAATGCAGGTCCTCCTGACTCCAGGCCCAGCTCTTTTTAACCACTGAACCACCTAGTTGTGACTCAAGAGAAAAGAAGAGATACTAAAGACAGGAAGTCTAATTAAGAAGCTATTTCAATAGTACAGCAGAGCATTATTGAGGACTTGAACTAGGTGGTTGTGATGTTAACAGAAAGAACAGGGTAGATATGAGAAATGTTGAAGAGATATAATAAAAATAGACGTATCAGCTGATTGGGCATTGGGTCTGTAAGAGTGGATGATTCTCAGGTTGTAAGCCCAGGCAATCACAATAGAATACCTACAGGGCATGATTAACTGGACTTGAGGTGGCAGAGGCATATTTTGGCCCAATAAAAGAAAACGGAACAAAGCAAAACAACCTTCCCAATAATTAGAACCATCCAAAAATGGAATAGAGAGGAGCTAGTTGGTTTCTTCTCACTGAAGGTCTTCATGCAAAGACTGGATGACCACTCATTGGGTATACTATACAGAAATCCTTGTTCAGGAACAAGTGGGGTGAGATAACCCCAAGATCCCTTGCAGTGCTAAGGTTCTTAGATTCGGTTACAATGGGATGATATCAGATTAATCTAAATTGTCAGACTGTATAAGTAATAACACTAGGACTATATTCATCAGCGAATACTACCCTTAATGCAATTAATAAAAAAATAAACACCATACATAAGCATGAAACAAAGTAATGATAACTAGTATTTTAGATATCTCTGGCAAAATGTTATTCCATTTGGTTCTCACAATAAGCCAGTGATATCGACACTCTTAGGGCAGCTAAGAGGGCCAATGGATAAAGTCATCCTAGGCCTGGAGTCAGGAAGACCTGAGTTCAAATCTGGCCTCAGACACTTACTATCTGTGTCACTCTAGGCAAGTCATTTAACCCTGTCTGCCTCACTTTTCCTCATCTGTAAAATGATTTGGAGAAGGAAATGGCAAACTGCTCTGGTATCTTTGCCAGGAAAACCTCAAATGGCGTCATGAAGAATCAGATATGACTGAAATGAGTGAACAAATATAGGCACTATTATTTTCCTCATTTTACAGACGAGGAAACTGAGGCCTTGTGAGGTTATGTGATTTGCCTAGGATCACACAGCTAGGAAGTGTCTGAAGTGGTATTTGAACTCAGGTCTTCCTGACTCCAAGTCCAGAATGGGGTAGTGAGGGGGGCAGAAAAATAGCTTGTACAAAGGCACAGAAATGAGAGATGTAATGTCATGAGTAAAGAACAATAAAAAGGTTAGTTTGGTGAGACCAGAGAATCTGGCAAAGAGAATAATGTGTAAATTATTAAATTAATAAAATTAATTCTAAAAAAAGATTGTAAAGGTAGACTATAAGTTGCCCTTTCTCTTTCAAGCATGGGGGTAGGGGGTGAGAATAAAGGAGAGAGAGTGTAATTTTCCCCTTGGTCTAGCATAACAAAAATTAGAGAATAAATAAGATGATCTATGATGTTTCATTTTGATTGGTTTTCCCGTTACTTATGCTTAAGATTCTATTCAAAAGTACTTTCTTCTGAATAATTTGTTCAAGGGAAAGTCTTATATACCATCCAGGCAATTCCCTATATTTCCTTCCCATTTCCCCACTCCCACAACACCTCCCCATCCCCAAATGTATTTAAAATTCAATTGTAAAACCATCTTAAATTGTTCACACTCCACTATGAAAGGATTTTGCTATGAATGCAAAAGTCAGCAGAGGGCACTAGTGACACTTTGAATGATAATTTCATGGCTACAAAACACAAATGTTTGGGGGAATAGAAAGGAATAGTCACAAAATGTTACAGGAAATCTAGTATTTCTCCAGATAATTATCTAGTTCATATTTTCCTGCCTCTGGAATACTTTCTTAAAAGCATGGTAATTTTTCTCTGTCACTTGTTCAGAGGACAGATAGCTCATTCTACAGAATGACCCATGCTTTAGCAGCTCTAAATAGACTCTACTTTTTTTTCAGGTTATAAATAATCAAATTTTCACAGCCTCAGATTGAAATTCTTGTATTTGAACAAGAATTATTATATATATTATATTTATTATTATATTATGTATGTTATATATATATCGCCACCATCAACCACGAAAAGTCAAACACCTTGACTATGTATTTAGTATGTGAAAAATGGTGCAAATTATGTTTAATTATTATATTTATCTAATTATGTTCCTTAATTTGATTGATAATTAGATTAATCAAATAACTATAATTTAAATAATAAATCAAATTCACTAGTTTGTTCATTTCTTTTCATTGATTTATTATTGATTATTTGTTTATTTAATTATGTTTAGTCAGCAAAATAGTACAAATTATGTTTACATTTATCTAATTATGTTTCTTAATTTGTTCAATAATTTAATTAAATAACCACATAATTTAAATAATCTGTTTATTGATTTATTATCTATCAATTATTTGTGTTTATTTTGTTCAGCATGCAAAAACAGTACAAGCAATATATTCTACAAAAGTAAAGCATTGTTTGAGAATGATCTCATATAGGATCATTACAATCCATAGAAGGAAGTTAGGTTTAGTCTGTGTTTAAATAGGAAGAGAGACCAACTATTACCCAGACCCAAATAGTCTCAGTTGAATAACTAAAGAAAATCCTTTTATAGGAGCTCCATGGAAGGAACTCAACAAGGTTTGGTGATGGAAGTGCAATGATAAGCAATAAATCAAAGGTAATGCTAAGATTCCTATCCTAGGTAATAGGAGAATGAAGGAATAGGGAAGTGAGGTTGAAGGGAAATGATTAATCTATTTTTAAACCTAATTGTGAATGAAAGGGTATTTATTAAATGTTTACTATGTGCCAAACCTTGTGCTAAGCACTAAAGATACATACATATATGTGTGTGTGTGTGTGTGTGTGTGTGTGTGTGTATACACACATACATATATATATATATATATATATTATTTTTTTTTTAAATGAGGCAATTTCTGCTCTCATGGAGCTCACACTCTAAATGAGGGAGATGACATTTAAAAAGGGTTCAGATTCAGTATGGACAGAAAGACCTGAAATTCCTGAAAGTGCATTGGTGTGGCAGATGGCAAGGCCCAGGAGGCATTAGGGAGCACCAGCAGGTTAGATGGCAGTGCCCAGGGGTTGGGAGGGCATAGAAGCAAGGCAGACAGTAAGACCTTGAGGACTTTAGCATGCTGTGGCAGGAAATTTGTTAAGGCCTGATGGTTCTTCATCTCATAGGAAGGCTAGTAGTTGGTGACCCTTAGCTCATCCAAGTGGCTTCCTGCCTGGCCACCCCATGAGAAAAAGAAAATGGCTCTGGATCCCAAAGAGATCATAAAAAGGGACCTATATGTGCAAAAATATTTATAGCAGACCTTGTTGTAGTGGCAAAATATTGGAAATTGAGAGGATGCCCGTCCATTGGGGAATGGCTGAACAAGCTATGGTATATGAATATAACAATATTATTATGCAATAAGAAATGATGAACAGGCAGATTTCAACTTGTGAGAACTGACACAAAGTGAAATGAGCAGAAGTAGGAAAACATTGTACACAGTTATCAGCAATAGTATGATGATTCACTATGAATGACTCAGCTCTCCTCTCAGCAACGCAATGATCCAAGACAAGTAGAAAGGACTCAAGAAGGAAAAAGCTATCCACATCCAGATAAAGAATTGATGGACTATGAACGCAGATCAAGGCACACTTTTCCCACTTACTTTACTCTTTTTCACGGATTTTTTTCCCTTTTGATCTGTTTTTTTCACAACTGTGACTAATATGGAAATACATTTTACATGGTTGCACATGTATAACCTATATCAAATTGTCTACCATTTTCAGAAGTGGGGGGAGAAGAGGGGAGGAAGAAAATTTTGGAACTCAAAATCTTATAAAAATGAATGCTAAAAATTGTCTTGACATGTAATTGGGAAAAATAAAATAATTATTAAAAAAAAGAAAAAGAAAATAGCAAGGCAGAAGAGAAGGGTGGTTGGTGGAGGGATGAAAGTTAGAAACACAGCTGGTAAAGAGAAGAAAGACAAAAAAGATGGAAAAGTGGAGATTTGGGATTTCTCCGCATAGAGATGGTCATTGGAGCTGTGGGAACAGATTTGAATTCTGAGGGAAAGGATAACAGATGGCAAAGCACTGTACCTTAGGGAACTTTATATTTATGGACAAAGAGAACGAGGGAGCAAAAGACCAATCAGGTACAGATTTGTGAAACTAGGCAGTTTCACAGGGGAGGACAGAATATCAGGAAGGAGAGGATGATCAAAAGGAAGAAATACAGAGAAATCAAGGAAAATGGGAGGCTGGGTAAGAAAGTGGTTCTGAAGTCAGAGGACTTGGGTTCAAATCTTGCCTCTGACACTTGCCACTTTGTGACCTTTGGCAAGTCATTTTAAGACTCCTGGATCTCAGTTTCCTTATCTGTAAAATGTTCAGTCATTTCAGTCACGTCTGATTCTTTGTGACCCCATCTGGGATTTTCTTGGCAAAGATACTGAAGTGGTTTGCCAATTTTTTTCTCCAGCTCATTTTACAGATGAGGAAACTGAGACCAATAGGGTTAAGTGACTTGCCCAGGGTCACACAGCTAGGAAGTATCTGAGGCTGGATTTGAACTCATGAAGATGAATCTTGCTGACTCCAGGCTCCGCCCTCTGCGCACTGTGCCATCTTGTTGCCCTTATATGTAAAATAAAGTGGTCCAAATAGATGGCCTTTAATGTCCCTTCCAGCTCTGGATTTATTCTATGAGGACATGAAAAATGCCATAAAATTAGACTCTATTCAAATAACTATGGTGAGGAATATGGGAAAATACAATGATTCTCACTCAACAAACAATCAATTATGTATAAAGTACTATGTAAAAATATGCTGAATTGCTGAGTATCCTGCAGGGCTTCTTAAACTTTTTCCACTTGTGACCCCTTCAGTGCTTCTTAAACTGTGGGTCGCAACCCCATATGGGGTCATAACCCACATCAGAGCTCATCAGGACAAAAATGCAAGTGTACGGAAACTGATTACGAGGGTCATTTTAAAAGATGAAGACGACCAGTCCTGTTCACAGGCCACCAGTGCAGAAGAATCTTTGCTAAATATATGCAAAGGCTAAAAAAAAACTATTCAAAACAGTCTTTATAGAAGAAAATAAATAAGCTTAGACAAGCAACTTTTAGCTCAACTGTCTGGCACTTCAGTATCAAGCAAGCTTATCATTTCCTATGATTTCTAAAGAGATTTTTGTTGGACCATATATCTTGAGCTTGAAAACTATCTAAGTGATAATCTAATCCATCCTTTTTTTTAAATTTTATCCTTTTTTTTTTAACAGATAGAGAAACTGAGACCCATGGAGATAAAATGTACAATATCACACAGGGAGTGTCTATGAGCACCTTGGTTGTTACGAACTTTTCAAAATTGCTCAAACAAGGAATCTATTGCTTTGCAAACTTCTAACAGTAACTGTTAGGTTTTGTTTGATGTCTAAAGACTAGAATATGTAGAATTCTTAATTATAATTCTAGGAAACCCATAGGCTTTCTGTATTTAATCTATGAATTCATGGGATTGATAGAATCTTAGAGCTGGAAGAAACTTTGAGGTATTTAAATCCAATCCTCTTCTTTTACAAATAAGGAGACTGAGGCCCAGAGAAACTACACAGGGAATTTATGCCAAGACCAAGTCTTCAGACACCCAAGTCCTTTTTACTATCTCACCTTCTGGGAAAACTAAGTACCAAGAATTCACTTATTCATGAAGTGTCAAGACATCATAAATTGTCACTTTGGTGGGTGGAGGGGGGGTTTGGGTGCATTATTCTTGTGACATCATTGGTTTGGGAAACTCCCAGTTATGAAATCCTGCCACTGATTCATATTTGTACTCATCTTTAATTTAAAGGTGTAAAGAGGTACCTGGGTCACTGGGAATAGTTTATAGTCTATGCGAGAAGTGTCTGGGACACTTTTTTTGTCTTACCCAAGATCACAGGGTTCAGATATAGATCAGAGGTCCCAAACTTATTTGGCCTACCACTCCCTTTTCAAAAAAAATTACTCAGTGCACCCCTGGAAATCCACTTTCTTTAACTCCTTCATGTTGTTTTTTTAAAAATTTGCATCATTTCCCAAAAAAATGTAAAATATATTTTTTTAAATGATGCATCTTAAGTTTAATAATTTATTGTAAATTTGTGGGTTTTTTCCTGCACTGAAATTTTGATGATGCAATATTGCATCATGTAACCATATAGTGTTGTATTGCAAATAAGTCATTACACACACATAGTCCTGCCATGCATGCTGGACTTCACGACAATGCACAACATACTTGCCTGCTAACACTTGCTTGTTAAGACCTGTTGGCAGACTTGATCACTGATGGGTTATAAATTGCATTTATGTGTTTATTTGGAAAATAATGTAAACACTATGACTTGAACTCTGTTAAACAACAGATGAAACATGTACAAGCGATTTTTCAAAATTTTCTTCTCTTCTTTCCTTATGCTTCCACTGCCTTCTTATTTTTATTCACCCCCCCCCCAACTTGCACTAAAGGCTACTACCATCCCCCTGGATCATTCCAGTGCCCCCGAGGGGGTAGTATCAACCACTTTTGGAACCTCTGTGATGTATGTATACATACACATATGTGTGTATATATATACATGCATACATATACACACATTTATTTTTATACATCTCCATCTATCTATCCAGCAGATTTTGAATATTTCTGACTTAGGGTTGGCCCTCCATCCACCATACCACAGAAACATCACAGCTGAACAAACGCACTCTCTGAATGTCACCCCATTTCTTCCTATTTTCCATTACTCTCTGGGCCAACTCAACTTGGACAAAGAAGAAATCCAGTTTTTCCTCTCAGAAGCTATCAGACAACATTCCAATTGCCTTTCTGCTCTATCAGTTAACACTCATGCACACTTTTTGGAAGTTCTTTCCCCAAAGCCTGAAAATGGAGGTAAAACCTAATTGAAGATGTTATCCTACATTGGAATGATGAAATAGAATTGCCAGTGTAAAGAAGGTTTACACATCCTTCTTCCTTTAGGGGGAGGGAAGAAGTTCTTCAATCAGACTAGATAAAATTTTAGAGGACCCAGCCTTTTGTTGCCAGAAGGATCATCTATATTCTTTTGTCCTTTAAAAAGCAAGCCTGCTAGCCCAGGAGTCAGTGAATGCAGGAGAATGCTGTCAATCAAGAAGAGAACCATCTTTGGTAGTTGAGAAGAGAGTCAGTTATGGAGGAAGCACCCAGGTCTTGAAAGGAAATTGCTCTTTTTCTTTTCCCTTGTGCCTCTTTGGAGTGTGCCTGAGGCACGGAGGGGAGGTGGGAGGTTTTCTCTCCTTTCCCTCTTATACACAATGGCATCTTTCAATAGAGGAGCTCACCCAGGAGACACTGTGACCAGAAGAGAGTAGGAGCAAAGATTCCAGCTATAGAACTGAGTTGAACTAGAGAGAGAAGCAGGTGCAAGGAGCCCTGAAATGACCTTCCCAGCAAGGATGCTATATTCAGAGGGTAGCACCAAAAAGGGAGAAGACATCCTAGGCCTTGAAGCACTGAGGAGGAGAGTAACCTTGACCACACTTGTTCTCTCTTGACATTCCTCTATACTCATGTACTGTATGCCCTGGGGTCTGAGCCAAACAGCAGCTGCTTGCTTCTGAACTTGCTTCTTGCTTGTTATACAGCGGAGGGCTCATGATCTCTCCTCACCCTGGAACACCACATGTAGGAGCTGGTTTCCTCCTCAGTGTGTCCTGGAACTGTGACCAGGAGCTGGGCAATGAGTGTTGGAGTTGCCAATTGGCACCTGCTCCTGTACTCTGCATAAGTTTAGGCCCCTTCTGGGATGGATCGGGGCCTTCTTGTGCCTTGCCTCCCACAGGGCTGTATAGCTCCTTGCCATCTGCTCCTGGCCAGATCCTATCCCTAGTGTGTATAGAGCTCTCTGTCTCCCTATGCCAACCTGGCCTAGAAAAATGACTCACTGTGATTTTATTCTCAGATTTCCTGATCAAGATTCAGTCTGATATATTTTCTAGATCTGTTTGGAAGACTTGTGGAGCGAATTCAATGTATTCTTCCTGCTATTCCTCTTTCTTACTGCCTCCCCTCTGTTTCATATGAAGCAAAGTACAAATATCTTCATAGGCTTCTAATATCTGGTTCTAACCTCAAAGGCTTTTAATTTCTTCATATTCTATTTTTGTTCTATGTTTTCATTACTTAATTTTGGAGTACTTTTTACGTAAGATGCTAGAAGGGAAACTTCAATATGTTGCTCAGTTGTTTCTCAACCACGTCTGACTCTTCATGACCCCATTTGGGGTTTCTTGGCAAAAATATCAGTGGTTTGCCATTTCCTTCTCCAGCTCAGATGAAGAAACTGAGGCTAACAGGGTTAAGTGACTTGCCCAGGGTCACACAGCTAGTAAGTCAATATAGACCACCAATAAATAAGTATGTATGGAAGAAGAGGGTTTTCAGCTGTTTGGGATGGGATGGTGGCAACAGCCTTAGATGCAGAGTCAGGATACCCAGGATACAGACCCAGCTCTATGATTTATTAGCTACTGTATATAACCAGTGGCAATCTACTTAACCTTTTTGAGACTCATTCTCATCATCTGTGAAAATGCAACTAATAATGCTCAAACTATCTCTTTTTAGAGTTATTATGAGGAAAATATTTCATAAAACTTCATGTACTACATGAACTACTCTTAGTATACAATTCTTACATTTATATATTAAACATTTCTCAGCTCATTGCCTTCACAGAAGTTGTATCTCTTAGCTTTAGTTCAGATAAAAACTACTTTCTATTAAAAGAATCACATCCCATTCCAGAGAAATAAACTTTTAAAGAAATAAAAAAGAAACATTTAAACAGAAAACTTGTCAGAAGTTTAAATAGAGTTTTAGAATGGTTTTGTGACAACCTTCTGTCCTTATTGGTTTCTATTTTTTTTTAGGTGTTTAGTACCCATCCTCCCCACAAAAAGTTCAAGAAAGTTGGATTTCAGGGTTTCTGCAACATAATTAATGATCTTAAAGACATTAAAATGTACAACTAAGACTCAGCATTTGTTTTTTGCATGCCAGCACCATCAGCATTTTTTTTTTACTGCTATAATACTCTTAATAATCAAGCAGTTTAAAAGAGGCATACAATTACACAGCTCTTCCTGCCAACCAGTTTAATTAATCTGAATGGGAAAACAGCAGGGAGCCTGTACATTGTATAGCTTGAATAGGAGCGGCAGCTGGATATGCAAATAGGTAAAAGGTAAATGAATTCGTCTCAAAGCCTAGAAGAAGCAACTAGAATTTCTCCTAAATTCAAGATTTTTGTAGAACACTAGGAATAGAAGGAATGGAGGAGCTAGATCTGTAAAGGAAGAGAAGGGAAGATAATTAGAAATCTGCAGCTTAAGGTGACCCAGTTACATAGGAATCAGAAGTGGAAAGAGAGGGGCAGCTAGGTGGCGCCGTGGATAGAGCACCGGCCCTGAGGTCAGGAGGACCTGAGTTCAAATCCGAACTCACACCAAACAGTTGACACTGACTAGCTGTGTGACCTGGGCAAGTCCCTTAACCCCAACTGCCTAAAAACAAAACAATAAAAAAGTGGAAAGAGATCTTAGCGTTCATCCAGTGCAACCCAACCATTTTACAGAGAATGAAACTGAGGTCTTTAGGACTTTATTAAGTCGTGCAAGTGATAGAGCTGGGACATGATGCATCAGAAAAATGTTTGTGGGTTAGACAAAGGTTCATTAATTAAATAAGCTGCCTAAAAGGTGAACAATATTTTGGATAATACAAATAACAAGAAAGGCATTGTGGTGTGGTGGATAGTGAGCCAGCTTTTGAGTTATGAAGATCTGCCTTCAAGTCCAGCCTGACCCATGCTGGCTGTGAGATATTGGGGAATTCACTTAACTACTCAGTATAAAAGAAAATTCTCTAAGATTTTAAATCACAGAGCAGGTAGCAGTCTGCATTGGTAGAGTTTCCTAATCCAGAGTCACTTACAGAAAATAATCACAGGCTTAGCCTCATCCCAACCCCTGAAAGAGTAACAAACCCTAACTAAAACATATCTAGATTAATACTTACAAACTGCTTAAAAAGTAATAGAAACCAACCAATAATTATGTAATATTTAAGAGTTACTAGGCTATATATTTTGTTGTTCAGTTGTTTCAGTCGGGTCTGACTCTCCATGAAACCATTTGGGGTTTTCTTGGCAAAAATACTTGGGAGGTTTGCTATTTCCTTCTCCAGCTCATTTCACAGATGAGGAGCTTGAAGCAAATCAGGTTAACTGACTTGCCCAGGGTCACACAGCTAGTGTCCAAGGCCAGATTCTAACTCAGAAAGATGAGTCTTCCTGGTTCTAAGCCTAGTGCTCTATCCACTGTGCTACCTAGCTACCCCTAGGCTATATATACATATGTGTGTGTGTGTGCATTTGTGTGTGTATAAAAACAGACACACACACACACACACATATACACATATATCTGTTTTAAAGGTTAAACATAAACATACACATATACAAACATATACATGCTTAAGGGCTACAGTAGTTACTATTAATAACCTTTAAATATATATGTGCATGCATGTGTGTATATGTATTTATATGCTTACTTAACCTTTAAACGTAGGCATGCATGTATGCATATATGTAAATATATAATTTCATTTAAGTCTCATAATCTGGTCCTACCAGAGCTGAGGTAGGGGAAGGACAGCCTGGGGCCGCAATGATCCAGAAGATGATCAAAGGTCTGAATGTTGCATGTGCTTTTGTAATTTTAAGTAGGATCATTATTATTGATTATTTTTAGTATCCATTTTAAAAATGAGTGAATTTCAAAGAAAATAATTTTACAAAATTTAATCAGTCTTAAATCAACCAAAGAACTGCTAATTACATAGGTGGAGCAGAATATAATTATATTTAATGTAATTCTTAAATATACATATATCTATATGTATATATATATATATATATATATATATATACATACATACATACAATTTGTTCAATGCATGCATAGTTTTGAATAAGAGCTTGACAATTTGTCCCATAAACCTAGCATTACTGGGCTGCCAATTCTATATGAATATTTTCTTCTGTGTTTTGACAGTATGACAGTGCAGTCTCATCTTATTCTGAGCAGTCTCAGCTTTCTTGAATGGCTTGTTTTTAAAATAAGCTTTTTTACTAATAAAGTTAAAATTTGGGAATTTAGGGTACACTATTATGCTAAAAATTATTTTAAATTTTAATTATTCTTCAATTATAAAAGTTTTGAAAATTAATATATATTTAACCAAAAATTACAATTTATTTTAAATATTTTTATAACTGTATTTTCTCTTAGTTTTCAAATAAATAAGCTCTCATGTTAAAATTATAAAAATTAAAAATTTTACATTTTAATGAAAAACCAAAAGCAGTTGCATTTCGTGAATAGTTAATTAAGTATATTACATCAGGGCAGCCAAAGTGCACAGAGGATAGCGTGCCAGCCTGGAGTCAGGAGAACCTGAGTTCAAATCCAACCTCAGATACTAGCTGTGTGACCCTAGGCAAATCACTTAACCCTGCTTGCTTCAGTTCCTTATTTGTGAAATGAGCTGGAGAAAGAAATGGCAAACCATTCCAGTGTCTTTGCCAAGACAACCCCAGATGGGGTCACGGAGAGTCAGACATGACTGAAATGACTCAACAAAAATATTACATTAATATGTTCATATTTGTGGCACATTGGAATTTGCAAAGTTTTATTTTGTATTTACTGAAATATGAATTTGATTAATGTCAAATATGTGATTTTGAGGGGCAACTAGGTAGCACAGTGAACAGAGCACCGGCCCTGGATTCAGGAGGACCTGAGTTCAAATCCAGCCTCAGACACAAAACACTCACTAGCTGTGTGACCCTAGGCAAGTCACTTAACCCCACTGCCTAGCCCCCCCCGCAAAATGTGATTTTGATAAGTGTTTGTTTTTTACAATTTCATTTTTATAGGTTTTAATGAATGTTTTCTTTTCCTATTTCCTGTTTCATTTGCATACCAAGAAAAGCATATTTGGGGGGTTTTGCACATCAATAGAAACCCTGTGCAAAAATGTTTAGCTGGTCCATAGAAGTCCCCACCTTTCTCTTCACCCCTTTGTCTTCCCTCTTCTTTGTCTTTTCTTTTCCCTCATCCTTCCATACCTTCTGATACTCTCCCTTGCACCCCTTCCCTTCTCTGCCATCTACATGAAAAGTAGCTTAATTAACATCTATTAGAATTAGATGTTAACAAAGCAAATAATTACCCAGACATCCCTATGTACTAACTTATCAAGGATTAGCCCTCTTAATAAATATTCAATTAAACACATAAGATCCCTTGGAGCTCCAACATCTTACATGATATTTATGAAAAAGAGGCTATGTATATGAAATTCAGAAAATATTCATATTTAGAGGGTTTTAGACATTGGTATTGTATCAAGTTTTTTTGTGTGTATCAGAAGAAATAAACCAGCATGGTAGACACTGGTAATAAAAATACAAAAAAAAAAAAAAGAAAAAATCTCTTCTCTCAAAGAGCTTACATTTTATTGGGGAAGAATTCAAGAAAGCACTACAATTCAACAAACAATTCAATTAGACAAATACTTATTAGTAGTTTACCATGCCACTATTAGTATATTCTCCAAGGAGTGCAATGATAAAACCATCCCCAAACAAGAGGAATGTTGTAGACAAAGAACAAGGTTAGCCTCAAAGAAAAGAGATGAGAAGACCCACTCTCAACTCCTTTGCCAAAATAAGAAGGAAGGGAAGGGGACGGAACAAACATTAAACAACTACTATACGCTTGGCACTATGCTAAGTGCTTATAAATATTATCTCATTTGGGTCAATGGGCATGGAACACACACATATTACGTGTATATATATATATATATATATATATATATATATATACATATATATATATATATATATACATATATATATATATATTCAGATTTGTTGATGTTGACTTGTTTTGCTGATTTTTTCCCTCTTCTTACTTTATTTTCTTTGTAATATTCTTTATAACACTGGAATAAGAGAGAGTAGGCCATACAGGGAGAAATTTAGGCAATGTAAAAACAAAAGATATCAATAAAATTTATTTTTTTAAAAAAAAAGTTTATCAGATAGAGAGAGGATGAATTCAAAGTGCAGACAGAATTTTTCCCTTTATTTTTCTAATCGTTTTAAAAAATATAGCTACTATGGAAATACGTTTTACATGACTTCATATGTATAATGGGCATTGTTTTTTTTCCTCAATTTTGGATGGGGGAAGGAGGGAGAGAATTTGGAACTGAAAGTAAGAATATTTTTTAAAAGAGTTCATTATGAATAAGATATTAGACTGTGTATCCCATAAGAAAAACACAAGAATTAAAAACCACACAGTCCCTGTGCTCAAAGGGCTTCTAGGGCACCTGGACACTCAAAGAGCACCTGGACACTATATGTTAGCCACCTTTTCAACCTAAAACATCTATATGTCCCCTGCAGCCTCCTTCTTCCATTGGTGAGTTCCTCCCAGAACTTCCATTTTGAGGAAAGGACCCAGGCCAACCTTCCATTATCCTTCTCCCAGTTCTACTTAGAATTCTTCAGATTTTGCCACCATGCTCCCAAATAGGTACCTCCCTTTTATGTGCCATTTTCTCCTAATAGAATGTAAGATCCTTGAGGGCAGGGACTTTTCATCTTTCTTTCTTTTTCTTTCTTTCTTTCTTTCTTTCTTTCTTTCTTTCTTTCTTTCTTTCTTTCTTTCTTTCTTTCTCTTCTCTCTCTCTCTCTCTCTCTCTCTCTCTCTCTCTCTCTCCCTCCCTCCCTCTCTCCCTCTCTCTCTCTCTTTCTTTCTTTCTTTCTTCCTTCCTTTCATTCTTTTCCTTCTTGCTTCTTTTTTCTTTTTATCCCCATTGCTTAGTACAGTGCCTAGTACATGATAAATACTTAATAAATGCTTGCTGACTGACAACACAATCCCTCTGCTCAAAGAGCTTACTAACAGAAATGCATCTAACATATACAACAATAATCATGATATAAGATAGAATTCATAAGGGTAAGGGAGAGCTCTAAACAAAATACTTAGCTTAAAATACTTAAATATATGTGATACTTAAAAATACTTCAAATACAAAATACTTAGGCCTTGTAGAAGCCTCTCTGGGCCTCAGTTTCCTTACCTATAAAAACAAGGAGTTTGACTATATGACTTCCAAAATCCCTACCAATTCTAAGTCTATGATCCTATTGTCTCTAGATGGTTGATCCAGGTCAAGTCACTTGACCTCTCAGTTTCCTCATATCTCTCTCTCTCTCTCTCTCTCTCTCTCTCTCTCTCTCTCTCTCTCTCTCTCTCTCTCTCTTCCTCTCTCTCTCTTCCTCTCTCTCTTCCTCTATCTCTCTCTCTTCTTCTCTCTCTCTCTCTCTCTCTCTCCATAAGCACATATGTATATTTACATATATATATGTATAATATTACCCGATTTAGATTAGATGATCATCTCTAAAGTCCTTTTCAGCCTTAAATTCTAAGAATTTAAATTTAAAATTTAAAGAAGGAGTGATCATTTTCTGGGGTTTTGTTCTTGTTGTCGTTTTGGATTGTTTTTGCTATTTTAGTAGGGTGTGAGTTAAGGAAAGGCTTCCTGAAAGAGGAAGCCCTTAAAAGTAACCCCAAAGCCCATTAGTATGGGACTATCTCCTTATGGGTAGAAATTAATGCCTTGTCCCTGCATGAGGAGTGAGGCATTGATCTCCATGCATAAGGAGAGAGTCCCATACCTACGGGCTGGGGAGTGAAGTTACAAAAGAACTCTGAATTCCGCCTATTGTAAGTATGGAAGGGATGTATTCTAGGGACCGAGAAAGGTCTGAGTGAATACAGGGAGGCAGTAGGGGGAATGATGATGCATTGGGAGTTCAGTTTAACAGGGAACATAGAGTAGATGAAGGAATGTAGGCAAAATTAGACTGAAAAGATAGCTTAGATCTTAGAGAAATTTAGAATATCAATATTTAGAGGGAAATGAATCATGGATTTAAGATATGGAGGTTACAATGGTCAGTCAATTCAGATAACACTTTTAATACAATTATGAACAATTTTATTTTAAACAAGACCTCTGTGGGGAGGGGTAGACATATATCCCTCTAGTAGATTACAGTTTTCCTTTCCACATCATGACTTTCCCCATCACATTTTCGATATATCACAGGTCCACAAAAGAAATTAAATGGTAATTTTGTGGAGTTTTGTGGAAGCTGCAGACAACACGTGAAGGCCAGCAGATGACACAGAAAAGTTTAGAAACTCAGAAGTGCATCAAGTAAATGTATAGCCTGTAAATCAGTCTAAATTTTACAACAAAATACTACAAACATCCCATAAAAGAAAAAAAAATTCAGACTTCTCTGGTACGAAGAGAGGTGCCAAAAATTTTACACAGATTTTCTAGATCACAGTGCACTGTGCCCCTAACTCCCACAAGGTAGAAGAGATAACTGTATAAACTCCTTGAGAACAGTCATTCATTTTCATCTTTGTATTCCTGGCACTTAGCACAATGCCTGCCACGTATGGTTTAATATATTATTGAACTGAAGTGGAGTAAATGAACTATTTTAGGTTCCTCAAAAATGATGGTTCCCTGTAGGATCACAGCTCAAGTACTGCATCTACCTCATAGGCTTAATATCAGAGAGATGAATAGAAAATAGAGTTTCAGAAAATGTCTATGGAGAATGTACCTAAATTGAATAGAAGGAAAAGATTTGTTTTCACATCTTCAGATATTTTAGAGGTTAAGGTGAAGAGGAAACATTGTTTTCATTCATAAAATATCAGAAACAAAACTAGTCTGAAAGAAATGAATTGGAGAAACTAATGAGGTTGGTGTGGTGTACTTGGCCCCAGTGATAACCCAAAGGCAATAATGACATGAAAATAAATTGTTTCGCCTATCCAAAAGTCAGCAAAATAAGAATGATACTTAAAAAACTGACAAAAGGAAAAACAGGATTACCTATTGTTATACCTGAGAAGAAGCATATAGAAAGATCCTTGGGGAGACAATTTCCTGGTAAATTTCTGGTAAAGGTCACTTAGGAAATTTAGTCAGAAATGGATTTAGATGGCACCAATCCAATCCCTTCATTTTATAGATGTGAAAATTTGGGCCCAAAGAAGCTAAGGGTATATAAAAGGTATATAAAATATGTAACATGTGATTCTAAATTGAATTTTGTCAATCAAATTATATTTTCCAATTCCTTTATGATATATCAAAGATGTGTTTCCATGAAAGAAAAAAAAATCTTTCCAGGACATTACCAAAATAATTCAATTCCAAGATTTCAAGATAGCTTTATAATCATCTTTTAAAGAGAAAACAATCATTTTAATTTAAAAAGGGATGATGATAATAACAAAGCTTAATAGGTCAAATATCAGTTCAAAGCCCTGAAATTGCAATGTGCTAGAGAAAAGCACAAATATTATATTGTATGGAATGTCTAGTACAGAGTTTGGCAAACTATAACCCACCATCTATTTTTGTATGGGCCCAATTAAGAGTAATTTTCACATTTTTAAATGCAACAGAACTGTATTTTAAAACGTAAAAAAAAAAATTCTTAGCTCAGGGTAGGGCTGTATGAAAACAGGCAGCAGCAGCCCATTTCTATAGTTTGCCAGCCCCTGGTCTAGAAAGAGAGACAGGAACCAGACTGCAAAGGGCATTCAATGCTTGGATAAGGAGTTTGTATTTTATCTTAGAAGCAGTAAAGAAGTTGCTGGAGATTTAGAACTGGGAAGTGACATAGTCAGTCCTATGTATTAGGAATATTAATTTCTCAGCCATATAGAGATGGCTTAGAAAAAGTAAGGCTGGAAGGAGGAAGCAGAAGGATGAACTAGGGGGCTACAATAATAATTAAGACAAGAAGAGATCAGGATGGTAGCCCTGTGTGGGGGGAAAAGGTGACAGGATGTCAGAGATTTTGTGACATTAGAATCCACAGCTTGGTAGAACAGTGGGTTGACTTTGGGGCTTATCTTTTTGATTTCAAATCTAGCCCTAGCCACTTACTAGCTGTGTGATCCTGGGCAAGTCACTTAACCCTATTTGCCTCAGTTTCCTCATCTGTCAAATGAGCTAGAGAAGGAAATGGCAAACCATATCTTTGCCAAGAAAACTCCAAATGGGGTCACAGAGTCAAACATGACTGAACAACAAAAGAATCCACAAAACTAAACAACCGATTGGATAGGAAGGGTAAGAAAGAGAAAAGCACCCATGATGAATTTAAGGTTGTGAATTTGGATGATTAGAAGAATTATGGCACTCCCAGTGGAAACAAGGAAGGTTAGAAGAAGGATGGATCTGTTTGGGGATTTTTTGGGGGGAGAGGGTAGCAGTGTAGCGTCGGGGAGCAGGGGAATGATGAGTTAAGTGTAACTCACGGTAAGTTTGAGGTGCAGGTAAGACATCCAAGTGCAAATATCCATATAGAATGGAAAGAGAAAGCCCTTATAACTAAAATGCATAATCAAGCAAGGCCAACACATTAACCTTGTCTGAAGTCACATATCCCATCCTGCACCTCTCTTCACCTCTCAGTGGAGAGGTAAGTGGCTTGCTTCTAAAGCCATGATTGGTCCTTGCTTTGATCAGAATTCTGAAAAAAAAAACAAACCACTCTACATAATAGCTCATTATCTTTTATACAATCCTTTTTCTTGTTCTTTTTTGCATATTGCTGTAAATATTGCATATTTACTGATTATTGCCTTCATTATTGGATGCAGAGCATCTTCCTATCTCCATCCCCAAAGTACAGTTCGAGCTAACTCTCTTAAACAATTTTTCTCCATGAACAATATATTATAATTTAACAGTATATGTAACACAATTATACTATATAATAATACAGTCTCCATAACATATTTTTAGTCTCTATAATATATTTTTTCTTGCTGACTTCTTTTCAGATACCTTTAATGCAGCTGAAGAAGCAGAAGGAGAAATGTCATACTAGTGAAATTTGCACTGGTTGTAAAAAAAATGTACTCTAACAATGTACCGAAAGACTTCAACAGCATCTGCAAGTGTGAGACATTTTTAATTTGTTCCTGTTACATTTGCAGGGCAGACTCCTTGAAGCAGCTGCTCTTATTAGAGCTGACAGCCAGGAAGCAAGGTACACAGTTACAACAGCTGAGATTTTTTTTTGTTTGTTTTTGTATGTCTTCCAGACCACACTGCCTGAAAGTTGTCTGGCTTTCTTGGTGGAAAAGAAGAAAAAGAAAGCAGATAAAAGCAAGAAAGGGCTAAAAAGGGAGAAAAAAAGATGGCAGGTCTAGAATGCAATACCAAGAAAGTAAGACTAGAGAAGCAAAGACCCCTGAAGTAAGTTTACTTTATCAAGGTAAGAAGAGAAGATGGGTATTCTGAGCAACATGGCCACTGATAGTCTGTTTCAAAGTCTACAGAATCATTTAATGCACAAGTTTAGTCTGATTGAGTCTATGTGCTAAGAAAAAATTTGCACTTATCACCTTTCATTAAATAAGATTCAATTGCAATATGAATCCCATTACTTGTGTTTTTTAAAATTAGATTAAATTAAATGCCATTACTTCTGTTACCTAATACTACATTAGATTAAATGCTATTATTCATGTCACCTAAAACTGGGCAATGCCCTTTAAACATGACTTTGGAGGAAAAAAAGGGGGTGTGTGTGTCTGTGTATGTATATATTCCTAGGACTCTGGGCCTGTGATGAAATGTACCGACCTCCTGAGATAGTATTTGTAAGGAGCTCAGTACAGTGCTTAGCACATAGTAGGTGCTTGTTCCCTTCACTCCCCTCCCTCTGGCTTCTCTGATGGTGAATTTGAGCAATTCTCCTATTTTCCTTTTATAGAAAAGTAAAATGTGGGAGTGACAATGATTATGTCCTTTTGTCAGGACGTTCCCCATGCTTTCTCTGTCTTCCCTGATACTTCTTTCTCCCATCCTGCCCATTATGGCCAGCAAGCACAGGTAGTTCAGGCATGACCTGAACTCTGACCTGAAACTTTTCCACAGAGCAAGGACATTTTAGAGAATAAACAATGTACAGGTGGGATATGTCACAGTACAAATTACATTACTCAACTTTACACGGACTTAAAAGTATAAAACATCACTGGAGCATAGACTGAGAATGGGAAGGGAGCTTAGAGGTCCCTTGGGAGCCATCTACTCCCATTTTATAGATGAGGAAAGTGAGGCTCAGAGGATGAAGTGACTTGCCCTTCCAAGTGCTATCTTTTCGTACATAAATCCCTCCACATGATCCTTATCTTCAGGGTAACGATTCTTCTGATTAGCCCAGCAATTTCTATTCTGAAGGTCTTGCCTTTAACCTCCCCTTTATTATGTGGTATTCAGTAGATTTTCACTTATGTCTGACTCTCCATTACCCCATTTGGGGTTTCCTTGGCAAAGATACTGGAAGGGTTTGCCATTTCCTTCTCCAGCTCATTTTTTTCTTTCTTTTTAAAATATTTCCTTTATTTTATTCTAAACTTAAAAAAAACATTTCCATAACATAGTAGGATATATTAAAAAAACATGATTGTACATGAAACTGCAAATCTATTATGTACAACTTGCTATTCCTTTTAAATATACGATAAAGTTATCATGTCACTTTTTTTCCTCTTTTTTTCTTCTTTCCCCCCACCCTTGCCCTAGAGATGGCAATCATTGGATACAAATATGTATATATGTAAAATTCTATATGTCCTTCTATCTATCAGTTCTTTCTCTGAATGCAGATAGAGCCTTTCTTCACACGTCTTTTGTAGTTGATTTGGGTATTTATAATAGTCAAAATAAATTAGTCACTCAAAGTTGTTCTTAAAACAACACTGTTGGTACTGTATACAACATTCTCTTAGTTCTGCTCACTTTGCCCTTCATTATTTCATGCAAGAATATCTGTGTTTTTCTAAGGTCATTGAGCTTGCCATTTCTTCTAGCACAGTAGTATTCTATCACAATCCTATACCACAAGTTATTCAGCCATTTCCCAAGATGAGGAAACTAAGGCAAATAGCATTAAGTGACTTGTCCAGGGTCATACAACAAGTAAGTGTCCGAAGCCAGATTTCAACTCAGGAATATGAGTCTTCCTGACTCTGGGCCCAGCACTCTAGCCACTCTGCCACCTAGCAGCCCTTTTATGTATGTGGAAGAACAGAAGTCCTTTCCTGTGTGCACCCTAAGTACAAATGCTTTGTCTTCTAACTAAATCAAAGTTAGCTTGACAGTCATCTCCTTTACAGAGTAGGCTGATTCCCTGTTGGTTCCTGCAATAAGGATAGTGGTTTCTCTATCTCTTCTCTCCAGTTTATGAATTACTACTTGTTTCCTAGATGTCTCAATACTCTCAGATTTCCACCTAGCAGCAACTAGGTGGTACAGGGGATAGAGCACCGGCCCTGGAGTCAGGAGGACCTGACTTCAAATTTTACCTCAGACACTAGACATTTACTAGCTGTATGACCCTGGGCAAGTCACTTAACCCCAACTGCTTCAAAAAAAAATGTTTCAATCCAACACCATATACTCTTCTGTCACAGGATTAGATCATCACAAGCCTATCTCTTCCCCATCATGACTCCCTCTCTTTCATACCTCCTCCTTTCTTCATAGGTCTCTAGTCTCCTTGCCTTTTGCTTCTGTCACCTTTCTAATGGATTTTAAAGTCTGATGGCAGGGGCTATGTCATTTTCCCCTCCATCTTTTAACTGATAGAATGGAAAGATAGGCAGGTGCACAACACACATTATTTACAACAGTACTTATTACTTTGTGCCAAATACTGTGATAAGAACTGGGGATACTGAAGCATGCTATTTTCCTCTTTCTTTCTTTCTTTCTTTCTTTCTTTCTTTCTTTCTTTCTTTCTTTCTTTTTTGTTAGTCTTCTTGGAATAATTAAGCATGTTATTTTTCTCTTTCTTTTTTATTAGTTTTCTGGGAATACCGAAGCATGCTAGTTTTCTCTTCCTTTCTTTTTTATTAGAGTCTTCTTGTACAAAATGACTAATATGGAAATGTTTTACATGATTGCACAGGTATAAAATATATTGGATTGCTTAGTGTCTCAAGGAGGGGGCAGGGAGGAGAGGAGGAAGGGAAGGAGGGATAGAATTTGGAACTCGACTTTTTTTTCCAAAAGGCTTAGAATTGTTTTAACATATAATTGGGAAAAATAAAATATATTATTTAAAATATATTTAAGGAGCATCTAGGTGGCGCAGTGGATACAGCACCGACCCTAGAGTCAGGAGGAAGGACCTGAGTTCAAATCCAGCCTCAGACACTTGACACTTACTAGCTGTGTGACCCTGGGCAAGTCACTTAACCCCAATTGCCTTATCAAAAAGGAAAGAAAGAAAGAAAGAAAGAAGAAAAAGAAAGAAAGAAAGAAAGAAAGAAAGAAAGAAAGAAAGAAAGAAAAGGAAAGAAAGAAAAAAGAAAGGAAAAGAAAGAAAGAAAGAAAGAAAGAAGGAAGAAGAAGAAGAAGGAAAGGAAGAAGGAAGAAGAAGAAGAAAGAAAGAAGAAAGAAAGAAAGAAAGAAAGAAAGAAAGAAAGAAAGAAAGAAAGAAAGAACCATAAAAAGGGGAGGAATACAAACATGAGCAAAAGGAAAGACAGACCCTGTCCTCAAAGAGCTTACATTCTAATAGGGAGAGACAACATATAAAAGGAAACTGAAAAGCTGGAGCAAGGGAAAGGTATCAGCAAGAATTTTGGACTTAGCATGAAATCCAGGTTCTGCCACTAGCTGTGTAACCTTAAGCAAGTCGCTTCAGTGTGGAACAATGGAAAGAACATTGGATCTCTCATCAAAGAAGGTGCATGGTACCTGTGTGATGTGGACAAGTCATTGTATCTCTCTGGGCTTCAGTTTCCCCATCTATAAGATGAGGAAGTTGGACTAGATGACCTCTAAGGGGCTAAATCTATGATATTGTGCCTCCCTGAGACTTACTTACCTCATCTATAAATTGGACTAATCTGTAAACTGGGCAAAAATAATACATTGCCTATCGCTCTGTGGTGAGGACAACTCAAAATATAATAAAAATTCCAGTTGCAATCCCTAGCATCTAGCACGATGCTCTGGACACATGCAGTGCTTATGTATTTTTGAATTTAATTTCTCAATAACAATACTTTAATTAACCCACCTACCTCCCATTTGAGAAGTGTCTTTTCCTTCCATTATCTCCTTTTAGATAGCTCTATTCAGAGATTTTCAATGATTTTCATTAACATCAGAAAATACTTTGAGAAGCCACTTTTACAGAGTTTCAGGCCTTACCTCCCCAAATAAACTGGGGAGCTCTCACCAAATAGGTCACTTGACTTCTGTTTTCTCTAAAGCAGAGGAAAAAATATGACTTCCTAAAAGAGGAGGATAGCAGATTCCTGACACTAAGAATATGGAGACTATACTAAGAATATGATGGAAAGTTATTAGCATTAGATTCCAGAGGTTATTAAAAATTGAGGGAGAAGAGAGAAGACTTTTTTTTAAAATGACTCTCACCGATATGGCCTTTAAAATACTTTTGTGCAGAGGCCCTCAGAGACCATCAATCAGGAAAATTATCCCTAGCAGAGAAGAATATGGCAGATGTAAATAATTAATGAATGAAGACAGAAACAGAATATGTGAGAGGGAATTTCTCTTAGAGGAATGTTCCTACAAGTTATAAAAGAAGCTAGAGATTTTTCTCTCCTTATTAATTTCCTTCCATTATGCCTGCACATTTTTAAAAATTGCTCTCTAAACATAAATACCAAGGGCATTGCATGTGTAAACATTTAATTTCTAGATGTTAATTCACAAAGACCTTCTTGAAAAACAAAAGGACCCCCCCAAAAAAACCCACCTTCATATAATATATTTTAGTTCTCACTGAAGCCATTCAGAGAATCTGAAAAAGTTAGTTCCTAACTCAATAGGAAATATTGAATCAAATGGTAACAGACTTCTCAGGTGTCATTCAGCATCATTTATTTTCAGGATCATCAAAGAAATTACTCTTGATTCACACTGCTCTTCATTTAAAATTATTCTTAAATCCCTGCAAAATATTATTATCAGTCATCATAATAACAGTAATGATTTTGTTGTTGTTCAGTCATGTCCAACTCTTCATGACCCCATTTGGGGTTTTCTTGGCAAAGATATTAGGGTGGTTGGCCATTTCCTTCTCCAGATCATTTTACAGATGAGGAAACTGAGGCAAACAGGATTAAGAGACTTGCCCAGGGTCACACAGTAAGTGCCTGAGGCTGGATTTGAACTCAGACCTTCCTGATTCCAGGCCCAGCACTCCATCTACAATGCCACCTAGCACCCTACAGTCATGATAACAGCTGATAGCTATATAGCACTTCATGGCTTACAAAGTACTTTGTATATATTGTTTAGATTTGGAATCACTAGGCCTTATTTCAAATACCAACTTTGCTACTTACTAGCTAGATAATCTTTTTCCTCATCTGCAAAACGGTAGGGTTAAACTAGCTGGTTTCAAAGGTCTTTTCAAGCTCAAAAGCCCATGATCTCTTTTGATTCTGAAAACAACCCCGTGAGGTTAATAGTACAAGAATTATAGGTGAGGACAGTGAGACTCAAAGAGAGTTTCTCAAAGTCACCTAGGTGCTAGTCAGTACCACCTGAGAACTGGCAGATTAAATCCTTCCGATTCCAAAACTAGAATTCATTTCTCTTTACTACCACATTAATGTATGCACACAATTAAAAAAAGTGTTTCTCAATGGAGAGAGAGAAAGCAAAATTTTAATCGATTATATATATATATACACATATATGTATGTGTTCATATATGTGTGTGTGTGTGTGTGTGTATATATATATATATATACATATACATATATAATTGAAAGTAAATAAAAGAGTTTCTGGTTGTTCTTTTTACTTCAAAAATATTAATACATTGTACTGAAAAGTTTTTTTTAGGGACCACGCTAGGTAGATTTCTAATATGGAACTTATTCTGACACTCTGCCCAACTAGCTTAATGGCATTCTAACAATTTAAATATTTTACATGATATCCAAAAAGTAGATGCTGACATCAGCGTATCGTCATCATCATCATTATCATCAGAGTACAAGGAAGAAAGAAAATAAGTATTTTTAAGCATCTCCTATGTGCCAAGCATTTCATAAATATTATTTCATTTAATCCTCTTAACAAATCTAGGATGTAGCTATTATATGTTATTATAATGTTATTATTTTTATATAGTTATTATTTCATATATAGTTATAGTTACAGCTATTATAATTTCCCATTTTACAGCTGAGAAAACTGAGGCCAACAGAGGTTAAGTGACTTGCCCAAGGTCATATAGCTAGTAAACATCTTAAGCTGAATTTGAACTAAAACCTTGCCCCCTCTGGGCCCACTGCTCTATGTACGTTGTCACACAGTGATCTCAAAATTGTAATAGCTGTAATAGCATTAGCTGACTCTTATATAGCACTTTAAGTTTTGGAGACCACTGGACATACACGGTCTTATTTGATCTTCACAACAACCCTGTATCATAGGAGTTATCATTAATTGAATTTTACATTCCATGCAATTCCATACAATTATCGTTAATTCTATTTTACAAACGAAGAAACAGACTCACAGAGATTAAGTTATAAATCAACTCCTTCCCCTTTAAACTTCATCATTTTAAACTTTATCAGTCATCATTTTCTCTATTTGCTTTTGCTGTCCCCCAGGCCTGAAATCTTCTCCTACTTCACCTCTGCATCTAAAAATCCTTCATCTCCTTCAAAAAGCAGCTCAAGACCTAGCTTTTACATGAAGCCTCTCTGGATGCCCTCAAATGCTAGTTTCTTCCCCCGAAATCACCTTGTATTTATTTGGTATATATTTATTATATACATACATGTTATTTTCCCCAATAGAGTTAAGGTCCTTCAGGGCAGGCAACTGACTTTATATGTGTGTGTGTGTGTGTGTGTGTGTGTGTACACATATGTATATATGTATATATATACATACACACATTCATGTATGTCTATATATGTGTGTTTGTATATATATGTATGTGTTTATAATTTAATTTATATCCTCAGCACCTTACATAGAGTCAGGTATGTTGTGAGTGTTACTAAATGAATGTTGATGAATTAATTATCCAAAAGAACATAAGATATTCTCTGAAGGAACAGAGATATCAATTTTACTACTATGTGTAACAACCAAAGATAGAATCAGTCTTGGTGACCAGTCTCCCAGGTTTGTAGCCTCAGCATTTTTTAACTCTTCATTCTATCTCAAACCCTCTTATATGTGTGTCCTCCAATCACAACAATTCATTGTGCAAATCACATCCCCCTCCATATTTTGATTGGCAGGACTCCCGCTAGATTTCTTAATTTTGCATGATTATCCATGGAACTCACAGTCTGTGTGTCAGTTATATTTCACCCTCTCTCTGGGATTCTCCCATATCTTTGACTAGTCATATATATACCTCTCTGACGATATTATTTACACGACTTCTACAAAATTTTTCCTTCATAATATGCTGCAATCCACTCACAATGAAAGCCGGTCTGTTGGCCTTTGAGTGACCTAAAGCAATAATTCTTTGGAACCTGTGGTGTTCCATAACTTGCAGGCGTGCATTTAGCACACCTTTACTAAATTTAAAAGAAAAGGCAGCATCCATAAACATATGTAAAATTAATAAATAAATAAATACAAATAAGTAAATAAATGCAAAGACAGGTATCAACTTTTGCTTGGGTTATGTGATGACTACAGTCTTACTCACTAAGATCATGGAAATTACATTTAAAAATGAACAAAAGAGAATAAATAAAGGACTCCCACACTTGTATCCAGAATGAATGAAATGAACTGATTAACCACTTACTGTGTGCCAGGTTCTGTGCTGATGCATCCTCTTTGCTAATGGAAGCATTGAACACTATCATAGAACTAAAGCTAAAAGGTAACCCAGAAGTCTTCAAGTCCAAATCCTTTATTTTACAGAGGGGTCCATGAGGCCCAGGTCACAAAGGTAGTAAACATTTGAGACAGGATTTGAACTCCTCTGAGTCCAGAGTGGGTGCCCTTTCATTGTACCACACAGCCTCCTCACTGTATAGGTTACTATTATTTAAAGACAAGCTATATCCAAGGAGACTGAAATAGAAATCCATAAATTGTATTAAATATCACCATACCGCCTACAATTGTAATAAAGGATTTCCTATTTTTTAAATCTTTAATCCACTTTTAAAACTATTTTTTTTGTCACAGAAAATGTTAGGTATATTTTAAGAATAGAATAGTAACACTGTATTTAGAGACAGAAAACCTGGGTCCTAACCCTAGATCTGTCATTTACTACTTGGCTGACCTTGGGTAAATTACTACGATAAGCCTCAATTTCTATTTTTTGTCAAATGAGGGGGATGATCATGGCCTCCAAGATCCCTTCCAGCTCTATATACTATGATTTTATAAGATATTCATATTAGCCATAATTTTATCAAGAACAAGGACAATATCTCTTACCTGTGATGCTTATTACCTGTCTGACCGGGATCAAGTAAGTCATTTTTAACTTCCATGGGCTTCAGTTTCTTTATCTCCAAAATAAAGGGCCTGAACTAGATCTGAGATCCCTCCTGAATCTGATTACATCATTTTATTCATCCTTGTGTCTTCTCCAAAGTCTGGAGTAGTGCTCTTATAGTGAGTACTTCATAGGAACAGAGCTTTAAAATTGAGGACAACAACAATAACTGTCTCCATTTTACAGATGAAGAAACTGAAGCCTAGCGAGGTAAAGTGACCTGCCCAAAGTTTTGTTTTGCTTTGTTTTTTCAATGAGTACATATGCCAGACACTGTGCTAAGCACCTTACCAATATTATCTCCTTTTACCCTCACACCAACCCTGCAAAGTAGGTGCTATTTTTTTCCCCTTTTACACATGGGAAAACTAAGACAGGCAGAGGTTAAGTGACTTACCCATAATCATACAACCTGTAAGTGTCTGAGGCCAAATTTGAACTCACGTCTTCTGACTCTTAAGTCCAGGGCTCTATCCACTACCGTCTATTTGCCTCAAAGTCATGAGGTAACAGTTGTTGAAAGAATGAATTTATACTAATTTAATTTTTTTTTTGCACTGAATGTAGTTTTTCTTCCAAAAGGTCATTTTCCAATCAATGGCTGATAAGCATTTATTAAGCACATATTATACTGAGGCTAGGAAAACAGAGAATAAAACAATTCCTGTTCTCAAGGAGCCCACATTCTCTCTAGTCAGCTAAATAAAGCTAAAAGAAACAAAAAAAATCTTAAAATACAAGATTAATATCAAATATCTGAATAATATTTAGAATTCTTTCTGAATATGAAAAATGATATTAAGACTTCAAGGTTAAAAAGCTCTATTCTCTAATCTTTTTCTATTCTGTATATTTTTAAATTCAATTCACCAAAGGGCTATTATGCAAATCCCTTTTAAATCCATTAAATATACAAAAATCAGCAGTTATGATTGCCTTCCACTTAGTAAGATGAAACCCAAGCACAGTCAACTTGGATTTCCTGACATTAAAATATGAAGCAACCTTAATTGTGGCTCAACTCCTTTGCAAAGATGAAATGGATAACTAATCAAGTTTCCAAAGGCAACAGATGAAAAAAAATAATAATGCAAGAGGAAGCAGTTGCTTTATAAATCGAAGTGCAAAGAATGACTGGCTATATTCCCTTTAGAGAAATTCCAAGTCCAGTAAGTACCCTCAATCTATATAGAAGGCTCAAGCTCTATATACATAGGCAGTACTGCCTTTTGCCTATCCCTGGTTCTTTTAATCTGAACGAAGAAGTCATCCTTCCATGCAGTGAAGAGAATAGTTTTCTAATGTTCAAGAGGGACATGAGGATAAGGGATTGGACTCTCCCCAGAACTAAGCGAAAATGTGCACCTGTTAAAAGACATTCAGGATATGCTTTGATAAATACCACTGCTAGGTCTGTATCCCAAAGAGATCCAAAAAAGGTGGGGGAAGGGGAGAGCCTATTTGTACAAAAATATTTACAGCAGCTCTTTTTGTGGTGGCTAAGAATTGGAAACTGAGGGGATGCCCATCAACTGGGGAATATCTGAACAAGTTGTGGTGTATGATTACAATGGAGTATCACTGTGCTATAAGAAATGATAAGCAGAGGGGTAGCCAGGTGGCGCAGTGGATACAGCCCGGGCCCTGAAGTCAGGAGGACCTGAGTTCAAATTTGACCTCAGACCAAACACTTAACACTTAACACTTACCAGGTGTGTCACCCTGGGCAAGTCACTTAACCCCAATTACCTAATAAAATAAAATAAAATAAAATAAAATAAGAAATGACAAGCAGGATGATTTCAGAAAAATTCATAAAGACTTACATGAATTGCCACAAAGTAAAAAGAACAGAACCAGTAGAACATTGTACACAGTAATAGCAACATTATATGATGATCACCTGTGAATGATTTAGCCATACTCAGCAATACAATGATCAAAGCCAATCCCCAAAGACTCATGATAAGAAATGCTATCTGCCTCCAGAGAAAGAACTGATGTCTGAATATAGACTGAAGCAGACCGGTTTTCTCTTTCTTTCTTTCTTTTTTTGGTTTGAGTCTTCTTGTACAAAATAACTAATATTGAAATGTTTTACATGATTACACGTTATTACCTATATCAGATTGCTTAACATTCAGGGAAGGGGGAAGGTAAGGAGGGAGATATAGAATTTGGATCTCAAAACTTAAAAAAAAACCTAATAATAAAAATTGCTTTTAAATGTAATTGGGGGAAAATGAAATATTTTTTTAAAAAGTCATATAGGAAGCAAACACACTGATACACATTTGGTAGAGCTCTGAATTGTTCTAATCATTCTCAAAATGAAGTTTGCATTATTCTAAAAAAGTGTTCAAAATGTTCATAACCTCCCACCCAGATCCCACTCTTGGGCATGTACTTCAACATCAATGATTAAAAAAGATAAAAGTCTCACATGAACCAAAGTATTTATAGCAGCACTTTTCATAGTAACAGAGAATTAGAAACAAAGGATATCTTGGTGGATTGAGAAATGGATAAATAAATTGTGATATATGAATATAAGTGCTATAAGAAACAATAAATCTAATGAATAAGGAGAAATGTTGTAGCCTTTTGTGAACTGATGCAAAGTGAAGGGAGCAGAACCAGGGAAAAAAATACACAAAATAACTACAACTATATACATGGAAGGAACAACAGCATTTATTAAGAGTTTACTATGTGCTAGGCACTGTGCTGAGTATCAACCAATCAATAAACATTTATTAAACATCTACCATGGGCAGCTAGGCGGCAAAGTGGACAGAGCTGTGGCCTTGGAGTCAGGAGGACCTGAGTTCAAATCCTGCCTCAGACACTTAAAACTTACTAGCAAGGGCAAGTCACTTAACCCTCCTCCCCCACTGCCTCACAAACAAACAAACATCTACTATGGGCAAGGAACTGTGCTAAGTTCTGGGGGATACAAAAAAGTCAAAAGACAGTCCCTGCCCTCAAGGAACTTACAAACTAATAATACTGGGGATACAGGGAACAAAGCCAAAAGTCTACCCTCCTCTAACACCAAAAAAAACACAGTCCTGCTCTCAAGGAACATTAAAAAAATTCTTTTTGGAACTTTTTAAAAAGAATGCTTTTGTTTTATTTTTTCTCAAATACATGTAAAAACAACTTTTAACATTAATTTTTTTATAATTTTTGAGTTTCAAATCCCCTCCCTCCCTGTCCTTTCTCCCCCTTGAGAAGACAAGCACTTTGATATAGGTTATACTTGGAACATATATTCAAATGAGGGAAACAACATGTAAATATATGGCTATATTTTATTGTTCAGCTGTTGTTCAGTCGTGTCTGACTCTACGTGACTACATTTGGGATTTTCTTGTCAAAGATACTAGAGTCTTTGCCATTTCCTTCTCCAGCTCATTTTATAGATGAGGAAACTGAGGCAGACAGGGTTAAGGGACTTGCCCAGAGACACAGAGCTAGGAAGTGTCTGAGGCTGGATTTGAACTCACAAAGATGAGCCTTCCTGACTCTAGGCCCTTCATTCTATCTACTGCACCACTTAGCTGCCTCATATAACAATATACACAGAGTATATGAAGGTAATCTGAATAGGGAAGAAATTAACAGTTTGAGGGCCTAGGAAAGGTCTGATAAAAAGTAATCAAAATGTAATATTGTGAAATTATAATGACAAAGCTTGGTCCCAAAGAAGTATGAGAATATACCTCCCCTTTCTGTGTCCTTTGCAGAGGTGGGTAAATACAGATACGAAACCATGATTACAGTGTCTAATTTGAGTGATGTGTTAGCTGATTTGTTCAACTGGTTTTTTTTTCTCTTCAAAAAATTTTTGTTATAAGGGATGGGAAATAGAAGTGATATGAAAATAAAACAGGTGTTTTATAAAAAAAAATGACAGATCTTAAACTTGGTTGGAGATTTCTCTCTCTCTCTCTCTCTCTCTGTGTGTGTGTGTGTGTAAAAGAAAGAAACCTTGTTCTATTTTCAACAGGTAATAAGTTATATTCTGCCTACCTAATTTCTCCCTGTAGTTAAATTTGGAAACATTCAACATGCCCTTGCCAGTTGGCTTGCTTGTAGAAATTAACTAAACAAGTGTAAAAGATGGATAACAGCAGGATTTCCAGGGAAGTGCTATTATGGTGAGCTGTGGGGCAGCCATAGCCAGGGTGGGAGCAGAGAGGTAGAAGGGGAGAAAGTGTTATAAAAGCATGTAGAAACACATACAGTTTTGAATGAGATAACATCACTGTGGAAGGCTGGTAACCAGCCAGGGATTTGCCTGGTTCTGCAGCAATTCCAGCTGAGATGATCCCTTTTGAGAACTGGGCCAAATTGCAAACAGCTCCAGGCCCTGTAAACAGTACCTGCAAGTAGAGACCAAAACATAGGCCTCACCCCTATGTCTTCAGGGTTGGGAAAAACTACTCATGCTTGGAAACATTGTACACATTGTGCAATGACCAACTTTGATAGGCTTAGCTCTTCTCAACAATGCAATGATCTAAGACAGTTCCAAAAGACTCAGGGTGGAAAATGTTCTCCACATCCAGAGAGAGAACTATGGAGTCTGAATGCAGATCGAAGCGTACTATTTTCTCTTTTTTTGTTGTTGTTTTTCCTTTCTCATGGTTTTCCCCTTTTGCTCTGATTCTTCTTTCACAACATGACTAGTGTGGAAATATGTTTCATATGATTGTACTATGTATATATTGTACATATGATAGCCTATATCAGATTGCTTTTTTTCCCCCCAGGCAATTGGGGTTAAGTGACTTGCCCAGGGTCACACAGCTAGTAAGTTTCAAGTGTTTGGTCTGAGGCTGGATTTGAACTCAGGTCCTCCTGATTTCAGGGCCAGTGCTCTATCCACTGTGCCACCTAGCTGCCCCACCTATATCGGATTGCATGCCATCTTGGGGAGGGGGAGGCAGAGGGAGGGGGGAGAAAATTTAGAACTCAAATCTTATAAAAAGTGGATGTTGGAAACTAAAAGTTAATTAATTAATTAAAAAAAAAAGACTACCCATGCCTGGACAGGTATTGGTTATTTCAGCCATGCCTCCACCCGCTTAAGGACCGGGCCAGTCTCCCAGTCACCTCCAGCCAGGAAAGGACAACACCGTAATGTAACATTAAATAACTGCTTCATTTCATTTCAAGCAGGTGTCCCATTTATACTTCAGATGAAATAGCTTTGGGGTGATGCTCAAAAAACCACTTGCCTTCCTCTGGGTTTAAAAGTGCCAGATAATATAAGGTGATGCTCTATGCACCTGCATTCTCTTTAGGCAGTGGGGGAAATTAACCTCTGTATTGAAAGAGACATGCACAAAATCGCATTTCTGTTCCTGCACAATTGTTTTTATTACCCTGGCCTCCAGTTACAATATCAGTTACAGTTTATATGCGTATTTATTTTCACAGAGGAACATTCAATCTTCATAGAATGCAAGCAGGGAGATGGCACCAGGCACCTCTAGTGACATTAAGCCTCCTGAGCATCATGCTTAAATGTCCTGTTACCTTAGATGGTGAGCTACCTGCTGGCTTTCTTAATTTAAAGCACATGATCTGTGAGGAAAGAGATGCATTTGGTGTACATGCATTCTCATAGGCTATCCCAAGTTCTAGATTTGGGGCCTGGGACTTGTTACATTTGTTTATCGCTAATTTATTTTCTTCTCTCTTTTTGCTTACGTACCACATAAATACACACATGTATATGCATACACATATACACGCAAATTGTTTATAGAGATGATCACCCCGCTTTTCATATTCTGATAGGAAAGAAAGAAGGAAGCAAACATTTATTAAGTACCTACCATATGCCAGAGAGGCAGGTAGGTAATTCAGATAGAACACTGGGCCTGGAGTCAGGAAGACTTCTCTTCCTGAGATCAGATCTGACCTCAGACACTTACTAGCTGTATGAGGCTGGGCCTCACACAGGAGACCTGAGTTCTAGTCCCAGCTCTTCCACTAACTCAATTTGACCTTGGATAAGTCACTTTACCTATCTCAACCTCTGGGTTTTTTTCTTTGTAAAATGAAGGGTTTGGACTAAGATCATCTCTAAAGTTCCTTCTAACTCTAACTTTCTGCGGTTTTGCAAAACCCAGGGCAGTTACAAATAAATAGCATCTAGCCTCAGGGGTGTGTGAAGAAAGGAGATAGTCCTACATGTTGGACCTTGATGATTGGATGAATGCACGATGGATTAGAGAATAAACAAACTGTGGCATATGGATGATAGAATATTACAATGCTATAAGAAACAATGAATCAATCTTTCATTCATTCAGGAAGTACATTTAGTAAGCATCTACTATATAAGCAGTTAGGTGGTAAGTGGATAGAATGCTGGGGAAACTGAGGCAAATGGGGTTAAGTGACTAGCCCAGGGTCACACAGCTATTAAATGTCTGAGGCCAGATTTGAACTCAGGAGGAGGAGTCTTCCTGACCCCCCAGGCCCAGGGCTCTATCGGCACACATTATCTAGCTGCCAGTCTGGCACACAGTAGGTACTTAATAAATGTTTGTTTCTTTCCTTCTTTCCAATCAGAATCAGAGAAGCAGAACGATCTTCTCAATTAGCCCCTGTGACATTTCTGCACGTGAATATGTATACACAAAAGCCCTAAGAATGTTGCCTTTGTTTTGTGAGGAACTGTAGCTCCTAGATGCCTTCTTATTTGCGTGAGAAGGTTTACAAGAACAAAACAAAAACATGGTTTTTAAAAAAAGCATTACGTCATTTTAAGTGGCAATTCCTGATGGTGTTACCATGTGAAGGACAGCCTTAAAAGGTAATAAATGCGAAGGTATATTGAAAGCAACAATTAGCGTGTCCTAGGAAGCCAGGAATGAAGGGTGCATTCCATTCCAACCTCCTAGCAGGGACAGAATCCTTGCTGAGGTGACTTTCCATGGAGTCCAGACCCAAGGGCTATTCTTAGAATAACCAAAAAAAAGCACATAGCTGCCTAAAAATAATGATGACTCAACACCTAGAGGCTTCGATGATGTAATGCTGTCAAAGAACACCCCATCTCCTCACAGGTTGCTGTTTTTAAATTAGGCAAGATAGCAGCTCACCTTCTCAAGGAAAGGAATATTTCCCAGGGTAAAAGAGAAAAATAGGACCTGGGCTTGGAGACAAAATATCCAAGGCACACAGTTGCCTGTCACCTTGGTTCAGTTCACCAGCTGGGAAAGGCACTCCACTCCCCAACCTCACCCCCCACCAATGTCCATTTCATTTCTCTTGATTCTTTAGCCCAGAAACCTGGAGACTGGTCAACAAGTCAAACCTTGCTACTGTTGATGATGCCCACTGTCCCCACACCATTATTAGAAAGGAGAGGCAGACATGAAGTAAAGAGGGGTGCTCTTTCTAGTCGGAACAAGAGTTTGCTCAGGGTTCACTGCTTCAGAAAACATCTCTGAAGCTAGATTAGGTTTTGGTCAGGTTCCTGGTCAAAGGGATGGTATAACAAACATCGTAAGCCTAAGAATGAAAAGATATGGGTTGAAATTCCAACTGAGTTTGCCTTGGCCAAAATAATCTGGCTTTTCTGAGTCAAACTGTCTCAATTTCTAAGAAGAGGAAAGTTGAACTAGATTAATTCCAGGACCCCATCCAAATCTAATGATCATGGGATGACTGGTTTCGAGCTAAAAGGGACCTTAAGGGTCACCTTGTCAATTAATTTATAAACAATAATGTGCCTACCATGTGCCAATAGCTATATTAAAGGACAGGGATACCAGGGCCCACAAGTGAAACAGTTCCTGCCCTCAGAAAGGTTGCATTCTAATAGGGTCCAATAGCCTTATTTTTACAGATGAGAAAACTGAGACCTATAGAGGTTAAATGATGTCCAAGGTCACAATAGTAAGCAGTAGAATTAGAATTCAAACCCAGATCCTTTGACTCCAAATCTAATCTTTCCGATACCAATCAGGAAAAAGCCTTTGGTAAAATCTTGACAGAGGTCAAGTCTGTATTTGGTAACTGACTGTCACCCTTTTTATGTCCTTTCCCTACCCTGGTCCCCTATTTTTCCCTTCAAGATTTGTTCCTAGTTAGTTGACAAAGAATCCTCAAAAAGGAATTAATTAATAATGATTTAAAGAATAGTCTTCCTGTAGTATTTTCATTTTAATTGAGGAAATCTAATGACAAAAAAGCTTCCAGTACCCAAAGACATGATATATACAGTGCATACAGCAGAACGGTTAGCCTTGGACTCAGGAAAGCCTAAACTCAAAGTCTGCCTCAGCACTAGGTATGGGAGCCTGTTCAAATTACTTAACTTCTCTGTGCCTCAGTGTTCTCATCTACAAAATGGGAATAATAATAGCACCTACCTCCTAACACGACTGTGAGGATCAAATGAGATGACATATGCGAAACATTTCACAAATTTTTAAGCACTTTATAAAAGATAACTAATGATAAAAATGTTGTTAGTGTAAAATTTTCAGGTACCGTGACAGGTCAGTGGAGGAAATATTTTAGGATAAAGGCACCTTTCTAGAACCCCTCAAATGATATCATAACAGACAAACTATGGTGGATGGGGGGGTCTAAAAGGAATATAAGATGTGGTACCTACCCTAAAGCAAATTTAGAATCTTCTTCAGACAACTAGAGGGCCATATAAGAATGAAGTAATTAAAAAAAAACTGTGAAGTACCAAAATCTTATGTAATTCCATACTACAAACAAAGTGTCTATTATTCTGTGATATGATGAATACCAAAGAGGGAGACCTGTAATCTTAAGGTACTGATTAATTACTGATAATATTTCTCCTCAAATACTGCTAAATATCATGTATTTTTCCTTGAAAAAAATTTTTTGTACTTTATAACCCAGTTTCCCAAAGAGGATAGGACTAGGTGAGCTCATTGCACAGAAAGGTCAGGAAAACTGAATTTTCTAAACAAAACTCTGCCACTACATTCTTTAAAGTATTTTTTAAAATAAGGAATTTTGGTTAAATAATGCATATTGGCAACTAGGTGGTATGGTGGATAGAGTGCTAGGGCTGGAGTTGGGAAGACTCATCTTCCTAAGTTCAAATTTGGCCTCAGATACTTACTAGCTATGTGACCTTGGGCACGTCACTAACCCTGTTTGCCTCAGTTTCCTCATCTGTAAATGAGTTGGGGAAGGACATGGCAAACCACTCTAGTATCTCTGCCAAGAAAACCCCAAATGGGGTCATGAAGAATCAGACACAACTGAAAACTGACTGAACAAAGGGCATATCTAACGCTAGAATAACAATGAATCAAATAGACCCTAGGATCATGAGGAATATAAGAGCTAGAAGAGACCTCAGAGATTATATAGGTCCACCTCACTCATTTTACAGTTTGGAAAACTGAGGCTCTGAGAGGGGATATGACTTGCACTGACCTTGGCTACTTTTGGTTAAGTGATAACTTGATCAGTTGATCTCCAAGCCTCCTTCCAAAGATCTATCCTGTGATCCTTAATAATGCTATTCTCATACAGTAAATACCATCACATGATATTAATGGAACTGGCACCCAGCTTGCCTATCTCCCACTGATCTCTTCTATTGAACTAAATGTCAGACCTGCTGTGACAGATGCCTTGGAAGAGTCTAAAAGTGGATTTCAAAACTCCCTGACATCCTCTGCTTATCTTCGGATCCATCTAAGGATTTCATGAACATTAAGCTCTGTCCTGATTAAACCCCCCTGAAGATAAGGAGGATTTGGACAATACTGGTATCTTCTACAAGTCAAAACAGTCCTTGTCCTATACTGCCTTTGCTCTTCCCCTTGGGAGATAGTCTCTCAGAAGTAACAGGTGACGGTGTGACTGGAATATTACTATAAGACACTAGCACCTATTCCCTCCATTCAACCAAATGAATGCTCCTAAATATCCAGAAGTAAACATGATCAGCCAGAATAAACAGCTAGAACAAGGATGGCGGCAACTGGGGCTCTGAGCCAGAACATCAACATTTAGCAGATGCTGATTATATTTGCATTCCTTAAGTAATACACAAACAACTGAATTTATAGACAATCTTTATTCTACATTATTTAGAATTCTTAGTTACAACATCAGAAATTTAGAATTTCTGGAACCATCAAGAGATTATCAAGTGTACCCTCTACCCTTGTTTGCCATATGAGGAAATAGAAGTCTAGAGAGTTTAAGTGATTCACCCCAAACCACACAGAAAGTTAACAGCCTAGTTAGGAGTTTACCTCAGTTCCTCTGCCTCCAAATCTGTCTCCTGCACTGACCTGGCTAGGTACCTAAAAAACCAGCATTAGACATTATTTTCTTTGGGTTCTGAAGGCTCTTCTGGAATTAGGATTCCCCATCAAAATGCCAATACAATGGGAAGAGCCCTACTTTAAATCACTGACAAGGTATTCCTTTGGAGGGATCAGATGGCACCTAGCTAGGAGCAAATACTGAGAGAATCAGAGGCTAAGTAAGGAAAATTGGGGGATGAGAGTGGGGAAAGGATATAAAAGGAGGTAGGGGAGGTAAGTGCCATGCGTCTTCACCTTGAGATTGGGGAAAAGTTTTACTCCATCCATACAGCCTTCTCTGACTGAATGAAGATGCATGGCAGTAATCTCCCCACACAGGCAGCCAAAAATATACTCTCACTCACTCCCTGGCAAAGACACTGCAAACACTAAACTCTGTATACATTAGGATTAATCCTCCTGAGTGCCTAAATTGCTTCCTGATAGTAAAGGGAGGTGCTCAGGGAAGCAGCCCTCTCAGTCTTTTAGGGCCCTAGGGAATCATTGAGCTCTCTTCTGGAGGAAGGCATAGAAGATTTCTGAAGAGCAGGGACTTTTCAGCTACTTCACTTACAGGACTGATCTTTAAAATTAAGAATCCCAGGGAAAGGCAGAGAGCTGGAAGGGCCAGGGGGAGGACTGCGGTGGGGGGGGAGGTTGGAAGTAGGGGAAGGGTCATTCCCACAGCTGTGGAGTACTACACCCTTTTTATCTTTCCCATATATAAAAGAGTCCCAAGACATCTCTTGATATCTCTTGAGGAGGAAATGTTAAACCCTAAGGAAGGAAGAAAAGGAAGGAAGGAAGGAAGGAAGTAAGGAAGGAAGGAAGGAAGGAAGGAAGGAAGGAAGGAAGGAAGGAAGGAAGGAAGGAAGGAAGGAGAAGAATAGGAGAAGACAGGACCTGTAACCATGAACTCTTTCTCATCTGAAGCATGAGAATGAGGATGTCATCTCAGCCACACTGTTGGGTGTGGGCAGTGGGGTCTAGAGCCAGAAATGTCAAGCTGGCTACTAAAGCCTGGGGAGCTAAGTTGGAAAGGCTGTGGGACATGGGTCCTATTCCAATCCTTTTTAGTTATATTAGTATTTTGAGAACAGTAATAACCAAGTCCTGGCAAATAAATGATTAGAGCAAACCTATACCCTAAGAGTCTTCAAAAGAGAATACTGAGGGAGAAGCCAATGAATCTACACTGTGGATATCAGTACAGTTAGTAGCAAGTGGGGTGTGCTTATGAGTACATGTACAGTAACATGGCAGAGGTTTCTAGACTAACCAAAGAAAAGCTTTTATTTTTTAAAAATTCTACTCTGATGCCTCACCTCTGGTAGCTGCCACTAAGTGATTAATCTTGCCTAATTAGGATAATTCAAGGACAGTGGTTTAATTTACTTCAGATATGGATAACTAAGACAAAGAGAGGCCACTTAATATATTATTTACTTTTTAAATTTAAAAATCATAATAGCTTTTTGAAACAATAACTCAATTTAATTTTATAATGTAAACTTCAAAATGTTCTTAGACCAACAGGAAAGGAATAAGAAAAAGTATGCAGTTGGTACTAAATGGTTGGGAGCTTTTGTTTATCTGATGACTTGATGACTCATTTATATTTCTTCAGTATCTGAGTTTCTACAGATTATTTTCACAGTTTCTAGCAGCACTTTTTCAGCTTGATACTTAAACTATGGATAATAACTATCACTGTACTGTACTTTTCTGCTATCACTTCTGTCATAGATTGGAGACATCATGTAATAACTTCATAACACTTACCATGAAAATCTCTGTTGAAAAGCAATGTTGGCACATTGATGCACTGTTGGTAGATTGTGAAAAGGTACAGCCATTTCAGAAAAACAGATTGGAAGCATACACAAAAAGTTACTTGTGTGTGCTTTTTGACCTGGCTGTACCACTATACACAGAAGAACTTTAAAAAAAAATTGTAAAAGGTCCTATTGGCACAAAAGCCTTTTTTGTAGTGGTGAAAAGTTGGAAACTAAAAGAATTGAGAAATTGTGTTATCTGAATGTGGAGTGTTATTTTGCTGTAAGAAATGAGGATATAGATAATTTCAAAGAGGGATAGACTGATACAGAGTGAAGGGAGCAAAAACTGAAGAACAACTTATAACATCAATATTATAAAAATCAACAATTATAAAAATGAACTTTTGTAAGCTGATGATGAATGAAATGAACAGAATCAGGAAAAATAATTTGTACAATAAAAACATTATAAAGACAAACAACTTTGAAAGCTATAAGAACTGTGATCAATACAATTACCATCTATGATTCCAAAGGATAGATGATGAAACATGCTGTCTACCTTCTAACAGAAATGGATTTAGGGTGCAGAATGATATATGTGTGTGTATATGTATATGTACATATATATATGTACCACATGCATACATGTATATACATTGTTGCCCATAGCCAATGAGGGAATTGTTTTGCTTGACTATACTTATGTGTTAAAAGGAATTTGTTTTTCTTTCTCTCTTTTTCAATAGGGTGGGAGGGAGAGAAAATAGATTTCTGTTCATTTTTTTAAAGAGACCTTGGTGCACTGTTGGTAGAGTTGTGAATTGGTCCAACCATTCCAGAGAACAATTTGGAACCATGCCCAAAGGGCTATAAAACTGTGTATACTCTCTGACCCAGTAATATTGTTACTAGATCTGTACCACAAAGAGATCAAAGAAAAAGGGAAAAAGCCTATATGTACAAAAATATTTATAGCAGCTGGTTTTTTTGTAGCAAAGAATTGGAAATTGAGGGGATGCCCATCAGTTGAGGAATGGCTGAACAAGTTGTGGTATATGAATGTGATGGTATACTACTGAGCTATAAGAAATGACAAGTTGGGCCAGCTAGATGGCACAGTGGATATAGCACTGGCCCTGGATTCAGGAAGACCTGAGTTCAAATGTAACCTCAGATACTTGACAATTACTAGCTATGTGACCCTGGGCAAGTCGTTTCACCTCACTGCTTCACCAAAAAAAAAAAAAAGACAAGAGGGGTGGTTTCAGAAAAATCTGGGAAGACGTATATAAACTGATACAAAGTGAAATGAGCAGAACCAAGAGAACACTGTATACAGTAACAGCAATTTTGTAATGCTACTCAACTGTCAAAGATTTAGTTACTCTGATCAATATAACAATCCATGACAATTTCAAAGGACTCATGATGAAAAATGCTAGCAACCTCCAGAGAGAGGACTGAGAAACTCTGAGTGTAAATTGAAGTATATTTTTAACTTTATTTTTTTATTTAAAAAAAATTCAACATGACTAATATGGAAATGTTTTACATGACTTCACATGTATAATGAGTATCATGCTGCTTGCCTTCTCAATGGATGGGGAGAGGCTGGAGAGAAGGAGAGAATTTGGAACTCAAAATTAAAATAAATACAATACAAAGAAAAAGAGTTAGATTGCTACAAAAGTATAAAAGTGTTACATTCACTTTCAGATGAGATCACTATATTGTTAGATTTGCTTATTTGTTTTATTTATTACATGTTATTAAGTGGGAGGGTAATATATAAATGTAATTTAAAATAAAACACATCAAAAAAACTTTAAAAGAAAGAAAATCTCAACCATCTCTAAAGTTTTATAGTTTACATGGTTTCTAAAGACTTCCAGGGCACCAAGCCTCCATGATTTTTTCTTTCAACCATCACTCTTCCTGTTGTCCTTCTTTCCAGGTAGTTCTCATTTGCCTTTTATAAGAAAGCCTTAAGCAAATGCCAAGACATGAAAGACGGGCCTGAAGCAAATAGCAAAAAATTTGTCCTCAAGTCAACTTTTTCCAGAAAAAAAGCAGTCTAACAGTGGGACAGACACTAGGATGAAAGCACCCACACTGGGAGAAAGGACAGAAGCACAAGACCCTATAAGATGGCTAACAAATGCTAGAATGAGGGACAGGGAGTTGGCAGAAAGGAAGGGAAAAAGAGGAAAGCATCGGCTGATAACTTCCTATTTTAACTAATTATTCTTATGGGCAAAATGCAGGTAATGAGCTCAGTTGTCTCTACTGTGGAAGGGAGGGGGGAAAGGAGAAGGGAATAAGTATTTATATCGAGCCTAGTATGTGCCAGTCACTTCATGCTAAGTGCTTTTTACAAATATTATCTTATTTGATTCTCACAATAACCCTGGGAGGTAGATGCCATTCTTATCCCCATTTTACAGCTGAGGAAAGGGAGTCAAACAAAGCTATATGACTTGTCCAGGATCACAAAGCTGTTAAGTGTCTAAGGCATAGTTTGAACTCTGATATTCCTGACTCCAGGCCCAGCTCTCAATCCACTGGGTGACCAGCTGCCTCAGGAAGAATACAAGATTTCCAACATTCTCTAAATTTTCATATTCTGGAGCAAATCCTCACTTGCCCCTGTCTTGGTTATAGCTCTGTATTCTAGACAGTCTTCTTTGATTTTTGCTGTTTGTAATTTTCCCCTTAGAGGTAAATTACTTTGAATCTTTCTACCTGGCTTCTAAACATTTTAAATATAACATACAAAAACACAGTTTAGCAGAGTAAAATGCACTTTCCCACGGGAGTCCAACTGGCCATCAGGAGCCAGCAGTGGGAATTAGGATCCAAGCATGTATCTTGCAAGCTTGGCTCGTGCAGGATAATAACTCACCTCCATGTGCATTATGTTTAACAAAGCTCTTTCTTCCCAACAACCAGGTGAAGTAGATATTATAATAATGGTACCTTTTTTATAGATGAGAAAACTTAAGCTCAGAGAAAGAGTTTAGCATAGTGGGTAGAGTGGTGGACTTCGCTTCAGGAAGATCTGAGTTCAAATGCTCCTTCTGACAATCACAAGCTTTGTAAACAGCAAGCCATTTAATCTCTTCCACCTCAGTTTCCTCATCTGTAAAATGGGGATGATTCCTATAGCATTTACAGGGTTGTTATGAGAATCGAGTGAGGAGGTATGTGTGAATCATTTGGCCAGTCTTAAAAGGCAATACAAATGTCAATGTCTATTATAATTATTATTAAACTTCTGCTTTAGTTTCCACATCTGCAAAATAGGGAAAATAAAATGTCACTACTTATCTCCCAGGATCATTGTGAGGAAAATACTTTGTAACTTTAGAAGGCTATTGGAATGTAAATTATTATTGTTGTTACCTAGCAGCACACAGCCAATAAAAGTGACAATATAAAACCTGGGTCTTGGATTTGAAGACTAGTGTGGTGTTCTTAGCCCTAAACCATGTTTCCTCTTCTGAGTCAAATGAGATAATGACTGAAAAACACTTGGCAAACATGAAAGCACCATATAAGGACAGGACTAGGGGCTGTATGTGTGATTTCACTGATATGAGGAACTCCCAGGTGAGGGAACTTCTTTTAACGACGTTGTTAGGCACCTTCTCTGTAACTTAGTCTTAGATAGGTTAGCAGTCTGATAAGTTAAATTACTTACCAGAGCCACACAGCAAACATGTGTCAGAAGTGGCATCTGAATCCAGGTCTTCTTTTATTTCAAGTACAACCCTCGATCCACTATGCCAAACTGCCCCTCTGGTATTCTATAAATATATTATTAATGGAAAGCACAAAGCAGTAATAGCTAACATTTCTATTCCACTTAGTATGTGCCAGTTCCTGTGCTAATTACAATTAACTTTACAACTATTATTTCATTTGATCACTACAACAACTTTGGGAGGTAGGTACTATTATTATACTCACTTTACAGATAAGGAAACTAAGGAAGAAAGGGTTAAGTGACTTGCCCAGGGTCACACAGCTACCAAGTGTCTGAGGCCATATTTGAACTCAGGTCTTCCTGACTCCAGGCACTGCACTCTGTTCACTGTATCACCTAACTACCTATGTACATATCACAAAATGATACGAAAATGTCAGCCATAATAATAATGTCAGTTCTCTTAGTACTATGTATTTTTAGAATGTAAAATCCTTGAGAAGGTAGAGAGTGGTCATTCATTCTTCAACACTTGGCCTGTGGCAGGTACTTAATAAACACTGCTTGATATTTGATCAATTCTATGAAAAGCCCGGGGTTGATGAACCAAAACCCTTACTTCCAGACCCTTCTCCACTACTGAATTTAGAAGATGTGTGGTATAGTAGGCCAGAGAACTAGACTAGGTGTAAGAAACCTTGTGTCTGGGGCAGCTAGGCGGCGCAGTGGATAGAGCACTGGTCCTGGATTCAGGAGGATCTGAGTTCAAATCTGGCCTCAGACACAACACTTAATAGCTGTGTGACCCTGGGCAAGTCACTTAACCCCATTGCCTAGCCAAGAAAGAGAGAAAGAGAGGAAGGAAGGAAGGAAGGAAGGAAGGAAGGAAGGAAGGAAGGAAGGAAGGAAGGAAGGAAGGAAGGAAGGAAGGAAGGAAGGAAGGAAAAAAAAACCTGTATCACTAATTCAGCATGTGACCCTGAGCAAGCCACTTGATCCCAATATGCTCTGTTTTTTTCATTTGCCAAATCTGAAAGCTACTTTAATAAAGCATCATCACAATCACCACTACCATTATCACCAAGGTAGGGGCACTGGTATAGTGGACTGTGTGCTAAGTTTGGAAGACCTGGGTCCAGATCCTGCAGCTAACATTAAGTAGCTCTGTGACAATGGACAAGTTTTGTGCAGGATAGGCTGGACTGGCCAGGCTCCCTGCCCCTTTGGTGCTCCCAACTTGTCTCTGTGTTCAAAACTCCTCAAGGTCTCTGACAGCCACTCAATCTTCCTTCACTTCTCTCAGGACTATTTGATACCTCACAGCTTAGCACAGTAATTGGCCCATGGTGAGCATTTAATAATAAATTTTTATTCATTCATACATAGTAAGCTCTATGTAAATATTAGCTATTAGCTCTTATCTACCAAGGGAGGGAAGTCTCACACTAAAGAGTCCTCAATTCTTCCGCAATTATAGTTGATTTCTTACCTGAGTTGGAAAGGAGAGAGAGAAGGCATGTATATAGTGCTTGCTATGTGCCAGGTACTCTGCTAAGTGCTTTTTAAAAAAATGACCTCATTTGATCTTCACAACAACCCTGGGAGGTAGGTGCTATTCTTATCTCCAATTCACAGTTGAAGAAACTAAGGCAAACAGAGATTAAGTGACATTCCCAGGGTCACACGGCTAGTAAGTGTCTGAGGCAAGATCTGAACTCAATTGAGACCTGGGACTCTAACCACTGCACCACCAGCTGCCTTAATAAATGGCTTTATCTGAAATGGAAATTGGCAGAACTAGGTGTCCAGCATAAATATTCACATGGGGCAGTATTTTCTATGAGTGTAGACAATATCCTCCTAACCTGAAATCTGGCTATTCCAACTTCCTCCCTTATCAAGTTCAACTCATTCCTGGCTGGGAAAAGAGCTGAAGATCAGTGAATGTCATGGGTCAGGTAGAGCCTTAGCTAGGGATCAACATTCCATTTCTTAGAACTTGTCCTAGGGAAAGCAATTCCCTGAAATACAATCATTGCTATATGATGAAATCCTGGCAACTGCATTTATCTCCTTCATACACATTCTGTTTTTGCCAAACTGACTTACTTTACTGTTCCCCATACCAAACATCCCAACTTCCCTCCCTAACCTTTGCACAGGCTCTCCCCTAAGTCTGGAATGCACCACACCGTCCCCATGACCACCCTGAGTCCCTAGCTGACTTCAAAGCTCAGGGCAAAGGATATCTCCTACAGCAAGTCTCTCCAGAACATAACCCACCTCCTCCAGTTATTAGCACACTCTCCCAGAAGATTACTTTGTACATAATTTGTATTTAATTTTCTATATACATGTTGTTCTCTTTTGTCCCTTCTCTGTCCCAATAGAATGCAAACTCCTTGAGCACAGGAACTGTTTTCACAGTGCCTAGCACAGTGTAGTTGTTGTTGTAGTTTAGTCATGCCTGACTCTTCATGACCTCATTTGGAATTTTCTAGGCAAAGATACTGTAGTGGTTTGCCATTTCCTTCTCCAGCCCATTTTATAGATGAGGAAACTGAGACAAACAAGGTCAAGTGACTTGCCCAGAGTCACACAGCTGGTGTCTGAGAGCAGATTTGAATTCAAGAAGATGAGTCCAATGCTATATACATGCTAGCAATTATTATTATTATTACCAGCAGATAACATTTGTTAAACCAAATGCTGACCAGGTCACTAATAAATGATGTCACTTTCATGGGAAATACTTTTTCAATATATTTAGCTAAAATGAACATTTTAAATGTTTGGAAACTAGCATTTGTAAACACTTTTCTTTCTTTCTTTTTCATTCATTCATTCTTTCTTTCTTTCTTTCTTTTTTTTTCTTTTGTCCAGAAGCACTCAAAGTTTCAGTAAAGAAGGAAAAGAATACATTTGCCACACTATGCTGCTGCTTCCTATAGAGAGAAGTGGTTTCCTTTCATCTCCTTTTAAGGTGTGTGCTGAATCAGATAAGGGTAAGGACAAGGATAAGCTGGCTCTGGTTACAGAAGAGAGACTCTAGTTATATGAGACAATTAAGTCAAAGTTCAGCCAAGTAAAGGGAAGGTACAAAGGAGATTAGTAAGACTTTGAGTCTCCTTAGTGTGGCAGTTTCCTCCACGGGCAGATAGTAAGTCATCTGTCCTTTCTTATCCTATATATTTCTTGTCCATGTCCTACGAATTCTCTAGAGAGGAGGTACCCAATATGCTAGATGAAAGGTCTCCACTGACCATGGGAAGCCTATCCCAAGCCTCCTTAATTCTAGTTCCTTCTCTCTGATTTCTAATTTATCCTTCATATAATTTGGGCAGGTAGGTGGCGCAGTCCTAGAGTCCTGGGCATGGAGTCAGGAAGACCTGAGTTCAAATTCCGCCTCAGACACTCACTAGCTGTGTGGCCTTGGGCAGGTCACTTAGCCTCTGTTGGTTTAGGAGGCCACTTCATGACTCAGTGGATAGACTGACTGCTGGGCTTTGGAGTCAGGAAGACCTAAGTGCAAATCTGGCCTCAGGCACTGTAAGGGAAACTTAGGAGGACAGATTCTCCCCAGCCCCCTGTGTAACCATCTCATGACCTGACATAAAGACAGATGGGAGTTACCACACATAGCCGGAGGTGACCATGGAGATGAAACATTAAATAACCAACAAGCTATGTTACCTGGGAAAGCAATTTATCTCAAGGAACATTTTTCTTGAGAAAGGTATGTAACTGTCCAAGGAACTGATCACTCCTTGGAGACTTACACAACAAACAGGTATTTGGGGCTCTGATCAAGCCCCAGCTTTTGTTAAAGATGTGTGTGTGCCTGGACGTGAGCTCACCAAGGATACGTACACAAAACAAAATATCAAGATTGTCTTTCCCTGGTTTACACAGATATAAAAGGGATCATTTGGAAAGGGATTTTTGGAGACTTCGATGTCAGAGATAGGGACGCCGAATCTCTGTTGTGTTCAGAAGCAGACCGCGTGCGTGGCTTCTGTTGAGTCGGAGCGGGACGCTGCTCCATTGGCCTCCCTGACCAGACCTTTGGGCCGTTCTCCAGTCTCCCCGGTCTATTAGGTATTTGAGCTCGCCTGGTCAGTGGGTGTGTATCCTCTCTTTTCTTATTCCTACTTTCCTTTATGCTGATTATTACTTACTGCATTGAATGTTATTCTTACCTTTATTGTTGTGTGGTTTTTAATCATTATTAATCATTATAAATAAATGTGATTATTTGTTAAGTTTATCCTGAGTATGTGTCATTATATCTTGAGATCTGAAACTAAATTGAATCTGTGCAGTACGTAATCCTTTCGATTACAGACACTTCCTAGTTGTGTGAGCCTAAGCATGTCACTTAATCTCTGTTTGCCTTAGTCCATTTAGAGAAGGAAATGGCAAACCATTTCTAGTATCTTTGCCAAGAAAACGCCATGGACAGTATGATCCACAAGGTCACAAAGAATTGGAGACAATTGAACAACAAAATTTGCAGAGTGCTTGACAAATTTCATCACATTTATTTTCCCTACAATCATTTGAGTAGGCGCTATTATTATCTCTATTTTTTACAGATAAGGAGACTGAGGCACATAGAAGTTAAGCAATTTGCCCAGGGTCACACAGCAAGTAACTGTCTGAAAAAGCATTCAAACTCAGGTCTTTCTGCATTCTATCCACTTCACCACCTAGATGTCCACAATCACAGCTAATAAGGGCCTAAGGGAGGATTTGAGCACAGGCCTTTGAAACACCAAGTCACCCAGCTGCCTCAACAAATCCATGGATTGTCAAGAAGTCATCATTTGATGAGGGATGATTCCTTGTGAAGAATAATTCTGTTTTTGATGCCAACAAAATAATAATTGCTAGAAAATATGTGGGTGACTACATACCATGTCCCTAAAAATAGTAGTTACAAGAAACTTGAGTTTGAATCCTGGCTCTACCATTTAATAGCTGTGTAACATTGAGCAAGTTATTCTCTGTCTCAGTTTCCTCATCTGTGAGACTGAATAATGAGGCTCATACTCCTTGCCTCACAGAGTTGTGAGGCAAAGACTTTGTAATCCTGCAAGCTTCATAAAAATATAGTTTATTATTATCCTCACCTATCGCATTATTAATTCTGCTCCTTAGCTGGATCACAAAAGGAAAAGCAGTGGGGAATTTCATTGAAGGGGAATGAGCCCTAGTATATTTTTAAGAGTTAGAGGCTATGAATATCCCAAATCTAAATTTGTTTCATACAAAAATATTTATGCTCCAAACTGTAGCATACAAACAGCAATCTGTACTTATCAGTTTCAGCCGCCAATTTCCTCTAGCTCCACTTTCTCCTTGGTGTTATATAAACAAATCCCAACCATCTGGACCCTAAGAAGCCACAATGAAGTACGAGCTAGCAAAAGTCGCAATGATCCCACACTGAAACGAATCTCACGTTGTTCTGTCACTGAGAAACCGGAAATGAATGCCAGGACCCTTACAAAGGACACTTCAATTACTCCATACCCAGCAGGCATAAAATGAGTGCCCTGGGATACTCCATCATTCTCTTCACTTCCAGATTGGGGCCATCTCACCAGCCACCTTACACTACCGCTTAATGGTTCCCTGGGGGATTTAATCTTTTCGGGCCCAGAGCTGTATCCCCTTCTTTACCCTCCTCCTGCCTACCTCCAGCCATTCATTTCAGGCCCTTACCATCTTCTAACAAGCTGCCTTTCGCGTGTCCTCTCCCACTTTTCATTTCTGGAACCATATTCAAAGAGACTCCTGGAAAGATGTATCAATCTACTCTCCATGACTCCATTCCCCCTTTATAACTTTCCAAACTATCAGAATGTAAGCCCTGGGTCAGGGACTACCTTCATTTTTTAAAAAAAATTATATTCCCAGTATTTAGCAGGATATTTGGTGCATAGAATGCATTAAATAAATGATTTTTCAGTCACTCATTCTGATAGGCAGATATGAAATAAGAGGCCACCTCCTGTTTCTTACCTTCATTTGTGAACAATTCAATTTCTGATCCTGTCTCTCAAACGCATACTAGCTGTCTGACTCTGAGCAAGTTGCTTAATTTCCCAGGGCTTTCAGTAATTCCCCAAGACTATAAATTACCCAAATGGCGCCAACCTGCATTGGTAGAGGAATTTTCCTTGCCTGGGAGTTAGTTATGCCAACGAAATCACAATTCAATGTCTATCCCTTACATTTAACTATTTTGGTTCACACAAATCACCTAAAACAAATGGGGTTGGGGAAGGTCCTCCATATGTGCGGGCAGACATATCATTGGGTGCTACTGACTTCAGTTTCATGAAACCAACTCCTCTGCCAAAATGGCCATGTCAGTATTTAAAGCAAATGAAGGCAAGATGACTGTACTGAAGTTGTACTGATTTGGACAAATGAACAGACCCCAAGACCAATAGCCTCAAAAGTAGGAGGACAAAAATAAGCTCTGCCTAAACATCTTCTAATTCTAGTCACTCACATACCCATCCTGTATGGATTGTAACCTTCATATGCTTTTCTTACCCTATCTGAGCCTCCTGACATAACCCCAATGTTGTTAAAGAAGCTACTGGTCACCACAGCCCATGGAAATGCATGCATGTCCCACATGCCTTTACTGGCAATCATTGAGGGTAGCTAGTCCTTCTCACAAAGCAACTATCTGCCTATGTTATACGAGAGTTAAAGAACTCCTCTCTCTTCCTCAGACTCCAAATAACTCTCCAAGAGCTCAAAATAATGACTGAAATTCCAGCCATTTGGTGGAATTTCATTGTTCCTGTCCACTGAAGACCTTGTTCAAATGTAAGCATGCTACCTCCCTCCCTTCTTTGCAGAGGTGGGGGACTATGGGTTTGGGACATTGCCAGACTCAATTGATACACTGATTCATTTTATTGAAATCCAATTTTTTTTCTTTCCTTTTAAAAAAAATTTTGTTACAAGGGATGGCTGGCTAGGTAGAGAAGGGAGGATATAGGGTTAGAATTAAAATTTAGAAAAAACAAAAGATATCAGTATTAAGAAAAAAAATTAAGGGAAGAAAATGTAAGCAGTTTGCAAGGATGGATATGACAGTATTAGAATTAGCTGTCACCCTGCAGAGAGCATTAACAGTAAAGGTAGGCTTTAATGAGGCAGGGAAGAAAGGAGATGTAAGAAGGAAGGTGAGTAGTCCTGATCCTCCTGAGAGACACAGGAAGCCAATGACTCCAAAGCACTTCAATTCTTCCACAGCTTCACCTCACTCAGTAGATTCAGCCGATTTTTTTTCGTCTGACAAACTTTGTTACTCCTCTATCAAATTGTTTATATATAATAAAATTAAGGCCAAGGTTCAGATGTCTGGCTTTTTGCTAGCTTTAACAGATGTGACTACTTGTTTACTGTAAAAATCCCTTCTTTGGCTGTGGGCTCTGAGTCATTTCTTCTTCACTGGTCACCACTGATCTCCATCTTGTTTATTCCTTGTTTATTCCACCTGTCCAATGTTCTCAAGGCCCTTTTCAATTCTGGTGGTGTTCCCAATTATTCATGTGGACAAATGGAATGACTTCATTTTCATTCCTGATGAATGGAAGGGAAAGTGAAGCAGGGGACCACCTCCAGAAAGGCAGTTAGATACAGAGAGAAGATAAAAACTGTTATCTAAAGTCAAAGATAATAGAAATGGATCCCGGCTCTGCTATTTACTATATCAGCTTGTGCAAGTCAACATCTCTCTCTGGACTTCAGTTTCCTTATCTGTAAAATAAGGCTGTGTGATTTGATGTCCCTTACAATTGCAAATTTACATATACATATGTGTGTATGTGTATATACATACATAATATCTATAATTATTATATATAATATATCCTATATTATACCATATTATTATAGCATACATATATATATATATATATATATATGAAAAATATGTATTATTTATATTTTGGGAGGGGATCACCCTGTGCTTCCACTAGTGTATGGAGCTCCCAATAGGGAAACTTCCCCTACCAGCTAGAGGAAACTAGGTGGTGAAGTGACTAGAAAGCTAGGTCTGGAGTCAGGAAGACCTCAGTTCAAATGTGCCTGACATTTACTAGTTGTGTGACCCTGGTTAAGTCACTTAACCTTTGCTTATCTCAATTTCCTCAGTTGTAAAATGGGCTAATATTGTTGTGAGAATCTCAAATGAGATAATATTTGCAAAAAAAGTGCTTGGCACAGTGACTAGCACACAGTGCGTGCTGTAAATGTTTATTCCCTTCCCTCTCCCTACCTGTACAGAAAGATCTTCAAACAATTCAGCAATTTACAGTCTTAGATGGTTATCTGGGACAGACAAAGTGAAGTGACTTACCTAGGGTCATACAGCCTAGTCATATGATTTGAACCCAGGATTTCCTGACTCCCAAACCAACTCTCTATCCAGTACATCTCCCCAGTGCACTTTGTTGTATTTATTCTATTTTATTCTCTAATTACTTCCAGACAGCAGTATTAAAATTCATTGCCCAAAATATTAAAAAGGTCCTGGGAAAACTCTTGCCATCTTTAGGCTTTACATTTCTACAATTGCTATTTGACTCAATTCAATTCAACAAATATTCATTAAGTTGCAAGGTTTTGCATTCCAGGGTTGGGGAATCTGTGGCCTCCAGGCCACGTGTGACCCTCAAGGTCCTCAAGTGCGGCCCTCTGACTGAATCCAAACTTCCCAGAACAAATTTCCTTAATAAAAGGATTTGTTCTGTAAAACTTGGACTCAGTCAGAAAGTCATACCCAAGAACCTAGAAGGCCACATGTGTTCTCGAGACCGCAGGCTCACCACCCTTGCATTAGGCCCGGGGAATACACACAGTTCTTGAGGCCCTCAAAGAATATCCAATCTAATAGGAGATACAGTATTTACACAGATAAGTAAATAGAAGTTAAATTGAGTTGGGAGAAAATCTACCAACTGCGGGAGAGCAGACTCTGGAAAGGCTTCCTACAGGAAATAGCACCCAAGGTGAGCCTTGAAGAAAGCTGGGTAATAAGGAAGTGTATTCCAGGCTCAGAGAATAGCTATTGCAAAGTCATAGTGAGGAGAGATGTAATGTTGAGCTTAGGGAACCACTACCAGTTAAGTACAAGTACAGTAAAAAGTAAAAATATTAAATAAGCTCCCCCCACCAAGATCAGTAGGAGCCACACTATGAAAAGATTTAAGAATCAGGCTAAGGAGTTGATATTTGATGTGAATGGCAGTAGTGAGCCACTGAAGACTGAACCATGAATGTCCATTTTTTCAGCACAGACAGTTCTGCTGTAACATATTTCAAAAAGAAGAATTTGTTTCAACTTGATCGATATATTAGAGAACATTTTGAGCATGACTCAGATTTCGAGTTTGCTTATGCATGGTTTCTTTGGAGAGCAACAGAGAGAACGTTCAGAAAGCAGCACAACTTCACAATAACTCGCAAGCTGCAACCCTTCCTACATCCACTTCTACAAGCAAACTTCAGGTCTTTGCCAAGACGAAGTGTTGCATTTTTTGCTTATCTGCTGGTGCCATAGCAGTTAGGTAGCACTGGTCCTCACCACTCCCATCCCCATCTCTACTCTACCCACTTCTGCCATAACCTCCAGCCAGAGGCCTGGAGTTTTCACCTGCCCAACTGCCTCTTGCAACCTGGAGCAGAGGTCAAGCAGCAGCTGGAGGCTACAGACCAGGCCACTCTTTACTGCAATACTTACATATTTCTTAACCATATAACAGTAAAAAACTACCATTTTTATTAGATCCCTTTTTATTTTTATTTAATGTGTAACGAAGGCTTTTTTTTATTTTTCAGCATTGTACCCTTAACCTCATTTTCCCTAGAATTTCTATTGTTTTTATTGTTCAATTTTGCATTGTTGTTTTTCGGTCATGTCTGACTCTTCATGAGCCCCCAACCCTAACCCTAAAGGCATGCCAATACTATCCATGGAATTTTCTTGGCAAAGATACCAGAGTGGTTTACCTCCTTCTTCTCCAGAGGATTAAGGAAAACAAAGGTTTAAGTGACTTGCCCAGGGTCACATAGCTAGTAAGTGTCTGAGGTCAAATTTAAACTCAGGTCTTCCCGACTCCAGGCCCAGTACTTTACCACTGAGACATCTAGTTGCTTACAATTTTAAATAGCTCAGTGTTTTTTAAGAATGAATACATCAGCAACATAGCAGAACTGACTCCACGACCTGATATGAATTCTGTACCTATGTTGACCATATTTTCCCAATTTACTTTCAAGCAGTATTTCATGGAGGAGAGAACTCAGTTACAGAATCATAGATCATTGCTCAGAGATTAGAGCTGAAAGGGTGCTTTAAAGACCACCTAGTCAAGCCACTTCATTTTATAGATGAGAAAAGTGAGGCCAAGAGTGAGGTGACTTGTCCAAAGTCCTACAGCTAATAAATAGTAGAGCCAAGATTTGAACCTAGGTCTTCTGACTCAAAATCCAGAATTTTTTTTCCCTTTACCATGCTGCTAAGGACCAAGACATAACTTCATAGCCTGGTTCCAACACTTTCTTAGCTGTGTGACCCCAAATAAGTCATATTGTCTCCTTGAGCCTTATTTTCCCCATCTCTAAAATGGGGCTAATGATACTGTTGAGTGAGAAACACTTTAGAAATCTTAAAAGCTGACACAAAATTGAGTTAGATTTTATGAAGAAAGTCCATAATAATATAGATGGTAAGGGCTGTACCAAAACCTGGATAATTAGCTATCAGATAATTTTGAGGCAAAAGTCACATTTCTGGCTGAGGCTGGATAAGGGGCAAGGAAGAGAAATTTTTTAATTGAAATACCAAGAGAGCCTACTTCCTACCCTAAAAAGAATTTCTCATAGTCTATGTTCTTCAAAATATTTTATCCTTTTCATCTGCTATAGCTGTCCTTCAATTGTTGATCCCCTGGAGATAGCAACTTTGCTCAACAAAATCTATTCTATAGAGCAGCAACTCATAGGCTTCTAACACTTAACAGGTAGTAAAAAATAATCTTTTCATTCTCCTGTGTATACTCAGAAGGGAACAATCTAAACATTTCACAAAGAACTTTCTTTGAGATGAAGAAAAAAAAACACATGTAAATTAGAACAAAAAGTCCTCCAAAATATCATGGCACCATCAGGTCTTATAAATAAAAAAAGGGCTTCTACCTTACTGGCTTCTCCTTCAAATACTGACTGGTGAACGTTGCAGGCAAATAGAGCATTTGGAAGGTCATTGAAGTCGGTTATTGCTTGAAAGGCTTCTTCTGTGAAACATCTTGTTATATCCCAGTCTCTATCTATGCAGTATAGTAAGAAAAGTCCTCCATCTTCTGAGAGGTGACCATATTGCCCAGGATTTCTCATTCCAATGAAATAAGATTCTCCCCTCATTCCTGGTGAGAAAAAGACAAATGAACATTGGAAATAAAAGTTGGGCTTCACAAGGCAGAGCCATACCGTTAGGCATATGGGGGATAACCAATACAAGCCAAGAAGATGTGAAATAGGTATGAAAGTAAGAAGACATCGTTCCTTTGTCTTCTCCAATCTTTAGGCACAAAAGGATGCTGAGAAACTGTATCAGTGTGAGTAAGAAAGAGTATCAGAGACTCAAGATCCAGAGTAGTCCCTTATCCCCAAATGTTTTCCAAGTCTGAATTGCTCAATTCAATTGAGTGAGGTAGAGTGGGAAAGAAGCCAGACAATTAATCTCTAGTCTGATTTAGTAACTAATATCAAACTAATAATAATAATAATCCCATTCCTTTTATTTAAGTGCAATAGTCAATCATTTTACCGACCTGAACAACAGTTCAAAGAACATTAAAGAATAATACCTATATAGCAACTTTTCCCAGGACTATTTTGATCTAAATGTCATCAAACAAGATAAAAACGAGATAGCAAAGAAGTATTTTTGAACAAATGACTGATAACAGAAATGGAAGAGGTCAAGAACAAAATTTTAAAAAGAAAAAAGAAAAGAAATGGAGGGAGTCATGATAGCATTATAGGATTTGGTCTTTGCTACCAGAAAGTTCATTCTTAAGAAGCCCAGACTTGGAGATTAATACAGTTTTACAAAGAAACAGTATGTGCCAACATATCATTGCACAGGCCCAAATGTTAACACCTACTGAAAACCAAACTCACTGTACTTCATAAACAGGTGACAAATATGATGCAGAAGATAGAATGAGGGCCTGGAGTTAGGAAGACTCATCTTCCTCAGTTCAAATCTGGCCCCAAACACTTATTAGCAATTTGACCCTGGGCAGTCATTTAACCCTGTTTGCCTCATCTGTATGATAAGCTGGAGAAGGAAATGGCAAACTAGTGCCATATCTTTGCCAAGAAAACCCCAAATAGGGTCACAAAGAGGTGGACAAGACTGAAAAATGACTGAACTTAACAAACAAGACAGTGGTTTTTATATCTTAATAATCCAAAAAATATTCCATGCTGGATCTAGAGCATTGTCACAATCAAACTATCATGCCCTGATAGAACATTCACCACACAAAAATGCAAGAACAATTTTTAATGGATGTTGTTGGACACCCTAACTTCCAAAGTATATGGAATGAAAAGCTCTTAAAAAATAAATACCTAGTAGAAGGAATTAAAAAAAACTACATGGCAATGGGGGAAAATGCATATCATCCTTGTCATCCCATCTGCCACTAGAGTTATCCACATGTTTCAGTAAAGTCTACAGAAAATAAGGGTATATTCTGATATGATGATAATGATGATGATGGTGGTGGTGATGATGATGATGATGATGATGATGATGATGCTGGTGGTAGTGGTGATGATGATGATGATGATGATGATGATGATGCTGGTGGTGGTGGTGGTGATGATGATGATGATGATGATGGTGGTGGTGGTGATGATGATGATGATGGTGGTGGTAGTGGTGGTGATGATGATGATGATGATGATGATGATGATGATGAGATGCTGGTGGTGATGATGATGATGATGATGATGATGATGCTGGTGGTGGTGATGATGATGATGATGATGATGATGATGCTGGTGGTAGTGGTGATGATGATGATGATGATGATGATGATGCTGGTGGTAGTGGTGATGATGATGATGATGATGATGATGATGATGCTGGTGGTGGTGGTGGTGATGATGATGATGATGGTGGTGGTGGTGATGATGATGATGATGATGATGATGATGATGGTGGTGGTGATGATGATGATGGTGGTGGTAGTGGTGGTGATGATGATGATGATGATGATGATGCTGGTGGTAGTGGTGATGATGATGATGATGATGATGATGATGATGCTGGTGGTGGTGGTGGTGATGATGATGATGATGATGGTGGTGGTGGTGATGATGATGATGATGATGATGATGATGATGGTGGTGGTGATGATGATGGTGGTGGTAGTGGTGGTGATGATGATGATGATGATGATGATGATGATGATGCTGGTGTGATGATGATGATGATGATGATGATGATGATGATGCTGGTGGTGGTGATGATGATGATGATGATGATGATGATGATGATGATGATGCTGGTGGTGATGATGATGATGATGGTGGTAGTGGTGATGATGATGATGTTCACAATTCTACTTTGCATCTGCTACTCTGGTTTCAGCAACACAGAACGAGATGCTCCTCCCAGGATAAACTCATCACTTCTAACCTCACCACTGTGCTGCTATCTCCAGTCTTATTGACACCACCTCCCTCAATCTTCTTTCTCCTCTAATTGGAAGAGTGGAGGGCAGAGTGCCAAACTCCTCCATGTGCCTTTCTTTAAAAAGGGGCAGGAACTGGACTCTCAGGAATTGGACTCCACTTTGCAACACTAGGGAGTTTCTTATAGTGGTGAAATCACAGGTCTACTCTCTATCTCTAGTTGTCACTGTTCAGTCATTCTAGCTGTGCCTGACTCTTCTATGACCCCATCTGGGGTTTTCTTGGCAAAGTTACTAGAGCGGTTTGCCTTATTATCCAAGTGCTCCCCAGTGGCCATTCCCCTTTCATCTTTCCTGCCTCCTGTTGTATATTGTCTCTCCCTTTGGATTGTAAGCTCCTGGAGGGCAAGGACTGTCTTTTTTTTATATTAATTTATATTTCTAGCACTTAGCAGAATGTCTGGCACATCACAGGCACATAACTAATAAATATTTATTGAATTGAAATGGATTGGATTATAATGAGATTGAGTCTCCCTATCTTGTCCAGGTTGGAAGTACAGCAGGCACTCACAAGATTTATCTCACTGCTGATCAGTACTGGAATTCTGATCTCCATTTCTAACCCAGGTTGGTTCACCCTTCCTTGGGTAGTCTGGGGCTTACCATATTAACATCAAACCTAGTGCAGTCATCCTACTGATTTTAGCTTTACTGTAGCTCATAAACAGAATTCCATGCAGTGTTCCACAACCATGGACCATGATCTTTGGGGATTTGTCTTTTTATATTTCTTCTTTGGGCCCATGCCTTGTCATTATAATTCCACAGCATTCAGTTTCAGTTGTTTTGTGATGGTTCTTTCCATTTACATTATGGTGCTAAGTGTGCATGTTGGTTTCCTGTTTCTGTTTAAGTTACTTTGTATCAGTTGACATCATCTTTCTCTACTTCTCTGTATTTATCAAGTTTGCTGTTTCTTAAAGCATGGCAATATTCTACTACATGTATCTACCATAATTTGTTTAAGCATTCTTCAATCTGTGGGGATTTGCTTTTTTTAGTTCTTTGCTCCATAGTCAATAAATATTTATATACCACAAAAAGTGCTACTATAAATAATTTGGTATATTTGGAGTCTTTATTTTGGTCAATGACCTCTTGAGATATTCCAGTAGTGATATATCTGGGTCAATTTAGTCACTTTATTTGCACAACTCCAAATTACTGTCCAGAATGGTTGTTATAATAATAATAGTAATAATAATAATAATCTATAATAATACTAATAACAACAACTAACATTTATCTATGTGCCAGACACTATGTTAAATGCTTTACAAATATTATCTAATTTTAGCCTCAATACAACCCTTAAAGAAAGTGCTATTATCACCTCTATTTTGCAGTTGTGGAAACTGAGGCAAGCTGAGATTCAGTGACTTGTCCAGGTCTCACAGCATAAGTGTCTGAGGCTGGATTTGAACTTGGGTCTTCCTGACTGCAGGCGCAGTGCTCTATCCACTGGGTCACCTAGTTTCCCTGAAGTTTGTGAATTCATAGTTTCATCAATATTCATTAGTGTGCTATCATTCCAGAACCTCTCCAACACTGAGTATTTCTAATTTTCATCATTTTTAACAATTTTGTGGTTATTAGGTGGAACTATAGGATGATTTTAATTTGTCATCGTTGTTCAGTCATGTCTGACTCTTTGTGACTTCTTTTGGGGTTTTCATGGCAAAGATATTGCAGTGGTTTGCCCTTTCCTTTTCTGGCTCATTTTACAGATGAGAAAACTAAGACAAACAGGGTTAAGAAACAGTATCCCATGGGGCAGCTAGGTGGCGCAGTGGATAGAGCACCAGCCCTGGATGCAGGAAGACCTGAGTTCAAATCTGGCCTCAGACACATGACACTTACAGTTAGTGTGACCCTGGGCAAGTCACTTAACTCTCATTGCCCAATCAAAAAAAAAAAGAAAAAGAAACAATATCCCCAAAAAGGATAGATTACACTTGATAAATATCTTTAATAAGACATTCACATATGCATGTATTACATATACAAATGTGTGTTATATTATCCTTTTTCATTTTGTTTGTTCTTATATTTTAATATAATATCCATGCTAACATTCCTAATATTTTTTATGAAAAAGCATGACATAGTGGACAGAAAGCTAGTAAGTCCTGAGTTCTAGTCCTCTGGCATATACTGGCTATGTAGTACTGGGTAAATCATTTAACTTCTCAGTGCTCTTTGCAATTCTCTAAGACTTTAAGTTGTGGAGAAGGTGCTAAGACCTGCATTGGTAGAGGAAATTTCCTCACCAAGTGGTTCTTTACAGTAGTGAAATCAGAGGTCTGGGCCCTCGCTCTATTTTTTGCTGTTACTCAGTCATTTCAGTTGTGTCTGACTCTTCGTGACCTCATTTGGAATTTTCTTGGCAAAGATCCTGGAGTGATTTGCCATTTCTTTCTTCAGCTCATTTTATAGATGAGGAACGAAGGCAAACAGGGTTAAGTGACTTGCCCAGGGTCACACAGCTATAAGTGTCTGAGGCCAGATTTGAACTAAGGAAAATGAATCTTCCTGACTCCAGGCCTGACACTTTATCTCCTGTGCTGCCTACCTGCCTTATTATTACTATTACTATTTCTATCACTATCACTATTGTTATGCACCTAACTGTTAGAAAACCAATTTTTTTTTCATCTGAGTAATGCAACACTAAGAATGTCAAGATTAGATAAGAATCATAAATGGATGAAAGGAAAACATTTTATAATAAAGAAGAATGAAACATTTATGATCATCTGCCATCAGGAGACATAAATATCAAGGACCAATTTTGAATTTTTAAAAATTACATAATACCTTTAATTAAAATATTTTTTCAAAAATAATTAACATCTGATCTCCAAATGCTCTCAGATACGTTCTGATACAGTGTTTTCATTTTTCTCTTTCTACTCAGGAAAATATATTCATTGCTACACACATTAATCTAATAGACTAACTGTTATGCCCCACTCATGACTCATTTTAATCTACTCAAAGAACTTGAACTTCAGATCTAAGCTGTAACAATGTGATTATCTTCACAGGACATTACATTCAGTAAAGATTTAAAAGGTGAATAAATCCTTGGCAAGTGACCTATTATGCTTATTTGGAGAAATACTTCAGGATTTAGGTCAGTGAACTAGGAATAAAAAATCCTTAAATCTATTTTCAGTGCTATCAAAATCTTAACTAAATCCATTAATCATTCTGTGACTCAGTTTCTCCAACAACAAAACAAGGCTATTTATACCCATTTGCCTATATGGTATGGGTGATGACTTTTGATCCATGCATAAATTGGTTTTAAGTGAGGCAGGGTTGCATGAAGTCATTGGCCTCACTCTCTCCTCTAGAGTCATTACAGTCTGGTAGCAGGACAGAATCAAGACGACTGGTGATGGCTCAAGATGCAGTGAATGACCTTGGTGTCTTCGATGTCTAACCAAGCTCTAAACGGCTCCACAGCGCCTGCTTCAGCCACCTTCGTGGCCATTGGAACAAATTGTTCCCATCTACCCATTACACCAGGGGAAGTCTTCACATGCTTGGGTAGACACTCCCCTAACTCACCAACAGGTTTGAGACCCCTCAGTTACCCTCAACCTGGTTTAGCCCATCTGCCGAAATGGTTGACCAGGGTGTGGCCGCTGTGCAAGCTATAGCTTCCTGGAGCCACAGGTGAGACTTAGATGGATTAGGTGGACACCAAAGGAGGAAAACAGCCCTTAAAAGGGCTCAGCAGCCCTCACGCCAGAGGTACTGATCTTCCCTGAACACACCCTACACCCTTTGCCTATATAAGCAATATTGGTAGAGGCAAGGGTGCACAGGAAGGGAGAGGGAAGTAGCCTTAATCAGTATCATCTAATATGTAAGGGGATATTTAAATATAAGATATTCCAGATTTATTATGATCTCAGAAGCAGATTCATTACCTTTTAGCATTAATCTCCAGTAATCCTAAACAAGCAGAAAGAAGAAAAGAGGTGAAGAACAAGGAGGGGAAAGCACAATTCTAAAGTAAGGGCACTTAATGGCCAAAAGGCCAAGCCAACTATTTCATCTACTAAAGCTCATTTTCAAATGTCTAACTACTTTGAGAATGCCTTCAGAGGCAAGATCAAATGCTCATAAAGCTTTTATCAGTCACAGAAGCTAAAAGACTCAATTGTCTATATTGCACAAACATTTTTTAAAAATATATATTCCTGATGAGTCTAAGAAAAGAGAATAGAATGCAGGGGGAAAAAAGAGCACTGAATTTGGAGGATCTGGATTTGAATCCTGGATCTACCATTTACCTTGGGAAAGTCCTTTTCTTCATTCCTAAAATGAATGGGGAGGAGGGGTTAGACTAAATGATCTCTAAGGGCCCTTCCAGCTCTAGCTCCTACGATTCAGTCAAGAGAAGGGGAAAAAATGCCAATAAAAAGAAAAAAAAGCACACTTAAAAAATAAAAGCCTGAACAACTGAACTAGAACATGTAAGTACAAGCTAACGGGGGGGGGGGGAGGAAGATGTAGACTAAATATAAGGAATGCTTTTTAAACTATTAAAGCTGTTTGAGAATAGAATGAACTAGCTTGTGATACAGTAAATTCCTTATCACTTGAAGCATTCAAGAATACGTTGGATGACTAATTGTCAAAGACTGTTCATAGAGGAGATCCTCAGCTCATAAGGATCAGAATCAGCATGAAAATTCATTGCCTTTTAACCTCTAGTACAGTGTGAGAAAGTCCATTAGTCCATCTTCCCTTCTCTCTCTCTCTCCTTCCCCTTCTTTTCCTCTCCCTCTTCCCCCTTGTCTCTGTCTCTCTCTGTCTTTCTATCTCTCCTCTCTCTTCCTCTCCCCTTGTTTCTCTTCCTTCTCCTTTCTCTTTCTCTCCCCCTTCTCTCTCTCCCTTCCTTTCTCTTTCCCTCCTCCATCTCTCTCTTCTTTTCCCTCTTCCTCTCCCACTATCTCTGTTTCTCTCAGTCTCTCAGTCTTTGTCTCTCTCTGTATCTGTTTATCTCTTCCCTCTCTTTATCCCTCCCTTCTTTTCTCTCTTCCTTTCCTCTGTCCTTCCTCCCCCTTCTCTCTTCCTCCTGTCTCTTTCCCTTCTCCATCTGTCTCCTCTTCTCTCTCTCTCTTTTTTCCCACTTCTTCTTTTCTCACTTCCTGGTAAATATGAGGAGTGACATGCTCTCTGGGCATAGTGAAAAATACTTCTAGGCAGGAGAGAGTACTGAGTCTGGGGAATGGTTAGTAGTCTCATCTGACTATAACCTAGAGCAGTGAAGTCAAAGTCAAATAGAAATATGGGCTGCTAACCCATACATAAGGATCCCTGCAGGCTCATGCTAACTTAGAAAAATGCATAGTAGCTTTGTCTACGTTCTATTGTATTTTTATTTATTCTGTTAAATATTTCCCAATTATATTTTAATCTGGTTGAGCCATACTCAGGAGCGATGCCTACGAGGCCATGTATTTGACACCTGTGACCTAGAGAGGTAAGGTTGGGAAAGTAGGTGGGAGACAGATTATGGAGGGACTTAGAACCCAGGCTAAAGAGTCTATATTTTATCCTCTTGACATTGGTGAGAAACAGAGGGAGTTTGAGCAGGGCAATGACATGGCCAGACTTATGCATTAGGAAATGTATTTTGGCAGCTATTTAGAAGATGGTTGGGAGAAGGGATAAACTGAGAGAGAGCAAATAGAAGGCTATTGACAGAAGTCTAAGGTGAGGGCCTATACCAAGGTGTTGGTTGTATAGAGCAGAGAGAAGGGAGTAGTAATAAAGTAGATATTACGATAATAATAATGAGAAGAATATTTCCCTTATCTATCCAGAATCCTAGAGTTGGAGCGACCTTAGAGGTTACCTACTCCAGCCCTTTTATTTTATAGATCAGGCAAAACTGAATCCTAGAGAAGTTAAGAGTCTTGATCAAGGTCACATAATTAGGAAGTGACAGAGATGAGATTTGAAGCTACTACCTCCGGATCCTAAGACAGTGCTCTTTCCACTATACCATGGTACCTTTAAATCACTAAATCTGTCTGCCACTCAGTATCCCCATTTGTAAAGTGCAGAGTGACAGTTCTGTATCAAAATGGGGTTGTTTTAAGGATCAACAGAGATAGTGTATATTAAAGTCACTTCTTAAAAAATTATTTTATTTTTAATTCAAGCAAATTCAGACCAAAACAAGTATTTCCACACCACAATACAATTAAAAAGATGACTGCACATGAAACTGCAAATCTACCATGTACAACTTGCTCTTCCTTTCAAATATACAACAAAGAAATTTCTTTTTTTTTCCCTTTTTTTCTTCCCTCACCCTTCACCCTAGAGATGGCTACCATTAGACACAAATAGGTACCTATACATAAAATTATTCTATACATACTTCTATTTATCAGTTCTTTCATTTTTTTGTTTTTGGTGAAGCAATTGGCATTAACTGACTTGCCCACAATCACACACAGATAGTGAGTGTTATGTGCCTGAGGCCACATTTGAACTCAGGTCCTCCTGACTCCAGGGCCAGTGCTGTAGCCACTGTGCCACCTAGCTGTCCCTATCAGTTCTTTTTCTGGATGTAGATCATTTCTCTTTCATATGTCCTTTATTTTAAATGACTTATTCATTCAAAGTCACCCTTAAAACAATATTGTTACTGTATACAATGTTCTCTTGGTTCTGCTAACTTTGTTCTTCATCATTTCATGCAAGTCTTTTCATGCCTTTCTAAGATCACTGAGGTCATCGTTTCTTATGGCACACTAGCATTCCATTCAAGTCATTTTTAAAATGGCAAAATGCTATGAAAATGTACTGTATTATCATTTCTAGTCACATGAAAATGGGAATAAATACCAGTAGAACTCTGGCATTGCGAACACAATTGCCAACTACTAGTATTAGACTATTTCAAATTCTTCAGACTTTTTTTTCCCAAAGAGTATTAGTGAGTGCTAAATCAGCATCCTTAAGGTGGAAAAAGGGGGAGAGAGTAAAGATTGCTCATTAATGTCTACAGTGATTTTGATGAGTAAGACCCCTCAGAAAAGAAAGCATTTCCTTAGAGAGGAACGTAATAATAATAATAAAAGTGGTTCCTTTGCAAATTGTACAACCAGCAACTGGCTTAAAAAATTTCATGGAAATTTTGTGTGTGCTGAACCACAGAAATTTAATTTGGGCTATTGTAAAGGAGGAAGAGGACTGCAATAAGGGAATATGATTACACTATTTCACTAGAGTCATTTTGATCTGAAATTCTCAGATAACTTGTTTCTATTTATTCATCTGAGCCAGACCTGTGATTTATCAGTGTAAGAAGCTCTGAGTGAAGATAACTTCTACCAATGCAGGTCAACATGTTCCCTGCAACTGAGAATCTTAAAAGAGTTTCCCAGAACACTAAGAAAGATTAAGTGACTTGACCAGGGTCACAAAGCCAGTATGTGTCCACAAGCTGTACTTGAACCCAGGACTTCCTGACTCCTGTACAAACTGTTTATCCTCTATGCCATGGGGCCTCTGATTTATTCATTCATTGACTAATTAAACCTTGCAATACCCTATTTAAACATATTAGAAGTATTTTTCCTACCACAAACATTAGTAAAGGTTGCCTTGGTCCTCTTAGTTGGTATACCTTCTTCTTCCTCCTCAATCTATTCCATATAGACCTATCTGGGCAACTTGTATCCCTTCCACTACACGGACCCTATTTTTGATATGTGTTTGTATCACTAGTACCTGGCACAATGCCTTATATGGTAGACACTAAATATCTTTTGGATTTGAATGATTTGGCTATTAAGAGTCAAAAGTGAAGAAAATAAAATCATAGTCTATTAGAGCTAGAAAGGCCTTTAAAGATAATATGGATTAGCAAGTAAAGTCAATCAGATATTCAAATACAGTTATCCCTTCCATGTTGGGGGGGGGTTAGGAGTGCAGCACCCCCTTGATCTGGAAAACCTATGTAAAATGTAGTAGCCTTTGTGTGTTATCTGCTGACTTTCACACTCTTTTCACAAACTTTAACTTTTTTAATTTTAAAAAAGAAATTATGTGTATTTATTGTATTAAAAGATAAAACATGGCAATACTATACATATATTTTATGCATTTCTGAGTTTCTAAACTTTTTCTATGTCATCTGCTGGCCTTCACGTGTCATCTGCAACCTCTAAAAAACGCCCCCAAAATTCCCATTTAATTTCATCTGCTGACTCGCAATATATGGAAAACAAGATGGGCAAAAAAGAGATGGGGAAAGGATAACTGTAATAACTAATTTGACATAAACTGTTTGCTAAAAATAGAAAAAGAAGTTTTTAATACCTACATCAAGAAGACAAAAAGCAGAGAAAGAAAATTATAGATCAGAGGGCTTTAACCTTTTTTGGCTTATGAAGCCCTTTTGTAGTTTAACACCTATCTGGCAGGCAAGTTTGAGTCAGGCATTTGTATTTGAGTCAGGCATTTGTCATTTGTACGACAACTGACAGTTGGCCAATGAAGGAGGAGAGAGATACACACTCAAAAGCAGAGGTCAAAGTATAGTGTACAGTACAGTAGAAAGAATACTCAGGTTATATTAGAGGCATCTAGGTGGTACAGTGGATAGAATGCCAGGTCTAGAATCAAGAAGGCCTGAGTTCAAATCCAACCTCAGATACTTACTAGCTGTGTGATCCTAGGCAAGTCACTTAACCTCTGTTTGCCCTCATTTCCTCAACTGGATAATGGGGATAATAATAACATCTACCTCACAGAGTTGCTGTGAGGATCAAATGAGATAATATTTGTAAAACACTTAGCATGATACCTGGTGCATAGTAGGGAGTATAGAAATGTTAGCTAAGATGATGACAATGATGACAAAATCCCCTGCAAAATCAAAAATATGTAATAATCAACATATAAAAAGCAGGCAATTATATGATGCATTTCAATAACAAAAGCCTCCTAAAGTCTCCCAAAGAATTCCATCTCCTTTAACCCTTAGCAGTTCAGGGGTGGGGATACTGCAGCCTCAAGGTCACATGTGGCCTCTAGGTTCTCAGGTACAACCCTTTGATTGAATCCAAACTTCCCAGAATAAGTCCCCTTAATAAAACGATTTGTTCTGTAAAACTTGGACTCAGTCAAAAGGCCGCACCCAAGAACCACCCCTACCCTAGCTATTTTTCCTTGTGGAGTGTTTGGGGCAATTAATTATCCAAATCATAACCCACACTCCCACTGGTATATCACTTTGTTCACAGTCTGTGCAAGAGTGATAAATCCCTGAGGAAAGTATTTACTTAAAACATAAAAATAATTTTAAAAAAAGAATGGAACAATCATTAAATAGGGCCCTCTTTGGGCATGCATGCAAATGGGTAAAACCCCTGACAGGTTTCAGAGGAATTATAATCTAATTCCCTCCTACCCACTTAATCCTTACTAACCCATCCAGTACATTGGAGGTAGTTAGCAGAACCACCTTAAAATTTAAAGCTCAGTGGTTTAACAGAAAGCACATGGGATCACTAATCCCATAGTTATAGCCTGAAGGAATTTTTTAGACATAGAACCCAACCCTTCCCCCTTCCCCAATCACTTTGCTGATGAGAAAACTGAGACTCACAAAGGTTAACTGTCTTGTCTACCTGAGGTTATGTAAGACAGAAGTAGAAGAACTAAGTCATGTAAAATTGTTGTTTAGTCATATCCGACTCTTCATGACCCCCTTTAAGGTTTTCTTGGCAAAGATACTGAAGTGGTTTGCATTTCCTTCTTCAGCTCATTTTACAGCTGAGGAAACTGAGGCAAACAGGGTTAAGTGACTTACCCAGGGTCATATAGCTAAGAAGTGTCAGAGGCCAGATTTGAACTCGGGAAGATGAGTTTTCCTGACTTCAGGTTCAGCACTCTGTGCACTATGGTGCCAACTAGCCGCCCAGAAGAAGGAAGTAGTCGAATGAAAATCTAGGCCATTTTATTCCAAAATCAATGATCTCCACTCCATATGAGTCATTTCTACTATGGCCTTTTCTAATGGTCATTCTCCTTGGCAGGGAAAACAGAAGCAGTGTAAGAACTGAGCAGTACTGTGTTCTGTCCTCTGATTAGCAGTTTTACCTGTTGTTTGATACTCTTCTTCCCTCCAAGACATTAAAAATCAAAATAAAACAAAGAAACCAAACCAACCTTTTTTGTTGTACTTAATTTTCCTTTCCAACTTCAGTTCACTCTGAACGTTAACATGCCTGACACTCTCCATACAAGGCTCTGGCGCTGCAGTGCAGTAGTGCCATGAGGAATATATGAGAAACATCTGAAATTTTAAAGTTTGTATATTCTGCAAGGACATTCAATTATAAAACTAGAGGTCTGAATCTGTAAAATGCAGCAGTTGGATGATAACATCTCTAAGGGGATTTAAAGCTTTAACATTCTATGTTGGCAATGGGAAAAGTCTTTGAAATGACTGGGAGGAAAATAGTGTTATGGAAATAACAATAATTACAATGACATTGAGGTAGCTCGGCTCTACAGGAGGGCTCCTCAAGTGACATTACCTAGCAGCTACCTAGCAGTTTAATCACAGACTCTACCCAAGGCATGAATCCCTCTACAGCTTGTCCAAGAAGTCTATCTGAATACCTCCACTGACTGAGAACTCAACCCTCACTCCCCTCCATTCTATTCTATTTTACAGACCTAATTGTCAGGAGTTTAGAGGACTGTGTTGTACTTTGAAAACAGCTCATATGTAAGATTGCATCTACGTGGGGCAGTAGATAGAGCACAGGGCTTGGAATCAGGAAGACTCATTTTCATGAGTTCAAATCCAGCTTCAGAAACTTACTAGATGTGTGACTCTGGGCAAGTTGCTCAATCCTGTTTGCCTCAGTTTCCTCATTTGTAAAATGAGCTGGAAAAGGAAATGGCAAACCATTCCCATATCTTTGCCAAGAAAACCCCAAAATGGGGTCACAAAGAGTTGGACACAACTAAACAATAACAAAAAAGCTAAGCTATATATAGCATTTACTAAGTGTCAGACACTGTTAAACACTTTACAATTATTATCTCATTTGATCCTTAGAACACCCTGGGAAGTAGATGCTATTATTATCCCCATTTTCCAGATAAAGAAACTGAGGCAAAGAGAGGTTCAGTGACTTGATCAGGGTCCCAGAGATCAGTTCTGAGGTCAGATCTGAACTCAGGTCTTCCTGACTCCAGAACCAGCACCCCAGTCAGAGGACCCAAGTTCAAATCTTGCTTCTGATACTACCCAAAGGATATCAGACAAGTCATTCAGCTTCCACTGGCCTCAGTTTCCTCATTGTAAAACAAGGAGGTTACAACTCTAGATCTGTGATCCTATAATAGGATTCTAAGGTTGTAGCTGTGTGACCCTGGGCAAGTCACTTAACCCTGTTTGCCTCAGTTTCCTCATCTGTAAAATGAGCTAGAGAAAGAAATGGCAAACCACTCCAGTTTCTTGGCCAAGAAAACTCCAAATGGGGCCACGAAGAGTCAGGCACGACTGACTGAAAGGACTGAACAACAACAAAGGTAAAGCTGAGGGGATGTGAATCAAAATCAGGACAACCTGGGTTCGAGTCTTGCTTCTGACACTTACCGGGCAAGTCACGACTTTTCAGTGTCCCTAAGCTACTCTTCAATAGTAGAACAGCTGCTGATCTGCATTGGTAGAGGGATTTTTCTCCCTGGGCTTTCCCTACAGCACAGATTCGAGTTGAAAAAGCAAAGTGATCTAAAATATCATAACCCACAACAACACTGTTCATCTTGTGGGACAACTTTAGAGGGGAAACCACTTAGTTCTTTTTTTTTTTAATTAGGCAATTGGGGTTAAGTGACTTGCCCAAGGTCACACAGCTAGTAAGTATCAAGTGTTTGGTCTGAGGTTGGATTTGAACTCAGGTACTCCTGACTTCAGGGTCGTGCTCTATCCACTGCGCCACCTAGCTGCTCCCAAACTTAGCTCTTTTAATAAGGTCCTTTTATTACTCAACAAATAATCCCCTTGGGATAAAGGATAATACAGATCTAACACTCACCAAATTCTGTTCTACAGTAAATTCCTTCTGCTACTCAAGAGTAGCACAGTATTTGACAGTACTAAAAAGAACTTCTACCAATGGGTGGGAAGACCAAAGTTTATAGGTCTACAGCTCAGAGAGACCGCAGAGACCTCTAGTCCAACCCCTTCATTTCACAGATAAGAAAACTAGGATCTAGAAACTTTAAGTTACCTACCCAAAGTCATACAGGCAAGTAACAATAACAGGTGGATTTGAACCCAGATTTTTTTTGTTTGCCTCAACAGAAAACACACTTATTTATTTCCAAGTAAGCTGCTTTGAGATATCCTGCATTTACCTAAAATATCCCAAAAATGTGAACAATAAATAAAGATTTAGAGATAGAAAGAAATAACTCAGAAAATACTACTGTAATTAGTAGTCTAATGTTGAGGAAGATGCTATTTTTTTAATCTCCAAAAGTTTAGATATTTGTATTCTTTAGTAATTGTAATGTTTTCTATTTTTTTAAGTTAATTTATTTTTAGTTTTAAACATTTTGAGTTTTAAATTTTCTCCCCCTCCCTTCCCAAGACATCAATTAATCTGATATAGGCTTTGCATATACATGCCTATTAAACATATTTTCACATTAGTCATGTTGTAAAGAAGAATTACAACCAATAGGAGGAACCACAAGAAAGAAGAAACAAAACAAAACAGAAGAAAAAAAGAGCAAATAGCATGTTTTGGTCTGCATTCAAACTCCACATTTCTTTCTCTGGATGTGGATAGCATTTTCCATCATGAGACTTTTGGAGACATCTTAGGCCCTTGCATTGCTGGGAGGAGCGAAGTCTATCAAAGTTAGTCACAGCACAATGTGGCTATTACTGTCTACAACATTCTCCTGGTTCTGCTCACTTCACTCAGCATCAGTTTATATAGGTCTTTCCAGGTTTTTCTTAAGCCTACTTGCTCATCATTTCTTATAGCACAATAGTATTCCATTCCATTCATATACCACAACTTGTTCAGCCATTCCCCAACTGATGGACATCACCTTGATTTCCAATTTCTTGTACACCACAAAAAGAGCTGCTACAAATATTTTTGTAAGTGTGGTGAACCCAGATTTTCACCCCAGAGCTAAGCTTCCTTCCTCTTCACCATACTGCCTCTACAGTGGTTGATCTTTAGGAATGTCTATCCCTAGAAATTCAGTTCTTGGTTTTCAAGTTTGGGTTTCATTTGCTACTTGTAGATAAATGATCCCAGAGGATACTCTATAAAGGTCATTGTCATGAGATGACAAAGTATCAGATACCATCGACTAGTGGGGTTTCCCAACATTGCAAGAGAATGAGGGTCTAGCCTTGAAGTAGAGTTGTGGTAGAGAAGAGGGCAAGTGAAAGTGACTCAACTGTAGACTTATAAATTCATAAAATTTGTCCCTAAAAGGGACTTTAGTGATGAATTAATTAATGAATGAAAAAGTGTATGCAAACACTGGGGAAACAAATAAAGGAGCAAAGATAGCTCTTGATCTCAAGGACCTTACATTTTAATAGATGGTAACAACCCAGATAAAAAGTGGTGGGGTTACTTTGTTTAGGAATAATGAGTGCGGCCAAAAGGAAATACTCTTCTCAGAGTTTACTTTATCATAGTTCAGGAACTGTAGGGGATGAGGCAGGAAAGGAGAATCAAGGAAGGAGTATAGAAACAGGAGTAATGTTGCTGACAAAGTTATAGCAAATGGGGACTGAAGTAAAGCATGATGGAAATAGCAGGTCAAGTGAGGCAGTCACCAAACAGAACAGAGGGGCCTCATAGCAAAAGTTCCAAAGATGAAAAGGATATGAATTCCGGTCCGTATGCCAAGTCTGTTGGCTGGAGTGGGGAGATCATATAGTCTAGTAGTTCCCAGCCTTAAATGGGCAGCTAGGTGGCACAATGGATAGAGTCCCAGGCCTGGACTCAGGAGTTCCTGAGCTCAAATCCGGCCTCAGACACTTACTAGCTATTGTTGATGTGTATCCTTCCTCATCGAAGAGGACGAACGATGTCATGAGGGTGTGCCCCTGGGCAGTCACTTAACCCCAGTTGCCTCAGTTTCCTCATCTATAAAATGAGCTGGAGAAGTAAATGGCAAACCTCCAGTATCTTTGCCAAGAAAACCCCAAATAGAGTCACAAAGAGTCTGACACGACTGAACAAAGAAGAAGTATCTTTCTTTGTTGTCTAATTGAGTGTAGGATAGGGATAGCCTTTATTTTACCCTCATGGATAATGCATAAGACTCAATGAAGTCAAAAGAACCCCTGGAAAGATACTGAAAAAAGCCAAAACACTCATATAGTTCATCCTCTTCCCCTGGAAGGGAAATGAATTTGGGAGTGCTATCAGAGCAGCATGATATCTTTTCGGGTAGCCTCCTTTCTGAGAGTGCCCTTTGGTTTAGACTCCCCTTAAATGGTAAACATACTTGGAAGGTTCCCAAACAAACACCTTCTTCTTTCTTGGGCCTGTAGCTTACCTTTCAAATCAGTATTACCTTAGGGGAACAGCTCATAGTCAGACCAGGGTACTTGTCACAATACCCTTCTGTATCACAAAAGAGAGATAAGATATTCTTAGACAGTGCCCTATGAAGACACATTTTAGCTTTCTGAAATGTAACAGTACTTAATTCAGTGCCAGAATTCTCACACCTGCTGAGCTGTGTGAACCTCATGCTATACTTGTTATCATTTTGGACTGGTCTTAAAAGAATCAATGACTTGCAGTTTTCAAAGCCAATTATCCAAGTTACCTTATTCTTATGTCCCTTCAGGGCAATTTCATGAGCTACCGTTCACCTTGAGCTTCCCACAAAGCAAAAATTCAATTACAACTAACTCAATGCAATACTTAAGGAAGCATCAACTCCCAAACACCTGTAGCTGAAGAAGATAACTTAACCATTTGTTTCCATTTTTCCCCTTTTTCTTGCCAATTTATTTTTTTTAAACAATGGCAAACCCCTAAACCATACACATCACAATACTGTATATTTTAGCCTTGGGGATCAAATGGAAAAGGATCTCACAAGACCATGGCACGCCATTATTATATGAAAGGCACGGAATTGGGAGAGAAGTTAAAAGTCATTTAGTAAAGTAGTTGTTCAGTTATTTCAGGCGTGCCTGATATTTTGCAAACCCACTTGGGTTTTCTTGGCAAAGATACTGGAATGGTTTGGCCATTTCCTTCTCTAGCTCATTTTACAGATAAGGAAACTGAGGCAAACAGGGTTAAGTGACTTGCCCAGGGTTACACAATAAGTGTCTGAGGCTGCATTTGAACTCAGAAAGATGACTCTTCCTGACTCCAGGCCTCCACTGAGCCACCTAGATACTCTCATTTAGCCACAGGATCCCCAATCTAAAGTTGGAAGGAACTTCTGGTGTCTAGCCATCTCATGCAACCCCATCATTTTCCAGGTAAAGAAACTTGAGACTCGAGAGGCCTAAGTTTGGGACTTAGCAAGGTGGCACAAGGAAGAAAATGGCAGAGCTGGGATTCAAAATTAAATCACCCTCTGCTATCAAATCCAGTCTTTTTGAGTGTGCCATTTTGTCTTCCAAGAATGGTGAAGGAACCTGGGACAAGGGAAGAGAAAGGGATGTCTGAAAGCTCAGCTAGCCAAATAGAAGCAAATCCAAGGATAGCACCAGTCTTTTACCTCCCATTCTTGTCTCCTTTCCTCCTTACTGTTACGTCTCTAGCAAGCTGGACACCAGGGAACTCAGTAGAGATTCTTCATTTGCTTCTCACGCTATGTAAAATAGCTCCTGTGTCTACTGAGAACCTTCCCTGACTCCTAGTCTTTCCAGGTGCAAGTGTTTTTGTTAAGGCTACCTTGATGAGGAGCCTCCCTAGGCTTAGCAGACACAGACCATCATTTATAACCCTTCCAGCTGGGTAGAAATGGGGAGAGAATGAATGAATGAATGAATGAATGAATGAATGAATGAATGAATGAATGAATGAATGAATGAAGTAAAATAATTAATGGGGTATTTATTAAGCACTTACCCTGTGCAAGCACTAGAGATACAATCCCAAAAGCAGAAAATCCTTGCCCTCAGGGAACTTACATTCTAATAGGGAAATACTACACAAAAAAAGGGGAAGGTAGCCAGGGAGGAATAATTTGTTATTTAAAAGTTAAAGGGATAGTGAGTAGGCTGTAGGGAAGTAAACTGATATGCCCCATCCTGGAAAAGGGCAGTTGGTTTAACTGTGGTTGGTGATTCCAGAAGTGGAGGGCAGGAAGACTTTAGCTTTTGCTGGATTGCCTAGTCTCAGAGAACCCAGGGTCATTTCTACCCCCTGATGGGGCATTAGAGGAGGAATTTAGTGGAAAGTAGTTTTTTTTTCCTAATTGTCATCTCTGTGTTGAGGATTCTCACATATGCTTACTCACTTTTAACCTCTCTCTTAACCTCCAGACTCACATCTCCAACTGCCTATTTGGCATCTCAAACTGGATACCTGTAGACCTCTTAAACTCAACATGTCCAAAATTGAACTCATTATCTTTCCCTAATTACTATCCTACCTTCTTGATTACTATCTAAGGCACCACCATTCTACCAGTCCCCCAGGCTCACAACCTAGGTGTCATCCCTGATTCCCTACTTTTACTCTCCATATTCAATCTGTTGCCAAAACCTATCATTCACCTTTGTGATATATCTTGAACATATTTCTTCCCTCCTCTGACACTGCAACTACCCCAGTGGAGACCCTCATCACCTCACAGAGGGACTATTGCAATAGCCCCAAAACTTATCTCCCCAATTCAAGTCTCTCCTTATTCCAGTCCAACCCTGACTTAGCTATCAAACTAATCTTTCTAAAGGGCAGATCTAAGGGCAGCTAGGTGGTGCTGTGGATAGACTACCAGCCCTGAAGTCAGGAGGACCTCAGTTCAAATCCAGCCTCAGACACATAACACTTACTAGCTGTGTGACCCTGGGCAAGTCACTTCACCCCATTGCCTAGCAAAAAATAAAAATAAAGAGCAGGTCTGATCATGTCACTCTCTACCATTACCCCCCACTCTAATTCAATAAACTCTAGTGACTCTCTATGACTTCCAAGATATAACACAAAATCCACTGTTTGACATCCAAAGTCCTTCATAACCTTGTCCCCTTCCTACTTTTTCAGTTTTCTTACATCCTTCCTTCCTTGCCTCAAGATACTGTGTTATCCAGAGACACTAGCTTCCTTGCTGTTCCTGCAACAAGACTCTCCATGTTTCACCTCAGCATATTTGTACTGGCTACCCGCCCCCCATGCTTGGAATGTTCTTCTTCTCTGCCTTGTTACTGTTTGTCCTTCATTTTCAAAGAAGACTAATGACATCATGGGTGATGCCTTGACTTGGACGTGAATTGGATTTAAGTGAGAGCGGTTGCACAAAGTTGTCCCCCTCACTCTCTCTTCCAGAGTCATCAAAGTCCAGTGGCTGGACAAAAGTCAAGAAGACTGGCAATGGCCCAGGATGCAGTGTATGACCTTGGTATCTTCCATGTCTGACCAAGCTCTAAGTGCCCCACAGCACCTGCTTAAGCCTCCTTCGTGACTGTTGGAACAAATTGTTCTCATCTGCTCGTTCCTCTGGGAGAATTACTTGGCTGCCTTCAAGTCCCAGCAAAAATCTCACCTTCTAAAGGAAGCCATCCACTTTAATACTAGTGACTTCCTCTGTTGCTCATTTCCAATTTATCCTGAATATATCTTGTTTGTGCAGAGTTGTTTGCACGTTATCTCCTTGCTTTTGACTGTGAGCTCCATGAAGGAAGGGATTATGTTTTGCCTATCCCCACTACTTTAGCACAATGGCTGGCATGTAGTATATGCTTAATAAATGCTTGTTGATGACTTTTTAAAATACTGAAAAACATGGGGATATGTGTTTATATAAGAAGGATTTACTTTAAGTATGGAGAAGTTCTTTCACATAGATAGATTCAGACCATGAAAGCTGGAAAGGACCTTAGCGATCATCTAATACAAACTCCTCATTTTATAAATGAGGAAAATGCAGCCTAGAGAGCTGAAGGGATCTGACCCAAGGTCACATATCTGGGAGTTCCATTGTGGGGGGGGGGCGGAGAGAAGAAGGGTAACAAAGCTTTGGGATTGGAAAGTTTTTAAAAATTGAAAAGAAGGGTCTGAGTATTTATGAAGCTAGATAAAGCATTTATTAAATGTGCCAGGCACTGTTACTGGGAATATAAATACAAACAAAAACATAAACAGTTCCTGCCTTCAAAAAGCATATATTCTAATAGTGCCATATAAAGGGAAGACAACTTATCAACAACTTGAGACTTCCATACTTCAATGGACAGCCCATCTCAGCAATGTGAGTATGCCCTTTATTGATGCAGATTGTAACACATTACTGTCTACCCATCCTGTGAAATTTTTGCCTGTATCCTTCCATAAACCCTTTATGGTTTGTCTATCACTCTAGATGCTTTCCTCTACATCTCCACGCAGCTCCACAATGGAGCCCATGAAACTATCCATCAATCATTCCCCCATCCTTGTTATGTGACCAGTCCATCCTTGTTTTAGTTACGCATCTCCTGGGTAATGTGTTTTCTACAGTTTTTCCTGTCCTCAATTTGTAATGCATTGCAGCTAACACATCAGCCTCATGTGTTTCTGCATTGTTCTTTGGATGACCTTCAACTTAGCTCTTCACAGACTGTATTGTTCCATATTATATTTAGTATTGCTAGAAGAATATTGTTTGAAAAGATGGGCCTCTGTTTCAGGCCTAAGCTGGTGAGTCCTTAAAAGTACTGAACAACTTGATTGTTCTAATTGACATCTTGATTGCACTAATTTGATAGTATCTTGCATTTCTGCTAGAGCTTTTTTTTTTTAATGAAGAAGTAAAGTGAGTCATTTTTAAGATGACAATTCTAACTAGGGCTTGTATAACACAATCTCTGATTCACTACCATTGACAGCATTTTTTTTTTCAGGGACAAAAGACTGAAAGAGACAGAAATGGTACTGTGTGTGGTACAGGATATTCTAGCTTTTGGCCTAGTTTAAGAAAGAATCATTACCTACTAATGGGTATGAAGGGCAGGATAGGCTTTCTAATTCAAGGTTAGCGAGATGAATATGGAGGTAGAAAAATAGATTAGATAGATAAATAGATAGCTGATGGATGGATGGATGGATGGGTAGGTGGGAAGGTAGATAAGTAGATACAAAGATAAACAGACAGAGAGATAGATGGATAGGTAGACAGGTAGACAGATAGTTGATAGAGAGACAGATAGAGAGATAGATAGACAGATAGACAGATAGATAGATAGATAGATAGATAGATAAACAGACACAGAGCAAGCATTATTAAATGCCTACTACTCTATGCACCAGGCACTGTGCCATGTTCTGGAGAGAAGAAAACAAGCAAAAAAGATAGTCCCAACTCACAGGCAGGTAGGGGGGCATAGTGCATAAAATGCTAGAGCTGGAGTCAGGAAGACCTAAGTTAATCTTGCTCCAGACACTTACTGATGTGTTTGGACACATCAGTTGTGTGATCCTGGGCAAGTCACTTAATGTCTATGTGCCTCAGTTTCCTCATCTGTGAAATGGGAATACCAGGATTGTTCTGAGGATAAAATGTTACAATATTTGTAAAATACCATATAAACATTAGCTATTATCATTATTTCTAATTAAAAAATGACACAAAAAGGAGAGCTAGGAAGGGGTGTGTGTGTGTGTGTGTGTGTGTGTGTGTGTGTGTGTATTTTGGGGGAGGGATGGGAAGAGAGGTATCTGGGTGGAGACAAAGTGGCTGGTAAGGAAGAAAACACATCCACAGAGTGAACTGACGCATAAGTAAGGTGAAACATCCCTGGAGCCCTTCTTGAAATAGTGGTTGAGAAGAGAGTCACTAATAAAGAGAAAGGAGCCTCAGGGAAGAGCTGATATTTATATAATACTTTACATATATTATCTTTTTCGACCTTCACAACAACATTGTGAGACAAGTATTGTAAGACAATTATCCACATTTTACAAATAAGGAAACTGAGGCTCAGAAAGAGTAAGCACATGACCCAAGATCACAGAGTAAGCATTTGTGCCAGATGTGAATCTAGGTTAGCCAGCTTTCTGTCATGCCACACTTCCTCTCTTCAATCCACTGGTTCTACAATGTATGGATAATATAAGCTTCTGAAGGGAAAAAGGGCAAAAATTACTTTAAAATAAAATTTGGAGAGATCAAAAGGCTTTTAATCTAGAGGCAGCTAGGTGGTGCAGTAGATAGAGTGCTGAGTTCTAAGTTCAAATCCTGCTTCAGATACTTACTAGTTGTGTGACCCTGGGCATGTCACTTGACTTCTATCTTACTTTCTTCAACTGTAAAACAGGGATAATAATAGTATCTATCTCCCAAATTATTGTGACAATTAAATGAGGTAATATTTACAAATTTAGTATCATACCTGGCACATAATAGGCACTTAATAAATGCTTATTTCCTCCCTCCCCCAACTTAATAGGCAACTTGAAGCAACTGTATGCAAAATAACTTTTCACACCAGCAAGGAAATTCCAAAGCTATGATGGTTGCTCTGGCAACAAAAGTGGCCTTTCTTCTCTTATCAGTGGGCAGCTACCTTATCCTGGAGGGCAGCAAGGTGGCTCACTAGATAGAGTGCTGGGCCTAGAATTTGGAAAACTCATCTCCCTAAGTTCAAATCTAAACTTACTAGCTGTGTGACCCTGGGCAAGTCACTTACCTCTGTTTGCCTCAGTTTCCTCATCTGTTAAATGAGCTGGAGAAGGAAATGGCAAACCACTCCAGTATCTTTGCAAGAAAATCCCCAAGGGGGGTCATGAAAAGTCACACATGACTGAACAACAACAACATTATTCTGGGGATTGAGGAAGTGGGGGAGGCAGGAAGAGCAGTACATTTTGAACCATGAAGGAAAAAGGAACTAGGAAGCCTGGCTAAAGCTATCTGATCCTCCAGGAAGAAAAGAGAAAAGCAAAAGAGGGATGAAAAAGATATCCAGGATGATAAAGAAAAAAAGCAAAAGAGGGTCAGGGGTGGTGGCAGGGGGCGAGAATGAGGGATAAAACAGACAGAAACTGCTGCTACGGGCTTGAGGCAGTGGGGAGAAGCAAGCTTATGTGAGAATGTATACAACAGCTCTATTTTCAATCAGGAAACTAAAAGTCAACATGACAACATGTGAGGAGAGTGGGTGCACAACGAATATCCCAAAGGAAGGCTTTCCTGTATTCCCAATTGATATTTATATGCCGTTTCTTCCCTCCCTGGCCCCCATGCATTCCAACCCCCTCCCCCAACACTGGAACAGTAGTTTGCCAGCACCTTTACCTCCTCGGTGTCTACGATGAGATAACAAGAACTCACCCTAGCGCTCCAGCTTAGATAAAACCAGACTGAAAATTTTGTTGCAATCAGTTATATTTACTACCCTTCAGTGAATTTTTTCTTCTACAAAGGTCAAGTGCTCAATGTCTCTCCCTTTAGGGGAAAAAAAAAGTATGAAACAATAAGGTGACACATTTGAAATCAGAAGACTCAGTTTTAAATTCAAGCTCTGTTTGCTGTCTCTCTCTGAACTTGGAGAAGTTTCTTTACCTTTGATGAACTCAGTTTCCTTATCTATAAAAAGACATGGTTAGACTAGGTTACCTAAATCCTCTGAAATCACAGAATGGTAACAACTAACATTTATACAAATTTTAAGATGAACAAAGTTAATATTTATACAGATTTTAGGATTAATAAAGTTAACATTTATATAGCACTTAAGGTTTACATGTTATCTTATTTGTTATCTCACCACAATCCCGTCATGTAAGTGTCATTATTATCCACATTTTATAGATGAAGAAGCTGGGGCTGAGTGACTTGCTTAGCATCATACAGCCAGGAAGTTACAGAGACACATTTGAATTCAGGTCTTTCTGATTATAAGTGCATTTTATTCACTATGCCACCTAGCTATATCTCAGACAGACACACAGCCAGAAGAGGCCTAAGGCCATCTAGTCTCACCTGTATCAGGCCAAAAAATATTTTTTTAAATTAAATTTCATTTTTCAAATGAAAACCTGCCTTCTCTCCCTTCTTCCTCACTTCCATTTCTCCTATGAGTAAGCAGGTAAAACAAAATCCCTATTACAGTCAAGCAAAGCAAATTTCTGCACTGCGGGCCAAGAAATCTTCTTTATGATACCCCCCAAAAAGAGCGAAGAGAACCTACTACCTCCCTAAGCAGTTCAATCTAATTGTTTAGTCATTTTTCAGTCATGTTCAACTCTTTGTGGCCCCCTTTGCGGTTTTCTTGGCACAGATACTGGAGTGGTTTGCTATTTCCTTCTCCAGCTCATTTTACAGGTGAGGAAACTGAGGCAAACAAGGTTAAGTGACTTGCCCAGGGTCACACAGCTAGTTAGTCCTTGAGATCATATTTAAAGCCAAAACTCTAGTTGCGAGGAACACCAGAAAGCAATTTATAATATGATCCCTTCATTTTTAGCTTTGACAATGATGCAAAAAATGCTAGATTTGGAGTCAAATGGCCTGGATCCAAATTCTGCCTTGTGTGTAATCTTAAGCAAATCACTCACCCTCTCTGGATCTCCAGGTTTTTTTGTTCACAAATTGAGGGTTGGACTGGATGACCTTCGAGGTCCCTTCAGCTCTAAGGTAACAAAATCAAGGTAAAGTTATCAGGAGGGCCCACTTTCCCTCTAGCAGTCACAGTTTCAACTCCAAGTCTGATAAAATAAAAGAAATGAGGGAGGAAATGTATATGGGTTCTCTTAAATTTTTCTAATGTTGTGTTATATATACATATGTATGACATTTAAGTGTCTACTTTTAAATATATTCTTGTAGATTTCTGTTTTATTTTAGTGAGTGACAAAATGAATCCAAAAGAATCCTAGTTCCCAGCATGGAAAGGACTTAAGTGTTCATTTAGTCCAGCTTTTTATTTTATAGACGAGCAAGAAATACAAAAAAAAAAAAGTTAGCTTACTTGCCTAAGGTGACATAGCCAGTAAGTAGAAAAGGCAGGATTCAAACCCAGACCTTCTGATTCCAAATCCAAGACTCTTCCCACTACATCACATAAATAGCCCTTGGTGGGGGATAAGCTCTATAACTTTTTCTCCCATGTAACATAGATAGTCTTTCTCCAATGATCTAATTATTCCTTATCTATCATCCATCTATCTATCAATCTATCATCTATCTATCCATCCATCCGTCTTGCTTTCTGTATTCATCTATCACCTGTCTGTTCATCCATCTATCTATCCATCTATCACTATCATGATCTAGTTATCTATCTGTATTTTATAGAATATATTAATAATTAATTGTTAATTAAAATATTAATAATAAATACTAATGTATTAATAATTACTATATCCAATCGCTACTGAAATTATAGATCTTTAAGCTACTCTATATTGATTTGTTTCTTGTTTCTGTTTATATAGCTACATATATACAGATGCTTTGTATCTGTGCGCGCACATGAGCGCACGCACACACACACACACAATCTGAAGCTCAATATGAACTCAGGTCTTCCTGATTCCAGGTCATTCTCTCTATCACCGTTATCAACTAGCTGCTTCTAAAATGTCTCTTACACACTTTTTAAATTTTAAAGGGCTCTGTGCTGCTGTAGCTTACTGTATTGTTACTCTACTATATTGTGTGTGGGGTGGGGGGGGGTTTAAAGTCCTGTCTACCTACACTCCCATTCCTCTCCAAGATGGCTTTTTTTAACCAAATTTTATTTGTTCTTGCCAGGCCCCTTGGAATGGTGGTTAGAGGGCTGGCCAAGTTCTAAGTCTGTGACCCTGGGCAGGTCACTTCACTACCGAGTGCCCCAGGCTCCCCAAACCACTGATGGTCAGGGGAGGGAGTCCCCACAACAGGACCTTCCCATGCTGGTGAAATCACAATCCCAGACAAAATGTTTTCTGTTTGTGTACATGAACAGAGCTCCACTCTCCTGAGACCTGTAAGTAAATATGGAATGCCATACTCTATTTTTGTGGTTGTTAGCTTGACCATTCTGTTTATGCATTCTTTTGCTGCAATAAACTCATTTCTATATCGAATGGAAAAGGATTTGTTGACTTTTATGTTCCTAATTTCAATGGTTTAAATAAAATTAGTAGAGTTGGAAGGGACCACAGAGGTCAGGTAGTCCAAACCCCCTCATTTTGTAGAACTGAGATCCAGAGAGACAGTAAATTTCCCAAGGACAAACAGAGAATTAACAAAAAGAATTAGGATCTGAACCCAGGTCCCCCCAATGTGAAAGCCAGCATTCTTTCCAATGCACCACAGCTAGATGATATTTCAGAGGCTACTTCACAAGTGCTGGCATCATATGAACATCACCCGAGCCTGAGCCCCAGCATCCAACTGAGGTTTGACTTGGCTTCTAACATGATGTTCCATTCTTCTCTGGAAGAACACCATTCGAGACCCCAGTGAAGAATTCTTCCTCTGTGTGTGTGTGTGTGTGTGTGTGTGTGTGTGTGTGTGTGGCAGGAGGGGAAGGTTTGCATATCTCCTTCATGCTTTGTCCAGATCATTCATACATATGTTGTTATTTACAACAGTTGGCAAAATGAGTAAGCTTAGTGCAATTTTAACATCTTCTTCCATATGGTTGAGCATTTTTGTTGTTGCCTGGAATAGCTGGCACATTCTGTGGTTCCTGAATGTGTGGTGTTTATGAGAAAGAAAGAGAAGGCAATGTCCAGATTCTAATGTAGCCCCTACCCCCACCCCCTGAAGACTATATCCTTTCTACAGTTTTGTTTCCTTCACTTAAATTCTGAACTAAGATGCTCCAGTGGATTCAGAAACCATGCACTAAGTCCCTACTGTGTAAAAGAGGAATATAGGAATGAGATGAGACAAAACCTATAATTAAAGTATGTATAGTCTAATAGGGAGGGGAGACAAAACCATATAACATGTATGTGAGCAATTATAATCGCTGTTGTTGTTCAGTCATTTCAGTCATGTCCAACTCTTTGTGACCCCATTTGGAATTTTCTTGGCAATGATAATGGAGTAATTTACCATTTCCTTCTCCAGCTTATTTTACAGAGGAGGAAACTGAGGCAAATGGGGTTAAATGACTTGCCCAGGGTCACACAGCTAGTAAGTGTTTGAGGGTACATTTGAACTCAGGTCTTCCTGACTCCAGGCCTGGTGCTCTATCTACTGTGTCACATAGTTGCCCCCGTAAGTGATTATAATACCAGGTAGAATATGATTAAATGCAAAGGAGAAATCAAAAAAAGTGGACAAAAATGTGAAGAGTGAATGATCACTTTCATTTGGGAAGACTTCCTGGAGAAGGTAGCCTCTGATATAGATATGTATTTTGTTTACATATGTATATGTACATGTATAATGCATATACATTATCTCATTCAATGCCTATAACTGCAAGATATATCACCATTTTACAAGATAAAATGAGATGATGTTTTAATTACTTATTGTCATTCACTAGGCATTAAGTTCTGTTGGTATCGTTGAAACCTGGTACCCTCTAAATTCAGTACCATGGAGAAAAGTCAATCTCCCTCCCATAGTTATAGCTGTCCACATGTCCTCTGACACTTCCCTGGGGATTTGAAAGAGTGGAATATGTGAGGGTTTGATCCCAAACAACCATGGATTTCAGTCCTAGCAACCACCTTGTTGTAATTAAAGGTTTCAGTGTTTTTAGCTCATCTAGAATCTAGGTCAGTTCTTTCTTTCTCTTGTAAACAACATGTGGCACCAGAATTGGAAGATTAATTTTGGACTGTCTTGAACTATGGCTTTAAACAACATGGGAGGAAAAAAAAGAGAAAGGGAAAATTTCTTTCTTAAATCTACCTAGAGTGAACAGACAATGAGGCATCATGGCGAAGTATGAAAGAACAGTGGTTCTGTGATTCTATTTGAATAGTGGGTTCAAATCTTCTCCCTGATGCTTACTGCTTGCGTGCCCTTAGGCAAATCACTTAATCTCCTTGTGCCTTAATTTCCTCACCGGTAAAGTGATGCAGTTGGACTAGATTACCTCCAAGATCCCTTCCAGTAACAATCTATTATTTACTAGCCCTGCAGAAGGAGATGTTCCTCAGATTGTAACTAATTGAAAATGCTTTAATGATGAACTGGTCTCAGGAATTTGATGAACATGGCAATCTATTTTAAAAAATCCAAGGATTTGGAAAGACATGTATGTCTTTAACCCCAGAGTTTTTAAAAAAATGAAGGAAACTAATAGAGGATTTTCCCAGTGGTTGAAAGGCATTTGGGAAAACTGATTGACTCAGATTAGAGATCAAATTGTGGTAGGAACAAAAGCAGAAAATTAAAAAAAAACATGAAACACAAGAAACCACATATTTAATACTGTTGAAGATGATTAGAATTTTCAGAACCGTGAAGGCTTCTACCAAAGCTCCATTCCTACTGTTACAATTCTCTGCTGGATCTCTCCACCTGGCATCCAACTAATTCCTTCAATTCAACACACCCCAAAATGAACTCATCAACTTACCCCACAAAATCCTTACCTCCCCACATCTACCTTTCTAATGATGACACTGCCATCTTCTTGGGTCTGGGGTTTAATCTCATCAATCTTTGACTCTTCCCTTACCTTTTCCCTCACTTCCTTTTGCTAATCAATTTCCAAGAGCTATGAATTCTACTTTTCAGTATCTCTCCTATCTGTCTATTCAACAACAATACAATAAAATTTACTAAGGATTACTATGTGCATGACGGTGTGCTAATGGGGATACAAAGGCAAAAAATTACATAGTTCTTAACCTCAAAGAGCTTATGATCTTTAAAAATATATTTTATTCATATTTTTGTTTTTACATTATCTGCATTTCTCTCAGTATCCCTTCCCCTTTCTAGAGGGCTATCTTATATAACAAAAGATATTTTAAAGAAAAAAAAAGAAATAAAAGAGAAAAATCAGTAAAAAAATGACTCAATACATTTAAAAAACTGAAAACATATACAGTCAGCCATATGTGTAGACCCTAACACCTTTGCAAAAGATTGGGGCATGTCTTCATCTATCTTTTCTTTGGGCCTATGCATGTTCTTTGTAATTCTGCAACATGCACTTTCTTTTTTTTAAAATAAGTTTTTATTGATCTATTTTGTTTTTTATATTACCAAAATTTCCCCCAGTTTTCCTCTTACTCCTCCTTCCAAAGTGACATCCCATAGACTAAATAATATTTTTAAAGACAAAAAGAAAAAGAGGAAAAATTCAGCATAACTGATCAATATACAAGCCTGAAATTTTGTGCAATGTGGAACACTTGTGGATTTCTTACTTCTGCAAAGGGGTGGAGATGTCTTCTTATATCTAGTCTGCTGATTCTTGCTTGTTCTTGGTAATTTTGCAGCATTCACTTTTGATTTGATTCTGCACATGGATTTGGTTGTTTTCTATATGCATCATTGTAGTCATTTTGTATACTGTTTTCTTGACTGCTTACTTTTCTCTGAATTAATTCATGTAAGTCTTCCTGTGCTTCTCTATAGTCTTCCTTTTTTTTTATAGCAGAGTAATATTCCATTACAAACTTTTTACCACAATGTGTTTAGCCATTTCCCAGTCTATGGTCATTTACTTTGTTTCCAATTCTTTGCTACCACAAAAAGTACTGTTATAAATGTTCTGATGCGGTGACTTTCTTCTTATCAATGAATTCTGTAGGGTATTTTCCTAAAAGTAGAATACTTTGATTGGCATAGCATTAATGCTATAAATTAACTTTGGTAGTATTGTCATTTTTGTAATATTGACATGGCTCAACCATGGCCACTGAATATTCCTCCAGCTACTGAATACTTGCATCAATTCAACTACAAAGTGCTCCTTAAAGAGAATGATTTCAGTAAGAATAGATAAGGAAGGAGTTCCTTTCTGGTCTTCATCTGAAAAGTGGAGTAGGGATGCTCTTATTGCTATCACCATAATTATCAACACCCACCTAGCCTATTGTGTAAAGTTTTTAACAAATCTAGCCTCCAGTCTCCCCCTTTTGATTTTACTTTTCATTATTTCCTAGGTCTTCTTCCTGATCCAGTGTTTTGATTATGTTTTAGCTCTACTCAGAAACCTTCAGTGTCTATCTGTTGACTGTCAGACATTTGTTCAGTTCCTGCTAAGTACTATATGTGTCTCAAAGTCTTAGTACTACAGTTTTCACACTTTGTATTTGAAATGTTTCTTTGACTTGCTCTTAGATAAGACTCGCACAGATGTTTATACAGAGATTTCCTGTACATAAAAATATGAAAGTTTTTTTTCCTCTTGTGGTTCAAAATTTTTAAATGTTTGGAAATTTTACAGAAGGCTCTAATAAGAATGTGCACTTATCAGGGTTGAGCTCCTTCCAACTGAGTCAGATTTTGACATCAACTATGGGAGATCTGAAAGGGTAAATTCATTTTACATGTTTCTGTTATCACAATCTTTCTTTTAAACATAGAAATTTTAATAAAAACAATAATGAATATTAATATGACCACTTAAACCTATTTAATAACATTTACACTTAAATTCATTTCGATGGATAAAAGATCCTAACTAACTAAATTCTCTTTACGTATTATGAAGTTGCTAGTGGATACAATGCTGTACTCGGAATCAGAAAGATTTCTCGCCTGAGTTCAAAACTGGCCTCAGACACTTATCAGTTATGTGACCCTGAGCAGGGCACTCTGTTTGCCTCAGTTTCCCCATCTGTTAAATGATCTGGAGAAGGAAGTGGCAAACTACTCCAGTATCTCTGCCAAAAAAATCCCAAATTGGATCACGAAGAGTCAGATACAACTGAAAATGACTGAATAACAACAATCTTACCCAACAACCCACCTGCTCTCTCCCACTCTCCGCAGTGGAAGCATTCCCTTAAAATAACAAACATGTATAGTCAGGCAGAACAAATCAATGCACTAGTCATGTCTGAGAATGCACATTTGATCCCGTACCTCTAGTCTCTCACTTCTCTGCCAAGGAGGGGAGGATTTGTTTCATCATACGTATTTTTAATTCATGATTGGCTATGGCTCTGAGCAGAGTACATAGTTCTTTCAGAATTGTATCCCCTCACATTTCTGTTGCGGTCATCCCCAATGATCTGCTAACCTCTCTGTACATCAGTTCATACAAGTATCTCCATGTTTCTCTGAATCTGTCATATTCTTCATTGCTTATGAAGTAACAAAATTCCATTACCCTAACATACCACAGTTTGTTCTATCATTCTCCAACTGCTGGAGACCTATTTTGTTTCCACTTCTTTGCTACAACAAAAAGTGTTGCTATAAATATTCTTCCACATATGGGTCCTTTCCCTCTGACCTACTATTAGGTATATGCCTTGTAGTAGTCTTACTGGGTTAAAGGGTATCTACAATTTAGTGACTTTTTAGATATAATTACAAATTACTTGTCAGAATAGTTCAATTCATCACTACCTCTCAACCACTTTAGTTTAATAATAATGAAAAGAATAATAACTAGCATTTACAGACTGTCAGCTAAGTGCCAGTCACTGTGTGTTAAGTGCTTTATAAATTATTATAAATATTATAATTTTATTTGTATATAAATATACAGTAATATTACAATTATATTATTATAAAATTATATTTATATATAAAAACATGTGATGTTAAAATTACATTTTATAAATATAAAAATTGATATTAATGTTTAATTTATCCTCTCAACAACCCTGGGTACTATTATTATTATCCCCATTTAAGAAATGGGCAAGTTAAGTAAGTGACTTGACCAAAGTCATATAGTTATAAGTCTGAGACCATATGTAGACTTCAGTCTTCCTGACCTTAGGACTAGAACTCTACTGTGCTACCGAGATGCCTAAAGAATACTATAGCATTGCTTCATTACATTTTCTAATTAGAAGTTTCTATTTCACCATGGAATGAAGAGAGGGGTATTCAGCCACCATGGAACAGAAATGGAGATTCCTGTCCAGCTGCTGAATGGAGAATGCTTTCCTCCCATAAGACTGATCTAGACTAAGTAGCTTGGGAAGGTCCCTGAAGCAACGGAATATTGCTTCCATCACTGTAGGGAAGAGACTGAATCCTTTCAAGGGCAAAGACTATTCAGTTCTGTCTTTCTATCCCCAGTAGCTCACACAGTGCCAGGCACATAATAGGAATTTCACAGATTTTTGTTGATTGATTGACCTAAAATAGGCCTTGCACTGGCCTGCCCTTGTGGATAATTTCAGTTTTTAAAACATGGACGGCTGCTGGGGTAAACTTAGGATAACTGGAGGAATTGCCCATTTTGTTTATACTGTTCAACAGTGTCTGATCAGATTCTGGACTGTATCATGTGGAAGTAGTGCCATACTAAGGTCCCTTAACTGCTCAGATTCTAAATGCCGACCATTTAAATAGTTGAAGACAGCTATCATGGTGTTCCTAAGGCTTCCCTTTTATAAGTAAACATTCAAATTTCCTTAAATCAATTTTCAAATGGCATGTTTTTCAAACTCTTTCACCTTTTTAGTTATCTTCTAGGCCAGGATTTTTTTTTTAAGGTCAGGAATTCTTAACCTAGAATCCATGAATTTTTTTTAAATATCATAATAGCTGTTGTTGTTCAGCTATTTCAGTTGTATCTGGCCTTTTGGGTCCCCATTTGGGGTTTTCATGGCAAAGATACTGAAGTGTTGGCCATTTCTTTCTCTACCTCATTTTACAGATGAGGAATCTGAGGCAAATAGGTTTAAGTGACTTGACCAAGGTCACCTCACTTGTAAGTGTCTGAGGCCAGATTTGAACCCAGGAAGAAGAGTCTTCCTAACTTTAGGCCCCCACACTCTATCCACTGAAATCACCTCGCTGCCCCACTTGATAGCTGTATTTCAGTATAATTGGTTTTCTTTGTAATTCTATATGTTTCTCTGAGAAGAGAAAGTTTCACTAGAACCAAAGGGGTCTATGACACAAATAAGATTAAAGGATCCTTGTTCTATACTGCACAAGGCTGTCCATATCGCCTCTTGACACCCAAGACTATGTGAGTGACGCCTATGATACTCAAACTGCACACTATGTTCCAAACAGAGCCTGACCAAGGTCAAGCCAAGTAGGACCCTCACCTCTCTTATTCTGGATACCATGGCTCTAGTCACATACCCTAAAGCGGCATTTTGAGTTCTATTATTATTGTTTCCATTACATACAATCATGCTGTATTCTCCAGAGCAATTCCGCATCACTGACAGATGGTTTGGGGCCACTAAAAGCACTGCACAATTTCACAGGCTCAGTCTAGCCAAATACCCTTCTTCCTCTCCCTTAACCTAGGCTCGGCTCATTGTTTCTTCAAAATGGCTACAATTTGGCATGTTACTTATCCGGTTACATGTCATAATCTGGACAATATCTGTTTTACAGCTACCTTACCTTTACTGTATAGAGGGTTTGGTCAATCATGACATTATGTGTGTGGAATTTGCTTAAGAAAACTTAATTCTGTGACACATTCCAACTAGGAACCTAGAATAGGCAGTGAGATGGCACTGCCAGGTCCAGAGCACTGGACCTAGAATCTGAATAAACCTGAGTTCAAATCCAACGTCAGACACCAACCTCAGTTGTGAATCCCTGGTCAAGTCACTTAACTTCTGTCTGCCTCAGTTTCCTCCTCTGTAAAATGGGAATAATAATAGAACCTACCTCCTAGGATGATTGTGAGGATAAAAAGTAAGAATATATTTGTGAAATACTATATAAATGCTAGCTAGCAGCAGTGGTAGCAGCAGTAGCAATAGTAGTATTTTATCTGTACAAATGAGTGTTTGGAGAATTTCATTTTAAAAAAGCCCTTTTTTTGTTTCGACTTCATGTACTACACAATTCTATACTATTAAATTCTCAACTCATTTCAATAAACTTTTTTTTTTAATTTAGTTTTAGTTTCAAATTCTCTCCCTCCCTTTAACCCCTCTCCCACCCATTAGGAAAGTAAACATTTATTGAACTTCTATTACATGCAAGACACTATGTTAGGTGCTTGGGATACACAAATAAAGAAAAACAAAAACAAAAACAAACAAACAGTCCCTGACCTCAAGAGTCTTTCAGAGAAGATGTGATATGTCCACAAGTAAATAAATCAAAATTAGATTCAACGTAATTGAGGAGGGAAAGAACACTAGTAACCAAAAAACTAATAAAAAACCTTCTGGAGGATGTGGTTCCTGAACTGTGCCTTGAAGGAGGCTACCAATATATCTCCTTGCTTAAGGCCTCCCTTTATGTCAATCAATATTCAGTAACTTACTGAACAAAGTAATCTCCATACTCTTGTCTACTGTAGGTGTATAATTTTGATACATACATGAGAGATACCTTATATATGGAAAATCCCAGAGACTTCATTTTTGCCTACCAAGCTAGATACTTTTTAAAGGTCAATAAATAGTAAACACAGAGGATCTTCTACCCTTTGTAATTTTCTGTCAATCATGTGGCCCTAAAGATGTGCCTAACTCTTTGCACAGTATCCCCTGCAAAGCCTGCCTGATCCTTATTCATTTTTTCATCAAGAATACTCTGGATCACTAACACAAAGACTTTAGAGAAACAAGAAAGTATGCATATGGATCTAACCAAATGTTCTGAGATTAAATTGGGTTTTTTGGCTGACATGTTATACTTTTGGTTTTGATGTCCACTAAAATCTTTGGTTCTTCAATTAAAAATAAAATCTTTATTGAGTACCTACCATGTAAAAGGCACACTGATAGACAGAAAGGGGACAAAATTATTGATGGATTTTCCACACATGTCCAGTTTATGGACAATTTATGAGAATTGTTGTCTACAGTACCTTCACAGGCTCCACAGTTTAAAAAAATTGTTTTCCAAGAAAACAACCCAGAATTTCAGTGAAATAGAAAGTTCCTGATAATATTAATCATGACTCTGAAGTCATTGCTGGGCATCATTCCACTAAGTCAGTTAAAGATTAGGGTGGGTGTAAGTGCCTGTTGGCTGACGAGAATGCTTTCCTTGTTGACCACGCACAGGAAAACCATCAGCAATTGCAATTTCCACCCTAGAATGACAAACTCTAAGTGTATGGGAAGATCTAGAATCTTGATAATTCTGACACTGGACTTTCTGTTCAAGCCTTTTTCCAGTGACACACTTGAAAGGCTAAGTGCCATGGGAGGGATTTGGGAGCCGAATGCCACTATCATTAGAGATGATGAAAGCAAAATTTCCCTGACCCTTTGGCTAAGAATAGTCCTATAGTCAGAGAGATGTAACTTCAACAGTGGTCATTCTCTTTAATGATAGACAAGATGCATGAATGCTATAATTCATGTTATTGCACTGAATCCTAATAGGTTCAATCTTTCATGAGGAAATCTATTGAAGCTTGAAAACAAAAGTGGCTACCACATTGAGCTTCAGAATCAAGACCTCCTCCTTTAAGGTATTCCTCTACCTTTTTTTTTAAAAACTCTACCCTACTCTATATCTCTGCCTCTTTCCTCTCCCCAGGAAACCATTTTTTTTTTTGGCCTTATAACCCCTTCCCTCAGGAGTTAGTTGTTCTTTCTCAGTCATTTCAGTCATGTCTGACTCTTTGTGACCCCATTTGGGGATTTCTTTGCAGACACTGAAGCAGTTTGCCATTTCCTTCTCTGGCTCATTTTACAGATGAGGAAACAGAGGCAAACAGGGTCAACTGATTTGACCAAGATCACCCAGCTAGTAAGTGTCTGAGGTCACATTTGAACTCAGGAAGTTGAGTCTTCCTGAATCCCAAGAGGCACTCTATCCATTGTGCCACATAGCTGCCCTGAACTGCACATAAGGTTGAATAATTCTGATATTTGAGGCAATGAGAACATTGGCTTTACTGTATTGTAGTTTTCTTTCCCTTGGTTGGGGGAAAAGGAAAATTATTTTAGGATAATAGATTTAGAATCAGAAGGGACCACAGAGATCATCAAGTCCAACCTCCTCATTTTACAGATGAGGAAACTGAGGCCCATAAAGGTCAAGTGATTTGCCCAGGTTCACACATGTAGTAAGAAACAAAGTTGAGATTCAAATGCCAAGGTCCTCTAACTCAAAAAATCCAGCACTCATTCCACTGCACTATAGATGACCCATTTAAAAAATAAAGAAAAGCAATCAACCCTAATTCTGGCCATGTTGTGCAAAAAACAGATAGAGTCATTCATTGCTAGTTCTAAAAGTGTGCAGCAAATCTTACATGCTTCATCATACAGAACAGTGATGAACTAACAAGCAGAATGAGACCAACATTTTGGACATGGCCAATATAGGAAATGGTTTTGTTTCCCTATACTTGTTAGAGGGTTTCTCTACCCTATCACTCCCTATCACCTTCCACCTGTTCCCATGCCCGAGGAGGTAAAAGAGACAAAATAAATAAATGCTTGATATTTGAAAAAAAAATGCCTAATAATTGAAAAAAATTTTAAAATAAATAAAAACCAAAAATTATCAGACTTTGACACAATTATTCCATTGTTAGAAATAAACCCTGAAGGTATTATCAAAAACAATCAAAAAGAGCCTGCTGTTCAGAGTTGTTCACAGCAGTCTTTTAAATGCTGGAAGCAATCTATTGTCCAACAATGAAGGAATAGCTCATTGAATTGCCGTGCATTAATGTACTGGAATACTATAATATGATTAAAATTAATGAGTGTTAAGGAATAAAAAAAATCCACAAAGGCCTTTATGAAATAATGTGAAGAAAAAGTAGAACTAGAAATAACTATGACCATAGAAGAGGAAATTTGAATGACAATAAATAAACCAAAGAATCAGAAGGGAAGAGAAATGAGGAAATGGCTGAAAAATTGTTTATACCCTACGAATTAAAATCAACTAATTTAGATTTCTATTTCTAAGCAAAGTAAAACATTCCATTAAAAAAGACAGCCCACAGGAATATCGTGGAATAGACCCCAAATCCCCTATGAAACTGGAATTCTTCTAGGTTGCCTCAAGTAAGCCGGAGATTAGAGAAGCTATGAATGAACTTGATCCAGAATGTCCATTGGGTGAATCCTCAATTGGCCTGAGGGTACGCTGAGGCAGTAGCCACCAATGTCCAGGAGATCAGGAACTGGATGGAACAATCTGGTGTGTGCTGGCTCTTAGTCTAAAAAGAATCATGAAAGCTGAGTTGCCCTTGGGGAAATTAAGTTCAATAGGGTTAAAAAGTTTAGCTACCACTCAGTTTGGGACTGAGAGATCTTCTCCTTTATACTTTTCCAATTACTTACACTTTTTTTTTTCTAGATTGGTACATTCTCTTGCCATCTGGAGTGTGCAGCAAATAAGGACAAAAAGGAAAGAAAAAGCAGATGCTTAGACTCAGACATGTAACCACTATGGAAGCAGCTGAAAGAGGAAAAGGTGATTAAGATGCCAGTGCCACATACCTCTGAAGTCAGGCAGTCAAGTAGACTCAAGGACTAAAAGAATCAGGGAGTGCAGTGCCTCAAATTGGAGTTTAGAAATGAGAAAAGTTTAGTATAATTAGTAAAGAGAAAGCCCAGGGAGTTAACCACCTCCACCCCTTCACACACACATACACACCCCAGGTCATTTTCAAAGAGGAGCTTGAATTGCCAATAAATAAATAAATAAAATAACCAAGGTCAAAAACAAAAACAAAAACATTAAGCTTGGCTCAATGTTTCTTCACACACAGAAGAATTTTAACCACCAATCAATAATAGGCAGTTATTAGGTATTTACAATGTTCATTAATTACTCTGTGTTAGAGGTACTAAGAAGAATAAAACCAGTCCCTGCCTTCAAGAAACTTCTATTCTAATGAAAAGACTTCCTGTGAATATGTACCTACAAGACATAGAGAGAGTAAATGGAAAGCAAGCTTACTGAAATTCAGTAAGTCAGTCAGTCAACAGGCATTTAAAAACTGCTTGCTATGTCCCAGGCCTACACTAAGCTAGAGATATAAAGGATAACAACAGTCGCCAAACATAAGAATCTCACATTCTAATAGAATGATTCATGTAGGAATTTCTAGAAAGATCAGTGAAAAAGAGACTGGGGAAATGGGGGGGGGAGGACAGAAGGGTTCCTGAAATCCCATCACCCAATGGCTGCCTAATCTTTTAATCACAGAATTCAAGATGGAAAAGACCACAGAGGTCACCCTGTCCTACCCTACCCAAAGAATAAATCTTCAATAATTTCTACAACAAAAGACCTATTTGAAGCTCTCCAGTGACCAAGAACTCATTCGCTCTCCTACCTGGTTCCAGGCCATTGTTCTATTAGACAAGAATTAGCAAGGAATTTAGCATATCCTAAACTGAGCCACAGTTTGGTATAGTGGACAAAAAAATCAGCCTCAGAGTCAAGAAGACTTGGGTCCAGTTTACACATACTTACTCTAGCCATTTAACTTCTCCATGGTCCAGACAATTCCCTAGGGCCACAAGTTGTAGAGTAGGTTTGTTCTGCATGGAAAAGAGAATGTCTTCAAAGGGAGTTCCCTAGAGCAATATAACTACAAGTCTGCTCCCCTCCCACCATCTTTGCAAATTGTAGAGCTAGCAGAGGTCAGGATATGTTTGCATCAAACAGCTCATGTAAAAGGCGTCTCTAAATATACAGGTAGAATATAAGCTATGCCAGTCAGCAGAGGGAGTTTGCATCTGTTTCTAAGGCAAATTCAAAAGTAAGGATGATTGATAGGTCCAGACAAGAGTATATTTCAGAACCACCGAATTTTAGAGTTGAAAAGGACCTTAAAGAACATCTTGTCCAAGTTCCTCATTTGACAGATGAAACCAAAGCCCAGAATGAAGTGACTTGCCCAAGGCCATGCGGTCACAAGGGGGAGACTAGAATCTATGTCCGGCATAAATGCAATGCACTATACATCACTCTGGGCATATGTTGAGCTTCCAGGTTTTCCTAATCCATACCTGTTCTAATTTCAGAGCAGTCCTGGGGATGCTGATTTGGACTAAGAAAGCAAGATCTGCCAAAGAACCTGGCTCAGTCTCCTCTTATCCCCTGGGGTCCATATTCCCAAGGTAGTTCTCAGCATCAGTGTTCAGAGACTTTGATCATCTCAGAACTGGAACGGAACTTCCCATAATGACTGCAGACCAGAATGAGACCTGACACTTTACCTCCTGGGAGAAATAAAACTGCACCAACCTCTAGAATCCTGACAAGGAATCCAAAACAATCCTGTGTTAGCAGAGTATGGACAAGTGGACATGCCTTGAGGAGTCCACCTTAATCCTCCAGACTTTGCTACATGCTGTGGCTGCCTGCTCCCACTGTTCTCTCTGCCTCCCACCAGTGAGTTTCTCCTGGAACCTCTACTTAAAGGAAGGCCCCAGAACAGCTAACCATTTTCCAGATTTAACCCCCATGTGCCAATGGGTAAATCCCCATCCCTCCCTTTCCAGCCCCCACTAGAATGTACACTCCCAGAGGACAGGAACTGCTCTTCTTTTTACTTGTATTTGTATCTCCAGAGCTTAGCACAATGCACGGCACACAGTAAATGCTCAATAAATGCTTGTTGACTTGTCTATCAAAGTTAAAAACCGACAGATTATAACAGTTTACATTTATAAAGACCTTTAAGGTTCGCAACTTACTTTATGTTCATTATATCACTTCAGTCTCACAAAGATCTTACGAATTAGATGCTATTATCCCTATTTTACAGATAAGGAAACTGAGGCTCAGAAAAGGATGTGGCATAGCCAGCGTTTAACATACAACAGATCTTCATTACCCCAAGTCCTGCCCTACTTTCATTAGTCCAGGCCACCACCTTAATGCCACCTTGTCAAACTACAGCATTTTAAATTCTAAACAAGAGCTCTGAGGACGACTGTTGAACAAAATTAAATATTGAAAAACAGACCAGGTAGTAAAGTGAGTGCTACTGAATATCATTCCTGGCTAAAATGTAAATAGTCAGCCTAAGGTTGTGACTTTGTCACTGTGAAAGCCTGAATATTATTAGTGTCTTCTGCAGGAGACACATTTAGCATATTCATGAAACGTGGCCCGGTTGCACTTACCTTGTCAAGGCAAAAAGATTATTTGTTCTAGTTATTAGTTTTCTCCAGTAAATGAAGATGTTTTTGAACTCATACATGTAGATGTTTCCATTTTCCATTTCAAAGATCAACTGACCCTGTAATCAGTCAACTAAATTTTCTTAATCCTTATCCTTAACAGAAATGTAAACAGAGCCCTGATTCATGAATAGTAAGGCTGGGTAGATTGGGTGTCTGTCCCTGGGTGTGTTTTCCTTTGTGTCTATGATTGTCTTTCTGTTTGTGACCATGGGTGGGTTTGTGTCTTAATGTGGGTGTTGTTCCCTTGGAGGATCTTGTGCACCCTACTGAGCTGCCAACCCAGCTGAGGCACAGAGAACAGTAAAGAAATTTTGTTGGGATGAATCGTTGGCACAAAGTCAGTGAAGTTTCGCCTGGGTTCTCTGGCAAAACTTTCTGAGGTATATGTTCTCCTGGGGCACATTGGGTTATGGTCTATAGACTCCTTCAAAAATCCCAGGATTGTGACTGTATTGCAGACAACTCTTGTTCGTTGGTTTCAATCATCCAATCAACACGAATTCATTAAGCACCAATGATGTTCCTGGCACTGTGGTAGATACTGAGGTGGGAGGAAAGTGATGGAGGGAGGAAGAAAGACAAAAATAAAACTTAAGAAGTTTACATTTTATTTAATATTCATAGTATATCAAGACAGCTGATTGATTCAATCAATTTAATCTAACAGCTAGCTGGTTCAGAGTAGAATAAATTAACATTCAAGTAAGTTTGGGTTTTTTTGTCTGAATTGACAAGTCAATTTAATAAAAATGATCTATCTGGTAGCCTCATAGTATAGGGTAAAAGCAAGCAGTTATCCCAAGTAACCCTCAGTTTAGCCAACAAATTACAATTTGCACTATGATGATCCTCAGAAAGTCATAGATTGAACACTAAAGTCATACTTTAACTAAGATAGTTTAGTATGTTAGAAACAGCATATGTGTAGAAGAGTAATATGTCCAAATAAAAGGATCGCTCAGTGCAGAAGTTTAAACCTCAGCTCTCCCATTTACTTGTGTGACTTTAGGCAAATTATTTGTTTCTTCTGGGCCTCAGTTCTCTCCTCTGTGAAATTAGGGTGTTGGACTGGATCACTTTCAATTAATTAGCAAGCATTTATGAAGTGCCTGCTACTTACCAGGCACATAGCTAGGGTGCTAGGGACTCAAATACAGCAAATGAAACAGTCTCTACTTAAAAGGAGTTTACATTCTCATGGGAGAGACAATTGTGACATATACAATAAGCACATACAAAATACACATAAAGAAAATAAATACTTTGATCCTATGTCCATTTGTAGGTAGATGAAATTCTCTGAGTATAATATTATAAGCCCTGTGCAGCTGTGCAGAATCAATTACAGTCAGTCAGAACCAAGTATTACAAATTTTGAGTTAGACTAGTGATAAAATAAATAAAAGAGTGACCCCATGGCAGATGGGGGGGGTGGAATCCTTATGAAATATTCAAACTTTCACAGGAGGAATAATTTAGAGCTGGGAGGAACCTCTAGCCCCCTCATTTTACAAATGAGTACACTGAGATCCAGAGAAGGTAACTGGCTTGCCTAGGGTCACAACTTGTGAAAGGGTTAGGATTCAAATTCAGGTTCTCAGACTTCAAGTCCAGCACAAAGATTAGTTTGCTTTCACAGACCTGAAAGGATGAAAAAGGTAGAACCAATGCCAGTGCATTCATCCACCCACAACATCTTGCCACCTGCCCCACATGCAAGCCTGGGAGGGGAGTTCTGCCTCCAGCTCTGGGAACAGTTAACAAAGCAACAGGACCAATGATTCTGAAGGGGGTACTACATTTGACTGTCTCATTGCTCAGTCCATTCCTTGGACTTCTGAAACCAAAAATCCCTTCCCTCATCACCATCTACCTCACTTTTAGAATGCAAACTTCTCAAAGGCAGGGGATTGTCTCATTTTTGTATTTCTATCTCCAGATTATAAAATGATGCCTGACACATAATGGGTGCTTAATATTTTTTTTTTCATTCATTTCTTTATGCATTCCCACTTAGGCAGGGCTTTACTCTTTTCAGCTTAAATCAGAGCTAATGGTCCTAATAGTTCAAGTGTACTTAACTGGCTCAGTAAATTTGGGCAGATCTACTCTGGCCATTTGCCGACTGCTTGTCGGCCAATCTGCAGGCTTCTGAATAGACAATGTAATACTAATGTACTCTGGAATTCAGTAATAAAATCATTAGGCAATGACTGGCTGGTCCATGGGGTCATGAAGAGTGGGACACAACTGAATAACAATAATAACACTGAATATCTCAATTCAGACATTCTAGAACTTGTACAAACCTTCAAAGGGTCCTTGTTTTCTGCCCGCCTGCTAGGGACACCTAACAGAGCCCTAGCTTGCTCCAATAAACAATATATAACAGTTCCAACATATACCCACATCAATAAGGGGTTCCAGAACCAGGGAAAAATTAGGGTCACCTCTGTCCAGGAACACTGTGATGTGGACTCATTCAACCCACTCAGAGTCTGAGACACTTAGAGATCACATTGGTCAGATCCTATTCCTTACCTGATTTAAGCTGCCCAGATGTTTTGCCTATCTGTATATATATTTTTTCTGTCTATGCTTTCCCTTCTGGTCTGGTTTTTTGAACACCGACCTAAGTTTACCCACTTAGACTCCCAAACCTTACTTGTTCCCTTCAGTTTGGTCTAATATGATGGCCCGAACTGTTCAGATGTCTGAAATTCACAATGCTCTCACATCCAGGGATGTGCTGGGGCCAACAAGAGTCATCATTTATTTTACTGTGGTCATTTACATTTCAGAAATCCCTAAGATAATGTTAATAATGAAGATTAGACTTACAAATTCTCTTTCTGTTTTTTCTTTTCCAGAGAGCCAGTTGTTAAACATCATCAGCACAACCTAGCTCACATTCCATTTTTCTCTGCTCACTAACTGACCCTGTGGGTTATGACCTGCTTCTTGCCAGTATGCCGTGCTGTTCACCACATTCTAATGCTCTGACCGTATTTTTACTGCGGGGCCTTCTAGTCAAACTCTGCCCAACTGGAGCATAGTGATTCAGTCTCCTTTTACATGTGAGGAAAATAAAGGATAAAGAGGAGAAGCACTATTTAGTCAGTCTGCCCACCAATCAGTGCCTCCTATATCCTGGGGCAGCTAGGTGGCAAACTGAACAGAGCACTGGGCTTGAAATCAGGAAGACTCCTCTTCCTGAGTTCAAATCTGGCCTCAGACACTTACTAGCTGTGCGACCCTGGGCCAGTCACTTAGCCCTGTTTGCCTCAGTTTAACTCCCCATCTACAAAATGATCCGTAGAATGACAAACCATTCCAATATCTTTGCCAAGAAAACCCCAGATGGGATCACGAAGAGTCAGACATGACTGAAAAATGACTGAATGCTATATGCCAGGCACTGTGCAAAGTGCTAGGGATTAAAAAAAAAAAAGGCAAAACCACAATCCATGCCTTCAAGGAGCTCACAGTCTAATGAAGGAGACAAGTAAACAAGTAAGTACAAACAAGCAACATACAGGATAAGTAGAAAATAAGAGAGGGAAGGTGCTAGAATTAACGGATTGGGATAGCCTTCTTGTAGAATATGGGATTTTAGCTGAGACTTCAAGGAAGCCAGAAGAAAGAAATGAGGAGGGAGGGATTTTCAGGCATGGGAGACAGTCTGAGAAAATGCCTGGAGCCTAGAGATGGAGTGTCTTGTTCATGGAACTGCTAGGAGGCCACTATCACTGCAATCAAGAATAGATGATGGGAAGTAAGGTATAAGAAGACTGGAAAGGTTGAGGGGAGTAGGAGGTAGCTAGGTTAGGAAAGTCTTTTTTTTTTTTTAGGCAATTGGGGTTAAGTGACTTGCCCAGGGTCACACAGCTAGTTAAGTGTCAAGTGTTTGGTCTGAGGCCGCATTTGAACTCCGGTCCTCCTGACTTCAGGGCCGGTGCTCTATCCACTGCATCATTTAGCTGCCCCAGGAAAGTCTTTAAACACCAAACAGAAGGTGTTGTATTTGACTCTGGAGGTGAGAGGGAGCCAATGGAATTTATTGAGTAGTGAGGGTGAGAAAGGTACAGTGAAAAAAAAAAGTGATTGATCTTGAGTCAGCAGGGACATGAGTTCCAATACTGATTCTAACAACAACCAGTTTAATAATTTTGTAATGGATCTGGAATCAAAGAACATGTGTTCAAATCCCAGATCCTACCTATGTGATCTTGGGCAGATTACTTCACCTTGATCTATAAAATGAGAGGGTTAGACCAAGGTCTTTTCAGGCTCTAAAAGATCTGTGATCTCTGACTCACACATGTTATTTAACTTCTCTGAAACTCAGTTTCCTCATCTGTACATTGAGGGGTAAGACCACCTATGGTACTTACCTCACAGGGTTATTGTGTTACCGAACCGATAATATATAGAATGTCCCAAAAGTCTTTGTGAACTAAGACTTTGGGAACAACTTGTACATAAAATGGCTTATGAACTTTAAAGAGTTCTAGCAATGTTAGCTATTAATAGTTTAGTACTATCTCACAGGGTTGTTAGGAAAAAAGGTACCTTGTAAATGTATAAATGCTATAGAAGTACGAATTACTGTCATGAAGTGTATGATAAATGAACGCTCTGTGGCATCATTCCTTTTTCTGATGGGTAGAGAGAGATTTTCTGTGGACATTTTGAAGCTTGGGAAGTTGAGCTTAGGCTATTTTGGGAAATGTCCTCTCCCCCCCAACTTTTTTAACCTCCAGAGAGCGCCCTTCACAGTCACTCACTTTAGTTATTTTTTAAGACATTGAAAAATAGCTTCTGTTCAGCTTCGAGCCACTTCCATGTGTAAAAACAAAAACGACCGTCTTAGGTCATTCAGATCATGCCAGGGGGCACCTGATGGGCCAGCAAAATAAGTTGATAGGGTAAAAAATAGTTAAAATTTGACATGCATGACAAAGACTGTTCATAAAGATATAAAATGTACCAGGAGAAAAACAACAACAACAAAAAACCCAACAAAAATCCAATATTTTATCCCATCTCCTATAATGATAAGCCCAACCAAAATCATTGGTTTTAGACAATATTGTTGCTTTACTGTGTTCTTGACCAATTAATAAACTAAACTAAAAGGGTTCAAGGCATATGTGTGTATGTATACACACACACACACACACACACACACACACACACAGAGTGCATTGAATAATCCATAGTCAGTATGATAGCTCACATTTATATAGCACTTTCAAATTACATTCCCTCATTTCATCCTTCAAGCAATCCTGAGAAAGAAAAAGTGCAAGTTGTAATATCTCTCCATTTAACAGACGAGGAAATTGAGGTTTAGAACAGATTAAAGTGACTTGCTCAAGGTTAATAAATGGCAGGTCCAGGATTGGAGAACACAGGTCTTGTGTCTTCAAACTCTGGTACTCTTTTAGGATGCTGAGATAACAGATCTAGAGCTGGAAGGGTCAGTAGAGGTCATCTACTTCAATACCTTTGTTTTACATGTGAAGAAATTGAGATGCAGAGTGCTTAAGTCATTTGTCCAAGGTTAAGTAAGTGGTTGGAGGCAGAGTTGAAGTCCAATTTGAGTGCTCTTTCCAAAGCATCATGGTGCCTGCTATATCAATACAACTTTAGTTTCAACAGCAGAGATGGCTCTTGGCAGCACTTTAAAGGAATTCTCTTTCTATAGCTTTCTCTCTATAGGTCAAATACCTTCTTCTCATTTGGCTGCCCCAAACTCCTTACTGCAAGGCACTCCTGAGGCCCACTTTCCTTAATCAGCACCCAACCCTCTAAAATCATCCCTCTCTCCTTCTCCCTCGATACAGGCATTTTCGAGAATCAAGGACCACCACCACCACCATCCTTGAAGAATATATGTAAAAAAAAAAATTACACTAAGTTGTTAAAGACTGACAACAGCTTCATAGATGGTTTCTCCCCTGGATTTGCAGTTTACTTTAAGGCAATCCAAAAAAAATGAATCTCTAAAGGTATACTGACTTGAGAGACAATATAGCTACCAGATGGGATATACATTTAAGGAGCTAGGTCACTCCTACTCAGGAGTATTTCAATGTTCAGAAAAATGCTTTCCCATTAGAAGATAAAATAGGGCTCAGGAGTGTCAATTCCCAAGAATTTTGCTTTTTTCAAAAGAGGGGTGGATAGACTGGAGGAGCAGAGAAAAGAAAATAAAAAAATGACAACTTTAAGGAAAGCAAAAATTGGCCTAAATAATAAGAACAGATAGATTTGCAATGCATATGCATCTCTTTGCCTGATTAGGCAGGTGTTTTTAAAAGGAGTGGGATGAGTACTTATAAATGACAGTGCTCCCAAGGCATCATTTACGTTAGTCAAATTTTACTCACAAGATAAATCAGTAAATTCTCCCATAAGCTAAGGCAAGGAATTGAGCTGTGAAAGAACCAATGAAGCAAAAGCTCAGAAAGTCCACCTGGAACAACCCTGCCTGATGCTGGAAATGTTTGCCTCAAAGAGCCCCCATATACCCAAATCATGCTTTGCACTCAGTGGGCTCCTGGTAAATATATCTTGATTTGATCTGCTTTCAATATGAAACTCATATACTGTGCAAAACATGAGCTAACTGGGCCCAGGGATTGGCAATGTTTGATACAATGGTTTTAAGGTAAAGATGGTCAATAGGGTCTGAAATCCTGGCAAGAATCCACCACCACTGGAGAGCTATTATCAATGTGCTTCTCCCTCAAGCATATTTCCAAGCCCTGTGAATTTCTAACTTCATAATACCCTCAAGCTGGGGCTGTTTAGCAAGTCAGCATAAGTATCTTTTGTCTTTTTTTGTTCCATAATTTTGGATTGGATATAAAAGAAGAGCATGAAGTTGCTCGATTATGATATTGCTAATAATATCCTACTTTTCCTAAATGGTGGTTAACCCTCTGATATGTTTATTTAAGTAAAGTCCTGGCTGCAGGTATAGAGGTTTGGACCAGGTGTCTTCCAAAACCTCTGCTATCTATTGGCTGTGGGCCCTTAGGCAAGTCACTAAACCTCTCTGAGCACCAGTTGCCTCATCCGTAAAAAGAATATTTGGGCTAGGTGATCTTGAAAGTCCTTTCCAGGTCTAAATCCTATGATCTCTATGAGTCTTCCAGTACCACAGGAATGGGATGCTGTTTTTATGCTTTATGTTTTGAGTAAATACAAGGAGGCTTTTTTCTTCAGTAAACTGAAATAACAGGAAAGCCTTAAAAATCCTTGCTATCAAAACCATAAAATGCATGTTTAACCGCTTCTTTACACCCCCTCCTCCCCGGCACTGCAGCTGATGTTTGAACTGCCCAATGCTCCGAATCAGAAAAGGTCCAAACCAGCAGGCTCCATGAACTCTGGCTTTATTCTTTTGCGGATGAAGAAAAGAAACTGTGTGCCTTGGCAAATGAATCATTAACTCAAAGTCCAACAGAGCTGCCCTGGAAACCAAAGCGATGTAAGAAAGTGATGGTATCTCTCGGGCAAGTTGAGATTTCCCTGTTCCCTCCTGTGACTTCTAAAGCGAAGCATCCCACAATCCTGGGCCACGCAGACACAGAACAGTCTAGTTCTTTCACTTTACAAACGTGAAGTTATTTTTAGATGACCCAAGCTAGCTAATTCCCCTCAAGGCAATTTCCCAGCTAGCTCAGCCACCAGGCAACAAGTCGCCCCCTTCCCCAACACTCACATTCTCCTAACCCTGGGCCTGGGGAGGCGTTCTCCTAATTTCTTTTTTCTAGGTGCCCCCACCCCAAGCCCCCTTTGCGGGTCCCCAGTTCCGGGTGCATGATTTTCCTTCCTCTACTCCACTTATCCACCTGCTGCTACTGCTTGACCTCAACTACTTAACGCGCAACCCATTTTTCCGTAAAGCGCAATTCTTGCGACCGGGCTCATTCGAACTCTCACCGCCACGGACATGCAGCCCACGGGGTCCCTGCGGAAACGCCTCAGCTGGAGTGAAGGAGGAGGGGGAAAATGAGGGGAACACCTCCAGTACGCACTGCTGCCCACTGCCCAACTAAACACAGCGGGTGGTGTCCCCCGCCGTCCCTCCTTCCCGCCCCAACACACACAATGGACCCTTCCCCCACTTCCCCTCGTCTCCCCTCAAAAAAACAAAAACAAAAAACTGGGAAGGCGCTCACTCCCAGATCTAACCACCCCCCAACCTTACGGGACCAGGGAGGACAGAGTGCTCTCCCCTACCTTCCCCACCGCCGGTCAGGCGCATGTGTTAGGTGGGGTGATCTAGGGACTGGCGCTGTTATGTAACTGACCTGCCGAGTGTCCGAGATGCCCCCGAGGAGGGCAGCGGGTCGGGGTCCGAAGGGTGGCTCGGCTTAGTTGGGCTGAGCAGGGCAGGGCAATCTGCAGTTGCCCCAGACGCAGCGAAATGGATGGTGGGAGTCGGGCTCCTCAGGACCCTGCTCAGGGTCTTTCTCACCTGCCCCTGCTGCTGTGTGTCCGCGTGTGTGGAAGTGTGCAAATGGGTGTGAGTGCCGGTGGTGAGGAGGTGTGTTTAAAGAGTATCCACAGCGCCCAACCTGCCTTCTTGGCCCGCAGCAACTGAAAGGCTGCCTAGCTCTCTTCCTCGCTCTCCCTCCTCCCTCCCTCCCTCTCTCTTCTTTCTCCCTCCCTTGTCTCTCTCCCCCCCCCCCGCCCCAACCTCCACTGCTGTCACCCGGGACAAAGCTGTTTCAGGGAGGGGCACAGCAGGACACAGAGGAGCCGCGATGAGTTTCGACTCATCAAGCCAACCTCCAATCATACCAAAGGAAATCCAAAGCTTCAGGGCTCGGCTCTCCTTTCGGTCTCCCCACCTCTACCACCTTTACTTGCACCACCCCCCTCACACAACCTACAACTTCCAATCCAACCCCAGTACCACACCCTCAACGTGCCGGTGCATCCAGTACCCCCACCCAAATACCCCTACCCATATCCTTTCCCCCCTCAGAGACCCTCAACTTTCTGTTGCCCTACATTGCCCCTGCAAAAGATGCAGAAAAGATTGACTGACTTCAGCCTGAGTGTCACTGTCACAGAGAGAATAGGACTATGGCTTGAAGGCCAACAAATGAGAGTGGGGAGGGAGAGTGATGGTTTTGGTTAGTAACAAAGGTCTGGATGGAGGACAGGTAGTGGTGAAGAAAGTAGTTGGATATTAGTTAAGAAAGAAGGCAAAGGCTTGAGAAGGGAAAGTGTTAAAAAGAAGTATACAGAGCCTGTGACTGCTTATGACAGAGATAAGATGATTGAGACCGAGTTATGACTAACTGAGAAGCAATGAGGGAGCTCTGAAGAATTGTGTGTTACAAAAAAGGTGAAATTGACTGGAGAGGGATTTCAAGGTCTAAAATAAAGAGGAGAGAGAGAGAGAGAGAGAGAGAGAGAGAGAGAGAGAGAGAGAGAGAGAGAGAGAGAGAGAGAGAGAGAGAGAGAGTTTTAATCCACACTGAAGAAGATCCATAGAGATTTAGAACTGGAAGGGATCTTCTCTATCTTCTTAACCTTTCTTGGATCTTGGACCCTTTTGGCAGTTTGGTAAAACCTACAGACTTCTCAGAATAATGATTTGCTTCCTACATTTATAATTTAAGGAACTGCTAAATTTCTGTTAGAAGTCAATGTGAATAAAGATGTAATTTTCCCCAATCCCATTTCACAGAGCCCCCCTGAATCCCTTATGGGTCTATGAAAATCAGGTTAAAGACCTCTGCTTTAGGTCATCTAATCCAATATCCTTCATTCATTTAACGAGCATTATTAAGCACCTGATGATACTAGCACTTTGCTGGGGGCAGGGCAAGGAAGTAGAGGAAAATAAAAGACAAAAATAAAAGATTCCCCGACTTCAAGTAGTTTGCACTCTGCTGGGGGAAAAGAAAATGTACCTAGACAAGTTTGTACACAGTATATAAAGAGTAGATGAAGGCTTCTGGGTCATGTGACCAATATAACTTTTTCCAGTCCTCATGATCTCCCAAACTTCTTCAAAATATGAATTATTCACAACTGTAAAGCAATTCCAGTTTTCTCCTATGTCTAAAATACCAAGATTCCTAATGAAGTAACAACCTGTTCAACTAACTACAGAGAAGGCTATTCCCAAATCCTGAACAAACTAACTCAACAACACTTTCAACACCATCCCTTATACTTTCTGGCAGGACAGTGCAAGATCCAAATAGCTGTGCTCTGAGATCCACTCTGGGATCCTTTTACTGCACCAGTAATCTCTATCAGTACACTTTTAAGCTTGTCCTCAGCTTCATCCTTCTGAGGCAATAAGCAACAGAACTCAGTTCTGCTTCCTACCACATCTTGTATGGAAGAAGTAGAGGTATAGGAAGATAGGTGGCTCACTTTGCTCAGGGTGGCAGCCAGACAGCACGCTGTGCCATACCAATGATAAGCCAGGGAACTAATGAAGAGAGGGAACTGGGGAAGGGTACCAGTGCTGGGATGTGGATGAGGGGGACTCCAGCAGGCCTGAAGGAAAGGGGACTGACATTCTCCTGAGGTCAGTTTTGTTCATCTCTCCATCCCTCTTAAAGTCACTTGGGGCAGAGAGTGAGGCCAGTGGAAAGCAAATTTTCCAAATTAGGAGGAGGCTAAAACAGCTTTGAGGTCTAGCCCTTAGGGGAAAAGTGAGTGAAAGTAGACTATAAGGAAAAGAGAGAGTATTGCTAAAGATTCAGAATAAAGAAAACTCAAAGCATAAGCAGATAAACAAGCATGAAATATATTTATAAGAGAAGAGAAGATGTCCTCTAGGACATCTAAATAACTCCAAATATCTCTGAATCTATATTGCAAAAGAAAGGAAAATGAATCAATATTTGATGAGATAAAGGACTGGGTGGATTCTCAGGAGGTCATAGAACCACAGCAGGATATTCTTGAAGGGTTAAGAAAGAAGTAAAATTATGAAATCAGAATTTATGACCATAGAAGAAACAATCAACAGAATAGAAAAACCTGAATCCACAGAGGCAAACCTCACCAAAGAAACCAGAAAGCAAGCAATAGATTATGAATACAAATACACAGAAGTTTTTCTACGAGATCAATCTGGAAGAAGAGAAGCAAAAAAGCAATAATGTTAAAAGAAAATATGAGCTTTATACAAGCAAAATATATTGACCTTGAAGACATTACGCATAAGAACAAACCACAGGTTATAGGTCTTCCAGAAGAACATGACAAGTCAAAAAACCTGAATGTAAGAAACAATACAAGAGAAAATTACTCAGAACTTCTGAATGCAGAAAAAAAAGATGTCAATGAAAAGCTGCAGATTACCTCCAGAAATAAGCCAACAACAACAGCCAAAAACCTTTATGCATCCAACTTGGACACATAGTGTTAAAGTTAACAATTGCAATGACAAAAGATACATTCTTCAAGTGAACAAAAGAAAGAAGTACAAATATAAAGGAAAGGAAATTCAAATAATGGTAACAGAAGACTTCTACACCCACTAGAAACTGCTGAAGGAAACGAATAAAATTTTCCCTTTTTTTTTGTTGGTGAGGCAATCATGGTTAAGTGACTTATGCAGGGTCACACAGCTAGTAAGTGTCAAGTATCTGAGGTCACATTTGAACTCAGGTCTTCCTGACTCGAAGGCCAGAGCTCTATCCACTGTACCACCTAGCTGCCCCCAGAATAAAATCTTCCAAAGAGCAAAATAGTTCAAGATGTAATCTAAGGTTACATGCTCTGCAAACCAGAGACTAAGCATCAATGAAAAACAATAGACATTCAATAAGAGAATCATTTGAAATATTCCTACAAAGAAAACCAGATGTGAGCAAACTTTTCACTTTGCAAATACTCCAGACAAAAGAAACACAAGAAAGGTAAAAAAAAAAATACAGCAACTAAGGCACAAATAATGAAATGAATTAACTCAGAAAAAATGGAGAAGGGGGGAGAACAAGAAACAGAAAGACACCTATGTAGTAAAAAACAAAACAAAACAAACAAAAAACCCCAGAAGGATTATTAAACCATTTCTTTCTAAAAGCACACAAGGAAACAAGGCTAAAGAAATGATGGTGGAGGTTTCAGGCTTGAGACACCATGGATTAAACCTCATAATACCCCACCTACAGATGACTCAATGGTTTGGATCATGTGGGGTAGGGGAGAATAAAACTGAAGAGTGAGAGACAATATAAAAGGAAAGAGGGAAAGAAGAAAACAATGTGGAATGTACCCTAATCAAGTCAATGGGGAAAATGGTGGAAAAATAAGGTCTATAGTCCCTACTAGAGAATGGGTGAAGCTGCAAATGGAGGGATTGAAATACGTGGAAAGAAAGGAGAAAATCTTGATTCAGTAGTGGGAAGCAGTAACACTGAAGAACATCCCCATGGGAGACAAGAGATTCTATAATGGGATATGGGGACCTTATAATGAGTAAAATCTGCAGGAATTTGGCATTTAGAGAGATCACTACTTCTTGTAAAATGTTAAGCCCCTATGGACAACAGCCTTCCTCAGAAAGGCATCAGCACTCCTAAGGGCAACAGTCATTCAGAAGGGTAGGAGGGAATGACATTTCATGGCAAATGTAGGAAAAAAAATGATCATGGGAGAAACAGGAGGTAGTAAAGAATGGCCAGTCAGGGATCCAAGAAAATCTCTGACATGGGGCTGCTTGTGCTTTGAGTTTTCTTCCTCCTGAATCTTTACTAATTTCTATCTTTTCCCCTTATATTCTACTTTCACTCATTTTCCTTCCCCTTTAATGGCAGATTCCCCCAAGGGCTAGACCTCAAAACTGTTTCAGCCTCCTCCTAATCTGGGGAATTCACTTTCCACTATCCTCAGTCACTGCCCCAAGTAACTTCTGGGGGAATGAGAATAGGACAAAATTGGCCCCAGCTGGATGCTAGTCCCCTTTTCTTTTTTAGTTGTTTTTTCTTTCAGTCCAAGTAGTTTATTTTTTAAAATTATTTATTTGTTTTTAACTTTCAACATTCAACATTCCATCAGCTTTTGAGTTTTAAATTTTCTCCCCCTCCCTCTTTCCACTCCCCCTCTCCCCAAGACAGAGGGCAGTCTGATATAGGCTCTACATTCACATTAGTCATGTTGTAAAGAAGAATTAGAACCAATGGGAGGAACCACAAGAAAAAAGAAACAAAACAAAACAACAAAAAAGAGCAAATAGCATGCTTCAATCTGCATTTGGACTCCATAGTTCTTTCTCTGGATGTAAATAGCATTTTCCATCATGAGACTTTTAGAGATGTCTTAAATCCTTGCATTGCTGAGAAGAGCCAAGTCTATGAAAGTTAGTCATCACACAATGTGCCTGTTGCTGTGTACAATATTCTCCTGGTTCTGCTCACTTCATTCAGCATCAGTTCATATAACTCTTTCCAGGTTTTTCTGAAGTCTGCCTGCATCAGAGCAACTGTTGCTTTTTATTTTTTATTAATTGATTTTGATTTATCAATCACTTCCATAAGCTTTTGAGTTTTAAATTTTTCTCCCTCTCCCCAAGACAGAGGGCAATCTAATATAGGCTATACATATACATTCCTATTAAACATATTTTCACATTAGTGATGCTGTAAGTAAGAATTAGAAGCAATAAGAGGAGCCACCAGAAAGAGGAAACAAAACACAACAGAAGAAAGAAAAGAGCAAATAGTATGCTTCGATCTGCATTCACATCTCTGGATGTGGATAGCATTTTCCATCATGAGGCCTTTGGAGATGTCTTAGATCCTTGTATTGCTGAGAACGGTTCAGTCTATCAATATTAGTCATTGCACAATGTGGCTGTTACTGTGTACAACGTTCTCTTGGTTCTGCTCACTTTACTCAGCATCAGACCATGCAAATCTTTCCAGGTTTTTCTGAAGTCAGCCTGTTCATCATTTCTTATAGCACAATAGTATTCCATTACATTCATATATCACATTCACAGTTATGCTTACTATCTGTGTCTTTCTTTCCATTCTTTTCCCCCCTGTTTATGCTTTTCTTTCTCCTTTTCTGTCCTCACTAGTGTTTTGCTTTTGACCGCTGCCTCCCTCAGTCCTGCTTCCCTTCTATTAGCTCCCTTCCTTTCCTTCCCCTTTACTCTTACTACTTCTTCCTTCCCTTCTATATCCCTGCCCCCCTTCTTTCCCCTTTTCCCTTCTACTGCCTATTGGGCAAGTTAGATTTCTATACCTAATTGATTATGTTATTCCCTTCCTGAGCCAAATCTGATGAGAGTAAGGTTCAAACATCGCTCATCTCCCTCCCTTCTTTCCCTTTGTTGTAATAGGCTTTTGTGCCTTTTCCTGTAATGTCCTGGGGTGATGTTTTCTGGGCTTTCAGAGGTTAATAAGGGAGGGTAAGAGTGACTTACTTCTTACTCTGCCACCTTGGCTCCCAGAAGCAGAAGTTGGCAAATGTCCCAGTCCCCTTTTCTTTAGGCCTGGTGCAGCTCCCCTCCTCTCCCAGCACTGAATTCCCTGTCTTCATTAGTTCTCTTCTATACTCTCTGATCTGTCTCCAGCAGGAATTGATACTTCTAAGAGTGAGGCAGAACAACAGAGGGGAGGGAAAACATATACAAGACGATAAGATAAACAGGAAAGATTTACATAGCTCCTACTATGTGTCAGAAACTATACTAAATTTGTTTGTTTTTTTTTTTACAATATTATCTTATTGGATTGTTATAATAACCATGAGAAGAAAGTGCTGTTACTATCCCCATTTTATGGTTGGAAAAACTGAGGCAAAAAGGGGAGGGAGAGAAGTGATTTGCCCAGGATCACACAGCTAGTAAATATCTAAGGCCTGATTTGAACTCAGGTCTTCCAGACCCCTGGTCCACTGCACTGAGCCACCTGGCTGACTCATCAACAATAACGCAAAAACTTTAAAAGGCAGAAGTCAAAAATAAATTTCTCAGAAGCTTTATTTCGATGACAAATACATTGACTAAAAAAGGAATAAATAAGAAGGATCATGAATTAAATAATAATAAAAGTCTAGAAGAGAAGAGAACAGAATTAATGAAGAGAATGAGGGAAAGAAATCTTTTTTTAGAAAAAGGCTCAGAAAAAAATTTTTTTAAGTAAAGTAAATAGTAATTTTTAGGGCAGCAGCAATAATAATAAATAATGGGGAAGCTATCAAGAAATGCCTGGTGCAAGAGAAGGTACTTGTTTCTAACCAATGGTATTAATTTTATCTATGAGGAAACTGAGGCCGAGAGACGTTAAGTAGCATACAAATTGACAAAAAGAATAAGTAGCAGAACAGAACTTGTATCCCTGGCCCACCTAGCGCTGTTTACCCCGTATGATGCCTTTTTCTGTCTTGGAAGAGAAGTTACTGAAGTCAGAAAAAAACCCAAAACTATGCCTTAGGGTGACATTAATAAAGACAGGCTATGCATAAAAGAAAAAGATATCATTGACCCTGATTTAGGAGAATACTGTAAACACTAAAAGTGAAAGTTGTATTTTAGGACAAGAATACAGGCCCAGTAGAAGTGACTGTATTAGCAGATTAAATTTTTTTTAAACTAATGGTCTCATCTTTCTGAGGGCTCAAAAGGCGCTCTTTCGTCTCTTTTTCACATTTTTACTGCATTGTCTGATGACAGTAAAGTTTATATATTGGCATTTGGCTAATGGCACAATAAAACAAATTCAATGCCTTGAAGGAATTCATAGAACTTATTTCCATAATGTATTCCTCATTGTTAACAAAAAATGAGGGGGCTGGATTAGATGATCTCCAAGGGCCCTTCCAGCTATTAATTTCTATGACTCTATGACCAAAAGATTCCAGTGTTATTCCTGTTTTCCTATATAGTCATAGTACTATAGGATTTTTAGAGCTGGAAGAGACTTTAGAAAAATAAACTAGTCTAGTCCCTTAATTCTACAGACAAGGAAACTGAGCCCTGTCACATGGCTACTTAGTACCAGAACCAGGATTAGAACCCAAGTCCTCAGACTATTTCCACTGCATTTCATTTTTAATTCAAGTATTTGACTATGCCTTCAAACCCAAAATACTCTGGCTTTCATTGAATGCCCAATAACAGGCCACAGCCCAAGCCTCTGTTGCTTATAATTTGAGTTTTGATGTCTCAGAATAAGTGTAAACAGCAACTGTTTTCTGTTCCGGCCAGAAACTCTGAGGGTCTTCCCCTCAGGGATTGCTATTTTTGTGATGGTATCGCTCTTAGTCATTGAATGGGCACTGTCTCAGACAAACTGAGACCTGGGAAAGACCTTAATGTAGAAGGGCCGAGGTCACCTACTGTATCCTAGACCAGCGCCGATCCTCTTGAAATTTGTCCTGCCACTAGACTCTGATGACTCTGGAGGAAAGAGTGAGGCTGAGGACTTTGTGCAGCTCTGCCTCACTTAAATCCAATTCACACACAAGTCAAGACATCACTCTCATAGTGTCATTGGTCCTCTTCGAGAATGAAGGCTGAAGGGGCAACTAGGTGGCGCAGTGGATAGAGCACCGACCTGAAGTCAGGAGGACCTGAGTTCAAATCTGGCCTCAGACAAAAGACTTGACACTTACTAGCTGTGTGACCCTGGGCAAGTCACTTAACCCCAATTGTCTTAAAAAAAGAAAGAGAGAGAGAGAGAGAGAGAGAGAGAGAGAGAGAGAGAGAGAGAGAGAGAGAGAGAGAGAATGAAGGCTGAACAACAAGATAGTCTGGGGCAGGTAGTCATGGGCCTGGAGTCAGGAAGACTTATCTTCCTGAGTTCATATCAGCCTCGTTGTGGACCCTGGACAAATCACTTAATCCCATTTGCCTCAGTTTCTTCATCTATAAAATGAGCTGGAGAAGGACATGGTAAACCACTCCAGCATCTTTTGCCCAAATGGGACCATGAAGAATAAGATACATGGAAATGACCGAGCAACAAAAGAGGCTAAGTGATTCATTCAACATCACACAGCAAGTAAATATCAGAGATATGATTCAGACCTACATCTTCTGACTCCAAGTCTAGCAGATAACACAATGCATATAGCTGGTATTTGATAAATGATTATTGATTAATTAATTTATGAGGAACTCAGGCTTTCTGAGGGTTCACAAGGCCCTTTCTTTTGCCTCCTTTTCACATTCTTTTTTTTTAAATTAAAAAATTTTTTAATATAAATTTATTTATTTGTAGTTTTCAACATTCATTTCCACAAGTTTTTGAGTTCCAAATTTTCACCCCGTCTCACCTCTCCCCCTAAACCAAGATGGCGTGCATTCTGAATATCCCTTCCCCTAGTCTGTCCTCTTTTCTTTCTCTCCCCCCTTCTCTTATCCCCTTCCCCTTCTATTTTCCTGTGGGGCAGGATGGACTTCTGTACCCCATTTCCTATATTTCTTATTTCCCGGCAGCATGTCCTTTTCACATTCTTACTGCATTGTCTCATGACTATAATATTTAAATATTGACATTTGGCTAATGGAACAATCAAACAAATGCAATGTCTTGAAGAAATTCATAAAACATTTCTATAATTTAGTCAATAGATATTTATTGAGTACTTATTGTGAACAAAGAGCTGTGCCAGGCACTGAAGGGAATGCAAAGGCAAGTCACACTGTCTGCTCTCAGGCTTCTTATAATCTAGTGGGAGAAATAAGGCAAGAACACCACTAAATATAGAACGAATCAGAATATGTGCTCTAAGAAAGGTAAACATGCTACTGGGCCTCAGAGGAGGAAGAGATTGTGTTTATTTTAGGAAACAGTATATTCCAAAACATCTCAAATTTCAGAATAATCTCTAAAGATTTGGATTAGTTGTGAATGCATGTGTGAAAATGCATGGTTCTTAGATTAGAAATCACTATCATATATCCATTAATAAATGAACTGGATGAGGAGAAAAGAGACTGAAATGGACTGATCACTATCCATAAAATGATTCCTGCTACGAGTAAAACATATTTTGGTACATAATATTTCATGTTAAATTGTGGTAAGCTGAGTCAGAGTTTGAATGGAGGAAGAAATGGATCTTGGAAAATTTCAGATTCAGTTTGTGTTTTCATTTCTTTTTCCTGGAATGCAGATGGGGAAAGTGATTGATTGTAGGCAGAAGTTTCTCTGGTAACCTGTTACCCTAGAGATTTGCTGTTAAACAAAGATATTACATCTCCCGCTTTTCACAGCTAAACTCCTTGAGAAGGTGATATATGATAGATGTCTCTACTTCTTTTTCTCTCACTCCCTTATGATTTCTCTGCAGTATGGCTTTTGACTTCATCATTCAATGGAAACTGCTCTCTGAAATTAACAGTGATTTCTCAATAGCCAAATCTGATGCCTTCTCTCAATACTCTCCTTCACATCTCTAACCTTGGCCATTATAGATCTCACTCTTCCTGGAGACTATTTTGTTTGTTTGTTTGTTTGTTTTTTGGTTAGGCAATGGGGTTAAGTGACTTGCCCAGGTCACACAGCTAGTAAGTGTCTGAGGCCACATTTGAACTCAGGTCCTCTTGAATCCAGGGCCAGTCCTCTATCCACTGCACCACCTAGCTGCCCCCCAGAAACTATTTTCTTTAGATTTTCCTAACAATGTTTTCTCACCATACGCCTTTGAATTGTCTGACTGCTCCTTGTCATGTTCATCCAGGTTGTACTCAGTTCTGTGTTCATTAAGGCTCTGTCCTAGATCCTCTTCTCCTGTCCCTCTCTACTATTTCACTTGGTGATTTCATCAGCTCTCATGGATTCCATTGCCATCTTTATAGAGATGATTCTCAGATCTAATTATCTAGCCTTAGCCTCTCTCTTAAACTCTACTCTCACAACTCACAATCTGCCTATTGGACATCTCTAGCTGGATGTCCCATAAACATCTCAAACTAACCATGTTCAATATCACTCATTATCTTTCCCCCTCAAACCTTACCCTCTTGAAAACTTATGTATTATGTATATATGCAACACCACCCTTCTAATTACCCTGGATCACAACATGGATGTCATCCTGGACTCCTCATTTGTACTTATCCCACACTGAGTTAAGCTTTAATAGCTTAAAACTGCACTAAGACTTTTGGGACACCCTGAGTGTATATGTAACAAATTGTTAAACTGTATATCCCATTCTGCCCAGGTGTTCAGTCTCCTTACTATGCTTTGAGCACTAGGCTGCTTCCCGCTATTGTTGACATCAACACAACCCCCTGCCATTTTTGCCTATTGTGGGTCTGCTGCTGCTCCACTGTGCTCCTGGACAGTCACCACCCCAGTGCTGACAGACCTCTCTATTTTTCTAAGGTGCCTTGAGCTAGAAAAATTACTGTGCCCTTTTCTTGGCTTTCACTGTGAAGATTCTATTTGCCCCATTTTCTAGGTTGTTGTAGAGGAGTTGAATTGGGAGAGTTAGGCAAAAATGTTGGTTCCCACTCCACCATCTTGATTTTGCCCTCCTGTCTTCAAGACTGATAGATTTTATTTATAGAGAGATCATGCTTTCTTTTAGAGTTATTTGCATTTTTCTAGATTATTCTTCCTTTATGTGTATTTGCATTCCCAATTCATTGCTTTCTCATTTGTTTCTTTGATGAGATTTGCCATGGTGGATTTAGGTTTTTCTATTCTTTTGATTATTTCTATTGTTCTGGTCATAAATTCTGATTTCACAATTCTTTATTAAACCATTTAGAAATATCCTTCTGTGATGTTGTGCTCTCTTGAGAATCCAAGGGGTCCTCTGGCTCATCAGTGTTGGTTCATTATTCATTCTTTGCCTTCCAAAATTAATTTATAGATGTCTGGACTCTTTTACTTGATCTGGAGGCCATATTCTCGTCTGTTAATAATATCTTCTCTGTTGGTTTATTTGCATGTGCTCAAGGTCTTTAACGGAGTTTTCTTCATCCTTGATCTTTGGTAATTTCAGACTTTACCCCTCTTATATTCCCTGATAGCTCACTTTCAGATTCTTTGCTTTTGATGACAGTTTCCTTGGGGGTTAGTCCTCAAAGCTGGTGCAGCCTCCTCCCCACACTGAGCAATGCACTTAAGTGTCTGTCCCAAGTGACTTTTGAGAGGGCAGAACTGGCTGTAGCTAGATGCCACTCCCTTTTGCATCAGGCCCGAAGTACTACTTTTAGTGCCCTGCCTCTACTTCCCTGAGTGCAAATCCTGGCATGAGGCAGTGCCAGCCAGAGAAAGCTTCTTTGCCTTTTGTTTTCCTGAGGGGGAGGGAAGATGTTGGAAGAAAGAATTAAGTTCAATCAGTAAACATTTTTAAGTGCCTACTATGTGCCAGGCATTGGGCTAAGCACTGAGTTGTGTCGCAAGCCCATCACAGGCCAGCTGGTGCAGGCTGTAGTGGTGGCTAGTGTTGGAGGGAGTTACTGAGTGAGTGTGTTAGGAATTAGGAATTAACTTTATCCTCTGTTAGTTCACTGAGTTTTTACTTCATTGGAGATACTGGTATCTCAGAATGTGGAGACAGCTGATACTGCTTTTATCTCTTGAGCAGGATTCTTATTTTGGAGATGTCTGAGAGGTCATTGACTTCAGAGAAAGTGTTTAATCCTCCATATTATTGGTCATCCAGATATATTTTCAATATACCCATTGTCTCCTAAATTTGTGTGGCTCAAATATTCATGGAATTGTAGATTTAGAGCTAGGTGGGACCTCGGAGGTCATTTTGTATTCTTTTTTAATTCTTTTACTCTTCTTTAATTGGTTCCTTATATTACCCCCTCCCCCAAACCAAAAGCTTTTGCAAACCTCCTCTTCTCTCTTCAAGACTGGGATACAAGCTATCTCCCACAGACTAATCTCAGTGAAGGACCTTGCCTCCCACTTTACTGAGAAAATTGAAGCCATTCAAAGTAAGCTCCCTTCTTCCTCCTTCTCTTCATCTTACACATCACCCCCCACTCTCTCTCCTTTTCCACAATCATTGGCGATGAGTGGGCCCTTCTCCTTGCTGAAACAAACTCCTCTGAGTATGCCATTAATTATATCACCTCTCATTTTCTCCAGGTGATTGCCCCCACTGTCTTTCTCTCTTCCTCACTAATCTTCAGCCTCTGTCTACTGGCTCCTTCCCTACTGCTTTCAAACATGCCCAAGTATAACATTGTAAGTACGGTGAATTTTAGCGTGTGTGAGGTGGATTTTTATTATTCTTTCTTAGAGTTTTCTTTCCCAGGATCCATAGCCATAACAATCTCTAGTTTCCAGGTGTTAGATATGAGTTCTCACGATCATGGTTGTAAACAGTTTCTACTGAGCAGTAGATACGGGGATAAAGTAATGCAAAATTGTGAGGCTATTGCTGGCAATATGCCTTCTTTGTCTGTTGCCCTATAAAGCAAGCAGGCACTAGTCAGTGAGTAGAGACCCCCTTAGAATAAACGCATGAGCTGGAATGCTGTGCGTGCCTGGATCGGCCCCTCTCAAGACTTAGGAGGGGAAATCTGTGTGTTTGCCTCAACTGGCCCCCATTGAGGCTTGAGGGGATTTAGGGGAGAGCACAGTGCCTGTCTCGATTGACCCCGTCGAGATGGAGGGGTAGTTGCGCTGCCTTCATGCCAGCCCCTGTGAGAAGGGTTGTTAGGGAATGCTGTAGGGGTTGGTGCTCCCATTATCAGCAAACTCCCTTTGAGAAGACTAGACTAGAATAAAGTAAGCTTATTTAAACTCCTATTATGACTCCATTCCTGTCTTCCTGTCTGACCGGATCAAAAGCGAACCTGCTAGTGAGAGAGGTGCTAGAAGCCCCCCTCTGTCTTCTACCTAAGAAATGGTGTAGTTGATGTATTTACCTAACAACCCCATCCTTAAACAAAGCACCTCAAAACACTAGTCAAGGGTGGAGAACCTGCAGCCTTGAGGCACTAACCCTACAATTCCCTCAACTTGTCATCCTATATCTCTTCTCCCTTTCAAATGCAAATTCCTAGAAGCTATTTGAACTTGCTTCATTGGACTTCCTCTCCTCTCCTCTCACCCCTTTGCAGTTTGTCTTTTGACTTTATCACTCAATTGTAACTTCTAGCTCCAAAATTGGTGCTGGCCTTTAAATGGTCATATCTGATGACATTTTCTCAGTCCTAATGCTTCTCCACCTTATGTGCTGTATTTGGCAAGGATGACCACCTTCACATATTGTATGCTCTCTACCTTCTCCTAATTCTCTTACCTGTCGTCTAACTTCTTCTCAGTCTCCTTTGGAGGTTCATCACCCAGATCATACTCCCTTAACTATGAATGTCCTACCCTACTCTTCTCTCTTTATACATTCTTTCTCTTGGTAACCTTATAGCTCCCATGGGCTTAATTATCATCTCCAAGCCAAAAATTCTCAGATATATAAATTCAGCAAACATTTCTCCCCTCAATTTCAATCCCAGGTGAACAATTACCTATTGGACATTTCAGGGTGCCCCCAGAGACATCTCAAACTCTACCTGTCCAAAGCAGAGCTTATTATTCCCACCCTTCCTCTAGAAGCACCTCTCTTTTTAATTTCCCTATTTCTGTCAAACTCTTCACCATTCTTCAAGTTTCCTAGGTTTGCAACTCTGGTCTCTACATCCTCATCTCATATACCATTCCTTCTCTCTACTCATATAACTGGTATCACCTTAATTCAGTCCCCTATCATCTCTTACCTAGATTATTCAACAGCCTCCTAATTGGTCTCCATGCCTTAAATGACTTGCTATTTCAGTAAATCCTCCACAGGGCTGCCAAAATTATTTTCCTTAGTGCAGATGAATCAGGTCTCTCTTACTCAATAAGCTCCAGTGAATACCCATTGCCTCTAACACAAAATGTAAACTCCTCTGTTCATGTCTTAAAACCCTATGCAACCTTGTTCCAACCTCTCTTTCCTGGCTCTTTGTATATCACTCTGTCTCCTGCACCCAGTAATGCAACCAAACTGGCCTCTCTATCCCTCACATACTACACTAACCCATTCATTCACTCTGTGCTTTTAAAACAAACACAAAACAGAAGGATATCTAAATTTCAAGATGTAACAAGAATAAAATTACAAACATTTCTCCCCCAAGAACTGCATGGCACACTCTCCCCTACATCACCTGTGTCCCTAGGGAGAGTGGGTTTAGACCCTGCGGTTTCAACATAACATTCACTTCCAAATAATTCACTAATTCACTTCCCAAAGCTCCATGGTAGAGGGTTGGATCAGTCTGCATCTCTGCTACTGCTGGACTGGGGCCTGGCAAGTCGCTGAGGACTTTGATACTCACTATCTGGCTTCCAGCAAATCCCGGCATGGAATCCACAAGGTCATAGCCAGTGCCAGAGTCCTTCACCTAAAAGAGGCAAGAAGAGCGCAGAGGCTGGCGGTCCTTGGAAGGGGAGGGTCCAAGGCAGTGGTATATTCAAAAATGTTTAACAACTGGCTTCCTGGAGGGAAAATGTATGTATAAAACACTTTTAAGTTTGATCTATAATCAATATGTTTAATTATTAATATATTAATTCATGTATAACTAATATTTATATAATTATATGTAACATAATTATATAAATATACCATTAATAACTATTATATATAATATAATTATAATTATAATTAAACATTATTAAGATACACTTTCTTAAGTCTAGACCAGTGGTGTCAAACTCAAATAAAAACAAAGGCTACTGATCCATATATAAGGATCCATGCTGGTTGCATACTGACAATTTAAAATGTAGCATAATCTGTGTTTCATTATATTTGTGTTTATCTGATTAAATATTTCCCAATTTCATTTTCATCTGGTTTGGGCTGGGCTATTTGACACCTCTGATCTAGACAACCAACAAAACAATAAACCAAGCCCTATTTTGTAGCATTTGTGATTTCCAAAGTGCAAATGCCCACTCACACTGAAAATTTAACAATAGGCTCTAGTCCATTTGAGTTGACTCTAGCACACTGTAGTCTGAGGCTGTTTCCCTTATTGCATTCTCCCAGGAAAAAAACACTAGTTAGGAAAAAGGCCTACCAAATCCACTTAACACTTACTAGCTATGTGACCCTGGGCAAGTCATTTAACTTTTTTTGCTTAGCCAAAAAAAAAAAACAAAAGAAAAAGAAAAGAAGTGTCTGAGGTCAATTTGAACTCAGGTCCTCCTGAATCCAGGGCCTGTGCCACCTAGCTGCCCCAAATCCAAACTTTTTTCACTGTGCCACATTGCCTCACATGGGTCCATGAGTTTATCGTCAGTTTTCACTCATACAAATCACAAGCCATCCATGTCTGCTTATAGTGGTCAACTCTAGTCCATGTTTTCCCACTAGTTTCAAGAGGACTTTCTTCAGATCCTGCCCAGTGGTTGTTATAGTGCTCCCCTTCTATACCAAAAAAGAAAAAAAAATATATTTATTTTGAATATATTCTGTACTGCCATCTGCACATATGTCATTTCCCTCCCAGAAGAATTATAAGCTCCCTGAGAGTAGGGATTACATCTGTTTTGTCCCCAGGGCCTTGTTCAACATACGGCACATTGTTGTTGTTCAGTTCTGTCCAACTCTTTGTGACCATGTGGACTACAGCATGTCAATAGTGTTCATGGGGTTTTCTCGGCAAAGATACTGATTTGCCATTTCTTTCTCCAGCTCATTTAACAGATGAGGAAGCTGAGGGAAACAGGGTGAAGTGACTTGCCCAGGGTCACACAGCTAGTAAGTATTTGAAGGTTAGGGTTAGCCACCTAACTGCCCATGACACATAGTAGGTGCTTAATTAATGCTTAATGATTGTCAAGTTTAACATAATTAACAAATTAACAAAAAAAAATTAACAAAATTTTTCTGTTGAAGTGGAAAGTGTAATGATTTGGAATCCTGCCTCTATCATTTACTACCTATGTGACCTTGAGCAAGTCACTTAACCACATTCTCAGAAAACTCTTCCTCATCTGTAAAATGAGAGGGTTGTACTAGAAGGCCCTTCAGGTCCTTTCCAACTCTAAATGTATCACCCTATGATCTATGCTTCTATGATTCTCCTTGGCAAATCCTCATTTGCTGTACTTTGCCCTCTGGAGGATATTAATTTTCTTTTGATTTTAACACATTCTATTGATAGCTTTGGTTTTTATATAACATATATTAACTAAGTATCCTCAATCCCCCTCCCAGAGAGTTCTCCCTTAAAAAAAGGGGGTGGGAACCAGTTCATCAAAACTAATCCATATATGAGTACATAATAAAAAGGTGCAGTTTCACAAGCAACCTTATTTTTTCTATTGTTTGTTTATGGAAATGCCCATTTTATTTGGTGTTAAGTTTAGAATAAAAAATGAAAATATGAAAAAAATGAACAAATACATCCAAAAAAGTCTGACAATATGTATAGTGTTCCATGTTAATAGTCTCCCACATCTGCAAAGAAGTTGGGGAGGTGCATTCTTATATCTCTTTAAAAATAATTTTGGTCTTAATTTTGTAGCATTCAGTTTCCATAGTTTTCTTGTTGTTCGTTATACTCCCATTCTTGTAGCCATCGGGCTTATTATCTTCTGGGTTCTGCTTACTTTTCTTTGCATCGGTTTTTACATGTTTTCCCCATACTTGTTTATATTTTTCATATCCATTGTTTCTTACAGCACAGTAATATTCCATTGCATTCAGGTATGATATTTCATTTTCATTTCTTTAGAAACCAGCGTTCCATGACTTATAACCATACAACAACATGAATAGAATGTTTTTATGCAAATACTCTCTATACACATTGAGAGAATCCTTGATTAATGTCATCAGAGGGACCTGGTGGGCTTTGTCAAGCAATATTCTACAGCAGATTGCCTCTTTAACTTTCAATTGACTGAGGCAAAGACAATATCTCTGTTTATTGCTTGTTGACTACAAAAACAAAGAAAAAAACAAACAAAAAACCATTTAATTGGATAAAGCAAAGAGAAGCCTTACTACCTCCCAGTTGACAAGAAAGTATTTTCCTCCACATCTTTTTCTCCCTCTTTACTTAGGCATGACACATCTGTACTGCTGTTCGAATGGTACCTGAAAACGACCTGTCTGCCATTTTCCCTTTTTCGCCTCTTACTGCACACTGTGCCCAAAATAGCTCTTGTCAACCTTCACGAGTGTACCACATTCAGCATGCCAGGATGAAAGTAACAGTTGCTGGCTTTAGATCTCATATAGCTGTGTCTGAGTGTCTGGAGTGTGTTAGAGCTGTTCAGTTAAGTGTCAGAAAACGACATACACGAACAGCAGCTACCCAGCAGCTAAGCTAATCGCTGCCTCCTTCATGGTGACAGGGAGGGGACTGGGCAGAAGGATATAAGAAGGGAATATTTTGTCACATCAAAATGCATGCATTGCTAGAGTGAAGAGAAACAAAACATAATAGTAACTTTGAAAAATATTTTTTTTTCCTGGTATAGGAAGGCAGTATGGTATATTGTGGTATGTAGAACTTTAAACTTTGAGTTAGAAAACCCAGGTTTGAGTAGCAGTTCTGAAACTCTTTGAGGGCAGTTAGGTGGCCTAGTGGATAGAGCTCTAGGCCTGGAGTCAGGAAGACTCATCTTCCTGAGTTCAAATCCAGCCTCAGACTCCTACTAGCTATGTGATCTTAGGCAAGTCACTCAATCTTGTTTGCCTCAGTTTTCTCATCTGTAAAATGATCTGGAGAAGGAAATGGCAAATCACTCCCCAAATGGGGTCACAAAGAGTCAAACATGATCCAAATAATCTCCTTGAAGCCAGAGACTGTTTTGCAATTTGCATTCTCAGTGTTTTGTTGTTGTTGAGTTATTTCAGGCTCTTTGTGACTCCATTTTGGGGTTTCTTTGGCAGAGATACTAGAAGTGTTTGCCATTTCCTTCTGCAGCTCGTTTTATAGGTGAGAAACTAAGGCAAACAAGCTTAAGTGACTTACCCAGGGTCACACAACTCTTAAGTGTTTGAGGCTGGATTTGAACTCATGAAGCTGAATCTTCCTAGTTCCAAGCCCATGGCTCTATCCACTGTGCCACCTAACTGCCCAAGCACTAAACATAATGCCTGTTACGTAGTATATAACTGTATATCTCCATTTGTTCATTCTTTCAGTTATTCAGTTCAGATACTGGTTAAGATGGTAGCATGGCAGGATTATATCAGTTACTATGGAATATAAAATGAGGCTGTGTTTGTTTCCTACCTAGAGTTTTATGTGCTATATCAAATGAGATAATATTTGTAAAGGGCCTAGAACATTGCCTGGCACATAACAGGTACTATAAATGCTTATTCCTTTTCCTTCCTTTATTTTTTCATTATAACTGAATAATAATAATAAATCCCTAATAAATCATTTGACTTTTGCCTGGGCAAAATTATGGGATGGTTTATCTTTGACATCTCTGTTCCTTTTTTCCTTTGAACACCCCAAGGTATCCAGTGTTTTTCTATTGCTTTTCTAAGTAAACCTGCAATGGAATCATAGAATGTAGAACCTAGTTTGGGGCAACTGGAATTTTGAACTGGGTGCCAAAATTTAGTGAACCTTTACAACACCAGAATTTTTTCAGAACCTCAGCTAATCACCTAGTTAGGAAAAAAATAATTAGTTAAAATAGGATATAAACAAATGGCACATTTTATCTCCCTAGAAGATTCACCCCGGGAGTGTTTCTCTCAGTGGCAGGCTCCCCAGCAGTAAGTTCCTAACATCGCAGCGAGCCTTTCAATTTTCCAATCCCTGGGCACATTTTATGGAATTGTTACTTAAAGGTCTGAATTGGAAAGTATCTTAGAGATTCCCTCTTCTAACACCTTGATTCCACAGGTGAAGCCCTAGGATATGAAGGGACCCACCCAAAGTTTTACAGGAAGTAAGCCACAGAGTGAGGGCTTGAATTTAGCCAATGCTGTCCTCAGTAAGTGGTCCTAAGTAGATTTCTAAGGACAGCTGGGTGGTGCAGTGGATAGGGCACCAGGCTTGGAGTCAGGAAGATCAAATCTGGCCTCAGACACTTAATAGCTGTGTGATACTGAGCAAGTCACTTTACCTTGTTTGCCTCAGTTCCGTAAATGAGCTGGAGAAGGAAAAGGTAAACCACTCCAGGATCTTTACCAAGAAAACCCCAAATGGGGTCATGAAGAGTCAGACGTGACTAAAAACTACTGAACAACAATAACTAAGTAGGTTTCTAAGCCAGGTCACCATGGAAAAGTAGACACCTAGTTATTTACATGTTGTCTCTCCCCATTAGAATGCCTGTTCCTTTGCCTTTCTTAGTATCTCCAACACTTAGCACAGTGACTACTACATGTTGAATAAATGCTTGTTGACTGAATGAAAGTGAAAAATATGAATGTTTTGTATAAATATTTACTTTTCTGTGTACATGATATTTTTCCCTGCAAGTATAATGTACACTCCTTGAGGACAGAGCTTTTTTATTTTTATATTTTATGTCCAATGCCTGGTACAGTGCTCGGCACATAGTAGGGGCTTAAATGGAATTCATTTCAGTTTAAAAAGTAAGAAACAAATAGAGCATGAATACCTATTATCACCAACCCTTGCACATAGTAGGTGTTTTAGAAAGTCTGTTGAACTGAATTTTCAAGCAAATGCCCAAACCTTGAAGGTTTATTAAATAATTCCTTACATAAAGCATTTCTTTGAGATTTTAATATTACTCAGGATAGAATGAGTTTTAGGAAACTGAGGCTCATAAGGTGAAGGGATTTATCCAGTATTCTACATTTAGTGTCAGGAATGGGAGTTGAACTAGGCCTCTGAACTAAAAGTATTCTTTGTTACATTATCTGTCTGAGTCACCCAAAAATCAGGTCCTGTGAAAACTGTGTGCTTAGTAGCAGAGATAAGACACCCTGGGAAATAGCAGTTTTATATCTGTTTACAAGGGGAAAGACAAATCAGTTATAATACATCCTACCCAAGACCTCCATTCCCCACAACTAACATCGCTCATATAAAATCTACATTTTAACAAGGATCTTCTATGATTTAACCTAAAGAAGTGGCCATGGGAATCCAGGCACTTGGGTAGGGTTGGTGGGGGAGATATTTTGAAGAAGTAGACCCTCTGATGATACTTAAATACTACCCTTTAGCTTATTCTTTGTGTGATAAAGCCGACATTTTCAAGGAAGCCAATATAAATGCTTTACATTTCAAAAAAATGTAACAATGACCATCTGGTATAAGGTCAAAATAAGAAATTCATGCACTTGGTTTTACCACACAACATACAGAAAATGTTTGGTCATAGGTTCATAGAGTCTGATGTGGAAGGGACCTTAGAGTTCATCTAAGTTAACTCCCTCATTTTTTTTTTTACAAAGGAGGAAACTGAGGTCTAGTGAAGTTAAGTGACTTGCCCAAGGTAATAGTAAGTGGTAAAGTTGGGTCTTGAACCATCTCACACTGTCACATATCACCTATCTGGGTAATGCTCAGTGTATTAATAGGTTTTTGCAAAAATTTGTTCTTGGTACTCAGCTAGGGCCCCATGAATGCTTCTCTCTGCTCTGGATCTTTGATCTGGAACTGAGTAATAAGTGTCAGAGCGGCCAGATAGCACCAATATCCTGCTCATTGTTCTAGTTCAGGGTTTCCCTGGGATTTCTTTTTACTCTGTCTTGGTTCCCTTTCCATCCCTGGGTACCAGACTACTCCCAATCTGGTTGCTGCTGCCACTGCCACTGGATAGCATTCCTGGCTAGACTTCAACCCAATGTCCGTCTCTTTCTGTCTTCCTAAGCTGCCCTGGGCATGGGAAAATGATTCATTGTGATTTTTTTCTTGGCTTTCCATTCAGAATTCAGTTTGGTGTGTTTTCATGGTTGTTGTGGAGAAAACATGCTGGGTAAACTTGGCAAAAATGTTTCTTCTCATTCTGCCATTTTGACTTTGCTCCTATAAAAATTTGTAAATTAGTTATACGGAACTTGAAATGCATTTTTTCCATAGAATTAGAGTTAGATGAAGCTTCAGAGGCTATTTGGTTCCTTCCTCTGCCCCCATGCCTGGAACATCTACCCAAGGAGGGCCTTCCCAGAAGTCCTAGAGCCATTCTTAGCACTTCCACACCTGGAATATGAATCCCTTCTACAAAAAAGGGTCCTCCATCCTCTACATGAAAACTTCCAACATTAGAGAATTCTGACCTTCCAATGCAGCATAATTAATGGAATTTTGAACAGGACTCATTGGGAAGCTTTCTCTTGTACTAAACTAAAACCTGCCTCCCTGGAATCCCCACATGTCAATCCTAATTATTTCTTTTGCAGCCAAGCAAATCGACTTTAATCCCTCTTCCACATGACTGACCCAGTATTTGAAATAACTATCATATCATCCTCCTCCTCTTAAGTCTACTCTTCCAGAGGCTAAAAACATTACTAGTTCCATCAACCAATCCTCATACGGCATGGTTTTGAGTCCCCTCCACACGGTAACCTGCCTCTCAACATACTCCAACTTGTCAATATCCTTCCTAATATGTGACACACAGAACTGAAGGCACCACTGCAGATTTGGTCTGACCAGGGCAATGTAACTTCTCTCATCCTGGTTGTTATTTCTATTAATATAGCCTAAGGGCAAACGGAAGAGGGAGGGGAGGGGAGGGTTCATTTGCTTGCTCTTTGTATTCCATCATGTTGACTCATACTAAGCTGGCAGTTCAGTTTATATATTTTTAAAAAAGGCAAAAAAAAAAAGCAGCTCCCTTTTACCTGAATTGTCTTCTACCCATTCTTTCCCAAGCACCACTCCCCACAATACATACTCCCTATTGCCTATGAAGGAAGCTCCTTTTCCTCCAATTCAATCTTCTCCTTTGATCATTGCTATTTACTACCTTTTTGACCTTGGGCAAGTCACATTACGCTCCTTGTGGGCTTATTTCCACTCCCATTGGTCAGTTAGTCAACAAACATTTATTAATAGGTTACTATGTGCTGGCATTGTGCTAAGTGCTATGTGGCACATAAAAAGTTCAAGAGGCACAGTTTCTGGGAAATTAATCATTTTATTAATCATGCTAGCATATAATTAATAAAGGGGTCAAAGACACTCTCAGATGCCAAAGATCCTTCATGGAATCAACTCAATGCTTGCATGCCCTTGGAAGAGTATATATTTCTGAGGGTGGCAATCGACTCTGATTGGTTAACAATTAATGAAAAGAATGAATATTATAATGAGAGGTGCACCTATTCTATGAGGAGCTGGGGGACTTGATCATTCTGCCTTGGTCAAAGAGACATATCTATACTCATATCACCCCAGTTAGGGTGATCTAGACAAAATGGATAATTCACTTTTTCCCGCACCTGCTGGGCCAGAATCCATCAATTTACCTAAACTAAAATTTCTTTACCTTTTGAGCAGATATGAGTTTTCCTTCTCATTTTCAGCCCCATACTTCGAAGGCTGCTCTAGAGGGGCTGATTTCTGAATGAGGAAATAGAAAAGAGAAGAACCTTTGTCTTAATTCAATAGTTGGCTATTAATATAGGAGAGAAATAATTTCTCTCAGCTAGAAATACAAATACAAACCTGAAGACAGACAGTCCTTGCTCTCAAGGAACTTACATTCCAGTGGGGGAATCAACACCTAAAAGGAAGCTGAAAAGGAGGGAGTGGGGAAATGGAGCTGGGGAAGGATAATAGAAAAAAATCTGGCCACAAAGTAATGAAATCTGGCTGGCCTGGACACCCTCTCTGATGTGGAGATTCTGGGAGGAGCCATTAAGGAGAAGGAGAGGCCACAGGATTAGAAGCTACGACCAATGTGTGAATTCCAGGACTAGAGTGAACTTCCAAGGTAAAGAGATTTCTGGGACATGGTAGAGGAAGGTCAAATAATTTATTCCACATGATGAGATAAAAGATGCATACTGAATTTTATTCTGACTGAATTTTAAGCACGTTTGGGTTTAGGATTCTCCTAGCACATTTTCTTTAGCTTCTGTAAACGAGGGGTGTCAAATAGAAACACTACTACTAATTGGTACATAAAGATTCCTGAAGGCTGAATAATGACTTAGTTTTAAAATATAATGTTATCTCTGTCTTATTTTATTTTTATTTATTTTGTTATTTCTCAATTATATTTTAATTTGGTTCTAGTTGTACTGAGAGTTGCAGGTTTTGCGCATGTCTGACAATTCTCCTATAAACACAAAGTGTCTATTTATGTATCTATATACACACATACACAAATACATACACATATATGCATATATATACGCACATACAAATATGTATGTATATGTATATATTTGTGTATATTTGTATATACGCAAAAATATATACAAATATAAATATATTTTATATAAAAATATTCAAGATTTTATTGATAGGTACCACTGCCAATTATACTTATTAACATGTAGAGACATTTAAATAGCCAGTTTATTATATACGCAGCATACGCTCATGATATACAAAAACCAATTGATCTCAAGCAGCATTTTCAAAAACCTTAAATAGATCATGGCAGGATGGATGCAACTGGAATTTTACAAAGAGGAAAAGGAGAAGGTAAAGGTTTGAACATTGAAGAACTAATAGTAGAAAGGGAAGATCAGCATCAGGTAAAATAATAAACTGGTCAGTAAACATTGGAGCTAAAGCTGGTATCTCAAGATGGGATTTTGTAAACAGAGCAAGATCTAACCAGGTAGGACTAGGGTTGTATTTGATCTCTCAGTTTAAGCTGAGCTAGAAATTCTCAATCACTAATCATTTAGTTACCTGAACTGAAAGCTTCAGCTAGAAATACGACTAGATATCTAGCTAGAGGAAATATGTGTATATATGTATACACATATGTGTATACATGCATGTATACATAAAGGTACACATGCATATACATAAACACACATATAAACATACACGTGTATACGTGTGCGTATGTGCATGTGTGTATACACACATAAATACACACACGACTGTTTTGAGAAGGGGTTCATAAGATCCACCATAGTGCCAAAGACAGACATGGCACAAAAAATGTCATAATGGAATGTAAGTTCCATGAGACAGAGGAGCATATCTTGCATGAAATGTGTGCCTTTCCCCAGTGCTTAGCACAGTACCCCGAAGAAAGAAAGAAGATATTTAACAACCAAGATGGCAGAGTAAGCAGTAAATCATTGCAACTCCCATTTTCAACTCCAAGTCACCATAAAACAGCACCCCAAAATAAATCCTGGAATAGCAGAACCAGCAAAAAGAAGGAGTGAAACAGTCTTTGAACCCAAGAAACTTAGAAGATCTGCAGGAAAGGTCCATCTCAGGTAAAAGGAGAGCACAGTCCAGCACAGGAAGCTTCCCAGCAGGCCACCAGCAAGCCCCACCTCAGCAAACCAGTGATAGATCCTGAGCTCCAGTGCAGCAGAGCAGGCAAACACCAACACCAGGACCCCCACGTGCCTCAGCATAGCTAGGGGAATAGGCAGACTCCAGCTCTAAGAATGGCCATATGCTTCACTGTAGCTGTGGGCAAACAGACAACCTCCAGTGGCCAGACCTCTATGTGCTTTAGTGTAACCCTGGAGAAAAGAAGAAACACTTACCAGCCTCAGCACATGCCAGACACCAGCACTAGAACTCTGGCTCAGCACCAGGTAAGCTGCTAGACCTCTACGGCCTCCAGAAGCACCAGTCAACCCCCACCTTACTCCCTCAGCACAGCACCGGACACAGAGGTCCTCCATGAGACTCAGGGCAACATCAGTGCAGGACCAGGCAAACAGCCATGGTCTGCAGTCACTGGTAAAAGAAGCCTGAGACAGTGCCCCTTCTACCCTGGGAGTAGACCTCAAATTTAAAAGAAAAGAAAAAGGCAAAAAAATTAGCAAAAACCAACAAGAGTAAAAAGAATCTGACCATAAGAAGTTGTTTGTGTGATAGGGAAGATCAAGACAAAAACTCAAAAGAGGAAAAAAGTGTCAAAACACTTATGGGCAAAGCCCCAAAGAAAAATGGAAAGTGGTCTCAAGCCCAGAAAGAACTCATGGAAAAGCTCAAAAAGGAACTTAAAAATCATATAAGAGAGGAAGAAGAAAAATTGGGAAAAGAAATGAGAATGATGTAAGAGAATTATGAAAAAGAGTCAACAGCTTGGAAAAAGAAAACAACTGCTTAAAAAGTAGAATTGGTCAAATGGAAATGAAAATACAAAAAAAGTCGAGGAAAACACCTCCTTAAAAGTTAGAATTGAGCATGTGGAAGCTAATGACTCTATAAGACATCAAGAATCAATCAAACAAATTCAAAAGAATGAAAAAAAAATAGAAGAAAATGTAAAATATCTCATAGGAAAAACAACTGACCTGGAAAATAGATCCAGGAAAGACAATGTCAGAATCATTGGACTGCCTGAAAGCCATAATCAAAAGAAGGACCTAATCAGCATCTTTCAAGAAATTATCAATAAAACCTGTCCTGATGTCCTGGAATCAGAGGGCAAAATAGGCATTGAAAGAATCCACCAGTCACCTCAGAAAAGAGATCCCAAAATAAAAACTTCAAGGAGCGTTACAGTCAAAATTTAGAACTATCAGGTCAAGGAAAAAAAATACTGCAAGTGGCCAGAAAGAAACAATTCAAATATTGGGGAGCCACAATCAGCATTACACAGGACTTAGCAGCTACAATATTAAAAGTTTGGAGGTGATGGAACATGATATTCCAGAGGGAAAAGGAGCTAGGATGACAACCAAGAATCACTTACCTGGCAAAATTAAGCATAATACATGAAGGAGAAAATGGTCATTCAGTGAAATAGAAGGATTTCAAGCTTTCCATAAGGAGAAGACCAAAATTAAATCAGGAATTTTATCTCCAATATCAAGACCCAAGAGAAGCATAAACAGATAAAAAGGGGAAAGAAAACATAACAGATGCAATAGAGTTACATCCCTACATGGGTAGATAATTCTTGTAATTCTTAAAAATTGTATCATTAATAGTACAGCTAGAAGGAATATATATAGAGAGAGGGCACAGGTATAAGGTGAATTTGAAGGAATGACAAAAATGATTAAGGGATGAGAAAAAAGTACACTGGGTGCAGAAGAAAGGGAGAGGTAGAATGGAATAAATTATTTCACATGAAGAGCCACAAAAAACCTATTACAGTGGAGGGGAAGATGACAGGGTGGGCGATGGGCATTGCTTGAACCTTACTCTCATAAGTATTGATTCAAAGAAGGAATAATATGCACAATCAGTCGAATATAGAAATCTATCTTACCTGACAGGGAAGTAGGAGGAGGGGTAATTAAGTAAGGGGAGGGGAAACTGACAGAAGGGAGGGCAGATCAGGGGAGGTGGTAGACAGAAGCAAAACACTGGGGAGGAGGGAAAGGGTGAAAGGAGAGAGAGAACAACAAACAGGAGTTAAAATAGGATGAAGGGAAACATACAGTTACTAATTATAACTATGAATGTGAATTGGAATGAACTCTCCCATAAAACAGAAGTGGATAGCAGAGTGGATCAAAAATCAGAATCCTACAATACGCTGTTTGCAAGAAACACATTTGAGGCAGAGAGACAAATACAGAGTAAAGGTAAAGGGCTGAAGCAGAATCTATTATGCTTCAGCTGAAGTGAAAAAAACAAAAACAAAAACAAAAACAAAAAACCAGGGGTGGCAATCCCGATCTCAGACAAAGTAAAAACAAAAATAGATCCAATTATAAGAGATAAGGAAGGAAACTACATCTTGCTAAAAGGCACCATAGAAAATGAAGCAATATCAATACTAAGCATATACACATCAAGTGGTACAGCATCCAAATTATTTTTTAATTATTTTTTTAGTTTTCATCAATCACTTCCGTAAGATTTTGAACTCTAAATTTTCTCCCCCTTCTTCCCCTCCTGCTTCTCCAAGACAGCATGCAATCTGATAAAGGCTCTACATACACATTCATATTAAACATATTTTCACATTAGTCATGTTGTAAAGAAGAATGAGAACCAATGGGAGGAACCATGAGAAAGAAGAAAGAACAACAACAAAAAGATAGCAAATGGTATGCTTCCATCTGCATTCAGATTACTTAGTTCCTTTTTTGGATGTGGATAGCATTTTCCATTATTAGTCTTTTAGAGTTATCTTAGATCCTTGCATAGCTGAGAAGAACTAAGTCTAGAAAAGTGAGTCATGGCACAATGTGGCTGTTACTGTGTATAATCTTCTCCTGGTTCTGCTTACTTCACTCAGCATCAGTTCATGTAAGTCTTTCCAGGTTTTTCTGAAGTCTGCCTGCTTATTGTTTCTTATGGAACAATAGCATTTCATTACATTCATGTACCACAGCTTATTCAGCCATTTCCCAATTGATGGGCATCCCCTCGATGTCCAATTCTTGGCCACCACAAAAAGAACTGCTATAAATATCTTTGTAAATATGGGTCCTTTCCCCTCTTTTATGACCTCTTTGGGATACAAACCAAGTAGTACTCTTGCTGGATCGAAGGCTATGCACTGTTTCATAGTTTTTGTGCATAGTTCCAAATTAGCATCTAAACTCTTAAAGGAGAAGTTAAGTGAGTTACAGGAAGAAATGGACAGCAAAGTTATACGAGTGAGGGACCTCAACTGTCCCTTCTCAGAACTCAATAAATCCAACCAAAAAATGAACAAGAAAGAAACCAAGGAGGTAATAGAATATTAGAAAAGTTAGAGATGGCAGACCTTCAGAGAAAACTGAATGGGAACAGAAAGGAATATACCTTTTTCTCAGCAGCATAAGCATCTACACAAAAAAAATTGACCACATATTAGGCATATAGAATGTAGAAAGGCCAAAATATTAAATGTATTCTTTTCAGATTATAATATAAGAAAAATTACATTCAAGAAAGGGCAATGGAAAGATAGATTAAAATTTGATTGGAAACTAAATAATCTATTCCTAAAGAATAAGTGGGTCAAAGAACAAATCATAGAAATAATCAATAGCTTCATTAAAGAGAATGACAACTACGAGGCAAAACCAAAATTTAGGGTATGCAGCCAAAGCAGTACTTAGGGGAAAATTTCTTTCTCCAAATTCTTTTTTTTTGGTTTGTTTTTTGTTTTCCTTTTTTGGTGAGGCGATCAGGGTTAAGTGACTTGCCCAGGGTCACACAGCTAGTAAGTGTTAAGTGTCTGAGGCTGGATTTGACCTTAGGTCCTCCTGACTCCAAGGCCAGAGCTCTATTCACTGTGCCATCTAGCTGTGTGGCTCTCTAGGAATGGATGCTGTATTTTGTCAAGTTGTTTTCTGCATCTATTGAGATAATCTTATGATTTCAGTTGGTTTTGTTACTGATATGGTCAATTATGTTGATAGCATTCCTGGTATAAATCCCACCGGTCATAGTGTATAATCCTTGGGATATATTGCTGTAATTGCCTTGCTGGTATTTTGTTCAAAATTCAGATTACTTAGTTCCTTTTTTGGATGTGGATAGCATTTTCCATTATTAGTCTTTTGGAGTTGTCTTAGATCCTTGCATAGCTGAGAAGAACTAAGTCTAGCAAAGTTAGTCATGGCACAATGTGGCTGTTACTGTGCATAATGTTCTCCCGGTTCTGCTCACCTGGAAGTGAACTTCCAGGTTTTTCTGAAGTCTGCCTGCTCATTGTTTCTTATGGAACAATAGTATTCCATTACATTCATGTACCACAGCTTGTTCAGCCATTTCCCAATTGATGGGCATCCCTTCAATGTCCAATTCTTGGCCACCACAAAAAGAACTGCTATAAAGTATCTCTCTAAATTGTTACATCAACAAAATGGAAAGAAAGAACAGATCAATAAATTGGGCATGCAACTAAAAAAAACTAGAGAAAGAATAAATTAAAAATCCCTAACTAAGCATCAAATTAGAAAACCTGAAAATCAAAGGTGAGAGTAATATGATTGAAAATTTAAAAAACCTATTGACTAATAAATAAATCTAGCAGCTGGTTTTATGAACAAAAAACCCAATAAGATAGATAAGCCATTGGTTAATTTGATTTAAAAAAAGAAAGTATCCAGTATCAAAAATGAAAAGGGTGAAATCACCACCAATGAAGAAGAAATTAAAGGAATCATTAGGAAATATTTTGCCCAATTATATGCCAAGAAATCTGACAATTTGAGTGAAATTGATGAATATTTATGGAAATATAAATTATCCAGATTAACAGATCAGGAAATAGAAGGCCCAAATAAACCCATCTTAGAAAAAAAAATTGAACAAGCCATTGATGAACTCCCTAAGAAAAAATCTCCAGGGCCAGATGGGTTCACAAGTGAATTCTCCCAAACATCTAAAGAACAACTAATTCCAATACTATATAAACTATTGGGAACATTAGGCAAAGAAAGAGTCCTACCATACTTCTTTTATGACAAAAATATGACAAAAATATGATGCTGATACCCAAATCAGGAAGAGCTAAAATAGAGATAGAAAATTATAGACCAATTTCCCTAATGAATAATGATGCAAAAATTTTGAAAAAAATACCAGCAAGGTGATTACAGCAATATATCACAAGGATTATACACTATGACCAGGTGGGATTTATACCAGGAATGCTATCAACATAATTGACCATATCAGTAACAAAACCAACTGAAATCATAAGATTATCTCAATAGATGCAGAAAACAACTTGACAAAATACAGAATCCATTCCTATTAAAAACACTAGAGAGCATATGAATAAAAGAAGAACTCCTAAAAATGATAAGCATTATCTATCTAAAACCATTAGCAAGTATTATGTGTAATAAGGATAAGCTAGAAGCCTTCCCAATAAGATAAGGGGTAAAACAAGGGAGCCCATTACCACCACTATTATTCAATATAGTACTAGAAATGTTAGCTGTAGCAATAAGAGAAGAAAAAGAAATTGAAGGAATTAAAATAGGCATTGAGGAAACAAAACTATCACTCTTTGCAGATGATATGATAGTATACTCAGGGAACCCTAGAGAATCAACTAAAAAACTACTTGAAATAATTAACAACTTTAGCAAAGTTGTGGGATATAAGATAAATCATCATCAGCATTTCTTTATATGACCAACAAAGCTCAACAGCAAGAGACAGAAAGAGAAATTCCATTCAAAATAACTGTATATAACTGTAAACAATATAAAATACTTAGGAGTCTACCTTCCAGGACAAACCCAGGAACTATATGAACACAATTATAAAACACTTTTCATACAAATAAAAATGGATCTAAACAACTGGGAAATTTTCTATTGTTCATGGGTAGGCCAAGCCAATTACAATCCTATGTAAACTAATTTATTCATTCAGTGCCACACCAATCAAACTATCAAAAAATATTTGATATAACTAAAATAAATAACAACAAAATTCATCTGGAAGAACAAAAGGTCAAGAATATCAAGGGAATTGATGAAAAAAATACAAAGGAAGGTGGCCTAGCAATACCAGCTCTCAAGCTATATTATAAAGCAGTAAGCATCAAAACTATCTGGGACTGGCTAAGAAACAGAGTGGTGGATCAGTGGAACAGATTAGGTACACAAGTCGCAGTAGTCAATGACCATAGCAACCTCATGTTTAATAAACTCAAAAACCCCAGCCTACAGGATGAAAACTCACTGTTTCATATAAACCTCTGGGAGAACTGGAAAATGATAGAACACAAACTAGGTATAGCTTAATATCTCACACTGTATACCAAGATAAGGTCAAAATGAGTGTATGTTTAAACACAAAGGGCAATACCATAAGCAAACTAGAATAGTTTACCTGTAGCATGGATGGGGAGAGGAAGAATTCATTACCAAACAAGAGATAGAAAGCATTATGAAGTATAAAATAGATACTTTTGATTATATTAAAATAAAAGGCTTTTGTACAAACAAAACCAGTGCAACCAAGATTAGAAGGAAAGCAAAAAGCTGGGAAGCAATCTTTACACCAAGTGTCTCTGATAAAGGCCTCATTTTTCAAATATAGAGAACTAAGGCAAATTTATAAGAAAACAAGCCATTCCCCAATTCATAAATGGTCAAAGGCAGTTTTCAGCTAAAGAAATCAAAGTTATCTATAGGCATACTAGGAAGTGCTCTAAATCACTTTTGATTAGAGATATGCAAACTGACACAAATTTCACACCTATCAGATTAGCTAATGTGACAAAAAAGGAAAATGATAAGTGCTGGAGAGGAAATGGGAAAAATGGGACACTAGTGCACATGGAGCTGTGAATTTATCCAACTATTCTGGAGAATTATGCCCACATGGCAACCAAACTGTGCATACCCTTTGATCCAGCTTTTGCTAGTCTGCATCCCAAAGAGAACATATTAAAGAAGAAAGACCTAAATGTACAAAAACATTTATAGCATTCCTTTTTGTGGCAGCAAAATAGTTGAAATTGAAGGGATGCTCATCAATTGAGGAATGGCTGAACAAACTGTGGTATGTGAATATAATAGAATATTATTGTGCAATATGAAATGATGAACAGGCAGATTTCAGAAAAACCTGGAAAGACTTGTACAAGCTGATGCAAAGTGGAATAAGCAGAACCAGGAATGTGCACAGTATCAGCAACATTGTGTTATAATCAACTATAAATAACTTAGGTCTTCTTAACAACACAATGAACCAAGAAAAATACAAAGAATTCACGAAGAAAAATGCTATCCACATCCAAATAAAGAAATGATGGACTCTGAATGCAGACAGAAGCATTTTTTGGGTTTACTTTCTACTTCTTGTGTTTTTTTCCCTTTTGATCTGTTTCTTCTTTCACAACTGTGACTAATATGGAAATACATTTTACATAATTGCACATGTATAATCTGTATCAAATTGCCTATCATTTTCAGAAGAGGGGAGGGGAGGGAAGGAGGGAGAAAAATTTGGAATTCAAAATCTTGTTAAAAAAAGAATGCTAAAAATTGTCTAGACATGTAATTAGGAAAACAATAAAATACTATTAAAAAATTAAAACCTCCCTTATGATATAAAATGTGGAATTTAGAACTGAAGATAATATTCCAAATTTATTCTGATCTGGGCAGAACACAGCAGAACTCTAGGATTACAAGCAAAAATCTATACGAATCCAAATACCATGCCATGCCTGGGGCCAAGGATTGTTAATTTTTTTTTAATCATATACTATATTTCTTTCAGAGAACAAGGCCAAATTCTCCTAGCCTAAACTCCTCAAAAGAAAACTTGTTTAAATTACTATAATCACAAACACATGCAAGTACATATACACACATAAGAATACACACACATGGATTTCAGGAAGGCTGAATTAGGATTATACAGTTATAGATCTAGAGTCAAAAGGGGCGTTAGAGGCTATTTAGTCTAACTCCCTTTTTTCTTTAGTTTGTTTTTGGTGAGGCAATCAGAGTTAAGTGACTTGCTCAGGGTCACACAGCTAGTAAACATCAAGTGTCTGAGCCAGATTTGAACTCAGATCCTCCTGACTCCAATGCTGGCGCTCTATCCACTGTGCCACCTAGCTGCCCCAACTCCCTTTTTTTTTTTTTTGCAGATGAAGTAAGAAGGCCCATTGAAAGGCTTTGTCCAAAGTCATACAGGTAGTAAGCATCAGAGAGAGGGTTGTGATATAGTGGAAAGTCACTAAAGTAGGAGTCTTCTGCCTTCTTTTATGAAGTACTTGTGTATCATGGAACAAATCCCTTCATCTCCCTGGGCCTCAGTTTCCACATCTGCAAAATATGGAGGCTGATTTGAATGGTCTCAGAGATTTCTTCCAGTTCTAACATTCTATGAAAAAATCCTGCACCATCTTGCAAAAACATTGATCAGCATGTTGATTTTGCCCAGCCTTTCCCCCACTTGGCAGAATCATACTGAAGCCATATTTGACCTTGGTGACCCAAGAAAACATGCCACCAGCATGATGGAATTATATTTTCCACTTAAAATTCCTATTCATAGCCTTACTCAATTTAAATAAAATCTCCTTTCTTTCAGGATCTATGCCTGCAGGATCCTAATAAATGGCATTTTTAATTTCAGCAAGGTTAAGGAAAAGGAAAAAGGATAGAGGAAGTGAAAGTCACAGAAAGAGGGGAGAGGAGGAAGAGACAGAGACAGAAAGAAATTGAGAGAGAGAGAGAGAGAGAGAGAGAGAGAGAGAGAGAGAGAGAGAGAGAGACTCAGTGGTTATCAAGCATGAGACCTCAAAGAGGAAAAAAAAGAAAAACTATCAAATTTTGAACTGACTTGGAAAAGGAACTATTAAAAGAAAATAAGCAGTTTTGTGCATCCCTAGGTGTACCATAGCATTGAACTTGAGTCGGTGCAAACAGAACATGTATTGTCTGTTGGATAATAGGACCCATCAATAGCAATACTGTCTGGGGGAAAAGCAGTAGGGGGAAAGTACCTATTAACAACCAGTTCCTGTTCTTGGATTGGTGTTATCTGATATAATGCCAGCCCAGGGACTCCATTTCAGCTGTCAGCTTGTCAGCATGATGTATTTCTGTGATATGCTTGGGACATGCCTGGAGTTGGTATAGAGGACAGCAAGAAGATCCAATTAACTTTAGCTGATACATATACATACATAATACATATGTGTGTGTGTATACATACATATATATGCATATATATATAACATACATACACAGATATATTTAATAAAATTCAACAATCTGAAAAGGATATAAAAGAAACTTTCACCCCCTACTCCCTTACTGGGGAGTAGGGAGGACAAGTGGGAAAAGAATCACTTAACATTCAGCAAGTAGGATAAAAAGCCAATATTCACCTTGATGGATTAAGAATAAAAGGGAATTTCCACCTGAAAGAAGCTCTTACAAGCTTAATGTAACTAATTACTGGCATTGTGGGAAGGAAAATAGAAGGGAAGAAATTCCAAGATCAGCTGGGACAGTCATCTTCTTTAGTACATTCCTGTATGGGCTGCATATATACAGGACTGTTTTTGTCTTTTTTTAATAGTCACTCCTAAGGTGGAATGGAGGTATTTGGAAGCAAGTTGCAATTAAAAGTGTCTTATGGAAAAGAGATAGCAGGCTGCTATTCAAACTTTCCCTGTGGTGCTCTGCCAATTCACCTCCATTCTTTCTCTCATCACCTCTGCTATTCCAGGCTTAAAGTCTTGATATGGTGGCTGGTGATGTGGAAAAATGAGAAACAGCCACCTTCACTTTTCCTTTATGACCTAATCCTAGATATCCAAAGCCCTACTACATGAAATAAGGGCAATGGGACTAGGTGTTGAAAGTCTTAAGCCCTGCTTTGGAAAATGTTATGTAACCTCACATGGGACTGTTCACTCATTTATAAAATGGCATCATAGAAGCCCAGACAAATAAATCTGGAAAAAATATGAAGGTCATCGGTTCTGTTCCTTTATAAAAGCACATCATAAAATGAACCATCCAAAATTATTCCTTTGAGATCATGTCTGTCTCTCTGTCGCTCTTATCTCTCATCTCCCTCAGTCTCTGTCTTTCTCTCTCTATTTGTCTCATCTCCCTCAGTCTGTCTCCATTTGTGTCTCTTTGTGTGTCTCTCTCTCATCTCTGTCTGTCTCTTCCTCCTCCTTCTCCCTTCTTCCCCTTCTCCCTCTCCCCTCCTTTCTCCAATAACAAATGTGAAATATTCTGCTGTGTTGTTGATCTAATCATTTTTCTTTTTAAAATTTTTACACTTTGATTGAGGATCTTGTATTATGCTTTGGAACTATCCATTCAACAAACATTTATTAAGTAGATACTATGTTTAGAATGCTATGCTAGGTACTATAGATATGAAAATGAAATCGTTTCTGATTTCCTCATAGGTAAATACAAAAGAGAGAGGAAAAACAGTCCCTGATAGAAAAATACAAAATACATACAAAATAATGTTTTGGAACATTTAGCAGCTCTAGGAATATGGACACATCTTGCATAGGAGGCAGCCTTTGGATGAAGCTTTGAAGGAAGCTAGAGATTCTAAGAGAGATGAAGAGGGAATGAATTCCAAGCATTACTCCTTATTTGTCTCTCACTGACTAAGGACTGTGATTATTTCCCCTTTTCATTTTTCTCTCCCTTACGTTGAACAAGTATCATTCCTTGAAGTTCACCCCAGAGGTCATGCTTGCCTGAAATATGATAATTCTTTTGCTTCTTTTCCACGCCTTTTAAAATACTAAAGAGTGTTGAATGCCTACCAGGAAAATCACAGACCTGGGACAAACCAATCTGCGTCATTGTATCTTTAGACTATGACTACATTAAGACAAAATGTAGAACTGGATGGAGAAGCAGTGCAATGTAATATAAACTGTACTAGATTTGGCCTCAGAGGTCTTAGATTTGAAGCCCAGCTTCATTACTTAGTACCGATGGAACCTTGGTAAAGTCACTTGTTCCCTCTGGGGTTCAATGTCTTGATTTGTTAAATGGGAGCTGGTTGGCTTTCTAAGGTTAATATCAGCTCTAATGGTTAAGCAATTTGTTATATAATTTTTCGGGGAAATCTCACTATTATGTGAAATTGTGGAGCAAAAACAGAGGTACAAGGTTCGGTTTGGATAGGTTTGTCAACTTTCCACTTTGCATAAATAGAGACAGCCATAAAGTCCATTGGTATATAGGCTTTAGTCCTTAATTTGTTGTTGTCAGCCTTTTCAGTTCTGTCTGACTCTTTGTGACCCCATTTGGGGTTTTCTTGGCAAAGATACTACAGTGGTTTGCCATTTCCTTTTCTAACTCATTTTATGGATGGGGAAATTGAGGCAAACAGGGTGAAGTCACTTGCCTAGAAAGTGTCTGAGGTCAGATTTGAGCTCAGGAAGATGAATTGTCTTGACTCCAGGTCCAACACTGTATCCACTGTGCCACCTAGATGCCCTAATTCTTAAGCAGGAAGAAAGAAGAAGACATCTTTACCTTTCTAGTTGAATTTGTGCCCAAGGTCTATTTTGCTTTAAGGCTGTGCTTGTACGTGTTTTGGAATTATTCTCTTTTTCTCATTGTGTGTCTTCAACACCCCTGTCAACATAATAGTTTTTTAGGAGTCTCCTTTTGTTTGCTCATTCTTCCTCCCTACTTCCAAACTTCAGACTTCATGTTAGGACTACAATCTACATAGTTCTGGAGGGCATGCCTGGGATGAGCTTGTGTCCTTTTGGATCCTGCTGCTGCTTTCTTGGGGTATGAAGTATTGTGTTAGTTTAGGATCTTAGAGATAGCTAGCTCAGGCTAGGGACCTGCAAGCTTGCAGTGCTCCCAAAGTAATCTGATCTAGGGCAAAGTGTGATCACTCCCCTCTTTGTCTGAGCTTAGAAAGTTCCTGACCAGAATACAGGGCTGGTTCAATATTAGGAAAACTATTAGCATCATTGAGTGTATCAACACCAAAGCCAACAGAAACCACATGATCGTCTCAATAGATGCAGAAAAAGCTTTTGACAAAGTACAACACCCATTCCTATTAAAAACACTAGAAAGCATAGGTATAAATGGACTCTTCCTTAAAATAATAAATAGCATATCTAAAACCTTCAGCAAGCATTATATGTAATGGGGACAAGCTAGAAGCATTTCCAGGGGTGAAACAAGATGTCCATTATCACCACTGTTACTCAATATCGTACCGGAAACATTACCTTTAGCAATAAGAGAAGAAAAAGAAATTGAAGGTATTAGAATAGGCAAAGAAGAAACAAAGCTATCACTCTTTACAGATGACATGATGATATACTTAGTCAATCCTAGAGAATCAAGTAAAAAACTACTTGAAATAATAAACAACTTTAGCTAAGTTGCAGGGTATAAAATAAACCTACACAAATCATCGACATTTCTATATATTACCAACAAAGCCCGACAGCAAGAGACAGAAAGAGAAATTCCATTTAAACTTACTGTAGACATTATAAAATATTTAGGAGTCTGCCTACTGAACCAAACCCAGGAACTCTATGAACACAATTACAAAACACTTTTCACACAAATGAAAAACATTAGTTGCTCATGGGTAGGCCGAGGTAATATAATAAAAATGACAATTCTACCTAAGCTAATTTACTTATTCAGTGCCATACCAATCAAACTACCAAAAAATTATTTTATAGAGTTAGAAAAAAAAAATAACAAGATTCATTTCAGAGAACAAAAAGTCCAGAATATCAAGAGAACTAATGAAAAGAGAAACCAAGGTAAATAGAGGTTAAGTGACCTGCTTGGGGTCACACAGTTAGTAAGCATTTAAGATCTTTCTGACTCTAGGACTACCATTCTATCCACTGCACCACCTCACAGACCACCTAGATCCACTTAATCTAGATAATCACAAGACTATTAGTAGAAGCCACCTAACGTAAGACAACAAATGGACATAACAGATCTGCTGATATTTTCATAGCGATTTGTCCTCATCAACAATGACAGTGGAACCTCCAATTTGAACTCTACCAACCTATTACTATTCAATGAAATGGTAATGGCACTTAAAAAAATGAAATCAGGAAGATAATCTGGACTTAATGAAATAATGTAGTTGTTCAGTTGTTTCACTTGTGTATGACTCTTTGTGACCCCATTTGGGGTTTTCTTGGCAAAGATACTGGAGTGATTTGCCATTTCCTTCTCCAGCTCAATTTACAGATAAGGAAACTGAGGCAAATGGGATTACGTGATTTACCCAATATCACACGGCTAGTAAGTGTCTCAGGCCAGATTTGAACTCAGGAAGAAGAGGTAGAAAGATAGAGCTTGGCATTCTATCCACTGCACCACCTAGCTGCTCTTTAATGAAATATATACAGAAGAAATTTGAGCAAAACAAAAACAATTTTACATCTGTACATGATGCTGTAAGTCCCATGTGGTCAGACTTACATGCTTCCATTTGGGTTGGAAAAGACCCAGGGGACCCATAGCTTGTGGAGTAGGGTACTCTTTTTCCCTTCTGGGCAATTTGAATAAAAGGCTTTGCATCTTGTTTTGATTCTGTAACTGCTACACAACTGTGATCTGAGTCATTTCATCTCTTTTGTCTCCTTGGATTTATGGGATTTGTTATTCCCTCTTAAGTCATTTAGACAATTCCTTCAATCTGCCAAGATTGTCTTGGATACTGCCCTTCTAAATTTCTGCCAGCTCCTGCCAGCTTGGTGGATTACGCCAACTTCATAACACTGTTCTCTACTGCATTATGCCATTCACTGCTTAAAAGGCGAGCATGAACTATATGTGAGCTTTTGCACTGTGGCCATATACCTGAGACTGAACACTTTGGAATTCCACTTAACAATTCCTACTTAGAATGAACTGTTAATAGTTTTTTTTTTAATTTTCACTTCCAAATTCTCTCCCTCCCTCCAGCTTCTCCTACTAATATTGAGAAAGCAAGAAATATTATACCCATTATACATATGAAGACATGCAAAACATATTTTTGCATTAGCCATGTCCCTTTCCCCCACCTAGAAAAAAATGCAAAAAAGGGTAAATGAATATGTTTCAATCTGCACTCTGAGTCCATTAAGTCTCTATCTTGAGATAAATAGAGTTTTACATCATGATTTTGGAGTTGTATTGGGTCATTATATTAATCAGTTATTAATTCTTTCATAGTTGATTGTCTTTACAATATCACTATTATTGTGTATTGTTCAGGTTCTATTCACTTCACTTTGCACCAATTTATATGTCTTCCTAGATTTTGCTGAAACTATTCCTATAGTAATTTCTTATAGCACAATAGTATTCCATCACATTCACATGCTGCAACTTATTCAACCATTCTCCAATTTATGGGCATCCCCTTATATGAAAAAAAGTCCTAAGTCACTAATAATTAGAGAAATGCACATTAAAACAGCTCTGAAGTACCAACTCACACCCATCAGAATGGCTAACATGACAGGTCTCTGATTCTTTGCCACCACAAAAAAAAAGCTACTATACATATTTTTTTTGCTTTTTTTTTTTTTGGTGTGTCCAGGGTCACTAGTAAGTGTCAAGTGTCTGAGGCCAAATCTGAACTCAGGTCCTCCTCACTCCAAGGCCAGAGCTCTATCCACTGCACCACCTAGCTATCCCTACTGTACATAATTTTGCACATATGATTCCTTTTGCTTTGACTTCTTTAGGGTATAGAACTAATAGCATATTGCCAGATCAAATGGTATGTACAGTTTTATAGCTCTTTGGGCATAGTTACAGATTATTCTTCAGAATCACTGGATCAGTTCATAATTCCACCAACACTGCATTAGTGTTTCTATTTTTCCATATCTTTTCCATCATTTATCATTTTCCTTTTCTGTCATGCTAGTCAATCTGATGGGTGTGAGATGATACCTTAGAGATTTTTAAATTTGCATTTAGTGATTTAGAGCATTTTTTCATATGGTTATTGATAGCTTTGATTTCCTTCTCTAAAACTGGCTGTTCATGTCCTTTGGCTATTTATCAGTTGGGGAATTGCTCCTATTTTTATAAATTTGGTTAAGTTCTCTAAATATTTGAGAAATGTGACCTTTATCAGAGAAACTTGCTATAATTCACCCCAGTTTCATACTTTTAAAATTTTGGCTATATCAGTTTTATTGGTGCAAAAACGTTTTAATCTTATGTAAACAAAATTATCCATTTTACTTCACAAGAACCTCACCATCTTCTGTTTGGTCATGAACTCTTCCCCTTTCATAAATCTAACAGACAATTTCCCCCCAATTTGCATATGATATCACCCTTTATATCTAAATCATGTACTCATTTGAGTTTATCTTGGTATATGGTGGAAGATGTTGTTCTATGCCTAACTTTTGCCAGACTAATTTTTAGTTTTCCCAATAATTTTTATTTTTGTCAAATAATGAGTGAGTTCTTGCCCCAATAGCTGGAGTCTTTGGATTTATCAAACACTAGGCTACTGTACTCATTTGCTTCTGTATATCACACACCTAATCTAATCCATTGACCAACCACTCTATTTCTTATCCATTACCAAATTGTTTTGACGGATTTTCTGCTTTATACTATAGTTTGAGATCTGGTATTATCATGCCTCCTTTTTTCCCCATTAATCCCCTTGACAGTCTTGACCTACTGTGCCTCCACAAGTAGGTTACTATTTTTTTCTAGTTCTATAAAGTATGTCTTGGGTAGTTTGATTAGTATGGCACTTAACAAATGAGTTAATTTAGGTAGTATTGTCCTTTTTATTATATTGGCTCAGCTTACCCATGAACAATTAATATTTCTCCAACTAAATCCATATTTAATGAATACTAGTAGTCATTACTTGATTTTCTAAATCATCACACATTACACACTAAATGATCCATTTTCAATTTTTTTTCTAATGATTAAAATAATTTGTCTACAGTTTCTAGAATTTTTTTTATCATTTTCAAAAATTGATATAACACTTGCCCCAAGTTGGGGGCTATATAAAGGAAGTCTGAAATTGTTATATGGATTCTATTTGTGACAATTAAATTTTCTATTTCTCAGTCTCTCAAACAAAATTCTGTCTTTAAGAATGTCAGAATCATATTAAAATGTGTAAATTCTTTGGCTCAACAATACCACTACTGTGTTACTATGCCCATACCCACAAAGAGATTAAAGAAAGAGGAAAAGGTTTATGCATATGAAAATATTTGAAGCAGCTTTTTTTCATAGTGACAAAGAATTGTAAATTAAGACAGTGCCCGTCAGTTGGGGGATGGTTGAAAAAATTATCATATATGAAAATGGTGAAACACTATTGTCCTGTAAGAAATGGTGAAAAAGACAGTTGAAGAGAAACCTGAGAAGACTTGTATAAACTGATGCAGTGAAGTGAGCAGAATCAGAACAATTTGTGCTGTAACAATATTGAAAAAAATGAATAGTTTTGAAAGACTTTACAACTCTAATTAACACTGTGATCAACCATGATTTTAGAGGTCCAATGACAAATAATCCTACCCACCATCTAACAAAGAAATGATGGACTAATATTCAGAAAGAGAAACATATTTTAAATATGGCCAATATGGGAAATTGTTTTGGTTGACTATGTATATTTATGATGAGGGGTTTTTTTTTATCCCTAGTGGGAAGAAGTAGAAAGGGAAAAAAAAAAGATAAATCTTGATAACTGAAAAAAATTAAAATAAGAACATCAAAATGATAGAAGAAAAACTGATGATGTTATTTGTTGTTGTCGTTCGGTCCTTTCAGTCATGTCTGACTCTTTGCAACTGCATTTGGTTTTATTTTTTGTTTGTTTGTTTGTTTGTTTTTTGGCAAAGATATTGAAGTGGTTTGCCATTTCCTCCTCTAGCTCATTCTACAGATGTTATACACCAATTAAAAGAGAGTTATCAGTCTAGCTGATGACTCCTAAGTGTTGATGTTTGGGTAAAAGAAGCCATTGCAATACTCAGTAATTTACTGAGCAAACAAAAAATAACATGAGTCAGGGACACGTGCATCATCAGCTACACAATGTCATTGGGTCAGAGAATTCTCAACCCCGGAATATATTGTAGTACACTTTAACAACTGAGACTTACCCAGCACTGCATGGCCAATCTACCAGAGACAATCAATGCAATCCACCTTGGCATATCATAAGTTTTATTTAAAAAAAGTAAATAAAGCATGCACTCACAAAAGTAGACAAGTGTAAGATCATTATCCAAAGTTAGTTATAGCATACCTCCCCTTAGTAGGCACACAATAGTTGAACACAATAGGCCGTATCCGATTCTTAGAAACTTACCTCTCCACCCTTCATGACACTTGTAGAGATGTTCACTTATCTAGGAAGGGAGATTACATGTATTCTGTATTCTGCTCTTCATAACTTGGCCTTATTCTACCTTTCCAGCCTTTTTAGACATTACTCCCCTCCACACACTCTGTGGGACAGCCAGAATGATCTTACTGTTTCTCACACACAATCTTGCAATTCCCGTCTCCATTCCTTCCTGCAGATGGTCCTCCATGACTAGGATACACTCGCTCCTTACCTCTACTTCTTAGAATCTCTGATCTCATTGAAGATCCGGCTCAAGGACTACTTTCTACATGAGGCCTTTCTGTGAACCCTCAGCTTGTTAGACCTTCCCTTTCCTCCCCATTCCCTCCCATTAATTTATATCCGCTTTGAAGATGTTCCAAAAATGTCTGCATATTGTATCCCTTGTTAGAAAGAAGGCTCCTCATGGGCAGGTATTTATCCTTTTTGACTTTGTATCTCCAGCTCCTAACATGGAGCTTGACACGTAATTAGCACTTAATAAATACTTATTCACTGATTGTCCAGCATCATTAGTACAAGCCCTGAAGCTGCACCATTGTTACTTAAGTAATCCCACCACGACCTCCCATGGTTTCCTGTTGCCTATAGAAAAATATTCAAACTTCCACCTTGACATTCAAGGCTTAATAGGACACCTGCTTATCTTCTCAGTCTTATTTCCCATAATTCCTCTACACATAGTTCAAGAGACCTGGGTTTGAGTCAAGAGATCTGGCTTCTACTAATAATAATCTATGAAACTTTTGCAATCCTATAAACCTATCTAGACCTCAGTTTTCTCATCTGTAAAATGAGGGTAATAGCCACAACAACCCAGGTTGTTGTGAGGATTAAATGAGATAATGAGTGTTAAGTGTTTAGCACAGAGCCTGGCACATAGTAAGCACTATATAAACATTAGCAGTAATAATGTTGTTCACTTACTCTGTTGCACCTGACTCTACATAACCCCATGGACAAAGGTCATGGGGTTTACTTGGCAAAGATACTGGAGTGCTTTGTCATTTTCTTTTCCAGTATGTGGCCATTTTATAAATGAGGAACTGAGGCAAATAAGGGTTAAGTGACTTGTCCAGGATCACACAGCTAGTAAGCGTCTGAGCTCAAATCTGAACTCAGCTCTTCCTGACGCCAGGCCCAGTGCTCTATCCATTGTATCAGCTAGCTGACCAGAGTAGTAATAATAATAATAATAAACATTTATTTTTATGTTCCTTCCAGCTGCTAAATTCTGATTCTGATTGCACTCATGTGGAGTTTGAGTGAAATAACTTTTTTAAAAGTTACTTAAGAGTAGTGTTCAAATTATGTCAAAATGTAAAACAATAGACCAAACTTTTTATAATAATTTAGTGATAAATGAGCATTTATAATAACTAAGCTACCCTATAAATTATTGGTATTCCAATACTTTAAAATGCCTATACATTATCTAGTCTACATAGAGTTCAAAGTGCTTTTACTAAAGATTTATGTCTTATTCTTGGCATGACTGGCATTGAAATTCCTTCAGGCGCCAAACATTTAATATTCTTGCCAAACCAAGAGACATGGCAGCCAAGATCAACACCTGTTCAGAATGCAAATTCATTTGCAAAATGTTACAGAGGATAAGTAAGAGGAGGAGAAAGAGGGGAAGGAAGAGGATGAAAGACTACACACTGTATTTTATCACAAAACTTGTACTTGCAGAGAGTGTGATTTGAAACTCAGTTAAGCTAAGAATATTTGTAAATGAAACCAGGAAGACAACAAAGAGAACCAAAATGGAACAGCTCTGCTACTGTTTCCATGGTGATTTCTTATCATCATCAGTGACAGTGGAACCACTTCATTTGAATTCTACTAACTTACTGCATGTGCTATGTGACAAAATGTTAATGGCATCTAAGTAAATGAAAAAGGGAAGAATGACTGTACATAAATAACTACAGGCATAGACAAGAAGTTCTTGTAAGAGACAGCATAATTTTAAAACTATTTAAGAACTGATTTTCAAGATATTTAAAAGCAGCAGATTTCAAAAGAATGAAAAATCTGCTGGTTTTACCAAAAGAAAAAGGCAACTAAGATGATATCACTTAATAACCATGATGCCTGCTTTTTTATCTTTTTAAAATTTTTATGAAATTTTCCATGTACACACCCGAAGTATCCTTAATAGATATATCAGAGGAGAAAGGGAAGGCTTTTCCAGATAAGTCCACCTTTTCATGGTTACACAACTGACTGAGAGGTATAGAGAACATACAAATCCATTATATTGTTTATTCATTACAAAAACACATTTGACTCGGTTGAATGAAATGGAACCTTGAATTCTCTTCTTAAGTGAGGTATCTCCCATGGACGTATTAAAATTATACCAGACTCTCCAACATATGGAAATAAATTTGTTTAATACTCTACTGAGTACTGGCATGAAGCAAGGTATAATACTGGAAGGTATTTGGAATGTAAGATGTTGGTAGTATTAATGAAGTGGCAAAAAGTTTCTTTATTGATTAGAAGATTCCCTCTAAGCTCTAATTTGAAGGATAGTTTAATAATAACTATATTAAGCCCAGAATACTACGTTTTTTCAGTGAAGTACAAAATAACATCAGAAAGGTTGTCTTAACCATCCACATTGTACAAAGTTGATGAGAAACATGACATGCTGATGGATGGGCAATCTCTCAAGTTAATCCATTAATAAACAAATATACATAAGGATGTACATTTAAATTTTTACATTTAACATATAAATATGTATATTTAATAGGTATTTATAAATGTATATTTAACATGCACATTTAATGTTAACAATATGTGTGGTATGTAGCAATGTAATATTTAATATATGCATATTTACTAATATTTTTTACTAATTATTTACTAATTTGTAATTTTTTTTACTTTTTTATTTACCAATTTCATAATTTTTTTCACTAATTATTTTCATGTGTATATGTGTGTCCTACTAAAGAACTACTCTGATATGTCATCGTGATATGGATATGAATCTGAGTTCTTGAGAACTATATCAATGGAGCCTGGAATCTTATCAGGCTGGAAAGATTTCAAGTGCAGGTTGTATACGTGTCCGTGTACATGTATACGTGCCTTTTGTTCATGTCTGTTTAGCTCAGTTCAGAGAATCTCTTTACTCTAATTTTGGTCACCAAAAGATAATCTGGGGTAGAAGTGAGAGGTTCTATGCTTGATTTGCCTCCTTATAATATTGCCAAGAAAATATAAGTCTTGGAAGTCTTCAATTTGAAGATTTATGAGTTGGACTCAGAACCGAATAAGAGGAAGAGATCGGGCTAGATTACATTTGGGAATCTGTTCCATGGTTTCTATTCACCATCACAAAGGTCCATCTCTTTAAATTAAAGATTTTAAAGATGAATATTGTCCTGGCAATGCTATGTGGCTTCAAATCTTGAAGAAGAAGAAAAAAAAACAATCTTAGGGAGAAAGAAAGAAAGAAGGAAGGAAGGAAGGAAGGAAGGAAGGAAGGAAGGAAGGAAGGAAGGAAGGAAGGAAGGAAGGAAGGAGGAAGGGAGGAAGGGAAGGAGGAAGGGAGGAAGGAGAAGGGAGGAAGGAGGAAGGGAGGAGAAGGAAGGAGGAAGAGAAGGGAGGAAGGGAGGAGGAAGGAGGAAGGAAGGAAGGAAGGAGGAAGGAGGGAGGAAGGGAGAAGGAAGGGAGGAAGGGAGGGAGGAGAGGGAGGGAGGAGGGAGGAGAAGGAGAGAGAGAGGAAGAAGGAAGGAAGGAAGGAAGGAAGGAAGGAAGGAAGGAAGGAAGGAAGGAAGGAAGGAAGGAAGGAAAATATGAAGCTACAAATAGAATAGTAAGACAGCCCTCAATCTCAAGGAATTCACATTCTAAAAGGGGTATGAGTAATACACATATAGAAGGTTTGAGCTGCAAGACAGATGGAAAAGTCCAGGGAAGCGATGGTAAATGTTTAAAAGTGTGCATGAAACACTTTTAAGTTTAATCTGAATTACTATCATTTTTTCCATCACTTTCTTAAGTCTATGCAGGCAAAACCTGATTTGTAGCTTACATTGCTTTTTGAAGTGTTAATGCTCATACTGAAATTTTAACAACCAGCTCTCTTTCAAGAGCCAATTCAAGCTGGTTATAGCACAGTTCAGGATAGGTCCCATAGTCATTAGGTTGAAACCATATACCAGAAAAATCTCTTCATAAAATTAATTTCCAATAATGAAATAATTCATATTTGAGGTTAAACCATTTGAAAGTGTCGAGGACTTAGTTGACAAAATCTTTCTTTTCTGAGTCTTCAGTAGTTGTAGCTGCTGCATCTCCATGAGAGTTGCTTCCTGAGATAATGGCTATGGGAACTGGGTAGGAAACAAGACTAATGGCCCGGGCTGGTTGTGCTGCTGTGCTTTCTGGGCTCTTGGGTTTACCTGTCAATTGGTGGAAGTTGGTCAGCAGCTGGTTTGACTCTTACCTAAGAAGATGAGTTCCTTTTCCACAGTGATTACTCCTCTCAATGATGACTGGGGGGTGAGAAGCAGAGCTAGTGGTCTAGGGTGGAGCACTACTATTCCCAAGGCTCCTAGATTCTGAGTACTAGATTACTGCCATTGGAGAGTCTGAGAGAAGGTGTGGTAGAGGTGGGGGTGGTTTGACTTACCTGGTACTTTCTACTTCCTGTTTATCCCTTAGATCACCTTGCTGCTTCAGCTAGGTTGGCTTGCCTTTCTGTTAGGTGAAATTTGGTTAGGAGTTAGTGGGGATGGCTGTCCCCTTCTCCACAGGAGTTGCATTCCCAAATTATACCAATGAAATCACAGGTTCATTCATATCCTGATAGATAGACAGAGAGATAGATAGACAGACAGACATACAGACAGATAGATAGACAGACAGACAGACAGACAGACAGACAGACAGACAGATAGATAGATAGATAGATAGATAGATAGATAGATAGATAGATAGATAGACCTAGACAGGCAGATAGATGGATAGATAGATAGACCTAGACAGGCAGATAGATGGGATGTAGAGATAGAGATGGATCCTACATGTATGATCCTATTTTTAAAATCTCTCTCTCTCCTACATCATACACGTGTATATATTTGTGTATATATGTATATATGATCTATCTCTACCGATCCTCTAGTATATGAATAAATATGTATAAATATAGTATATAAATAAATAGTATATAGAATCTATCTATAGATATGCATCTGTCCTATATATAAGATGTCTATCTATCTATGAATACAAAGAATTAATTCCTACTCTCAAAGATCTTATATGTATATGAATATGAGTATAGGTATTTATGTGCCACATGATGGATGCCTCAACCCAGCCATTCTCTCCATAATACTATATAATGCTATATGGCTACAAAAACCATGGAATACCACAGTTATGCCCCTCTCCATCATATTTAGTGGTTAACTTTATGGCAATAAGATACTCTGAATTTAGATGGCCATATTTATAAACAGTAGACAGGCTTTCCATTCCAGTAGAAACTGCCTGTGCCTTGGCTCTATTGCCATGACCCTCAAGAACTGCACACATACTCCATCAGAGACTAAAGAGGTATAAGGGGGATTATGTTCCCCAAGGCAGTGGGGGAATGTTTATACATTTGGTCTTGCTCTATCTGTGAAGTAAATATCCCTTTATTAAAAAAACAACTATCTCATTTGAAATGGTTAAATGGAACTGAGATGCTAGTAACTGGTTTCCCCCAAAATAGGAAGAGTATAGATATAGAGGGCTCCAGCCAACAGCAGAGAAGATTGAGACAAAAAATGCAGAAAAGAGTTCCTGGTTGTTTGACAACAATGGATAGGTACTAACATCCCTACAGATAGTGGCAGACAGCAGCTACCAGGCGAATGTCAATGAATTCTTTGGCCAAGATTCAAGATAACTATGGGTTTGAGTAGAAAGACTGCGATGCAGATGGGGAGAGGGTGCTGGCATGAGAGAGAGAGCAGAGGTCCCAACCTATCCCTTCTTTAGGACAGCTGCAAGATTCCCATCACTCCTTCCATCCCCAACTAATTTCTTTCCACAAACTGATTTCTCAAATGATGATTTATGATTTTAAAACAGGTCTATGTTTAAAACATAGCTCCACTAGGCTTTGGGTTTAGTTGAATTTTCTTCCTTGCTAGAAGAAAGTTCTCAGCCCCAGGGCATTTAGGACAATTAAAATAGACACCCTGAGTATATATTGTGTGTCATTCTTAAGGAAATGCCTTAAGAACATCCCTAATTGGAAAAGTACACATTCAAGATAAGTGACAGAAGAAGAGAATGTTGGCATGCTTCTTCTCTGTGGGGTATCATAACTCAAGACTTACATATGAGAAGTGGGGATAAAAGGAAAGGAGCATATGTTCACAGCTAAAAGATCATTTTGAGATTCTTATGTTGCCTTTATTATTTTAACAAATGTCTAATTTATTCTCAAATTCATCAGGATTGTGCTCTCTTGGAGATTTATGCTAATATTGATAAGCAGAGGATCTATCAGCCTTATGTTAGCAGGGATAATTACAAGGATACATATTTGCTAAATGTACACATAGGCATTTATGCATATATAAGTGGTCTGCTGCAAGAAACACTGAATTTAGCATTGGAAGACCTAAGTTTAAAAATCCACTCAGCCATATGTACAAAATTCATTCAGTCAACAAATACCTACTATGTGTAAGGCATGGTGAATCAGAGTCTGTCTGCCACCTTTGGGAAATATCGACTATGGAACCCTGGGCAAGTCACCTAAGATTTCAGCATTCTACTTTGTGTAAGACTTTCAAATTCAGAGTGGGTGCTGATCTTTATGAATTTCCTCACTGGGAGTTCCTTATTCCGATGAAATTATTCCTGGTCCTTGGGAGAAAAAAATTAAAGATACACACACACACACATACACATCTTAAATTTTTAATTTTTAATTAATGTGTATATGTGTATATATGTACATATGTTTGTATGTATGTGTGTATACATACATACATACATGATACATATACACACACTATACACTGTAGTAAGTGCTGAGGACATAAAAACACATAGTCCCTGCTCAGAAAAAGCTGAAGAGAAACCATATATATCCAGAGAAGTAAATGCAAAGTCATCAGAAAGTGATTTAGGAGCAGGGAAAGTCACGAATAATTGGGATCAGAAAGGGACTCCTATAGGCTATGTCATTTGACCTGAACCTTGAAAGGAGCTAGCAATTCCAAGAGGCAGACATGTGGTGAGAGAGCTTTTCTGGGATGGAAGACAGCCCGAGAATGGAAGTGGGCAATGGAATGCTGGGCACAGGGAATAATTTAGCCAGAGTGTAAAGTGCACGTGGGTGAATAAAGTAAAATCAGTCTAGAAAGATAGATTGGAGCCAGACGGTAAATGGCTTTTAATGATAAAGAGAGAAGTTTTGTTTTATCACAGAAGCAAGAGGCCACTGGAACTTCTTCAGAAGAAGAATAACCTAGTCTGGTCTGTGTTTTAGAAATATCATTTTGGCACCTAAGTGGAGGATGTTGTGGAGGGGGGAGAGACCTAAAGCAAGAAGACCCATCAGGAGGCTGCAATAGTCCAGGTCAGAGGTGATGAGGACACGAACGAGGCAGGTGATTTTGCAAGTAAAGAGAAACAGACAGATGCAAGAGATGGTACCATGGAGTTAAACCAATCTAAACAATTAGACTTGGAACGTCTGACTGGATATGTAGAGTGAGTGTGAATGAGGAGTCAAGGATGACGCCAAGGTTGTGAACTTCAGTGACCAGAAGAATAGTGGTGCTCTAGACTGAAATAAGCAGGTTTAGAAAAAGGGTGATGATGGAGGTAGGGAAATAATGAGTCAGTGTTGGACATTTCGAGTTTGAAATGCCTACAAGCCTTCCAGTTGGAGATGACCATGAAGCAATGCAGGAAACCTTCAAGGAGCCCAGGAGAGAAATGAGGGCTAGCTAAGCTAGATACAGAATAAAAAATACATAATACACATACGTGTATAAATATAAAAGAGGAAGGAAAGGAGAGTAACATAAAGAGGAGAGAGAGAGAAGGAGAGGGGCATCTGTAAATATATGACAATTGAACCCATGGAAACTGATGATTTCACCAAGAGAGAAGAGGTGTGGAGAGAGGATGGAATCCTGGAATACGTACATGCATAGGACATGGATGATGACATAGCAAAAATTATTACCTGTGTGGTCTCAGCCAAGTCCCTTTACCACTCTGGGCTTCTGTTTTTTCATTCATAAAATTTCAGAGTTCCAATAAATGATCACTAAATTCTCTTGGAACTCTGAATCTTACGATATGTGCACACATATGTACATATGGAGGTATCAGGGGACAAAACAAAACAAAACAAAAGAACAGCTGCTGGAATCCTAAGAGAATAAATTTATTTCCATACTTGGGAATTGTCTTTTCTACAGCAAACTGTAAAAGCGTAATTGGATTACCATGAGATTGTATTTCCCCGTTGAGCATATTCTGGAAAAGATGTGAAACATATTCCAGTAATGAGAATTCCTATTAAAGAATGATTTTAGTTGGATGCTCTGCTCCTTACTCAGGCAAAACTCCCAGGTCATTTCACCTTTTGTAGGGACTAAAGCAGGGATTTTTAGCCTTTTTTGAGACATGGACACTTTAGCCAGATTGGTGAAGAGTATGAGCTTCTTTTTAGAATAATGTTTTTAAGTGGATAAAATAAAATGCATAGGATTACAAAGGAAAACCAACCATAATGAAATAAAGATGTAATTTTCTTCAGTTCAGATTCATGGATTCTGTGGGTCCCAGTTTAAAAGCCTTCAGATTTAAAGGAAGATGTCTATTAAGAATCAATCAACAAATATTTATTGAGTACCCATCTCTATAGCATCTTTCTCATTTAGTTTCTCTTCTCATTTCTTAACATTCATTTTTAAAGGTTTCCAGTTTCAAATTCTTTCCCTCCCTCCAGTCCCTCCCCCACTCATTGAGAATACAAGCAATATGATACCTATTACACATGTGAAGTCATGCAAAACATAAACCCCCTCATTTCTTAACCTTAAAAAATTTACAAAGTACTCTGCCCTAGTTAGTAATTGTAGTGACTTCAAATGAAATCAATTTCCTTGACCAAAAGTAATCTATAGACTAATTAGTGAATCAAAACTAATACCCATGAAAGTTGTTTTTGTTTTTCAGTCATGCCTGACTCTCTGTGACCCCATTTGGGGTTTTCTTGGCAAAAATATTGGAATGGTTTGCCATTTCCTTCTCCAGCTCATTTTACAGATGAGGAAACAGAGGCAAACAGGGTGAAGTGACTTGCCCAGGGTCACACAGTTAGTAAGTGTCCGAAGCCAGATTTGAACTCAGGAAGATGAATCTTCCTGACTACAGGCCTGGCACTCCCACCTAGCAGGGAAAAATTAAGTCCTATAGGGCTGACTGTCTATGCTGCAGGAATTGAGAGAAGACAGAATTCAGTGTAGGAAAAATTATTAAAAGAAAGCCACTGCAGAGGATCCTGAGATCATAAATTTCTAGCTAGAAGGGATCTCAGAGATTACTTATTCCGATAACTCCTGTTACAGTTGAGAAAACTGAAGCCTGCTTTCATTTGTTTAGTGATTTGTTTAGGTCACAGCATCAGGAGCATAGAGAATTGGTAGATGTTAGAAACACATGGGAGGTGGTGGGAACAACATTAGCAAAAGCCACAGAGGGGAAGGCAAAGTAAGACAACCAGTGTAACTAAAAAGCAAAGGATACACCTTGGGGAATAATCAAAATGACATTTAAAGTCAGATTTAGGACTACAGATCTAGAAGGGACTTCAGTGGTCCCTATACCTCCACTATCCCACATCTTCTTAGATAAGAAAACTAAGGCCCATGGAGGCTGTGATTTACCCAAGCTCCCACAGACAGAAAGAATCAGGGTAGGACTTGAACTGTTGTCTTCTAACTCTCATGTTGGTATTCATTCACTGTACCATGGAGAATCTTGTAATCACAGTAAATGAGTTTGACCCGGATGTACTAAAGCCAACGGTCAAATTAATTTGGGCATCATTCATTCATTCACTCTTTCATTCTACAAACATTTATTAAGAATATCTCTTGTGCAATATAGTGTGTTAGGCACAAGAAGAGATACAAGAATAAATAAAATACAATCCTCACCCTTATGAAGCTCACAGACTGGTAGAATATTCATGGAGATAACCTCCTTTGGCTTGCTTCTTGTATGCTTATGAGCTAACGGAAATTTTAAGTAGACTTTAAACAAAATGGACATTTATTTTATGATTTTTTTAAAAGTCACTGAATAGCTTTGAGTTATTAAAACATTCCTAATTTTGTTTATACAGGCAAGGATTTTCAAAGGTCAAATTTCCCCTGCTGTAATCACCTTTATATATCTATGTACAGCATTATTCTAGTTCTGTAAACAACCTTAAAATAGGCGATGATAATACCATCAGATTTAAACAGGGAAAGAGGTTCACATTTCTGAGTCTCTCCAGCCAGAATGGGATCTTTAAGCAAGGTCAATGGTCTTGGTAAAATATTTGCATTTTATAACATGGCTCTTAAACATTAACATAGGATGGCTGTAGCTACTTCAACAAGTATAACATCTGAAAGGTTCTCTATGTAAAGATTCGGTGCCTCTAGAACATCACATCTAGGGGTAGGATAGATAACAGAAGAGGTATGCATTGGGGGTAGGAAAAATAGATTTCATTTTCACAATTCAATTAAATTTAGTGCTGTTACATAAAAGATACAGTGTGGCATAGTGGATAAAGTGTTGGGCTAGGAGCCATGAAGGCTTGGATTCAAATTTAGCCTATGTATGACACATGCTATCTCTATGACCTTGGATGAGCTACTGAAACTTTCAGTATCCCCAGGCAATTCTCTGTGACTACAGATTTCATAGTAGGTATTAGTCTATGTTAGTGAAGAAATTTCCTCATATCACAAGTCCAATATTACACACACACACACACACACACACACACACACACACACACACAGAGAGAGTTCTGGGTATATAAAAGTAAAAATAATATCTTTTCTGCCCTCAAAGATTTTGCCCACTAATTTTGACTGTGGAAGGAAAGTTCAGAACATACTGAGTTATCTACCTATCTCAGTAGAGAACCAAGGGTCTCCAAAGTGTGTGTGTATGCATATATGTGTGTGTGCATGCACCAGTCATGGCTTGACCCTAAAGGGATCTTGGTCTGATGTCAAGGGATATGTGATCAGTTAATCAGAAAATAAGAAGATGGGTTACATCCCTTCTCTCAGCCATCATCAATTATAGGAATTCTGGTTGATTTCCAATACAACCATACCTAGCTTCATCCCCCAAGCCTTTCTAACTCCCCACCTCCATTTCCTCAGAAGCTCTCATCTCCCCCTTCCCGATCTAGATAGCAGTCCCTCTGGGCAATTATAAAGTAACCACTGTCAAAACAGTAGCTGTACAGATGCCATTAGGAAAATTCCATCTCCCAGAATACTCACCATCTGTCCCTCAGATCACCTGTTGACTGTAGCAGGCATCCCTTGGAGGACATTTTGGGGTGGTGACTCTTAAGTAAAAGCTCTACATACACGTTCCCTTTTTTTTTAAATAGAACAAAGTGATGCTTGCATAAATAAGGATTATTTCCTTCTTTATGCTTGTATCTTCAGCACCTAGCATGGTGCCTGGCACACAGTAACTGCATAATCAATGTTTATTGACTGATTGATAAAGCAGGCACAGGTGGGTTCTGATTCACATTTCAGATGTTATTACATTATTTTCATCCCCAAATCAATTTGTCTCACAAATTTCCTTATTTCTGTTGAGGGTACCAATATCCTTCCAATGACCCAGGTTCACTACCTTTGTGACATCTTTGACTTCTCCTTTTCACTATCATTTTCATTCATTTTTTTTTTTGGCTAGGCAATGGGGTTAAGGGACTTGCCCAGGGTCACACAGCTAGTAAGTGTCAAGTGTCTGAGGATGGATTTGAACTCAGGTCCTCCTGACCCCAGGGATGATGCTCTATCCACTTTGCCACCTACCTGCCCCTTCACTGTCATTTTCACATGAGTAGTCAGTTGCAAAATCTAGTCATTTATAGCCACATGTCTTTCATCTGCCTCCTCACTATTCGCACAGTTATTCCTAGTTTGCGCTTTTATCATCTCTTGCCTGGATTATTATAATAGTTTCCTAATTGTTCTTCTTGCTCAAGTTTCTCCTCTTTCCAATAAATACTCTATGCAACTTCCAAAGTGAGTTTTCTAAGCATAGGTCTGATCATATCATTCCCTTAGTCAATAAATTCCAGTGACCCACTATTAACTGTATTTATCTCATATATAGTATATATATATATTATATATATATATATATATATATATATATATATATATATATATATATATATAATACTATTTATCTCATTGTAGGATTATATATATATATATATATATATATATAATATATATATATATATATATAATACTATTTGTCTCATTGTAGGATCATAGATTTAGAGATGGAAGGAAACTTGGAGGCCAGATAGTCCAACTCACTCATTTTTCAAATGAGGAAACTGAGGCCCAGACAGGTTGAGTGACTTGCCCACCAGTAAGTATCTGGCTAGATTTGAATCCCAATTCTTCCTGACTCCCAAGTCCAAATTTCTATTCTTGGGTAAGTTTTATAATGTATATAATTGTTTGTACAGAAGATCATGTATATAAGTTATACATAAACACATATTAGAGGTACATATCAAAAGACTTTTTACTCATGGGGATGCTCAATCCAAAAGTTTAGAGATTACTTCTCTGCCCCCATGGAAAGACATAATAGTTTGGTTTTCATATGGCAGATTCCCAAGTCTGGCTGCCCTGGGGTGCTTAGCATACCAATCAACCAAGAAGGCAAGAAACAAGAATTTATTAAGTACTTACTATGTGCCAGTCACTGTGGTGGGACAAAAACAATAGTGATCTGAGAGTCAGGAAGCCAGGGTTATAGTCCCAGCTCATTAACTAACTCAGTCTGTGATCACGGGCAAATCCGCCTCCTTCTTATCTTTAAGAAGAGGGCATTGGACTCAGTGTTCATTAAGATCCCTCCTAGCTCTACCATGTCACAGAATTTTGTTCCACATGTCTCTTCCCAAACTAGGAACGACCTAATTTCAAAACTGTCTTTGTAATTGTTCTTTTCTTTCAATTCTGTTCCTGGCTGCTGGTCGCTGCCTTCTGTTGCCAACAAGGTTAAAGGCAAAGCTGTTTCCTAACAGAGCTCTAAATGGGGTGGGCAGGGGTAGTCATCAAAGCCTAGTTTGTAACTACATTAGTAGTTTATACACTGGCACAATCTTTGCTAAATTAGGGCCTGGGAGAAAAGGATGAACTCTTAATCGCTGGATTATCAGACCTCAGATAGAATGTATATATATATATGTATATTCTTTTGTGCATTTCTCTTCTCTACTATTCCGACAAGGAGCTTTAAACTCTGCTGACATTCTGTTCCATTGAATGCAGTTGTCTGTTTTGGCCAGGGTTTTAACCATGTAAAGAAAAGCTCAAAGGAACCTTTCAGCCCAGGTGATATATTCTATAGTAAGCGCACGAAGTGCTTTCCCTTGCCTTTTCCCATCCCCATGAGCTCCCCAAATAGGTATTGTATCTAAGCTCAGCCTATCGAGAATTCTGCCTATCCTTCCAGGTCAGTCCTGCCTCTGTTGTTTACTACCTATATCAGGGCTTCTTAAGCTTTTTCCACTAGTGACCCCTTTAGTGCTTCTTAAACTGTGGGTTGCAACCCCATATGCCTTTGGATAAGTCACTTTCTTCAAAGCTTGGTTTCTTCATCAATAAAATGAAAGACATAGTCTAGTTGGCCTTTGAGGACATTTCCAGGTCTATATCTATGACCCCATGAATCTCTTCAATTGCTTCTTCAACTGTGCTAGCCATCATCCATTTATCTCTTCTCTGAATTCACACAACTCTTATTTCTATCATACAATCAAGCAATTATGCTGCCTTGAATTGTTCTCTAATGGTCTCTTTTGCATAAATTTGACCTCTCCAATTAGAATGTAAGGTCCCAGAAGATAGCGACCATTTCTTGCATTTCTCTAGTAAGGCAGTTGATGAATAAATACCTGTTGATTTTTTGGTCAATGAATCTGTGGTTACTTGGAAATGTATAAAAATTGGCAGCTGCTGACCAAATGTATTCATTCATACATTCATTCATTCATTCATTCATCAAACATTTATTATCCAAGAGTATATGACAAACATAAACAAATGTAATAAAGAGGTAAATAATAATAAAAGAGGTAAGACAAAAGTTCTATAGAAGGTCTGAAAGAGTATCTTTACCTAACTTTATCAATCTCCTTCCCTCCTTTCTTCCACCCCACACCCAACAAACAGACACACATAGACATATGAACACACACACACACACACACACACACACACACACACACACTTTCATTTCTTCTGAGGATAAGATATAGCAGGGAGCTGTCCAGAAGAAGCTAAATTTTGAGTTCCAAAGTAGGACAATGCTCTCACATACAGACATGAAAACATTTATGTTCATAAGACACTATGCATATCAAATTATCTCTGACTTTTTAATGAACTTAAACCTCCTTGTTCAACAGGCATCTGAAACTTCCAAATTTTTCTAACCTACAACTTTGTCTCCTCCTTGAATTCCTGTTAGTTCTCTGATACTTACTCATTATTCTGAGTTTTTTGACTCAAGCTCTCTACTTAGCTCTCCGGAAGCTCTGATAATTAACTCTTTTTTTCTGGATAATTGACTTGGTGCTTCTTGACCTTACTAGTGAAGAACTAGTCATGACCCTTCCTTTGCTCCCTGGTTCATGGAGCCTCAGCTTGAGCTATAGAAGACTACACACCCAAGCTACTGTGAGTGGACCATCTACCCCCTCCAAATAAAATCACAACACAACACAATTTGCTACTAGGCAGCACAGTGGATAGAGTGCTGGGTATGGAGTCATGGAGACTTGAGTTCAAAGCCAACCTTAGACATTTAATAGCTGTGTCACCCTGGGCAAGTCACTTAACCTGTTTGCCTCAGTTTCTTCATCTTTAAAATAGGGATAATAAAAGCATTTACCTCCTAGGGTTGTCATAAGGATCAATAATAATTGTAAAGTGCTTAATGCAGTGACTGGTACATAGTAAGTACTATATAAGTTATTACAACAACTTTCTATGTGAACAAGAAAGGGAAAATGTGACTATGACCACTGCACAGAAGGGGGACATTGAGGTCCACAGAGGCAGATGGTACTCCCCTGCTATTCCTATTCTTATCCAGAACATTACACTCATTCCCATGAATATATATACATATATATATGTACACACTTACACACATTATATGTATATATACGTATATACACATACATATTTTTTCTGAACTTCTGAAATCAATCAAATCAATTGGAATAGACTTCTAAGGTGACTCTTAGACTGTGAATATCAAGTTATACATGGCATATAAGACATTGTGTAGGTGCTTAAAATTCTTGAGATATGGGTATGTGTTTGTATGAGACAGACAAACAAAGAGAGGTGGAGATAGAGAAGCAGAAAAATGGAGAGACCAGAGAGAGAAAGAGACAGAATGAGAGGAAAGTTTAACCTGGATATTTCTTTTTTTGTAAAAAAAAAAAATCTTAAAAGTTTTTTTGGTTTAATGATAAATTGGTAAATGATAAAATTTAAATATATTCCATGTGGGCTATTCTTGGCGATATGTGATCCTTTTAAGACTCTGTAGTTCAGAAAATATATGCAGGCTGACATGTCTCTGTGGTACTAGGGCAGCACAATATGAACCATTGTCTAAGGATGGTATCAATGGTTGTCATTTACGAGAAGGGCGATGATTCCACTAAAGGAAGAGTAGGCCTTAACATAACATTCTTGTCAGCTGGGGTCTAGGCTAAGGTAACAATCTAGGAGAGCCCTAAGGGCTACATATTCAGTGCTGAATATTGCATGTCCTACATCTTACTGAATGTTCTATTTCACACCTATAAACTGGAACACCACTTTCCTTTCTTTGCTAAGTGATTCAATAAGTCATCACACCATGAGTCACCCACATTTGGAGAACCAGCAACAATCAGAAAGCATCCTGACCCACCCTTTTTATTGCTCAGTCTCTGATATTTTGCTGTACACATTGGGGTGCTCATTAACTTCATTCTTCATTAACTACTTTTTGATTTTACTAATTAAAAATGATCTCTTCTCTGGAAGGAGTGAAAGAGGGAGGGGAAAAGAAAGGAAGGGAGAGAAGAAGGAAGGAAGGGAGGAAGGAAGGGAGGAAAGAAGGAAAGAAACGCATTCATTAAGTACTTAGAATGGACCAAACACTGTGCTAAACATTGGAGATATAAATTCAAAAGAGAGAAATGCCTTGCCCTCAAGTAGCTTACATTCTATTAAGGGGAGACAACATAGGGGAATAGTAGCCAGAGGTGGGTGTGTTGCCTTGGAAGTCACCTTTATGGTGAATGGGTTAATAGGTTCGTCCACTGACATGCCTTTTCCAGAGGCAATGGTTATATTCATTTGATTACTCAAATGTAAGATTCTCAAAGTAAGAGGTAGAATTTTGGGGGCGGGGTGGAACTTGCTTGAATGGCAGGGTAGAAAGTAGTCCGGGTGAAAATTGAGGGCATGGTCCCAGGAAGTGAAGAGCAAAGTAGCTTAGCTCTTCCTGGGCATCACAGGAATGCTCAGAGCACTTAGTTTATGCCTCTTTTAAGGTTATTTTTTTAAAAAAAAATCACATTCTAATGAATATTTTGGCTATTTGTGGCTTTTTATTATCGCCTCCACTAGATTGTAAACTCAGGGCAGAATGAGAAATAGCTTCTTCACTTTTGTATCATTCATAGTGTCTTGCACAAAAACCATTGATTGAATAATACCATCCTTTCTTTTAGTGCCATAACTAGAGATTGAGATATCCCCCAAAAAATTTCAGAAGGGGCTCCACTGCCCTTGGTTAGTTGCCCCCAAAACAAAACAAGAAAAACAAAGTCTCGACCCTCCTGTGTAGGGTAGGAGACTACTTAAATATTATTGATATATTTGGGGGGGGGAAGGACTTTTAAGATATATTTTTTCATGCACATTACAACCATATTAAAATCTGTTTAAGTTGAGTAACTGATCTTTAGCAAGTTTAAAGGATTTAGGTAAATTGGGCATTTATTACATGGAAAGACAGTATTTTATAGATCAGGGATCTAGAATTGTAGGGCTCTAGAGGTTATCAAGTCCAACTCCTTCATTTTACAGATGACAGAACTTTGGCCAAAGGACATTAAATGACTTACCCCTGTCATATAGAAAGTATCATAGATAGAACTTGAAGTCAGGTCTTCTACCATTAGAGCCAATGCTCATGACACTATGCCATAATACCCTTCTTTCTTCAGAGGTCTCCAGTAACACAAGATGAATATTCATTGTTTAATGTTAGACCCTTGAATGAGTTGGCAAAGGACTACCTCTAGATGCCACATGGTGTGTATGTGTGTGTGTGTGTGTGTGTGTATTACATATATACATATACATATATATATGTATACATATATGTATATATGCAGAGAGAGAGTTTTAAGCAGCTCTCTTGAGTATGCTTAAGCCTCTTAATTCCCCAAGGCACTTGGAACAGTATTTAGAAAACACCTTGAAAAGCATTTGGGGGTTCTTGCATCTCCCACAGACCTAAGCACCTTCTGGAAAGGCTCCAGCTCCCAGATCACTCAGATCATCTGGTCCCTCCTGACCTCCCAGACAGGTGCCTCTTGCCCTCCTGCAAAAATGGTAAAACAGATTGAGAACAAAGAGAACTTTGACTCAGAATTGAAAGAAGCTGGAGAAAAATTAGTAGTAGTTGACTTTTTTTGTCACATGGTATGGACCATGAAAAACAATCAAGCCTTTCTTTTATTTACTTTGTGAAAAGTACCCAGACGTGATCTTCATGGAAGGTGATGTAGATGTCTGTCAGGATATTGCTGTACAGTACAAAGTGAACAGCTCTAGAAAAATGGACACAAAGTGCATGATTTTTCTGGAACCAATAAGGAAAAGCTAGAACCCATTAATGAACTGAAATAATCATGAATCCTGTAAACAACGCGAATGACTGTCAGATGTCTACATTATATAGCTTATCATCTTGTTTAATTCTGAGAAAAAGATCAAGGGTAACAAAAGTATGTATCCAAATGGCAACCAATCCCAAAGACAATAAAATGTAAGTCCTACATTTTAGAAAGAAAAGAAAAGCATCTGAGATTGGGGCAAGTCACTGCATAGAAGTAGCTGTCTTTTGTTTTGTTTTGTTTTGTTTTGTTTTATTTTTCCCTCAGCAGCCAAGATACTTATTCTAAATAGCAGGCAGGCTATCAGTGCCAGTGGAGACCCATCAGTCCTATTTGGGCAAGGTGAGCTAATAAGGCAGATAGTTTCTGGCAACCGTTGGACAATCTTCTGTAATGGTGCTATTGCACAGGATTGCACTCCCCTCATCAAAAAAACCCCCAAATTATTGTACCTCCTATAATTCCATGACCTTAGTTCTCACTAATTTCTTGAGATTCCCCTTTTGTTCCTCTTGAAATGTCACACAAAGATGCCACCCGCCCTTAATCTGAGCAAAAAACCAGATCTGGATTCAGATGATTCGTGTTCTGCATCATCATCATCACCACCACCAGTAGCATTTATATAGTGCTTTTTTAAGGTTTACAAAGCACTTTACAAATATTACAAACAAATAAATAAATAATTTGCAGATAAATCATTTTACTCTCACAACAACCTTCGAAGATAGGTAATATTATTATCATCCCCATTTTGCAGACAAGAAAACCAAGGCTGAGAGAGGTTAAATAACTTGTCCAGGGTCACATAATTAGTAAGTATCTGAGGCAGAATTTGAAATCAGGTCTTCTTGAGTCTAGACCTATCACTCTATTCACTGCAGTGCATAGCTACATGTTTGACCTTGGACACGTCATATAGCCTCTCTGAGCCTCATTTTCCTCAACAATACAATGAGAGCACTTAACTAGATCAGTGGTTCCCCACCCAACCTTTAGATCAAGGTTGAGGGATGGGGCTGGTGCTGTAAAGTTATTGCTAGGGGGTGCATGAATCTGTATGTGAATGTGTAAATTCTTCTATGGACTAAATATGTTGTCTTGTACATTTATGTATTATTTAGTTGTCATTCAGTCATATCCAACTCGCTATGACCCCATTTGGGGTTTTCTTGGCAAAGATACTGGAGTGGTTGACCATTTCCTTTTCCCACTCATTTTTTAGATGAGGAAACTGAGGCAAACAAGGGTTAAATGACTTGCCCAAGGTCACACAGCTAGTAAGTGTCTGAGGCCACATTTGAACTCAGGAGGATGAGTCTTGATGTGTTACCATTTTTCAAAAGTGTGCTGATGGTATTTGGGTTCACATAGGTACAAATAATATTGTAAAGAGGGATCTAGAAAGCAAAGATAAATATTATAAAATCTTGGACAATAAACTGAAGACCTTAAAGACACAGGGGGCAATTTAATCATTTCTTACAGGTGAAGGCAAAGTATCCTGAAGAGAAAGGCATATTGAGGAAGTGAAAATGTGTTCTAGAAGATGATGTGTGAGAAGGGGATTTGGATTTCTTGACCAAAACGTAAAATTCAAGGAGGATCAGGCTCCTGTCCAGGGTGTACATTAGCAAGAGACAGTACGACTCTACTGTTGGTTGGAGTTTGAATTTTCTTTGTTACAAGAGAGAATTGAATGAGGAAAGGGAACATATTGGGAAATGATTCTGATGTTAAAAAAAAGAAAAGGAAAACATAAATAAAAATGTATAAAGTGGAGGAGGGGGAACAGCAGGAATACAAATCCATGTACTTATAGTTTCAGCAATGTAGGTCAGCGTATCCAGCCAGATTCTGAGCGCTACAACAAAATCCTCATGTGCTTATCGCTTTAAAGAATTGCCTAAAGTCTTACAAATCTAATCAAAATGGCTTTAAATGAAAAATGAAAGGGGATAGAGAAAAAATGTCTACATGTGCGTTGTGTATATGTGTATATGTATGTATATTCATATATATGTGTGTGTGTGTGTGTGTGTGTGTGTGTGTGTGTGTGTGTGTGTGTGTGCGCGTGTATGTGTGTGTGCGTGCACGCTCACTGATTGGCCAACAATTGGTCCCTGCCCAAGCACCACTTACTGCTTATTTTGGGGGCCCTGCTGGCTCAGAGTGAATGCAAATAGTAATTGTTTCTCCTTAGGCCAGCAACCCTGAGGGTCTTCCCCTCCCAGTTTGATTTTTTTTTTTTATTAAAGGGGCCATTCCTTGACTCACTTCTTAAACAGGCCTAATTACTGAATGGGTGTTGTTTCAGTCAAAGTGAGAACTCGGAAAGACCTTAGTTTAAAAAAGCCATTGTCTCCCACTGCATCGTGGGCCATCTCCACTCATTCTGATCTATATCTGACCACTGGACCCAGATGGCTCTGGAGGAGAAAGTGAGGCTGGTGACTTTGCACAGCCCTCCCTTCCCCAAATCCAATTCAATTGCAAGTCATGGCATCACTTTCCTGATGTCATGGTCCTCTTTGAGAATGAAGGACAAATCACACCTGTGTGTGTGTGTGCGGGTATGTATGTATGTATACATACATATATATGAATTTAAGTAATTGTGGATCCTGTTAACAATGTGAACAACTGTCAGCATATATGTGATATATATGATATATACACATACATATACACATATCTATATATACATATAGGTGTATATATGTATAATCATATAGCTAAAAAAGACATACATACTTCTGTGTGAATGCATATGTATGTGTATAATACATACATACACATATACGTATATGTATATATGTATGTGCATGTGTATGTGTGTATATATATGAATATATATGTGCGCACACACATACACTTACCTCTTCCACATCGCAGGGATTAGGGGGATGGTGCCCCCTGTGATCTGGAAAATCTATATAAAATACTTCAGTCCTTCTTTCTTACCAGAGAAGAAGACTGGATTTTTTTTCTTTTATGGGGTGTTTACAGTACCGTACTGTAAAATTTGGGTTAAGTATCTGGTCATAGACTACATTATATAATACCATACATATATTTATTACTTTCTCAATTTCTAAATTTTTTCTGTGTCATCTTCTGGCCTTTGTGTGTCATCTGCAGCTTCTGCAAAACTCCTCAATAATTCCCATTTAATTTCTTTTGCTGACCTGTGATATATTGAAACTGGGGTGGGGAAAATTTTGACATGGAAGGAATAACTATGTATATGTATATGCCTCAGATGTCTATACATGAACACAGAAAGTATGGCTAATAAGCAAGGAGAATGATACATCCTAATGCAGAAAGGAAAGTTTAACCTCAGGTGTCATGGAAGGAGAAAGGAAATGCATGACAGGTGTATGGCCCTGGTAGGGTATACCTTATGCAACAGAAACAAGTTAAGTGAGAAGGCAGGGAAGGCAGGGTCTACAGAGGGACACCATTGTGTTAAAAAGATATACTCACATAATCATACTTATAGGAAATCTAGGAACTAAAGGGAGAAGCAGGGTGGAGAGTATTTGGGTAAAGATGAGCAAAAGTGACATTATCATCTGAGTATGTTACAGAGCACCTGTGTGGAAAAAGGAAATGGGAGATCAGATAAACAGATCACAGGCCAATACCAGAGACATCACATAGTAGTGGCAGAGGTAAATGACCTAGATATGTGCTGGACCTTTCTCTTTGTCAAAATCAAGTAAGTTCATTTCTTTGCTTGGCTTAATGAAAATTTCATCCTTCAAAATGCAGTGGAACCAAAAAAGGGCACTTCTATTCTAGAAAGAACTCTCACTAAAAAAAGAGAAACAAGTTCCAGAGGGTGAGGACTGACGATTCCATTTTAATTTGTTCTAGAGGAGAGAAAAGTCACACATGTACCCTGGATTTTTGAAGAATATATTTCAAAAAGTTCAGAGAAAGGATAGCTAGGGAGAAATTACTTAACATTCTATAAGGTAAGTCAGCCCTGGTGGTATGGGAATCTCTCAAGAATGATATTCTGAAGACACAAAGAGAAACAATTCTAAGCAGGAGGTGATGGGAAAATTGTTTAAGGAGATCCATATAAGACGTGTACAGAAGATAGAAGCAAGGCCAGGTTAACAGTGGATGAATATAAAAGTGTGTCATGGTACTCTAAGAATAGTATCAGAAATAATAAATTCAGAATGAACTGAAGGTGGTGAGAAAGCTAAGAGCAACAAAAAGGTTTGGGGTGTGTTGTTTTAAACAGGGGGAAGAGGAGAATCAAGAAAAGGACAAGGTCATTTCTGTATGGGGGAGATGGGATGGGATGATAACTTACAGATGAGAGAAATAAAAACTATCCACCTCTTATTTTTCTTCTTTTTTTTTTCTGCCAAAGAGAATAGTCTTTTGTAATGGAAAAGAAAAAATAATAATGGCTAATAAATAGGAAGTTAACACCCAAGGTAAGTCAGAAATTACAAGCAAGCATCTAGGGGCTGTTGATGAGGGGTAGCTATGTGGCACAATGGATAGAACACCAGACGTGAAGTCAGGAAAGCTCATCTTCATGAGTTCAAATCTGGCCTCAACCCCTTCCTAGCTGTGTGACCCTGGGCAAGTCACTTCACCCTATTTGCCTCAATTTTGTCATTTATAAAATGAGCTGGAGAAGGCAATGGCAAACCACTCCAGTATCCTTGCCAAGAAAATCCCAAATGGGGTCACAAAAAGTCAGACAACTGAAAAATGACTGAACAAGTTGTTGATGAGTTCAAGTTACTAGGCCCAGATAACCACATCCTAAAGGAATGAAATAACTAGCAGATGCTGTAATTGAGGCATTTTTCTATGATACTTGAAAAATTAAGGAGAACAGTAAAGGTACCACAGCTCTGGAGACAAGTAAATGCTCTCTTGATGTTCTCAAAAGGGAAAAAATGTAACCTGCCAACTGTAAGTCAGCAAACTTGACTTCAGTTCTTGTCAAAATTCCTGGATTTATTTTGGATTAGTGACCATCTAGAAACGGAAGTGGTAAGGACACAGAGTGACCATGGCTTCAAGAATCTGTCTTAGGAACATGGACTCAAGAGTTGAAAGGACCTTAGAAGTATTTCTTAGTCCAACCCTATTTTACACAGTGAAGCCCATAGAAGTTACTTGCCCAAAGTCAAATGGGTAGTTAGTGGCAGAGCCAGTACTTGAACCCAGATTCTCTGACTATAACTCTAATGTTCTTTCTACTGCACCAGAGCAAGTTAACCATATTTCCTTTTCTGATAGGTCAGGCTGGTCTGTTAGAGAAGCCCTCGTTTCTCCTACTTTTCAGATAAGCATCTGATGCTCCTCTTGTTATTCTCTTGGAAAAGATAGAGACATGTAGATGAGACAGTAACACAAGCAAATGGATTCAGAAGTGGTTGACTGGACAGAATAATCATGAATAGTTCCATGTCATCCCGGAAGCCCAACACAGGCAGAGTGCCCCTGGCGTATGTATGTTGTTGGTCCCATGCTATTTAACATGCTCGTCCAGGTCCTGAATTAAGGCATAGATTACATGCGTATCAAATTTTCAAATGACACAAAGCGAGGAAGAATAATTAACAGACCATATGACTGAGTCAAGGTCCAAAAAAAAGACCTCGACAGACTACGATCAATTAAGACAACATTTGTAAGAAGAAATGTAAAGTCTTCTAGTTGCCTTCAAAAAAGTCAGCTTCACAAAGTACAACATGAAAGAAGATCTGAAATAGATCTTGGGCTTTTAGTGGGCGCAGCAATAATGGACACAGGCGACAAAACCAGAGCTCTTGGGGCTGCATTAAGAGAGATGGAGCATCCAGAAGGAGGGAAGTGAATACACCTTAGTCATACCACATCTGAGTGTTTTTGGTTAGGCTCTGGCCACCACATTTTTGAGAGGACATTCATAAACTGAAGAGAACCCGGAAGAGGGAAGCCTGGATAATGAACCTTGAGACCATGCTATAACAGGATTCGTTACAGAAACTAGGCAGTTTTTAAAGCTTGGAAAAATAGGATCTTTGTCAGGGATGGGAGGGGTTGAGATGGAAACTATCTTTCAAGTATCTGAAGGAATCTTGTTCTGCTCAGTCCTAGATAACACCCTCCACCACCAGGAGTGCCCTTCCCTCCCTCCCTTCCCCTTTTTCTGCTTTCCCTCATCTGGTCCACCCAGAACCCATCCTGGGTGGTCAGGACACAGGAAGACCCACCGCCACCAGGGGTATAAATATAATACACAACCACAGCAAAATAAATGGAAAAAAGAACAAGTCTGAACACTGTGTTCTTATACTGCCCCCACCCCAGTGCATGCTCTCATTGCTTTATGCTTGAACTATTACCTTAGCCTTTTGGTTTATCTCCCTGCCCGAAGTCTCTCTCCACTCCAGTCTATTCTCCACTGATCCACTAGAGTGATGTTCCTAAAGCAGACCCTTGATGATACTCCATTCTCCTACTCAATAAACTCCAATAGCTCCCTCTTACCTCCAGGGTCAAATTTAAAATGTTGTTTGACATTTAAAGCTCTTCATAACTTGGCTCCTTCCTACCTTTTCCAGTCTCCTTAAACTCTATTCTCTTCTGCATACTTTGCCTTCTTGCTCTCCCTCATACGCTCTATTTCCTGAATCAATGCCTTTTTTGAATGGCTGTCCTCCATTCATAGAACGCTCTCTCTCTCTTCATTTCTACCTCCTGGCTTTCCCGGTTTCCTTCAAAATTCAACTCAAACCCCACCTTCTGTAGAATACCTCTCCCCCGCCCCAGTGTTTAGCGCCTTCCCTCTGAGGCTACCTCCCCATTTACTCTGTACATCCTCTTCAAGAACAAAGGACAAACAACAGCAACCTGTATTTACAGATTGTCTCCTCCATTAGACTATGAGTCCCCAGAGTGTAGGGACTGTATTTTTGCCTTTCTTTGCATCCCCAACACTTAGCACAGTATCTGGCACATGGAAGCTGCTTCATAAATAATGACTGACTGACTGAATAAAACCCAATTCTGCTCTCACTTAGGACTTACAAACCCTCACCCTCATTTCCTTTCCAGCAGTTTCCCGGTTGGATTGAGACCTGGACTTCACATGCTATGCTCATTCCCCTCCTCCCCATCAGTTAACTCCATCACTTCAGTCTTGACTTTTGACTTTCATCTTGCCACTGCACTTCCATGATCCTGTAGGAGAGAGTGTGGCCAAGAGCTTTGCATAGCTCTGCCTCACTTAAATCTGATTCACACTCACGTCAAGCCATCATCCTCATAATGTCATTTGTCCTCTTCAAGAACAAAGCATGAAGAGCAACAACAACAACCCCATCACTACTAGACTGTGTCTGAGCTCTAGGGCAAGCCTTAAGGGGACTAACCTAGAGCCCTTATACAGTATGATCTCGCTTATTCTGAACAGGGTTTCCCCTTATTCACAGTAAAGAGTTAAACTGATTATAGTGTCCTGAAAATATTTCTACACAAGCCTAAAATACTATTGCTCTTTAAATCACTGGTATACATAGCCTAAGATAGATAACATACCTTAAGGTACATGTGTTAATATGAATCTTACTGTCAGATCAATTCAGTTCTACTCAACAAATGGTTACAAAGACTGAAATCAAAAGCAATGTCCGTCCTCTCCCAGTGACGGCAACTAGGAGAGGGAGGGAGTGAAGAGTGGGGTAAAGGGGTACAGTTACACACACACCTGACTTTTCTATAACCTGGAAATTCCTAGATGGTGTGGTAGAAAAAGCATGGACCCATCAGGAGATTTGGATTGTAGTCCCCATCTTCTGGCTAACTAGTAATGTAGCCTCAGGCAAGGAATCTAACCTCACTCGGCTTCCAGTTCCTTTCTTGCATTTGTTTACCTTCTTGGAAATGTAGCCTCCAGAGGGGAAGAGACCAACAACAAAGGCAATGAACATGGTAATAATGGAAAGGACACTTGTTCTGGAGTCAGAGGAACTGGTTTCAAACCCCAGCTCCCCAAACACCAGCTGTATTACATCGGGCAAGTTACTTAACCTCTCTGGGCCCCCATTTCTTCAGCTATAAAATGAGATTTAGACTGAGTTGTGTCAAAATTCCTTTGCATCTCTAAATTCTAATATCACACTCATATTCAATGTGCTCTTTCTTCACTTCTGCCTCTCAGGCTCCTTGTTTTCCTTTAGGTCTCAGCTCAAATGCCACTCTCTTCAGGAAACCTTCACAATCTTGTCTCCCTTGCCCCCACCGCCCAGTTTTTTGGGTATTCTGTTTTTGGTTTTCCTTTTGTCATCCTTATTTGTGTACATGTTGTTTATAAAGAGTACATTGTAAACTTCTTAAAGATAAGGTCTCTTTATTTTGTGTTTATGTAGTGCCTCCTTTGGGATATTCCCCTAAAGGTTGCTTACTATCTTGAGGTTCAAGGGGGTAAATTGTAGGTATCCTAACAACATATAGCTCACAAGCTTCCATCATTGTGCTTTCTGTTAATAGTTCACCAGTAGACTGAACCGGCTCTTTTAAAAAATTTTTTTTATTAATTAATTTTGATTTATCATCAATAACTTCCACATGCTTTTGAGTTAAAAATTTTCCCCCTTCCTCCCCACCACCATTCCCAAGATGGTGCACAATCTGATATAGGTTATACATATACATTCCTATTAAACATATTTTCACATTAATGATGTTGTAAGTAAAAATCAGAACCAATAGGGGGAACCACCAGAAAGAGGAAACAAAACTCAACAGAAGAGAAAAAAACAGCAATTCAACTTCCATAGTTCTTTCTTTGGATGTGCATAGCATTTTCCATCACGAGGCCTTTGGAGATGTCTTATTGTATTCCCGGGAAGGGTTAAGTCTGAGCTGGCTCTTAACAAAGACATTTACTAACACGGTAAGTAGCTACAAAACATTCTTCAACATAAACCTGGAGTGCACTCTCCCACAGAAACATGCAGAATTGATGGGAAGAGAGTGAGCACAATTTTAAAATACAATAGTAACAGGGCATGAATGTATATTCATATATAGCCAATGAAATTTTTGTTGTTGTTCAGTTGTTTTTCAGCTGTGTATGACTCTTTATGACCCCATTTGGGGTTTTCTTGACAAAGATATTGGAGTGGTTTGCCATTTTCTTCTCCAGCTCATGTTACACACGACGAAACTAAGGCAAACAGGATTAAGTGACTTACCCGGGGTCACCTAGCTGGTAAGACCAGATTTGAACTAAAGATGAATCTTCTTGACTCTAGGTCATGTCCTCTATCCATCATGCCCCCTAGCTGCCCTCCAATGAAACTTACAACTGCTAATACTCAAGGGCCTGGAAGTCCTTTATCTCTTTATAAAATCTCATGAAGCCTCCTCCTTAAGCATAGGTTCTCTTTTGGATATTTAGCTTAAATGTGTCCCAGAGATCTGCCCCTCTTCACAGTTCAACTCTCCATAGCCAAGGTTGGCTCTCTTGAATACATAGCTAACTCTCTTCTCTACTTCCAGAAGTCCATTCTTTGACAATGCTCTCTTTTTGAAGTACTGATAATCTCTCTAGAGCATGTTTCTCTTCTTCCTCAACTGTGTCTGGAACTCTTATGAACTGATGAATTGCCAGCTGGGGTGTCTCCCTTTGGGCAAATTGCTACTAGATGCCAGAGCCATGTTGGAAGAAAAGAAGAAGTCCCATTTCATACCCTGCAATGGTTTCCTCCTCAAAGTAAATCTATAGTTTCTTGAACTGTCTTTTAAAGGTCACTTGGTTACACTCATTTTCTGTGAGATAATGAGGTTCTCCCCTTTGATTCATTAAGAAAAATATATTTATGCCCCATAAAGGGATGAGGGCTTAAAAGCATTTTTACTATTTGATACTTGGTTAATTAACTCTTGTGAAATCTCTGGGCTTTATGGGCTGGGGAAGAAGGAGACAGATGGTCAAAGTTCAATTCCCTACATGTGTATGCCTAGAGTAGGAGCTCATATTAGTATAGTGCCTTGTACATAGTTAGTACTTAATAAATTTTGGTTTAACTGAATTCAATTAAATTGAGATCTCCACCATCACATTGATTAGCACTTCTTTCATTAGCACTATTTCTCTCATCACCATCATCATCTTAATCTCTTCCACATATCAACTCTTCAAATATTGGAGAGAGCTATCATGCCTTCCCTGACTCTTCTTCTTTCCAAGTAGTCATGCCATCTTTTTCATCAGATCCTCCTGGGACATGGTTTCCCATTTTAGTGACTTTCCTTTAGTAATTCACCCTATACTTGGAGTAAGCTGGAGTTTATCAGTGATTTTCCTAAAATGTGGCACTCATAACTGAACATAGTATTGCCAAGTATGGTCTGACCAGGATAGAACACAATGAGTTTGCTACTTCATCAGTCCTGAACAAAGTGATGCACTGGAATAAGGGTTGAATTTAGAGAAAAAAGGAACACGTATTCAAAATACAGGCTCTGCTACTTAACCAGCTGTAAAATCCTGGGTAAGTCGCTTAACATCTCTGGGTCTGAGTTTCTTCATCTGTAAAAGGAAAAGGGCGGAGGGGGATTCTAGATGACCTCAGAAATTCTTTCCAGCTCTAAAGCAATGATCACATAGGATACCATCACCACTGTTGTCTTCATCATGCAACAAGTAGCATTTGTCACAACCTAATTTCAAATGAGACGAGTTTAGGTGCTTAATGCCAAAACCCTATTAGTTCAGGTTCAAACTTAGGATGAAATGAGACACTAGATAGTCATTAAATATTTTACAAAGAAGATTTACTTTGTCCTAACACAGCCAGAATTTGCAACAAGGATACAGTGGCATCTAGCTTTTCTGTACATAATCCCCCTAATCTCCATTGGGAAACTTGTCTGCTCAGTTGAGGGACCCATTGGTCTTAGACACCAACCAAACCTGAGAGACATAAATTCCTTGTGGCTGTGACTTTTTATGTCCCTAGATGACCAGAAAGTTAATTCAGGAAGTCTGGGACAATCAGGAGCCAGGGGCAGCTTTATTCTGTCCTACCCTGTGTTGGCTGGGGAATGTGGGTGGGGGAAGGAGGCTGCTTCAGGAAAGTTTAGGCCAATAAGGTCTTAGGGGGTAACTTGTCCTATCACAATGCACAGTTATTGTTTTAACAATAACCACCAAGAGTCTTGTCCCTGCCCCCGGGAGCTGACAGTATAAGATAAACACATACATGTAGGAGCCACACACAAACAAATAGAGACACTGATACATGACTAAAGAATAAAATATTTTCCCTGAGTTAGTGCTGAGGGAGCCAGGGAAGGAGAGAATGAAACTGTACACTAATTACAATGACCAAACTTGGCCCTGGATAAGGTATGAGAAAATGCAACTTCTCCGTTCTTTGTAGGGCACTGGGAGTGGGGAACTATGGGTGTGGAACACTACACATACCGTTATATTCGCTTAATGTTACTTAGTTGTGTTGGACTTTTCTTTCTTTTTTATTCTTTGCTACAAGGGACATCTGGCTGGGAAGGGAAGGGAGGAGGGATCTGTTCAGAAAGAAAGGTCATTGGCTCATTGGCTTTAAAGCTGGAAGAGACTTCAAAGGTCATCTAGTTCAATCTCCTCTTATAAATTAAGGAAACTGAGGCCAAGAGATGTGAAGTGACCTGCCCAAGGTCACACAGGTAATAAGTGACAGATCTGAGATTCAAACTCAGGTCCCATAAATCCAAATTCGATACTTTTTCCACTGTATGACCTACCTTCTTGTGAGATCAAAACAAAAGATGCCACTAATAATAGCAACAACAACAACAACAAAAACCTTAAAGTACTTTTTTTTAAAGTAAGTGCTATGATACTTTAATCTTCCCTGTGCATCAGAATTATGTTTCATTGCAATTTGCAAACTATGGATACCATATTTACTCACGTATCTCCTCCCACCCCCTTCTCAACTATTTCAAATTGCAGTTTTGTTTTGAAGTCGATTATTAAATTTTCAGTGTAAGCTTTGGATGAAATTACAAATCAATAGTTTATTATTTTGTTGATTTTTTAGCCTTAAGAAAGTGATAGATAAAACATTAACAATGCAGACTAAACTTAACAGTGTATCCTGTCTACATTTTTTCCTTTGAGAGCCAGTTGTTAAACATTTAGCAGCACGTGTTTACATGTATTCCTTTCCCCTCCATTTCACACTTTCCCTTCTCCTTTGCCTAACACCTCTCTCATATAACTTTAAGAAAAATTTCAGTAAAAAGTTTCCCACATAATTTCTATAACTTTTTTTTCTGGCTCTGGGATGTTAGCAAACAGGGCTGTCAGTATGAGCTACACAGAGCCTTGTCCCTTTCGCTCACGACAGAACAACCCTGGAAAAGAACTTAACTAAGGGTTATAACATCTACAGTCTTCTGAACTCATTTTATTACTTCTGTGTTGCTCTGTAAAAGTTTCCATTTTTTTAAGGCTAGTAAATTGGGCTAAGTGTCTCACAAAAGTTAGGATAGTTATCGAAGCTGCCTTGGGAAAGGAGGCTAGTGAACAGGCAGCCACATTGCTGAATCATCCCCATCCTCCTCCTCACTCACTCTAATTTCAGGGGGGAAAATATTATAGCTGCAAGTGGAGGATGAATTTGGGGATATGAAAGGGACCTGGTGACTGTACAAATCATTTTTACCTCTGTTAGCTTCAAGTTGCTCAAATGTCGAATGAGAGGGCTGGATTAGATGATTTCTAAAGTCTTTTCCAGGTATAAAATTCTATGGCTCTAAGAATAATATTAAGTTATAATTATAAATTATGATAAATAATATTGCAGTATTCTTTGTGGGGGAGGATGTTGAGAAGTTTAGATGTAGAGGGAGTTCACGTGGGATGAGCTCAATCTCAGTAAAGTAGGAATAAAGATTATCTGTTAGGAAGGAGGAGGAAGCAGATAAGTTGGGAGCTTGAAGAAAAAAGAAGAGGTTTGGAAAAGTCATTATAGGAAATATAATGGAAACATAAGAAAATAATATAAGGAAAAGGGCAGCTAAGTGATGCAGTAGATAGAGCACTGAGCTAGCAAGACTCATCTTCATGAGTTCAAATTCAGCCTCAGATATTTACTAGCTATGTGACCATGGGCAAGTCACTTAACCCTGTTTGCCTCAGTTTCCTCATCTGTAAAATGGGCTGGAGAAGGGAATGGCAAACCACTCTAGTATCATTGCTAAGAAACCCCCAAATGAGGTCATAAAGAGTAGAACACAACTGAAAAATAACTGAACAAAGGAAAATGATGGATAAAGGATCTCCTCGCAAGAGCGAAGGCCCAGTTAATAGTAAAAAAGAAAAATGCACAGTAGACACTCAGTACCATTTGGCAGCCCAGGCATAGGAACCAAGGGCTCAAGGCGTGGTGCAGTGGGAATAATGCTGGTCCTGGGGTTAAAAGATATAGGTTAAATCCTTAGCTTTGATACCAACTCATCACTCAAGTAAACTTTTATAAAATAAGACAGAAGACCTCTAAAGTCTCAGTCTGAGCAATCTTGTTTATTTTGAATGCAAATCTAATTATTTTTAGATTGAGGGCAAATTATTCTTCTATTTCAAAATCACAGGATTTTAAAAAAGCTTTCAGGTTTTTAACTACTGAAGTGAATTGACCTGTGTAGAAACTGGACCATCTAAGTTCTTTATGTCTGAAAGAGTGCTTTCATTTGATATTGCAGACAGGATAGTGAAACAAAAAGGCACATCTTTATTCAGCAACTGGATCTAAACGATTTTGAAAACTTGACATTACTAAGCAACTCAATATACGTTTTTCATGTAAAAGGAGAACATTCTTTTGGCGTCCCCTGAGCACTGCCTGCGTACTCAGGAAAAAAAAAAGAGAAAGGACAACAACATAAATGATGGGTTTTTTTTTAAATGCAGCCTTTCAAATAGAGATATCACTTAGGTTTTTAAAACTAAGATTCTTTTCCATTAAGCTCCCTGGGGAGATATAGAGGGACTCTGGTCTATTGAAAGCATTTTTTCCAGATGATCTCATTATAGGATCTCTCTTTCTCTGTTATTTCCAGTAAGAACCAAAATTCCAAGCAGTAGAGACTGTATGGGCAGCTTTCTTATTATGACTGTTTAGATTTTATTGTCTCTCTTTTTACCAAATTAATGTGATCAAATATTCCAAGTGTTCCCATGTGATATTGGTATTGTGCTACCTTTTTTCCTTATTACATTTTTCTAATCTAGTTCCATTTTCTGTGAGCCTCTGTTCCCTGTCTAAGAGGTAGGATTTTTTTTTTTGGCCATATGTCAAATGTACACAGTGTGGGAAAAGAATGTTGAAAATGCAACCTGGCACCCAAGCAACATTTGTCGTTGATTTTTACCCTTCAAAAACTCCTTCCTGAAATGAAAAACATCAGCCTCTCCTTTGGCTTCCATAGCAATAAGTAGTGGAATCAGAAATAACAATTGAGTCAGAAAAGGAAAATACTCAAAAAGGTAAGTCATCGGAGTTGTTGAATGAGAATCATGACTTCTGTCTATGTCTGAAACGTTGTAAAAGAAATAGTTTCAGGGCTTAGAGTAACCTGTTGGGAAATAGAGCTGTGCAGGACTTTAAAAAGGAATGACCCTACAAGGCAATTTCTTAGAGTACCAGCACCCAGTGGGGGGTCACACTTTCTCATGGCAGTCTAGACCAGGGTGGGGAATCTGTTGCTTTGAGGCCACATATGGCCCTCTAGGCCCTCAAGTGCAGCCCTCTGACTGAATCCAAACTTCACAGAATAAATCCCCTTGATAAAAGGATTTGTTCTGTGAAGTTTGGATTCAGTCAAAGGGCTTCACTTGAGGATTTAGAGGGCCACATGTGACATTGCAGTACTTGAACTTTCTACATTGTGGCCTTCCTCATTGTGACCACTTTTTCCTCACCTGACCCCAAATGACACCCATCCTCATGGTGCCATCAACAGAGCAACACTTCCCCAAGGCCTGGCTTCCTTTCCCCAAGTTCCCCAAAGGGCAAGACTAGACTCTCTGAAGGATGGACTGATGCCTCTTTCAACACCACTGGATTCTTTGTGGGTATCCTCTATGCCTTCATCATCTCAAATGAAAAAAGTTCTAATAGCTTGATAGTTGGATTTCAGAAAAAGTGATTCCTGGGCATTCACCCTAAGAGTTGATTCTAATAGGTACTGAAAATTGTGTTGAAAATCTCAACACTTTGGGGTGTAGTTTATCTACAGATTGTTCTATCAGTTGATCAATTGCTAAACATTTATTAAGTGCCTAATATATATCGGGGGCAGCTAAATGGCACAGTGGATAGAGTGCTGGGCCTGGAGACAAGAAGACTCATCTCCCTGAATTCAAATCTGGCCTCAGATACTTAGTAGCTGTGTGCCCCTGGATAAGTCATTTAACCCCTGTTTGCCTCAGTTTCCTCATCTGTAAAGTTATCTGGAGAAGGAAATGGCAAATTACTCCATTATCTTTGCCCAAAAAACCCAAAACCCAAATGGGGTCACAGAAAGTCAGATATAACTGAAAAATGACTGGAATGAACTGAATATATGTCAGGCACTAAGTATTAGATATACAAAGGCAACATGAAATAGTTCCAGCCCTCAGGGAACTTATATCCTATAATGGGAGACACCATACATACATATAAATGTATATAAAATATATGTGTGCATGCTGTCTCTCTCAATAGAATGTAAACTTCTCCGGGGCAGGGAGACCACTTAGGATTGCTATGGCGATAATCCTGGCTGAGGGATGAAGCCAGCATTGGCCATGTGAGTAGAGAGAAGGGGACAAATGCAAGAGATACTATGGGTTTTGCGGAAAAGATAATGAGTTCAATTTTATAAATGTTGAGTTTGAGATGGTTATGGGATATACTGTTTGACATTAGCCAGTGCATAGAGTGCTGGACTTGGAGTCTTCTCAGCAAAGCCTGAGTTCAAATCCCACCTTAGATAATAACTAGCTATGGAATCTTTGGCAAATCACTTAACTAGTATCTGTTTCTCCATCTGTAAAATGGAGATAATGTCAGCACCTCTCTCCCAGGGTTGCTGTGAAGATCAAATGAGATAAACAAGGATAAGTGTTTTAGAAACCTTAAAGATCTAAATAAGTGCAAGCTATCATTACAAGTATAATCATCATTCCCAATAAGCAGTTAGAGATAGACCATTGGAGCTCAGGAGAGAGATCTAGGCCAGATGAATAGATCTGGTAGTCATCTACGTTCATTATTATTTTTCCATTTCAGATAAGTCCGTACCCTGGGGCCTTCTTTACTACATAGGCTTTTGGCTTTAAAACCAGGCCACCTTAGCTCTGGGCAAACAGGCTGCTTCTAGGACTCAGACCATCACATGCTACAGTATAGCCTCAGGGAAATGCAGAAACACTCCACCAGGGCTCAGTACATGCCAGACAATACCAGTAGGACTCTAGCTCAGAACCAGGTAAGCTGCAGACACCTATGGCCTCCAACAGTGCCAGCCACCCCTCAACCCATGCCCTCAGCCCAACACCAGACATGACAGTCCTCTGTGGGCCTCAAGTAAACATAAGTGCAACACCAGGTAAACAGCCAGGGCCTGTAGCCACTGGCATGAGAAACCTAAGACAGTGTCCCATCCACCCTGGGAGCACACCTCAAATTTAAAAGAAAGGAAAAAGGCCAAAAAATGAGCAAAAAACAACAAAAAAAGAATCTGACCATAGAAAGTTGTTATCATGACAGGGAAGACACAAACTCAGAATAGGACAACAATGTCAAAACGCCTATGGGCAAGACTCCAAAGAAAAATGAGAACTGGTCTAAAGCCCAGAAAGAAGTTATACAAGAGCTCAAAAAGGAGCTTAAAAATCATATAAGAGGGGTGGAAGAAAAATGGGAAAAAGAAATGAGAGTGATGCAAGAGAATTATGAAAAAAAGAATCAACAGCTTGGAAAACAGCTCAAAAAGTGGAACTGGCCAAATGGAAAAGGAAATACAAAAATCTACGGAAGAAAATGATTCTTTAAAGAGTACAAATGGCCAAATGGAAAAAAAAAGTACAAAAGTTAATTGAGGAAGATAACACCTTAAAAGTTAGAATTGGGCAAGTGGAAGCTAATGACTCTATGAGACACAATGAATCAAATTTAAAAGAATGAAATGATGGAAAAAAATGTTATGGAAAAAACAAGTGACCTGGAAAATAGATCCAGGAGAGACAATGTCAGAATCACTGGACTACTGAAAGCCATAATCAAAAGAAGGACCTGGACAACACCTTTCATGAAATTATCAAGGAAAACTGCCCTGATGTCCTGGAACCAGAGGGCAAAATAGACATTGAAAGAATCCACCAATCATCCCAGAAAAGAGATTCTGAAATAAATACTCCTAGGAACATCATAGCCAAAATTCAGAACTATCAGGTTAAGGAAAAATACTGTAAGTGGCCAGAACGAAACAATATAAATATCGGGGAGCCACAATCAGGATTACACAGTACTTGGCAACCACAACATTAAAGGATCAGAAGTCATGGAACATGATATTCCACAAGGCTAAGGAGCTAGGACTACAACTAAGAATCACTTATCTGACAAAATTAAGCATAATACATCAAGGAAGAAATGGTCATTCAATGAAATAGAAGGATTTCAAGCCTTCATAAGAAGACCAGAACTAAACCAAAAATTTGACCACCAATATCAAGACCCGAAAGAAACATAAACAGGTTAAAAAAAATAAAAGAAAACATAAGGATTCAATAGAGCTAAACTGATTATAGGAAAATGAGACTTGTAATTCTAAAAAAATTGTATCACTAATAGTACATGTAGAAGGAATATACATAGACAGAGGGTATGGGTATAAGGTGAATTTAAGGGATTGACATAAAAAAATTAAGGGATTCAAAAGAGAAGTACACTGGGTACAGAAGGAAGGGAGAGGTATAATGGGGTAAATTATTTCACAAGAAGAGGTGATAAAAACCTGTTACATGGAGGGGAAGATGAGAGGATGGGTGATGGGCATCGTTTGAACTTTACTTTCATCGGTATTGGCTTAAGGAGGGAATAACATACACAATTAGTTGAGTATAGAAATTGATTTTACCTAACAGGGAAAAGTAGGAGGGGAGGAGATCAAATAAAGGTGGGGTGACTGACGAGGGGAGGGCAGCTTAGGGGAGATGACAGACAGAGGCAAAACACTGGTGAGGAGGGAATGGGTGAAAGGAGAGGGAGGACAAAGAGGAGGAAGAATAGGATGGAGGGAAATACACAGGTAGTAATCATGACTGTGAATGTGATTGGGATGAACCGTCTCCTAAAATGGAAGCAGCAGAGTTGATAACCTAGTGTTTGGTTAACCCAAAGACCCCAGCATTTGGGTCATGAGCTCCCTATTTGACAAAAACTGCTGGGAAAACCAGAAAACAATAGGACACAAACTAGGTGTAGACTAACATTTCACACCATATACCAAGATAAGGTCAAAATTGGTGCATGATTTAGACATAAAGGATGACACTATAAGCAAATTAGAAGAGCAAGGAGTAGCTGACCTGTCAGATACATGGGGAAGGGAAGAATTCATGATCAAACAAGAGATAGAGAGCATTACAAAATGTAAAATAGATAATTTTGATTATATTAAATTAAAAAGCTTTTGCACAAATAAAACCACTGCAACCAAGATCAGAAGGAAAGCTGAAAGCTGTGAAACAATCTTTACAGAAAGTGACTGATAAACGCTTCATTTCTCTAATATACAGAGAAATATATAGTCAAATTTATAAAAATACAAACCACTCCCCAACTGCTAAATGGCCAAAGGATATGAACAGGCAGTTTTCAAGTGAAGAAATCAAAGCTATCTATAGGCGTATGAAGAGGTTCTCTAAATCACTTTTAATCAGAGAAATGCAAATTAAAACAACTTTCAGGTACTACTTCACACCTATCAGATTGGCTAATACGACAAAAAAAAAGAAAATGATAAATGTTGGAGAGGATATGGGAAAATTGGGACACTAATGCACTGTTGGTGGAATTGTGAACTGATTTGGAACTATGCCCAAAAGTGCAATGAAACTGTGCATACTCTTTGATCCAGCAATACTACTACTAGGTCTGTATCCCAAGGAGATTATAAAAAAGGGAAAAGGACCTACATGTACAAAAATATTTATAGCAGTCCTTTTTGTGGTGGCAAAATAGTGAAAACTGAGGGGTTGCCCATCAACTGGGGAATAGCTGAATAAGCTGAGGTATATGACTGTAACGAAATACTATTGTGCAATAAGAAATGATGAACAGCAGATTTCAGAAAATGCTGGAAAGACTTACATAAACTGATGCAAAGTAAAATGAGCAGAACCAGGAAAACATTGTACACAGTATCAGCAACACTGTGTGATAATCAAAATCAACTGTGACTCAGCTCTTCTCAGCAACACAATGATCCAAGACAAGTACAAAGGACTCATGAAGGAAAATGCTATCCACATCCACATAAAGAATTGACAGACTCTGAAGTCTGAAGCATATTTTTTCTTAGTTATTTTATTTTTTCTTGTGTTTTTTTCTTTTTTCTTTTGATCTGTTTTTTTTCACAACTGTGACTAATATAGAAATATGTTTTACATGATAGCACAAGTATAACCTATATCAAATTGCCTATCATTTTCAGAAGAGGGGAGGGGAGGAAGGGAGGGAGAAAAATCTGGAATTCAAAATCTTGTAAAATGATTGCTAAAAATTTTCTTGACATGTAACTGGGGAAAAATAAAATACTATTTACAAAACAAAACAAAACAGGCCACCTCCATCATTGTTATCTTTCCTAGTTAGTGCACAAGCCAGATGGGAAAGATGATTTTGTAAGTAGTAGACATTACTAAGAAATGAAATGGGAATGAAAAAATAAGATTTTTTTTTCCCCTCCAGCTGAGCTAACTATACTATTCCAATTGCCTGTTGCAGAAGAAAGAGCTATGCCTGAGGTTAATCTTCCAGTTGGACTTTGCCCCTCTTTTCCTGATGCACACAGTCAGAAATGGAAGAAAACCCCACTTGCTGATTACCAGCAGGCAGGCAACCATAAAGTCAATGTTTGTTTCTTGCCTTAGGCTGTACAATAAATTACATTAGCAGCAGGCCAAGAAACCAGTATTCTCGACTATGTGTCCTCATTCCCCTCTCCCCTTTCTCGAAAATGTGAACTGTAATTCATATTTATTTATAGAGCAAGGTTCTTGTATGCCATTCATATCCTCTTTCTTCAACAGAGCTTCTTTGGAAATCACTGTGGTTTTTTTTGGTTTTTTTTTTTTTTGAGAATATTATTTTGGGCCTTTGTTTTCTTTACTTTTAGAAACAGAGAAAACAAGCCCTAGGAAAAGAGTTCTGCCAGGACTTGTCTTCGTTGTTAATGAACAGAACAGGAATATAACATTAGGCCTGATGAAAAAAAAATGTTCCATGCCTTTTGTAGAGTAAGTGAATGATAGAATCGGAAGGTCAAAGAAAAGAGGTACCATTGGAATGATTTAGTCCAACCTATTCACTTTACAGAGGAGGAAAATGAGACGGAGAGAAGAGAGGTGGTTTACCCAAAGTAACACAATTAGTAAATGGTAGAGCCAAGAGTAGAATCTAGGTTTCCTTATTCCTCCTTCATTACTCTTCCTTCTACTCTGCTCATAATGTCCCATTAAGAGATTTAGTGACAAACAGGTCAATCAAACCCAGTTGGACTCATTGGATTTTAGGCAATGATATTCACATGAATTCACTTGTTCAAATGAATTTAATTTGCATTTGTTGCATTATATTGTACTTTTAAATGATCTTCTATATCTTCATCTAAGACACTCCTTGGTCCTCTGCAGAAATTAATCAACAATATGATTACAAGAGATATCTTGTTCATGAATAAACAAAAACAGCAACTTTGATAAAACAGTTGGCTAAAATAGTATGTTGTATATTTTAGCAATTTTACCTAATTATCTGAAAATAAAATTCTGATATGAGAAATTATTTTTTTTCATTTAGCACATCCATTATCTGCTCAGATGTCAATTCTTAGTAGGCATAAGTGATAAAATGTTAAAACCACATTGCATTCTTGTACCATTTTGATATGTCTACTCTAGACTATGCTCTGTAACTGCTGTATGATTTGACCAGAATCACCCTAACTGTATTGAAGCATATAGACACTACCACTTTTGGTGCTTGGTGGGATAAAAGCTTGCTTTGTCATGCCCACACAAATCTAAGTGACTACTGAACTCTTACCACACATGAAGAATTACAATAGAAGTAAATTAATATGGAAGAGATTTGTTCTGTTTGGTGAAGGTTGGAGGGGCAGCTTGGGAATAGGTTTAAGATATAACAAGGTAAATTTAGGCTTAACAGCAGAAACAGGTCTGCAACAATTAGAGTCATTCAAAAGTTAAATGAGTTGCATCAAGAGTCACTGAGTTTTCTGTCACTTGAGCGAAGATAGTTGGGTTATGCTATAGAAGGAATTCTTTTTCAAGAATGGGTTGGACATAGGTCTTTTCCAACTCTAAAATTCTGTGATTCCATGATTCTAAATATCAACAAAATTTCCTATGATTTATTAATCTTTCTCTAATGACCTTCACAGGGGTCAGATCAACCATTCCTTAAATCCTTACCCTTTGCAGGCACTGAACCACCCAAAGACCTGCCTCCCTTTCCATCCTGAACTTTTGTATGGATCTCATTTTTGTCCAAACTCATGCACAGGCACCCCTCAAATATTTAGTTTCTATTTGCAGACTCAAATATTTCAGTCTATATTCAGAACCATGAACCCAGTGCAAAACCTCAATTAAAATCAGAATGGGAAGAAAGAAATAAATGAGACTATTTGAGATTAGTACTTTCCTTTTTCCAGAACAGTCTCTTCCTAAACCATGCCACCCAAAGGGGCATCTCATTCAATCAACCCTTATACTATGTCTCTGCTATCTGTAAGATTCCTAGAGAAGAATCTACTCTCAGTGCAAATATTACAATATTTCCCTTAGGGAACCTTATCACTAACTCAGTTAAATACCTTTTTTCATAGACATGGAGTTGAGAAATAAATCTTTGTAGCGCACAGGAAACCCCTTTCCCTTCAAAAGTGAGAATCCACTGTAAACATACCTTCTTTACCCTGTGGTCTTTTGTGTCCATAAACCATCATCAGGCAACATCATTTGAGATATGAGGATTTCCTCACAATGACCCAGTGGGGATCAGTGCAAGTATCATCATCCCCAACTGAGAGATGAAGAAACTGAATTTCAAAGAGGTTAAGTGATTGAACCATGGTCATACAACTAGTATCCATGTACTGGAAACATTTGAATGCAGGCCTTGTAACTCCAAATCTAGCACTTACAGGCTCTTGGACTCAGAGCTAGAAGGGACCTGGGACATCATTTAGTCTCCTTTTGGGGGCAGCTAGGTAAGGCAATGGATATAATGCCACGCCTGGAGTCAGGAAAACCTAAATTCAAATCTGGCCTCAGACACTTACCAGTTATGTGACCTTGGCAAGTCACTCAACTATTTGCCTCAATTTCCTCATCTGTAAAATGAGCTGGAGAAGGAAATGGCCAATATCTTTGCCAAAAAAAAAAAAACCCAAATGGGGTCACAAAGAATCAGACATGACTGAAAACTACTAAATAACAATGAACAATATTCATAACATATACATATTATATTTCTATATGTTATAGACACATTCATACACACAGGGTTTTTTTGGTGGTTGTTATTTGGTCCAAACCTCTGATTTTCCTCTGTGTGAAGAAATCCTAAGGCAGAAAGCTCTTTTGCCAACTCAGATCAGAAACTCACCTATAGCTTAGAATCTTAGGGAGTTGCCCAGCTCAGGTGACTTGCCTGTGATCCCCCAGAGAATGCTGTCAGAGGCAGGTATTGCCTCATGTCTTCTGGACTCTAAGACCAGACCAATATCCACTGTGCTACTCTGCTTTTCCTTTGTTCGGGTACATGCTAGAAAAAAGAGGAGTCACTATAGGCCACACTGAAGTTTTACAAAAGCCTTATGTGGAGAGAAAGTACAATTTATATTCAGGCCAATACTCCTACAACATGGTATTTAGCCATCAAGCTATCATTTGGAAATAAGCTGCCCAGCAGAGGCAAACTCATAGCTTGTGAAATTGTTTCCATATCTTGAAGAATTAATTCTGATGTCAGGTCAAAAGGTTTAATTTAAACATCAGAGGAAATTGTCATACTATTTCCAAAAAAGATTCCAGTAAAACCATATTAAGTTAGGAATTTTAAAAAAAAACTATTTTAAAGCATATGTAGCCTTATAAACAAAAATCATGGCTCCTGGCCAATGGAACCAATTTCAGAAAGAGTTCCCTTACTGTTTGTCAAATACAAAAGGAACAGGTTTCCTAAGCTGTCCTTTTCTTTCACTAAAATGCAGACTACCCAATGTCTATTCTTACAAAAAAAAAAAAGAATACTAGATAGGCCATTTCCCTTATGACCCTCAATGGACTTTTAATTTTCTCTCACTTTAACTAGTCACATGAACTGTGTGATTATCAGTAAGTGGTTAACTCGTTTAAGTTTAGTTGAAGTGGGTATCCATCATATGCAAATGAAGTGTTTTGCTAGAATTTTAAAAGGTTGCTGAGAACACTCATAAATATTCTTTCTTTAGCTGGCACAACCTGACAGGTAAAGTCTATCACCTCAAAGGTTGCTCTGACTTCCAGGTTGGCTGAAGAGGAAGGGAACAAGATGCAGTTAGATGAGGTCTCTGAACTCACGTAAACAGCTGTTGTTCAGTTGTGTCCAACTCTTTATGACCCCATTTGGGGTTTTCTTGGCGAAGTTATTGGAATGATTTCCCATTTCTTTCTCCAACTCCTTTTACAGATGAGGAAACTGGAGCAAACAAGGTCAAGTGACTTGCCCAGGGTCACACAACTAGTTTGTCTGAGGCCAGAACTGAATTCAGGAAGAGTCTTCCTGACTCCAGGCCCAGCCCTCTATCTGCTATACACCTAGCTTCCCCAAGTAGATAACAACGTATAATAACAATAGCTAACATTAACATAGTGCTTTAAGCTTTGCAAAGCTCTGTATGTTATCTCATCTTAATCCACCACAATCCTGCGAAGTAGGTGCTAATATTATTTCCATTTTGCAGTTAGGGAAACTGAGACACTGGTTAATGATTTTGCCAAGGATCATAAAGCTGGTAATTATGTAAGGTGAGATCTCAATTCAGGTCTTTCTGACTCTAAATCTAGTGCTCTAGGCACCATGATACTTACTTGCCTACAACAGAATGAGGGCTAGATTTGGAGTTGGAGAACCTGGTTTCAAATTCCAACTCTTGTTCGTCTAATCTGCATGACCTTGAGAAGTCACTTAAGTGAAGCCTTTCTGAGCCTCAGTCTTCTCATCTGTAAAAGATGAGGTTGGACTAGGTGACCACTAAGTTCCCTTCCAGCTCTATATGCAGGATTAAGGGTTCCTCCTGGGGGGGGGTCAAGAGGAGAGAGAGAGAGAGAGAGAAGCAGGGATTGGTTCAGATCTAGGATTTCAATTGTACAGGAAACTTCTAGAATGGAAATTACCTTCACTGACGCAGACTGACTTGTAGTCTAAGAAAACTGTCTGGGGCACTGAAAGGATAAGGCACTGGGCCATGGTCATACAGCTAATATGTGTCAGAGGCAAGATTTAAACCCAGGTTTTGCTGAATCCAAGGTCAGGCCTCCATATTATACCATGCAGCCTCTAATACTTTCTCATTACTTGACAGTTATTCAGAAGACAACTTGAGATAAGTTTCTTTCTTAACAATACTTTGTGGGCTTTTTTCAAGTATCCCAGAGAATTTAAGTAAAAAAATTCCAATGTAAATCAATACCACACCATGTTATACATAAAAAAGCTGCTTTTAGAAGTTGTTTTTTAATATTTTCACTAAAACACTTCCAGTTCTGTCAAACTAGTACTACATTTATATTGACTTCGTCCATTGCTAAGATACAATTCAACTAATAATAATTTGGTGAATAATTAATTAGATTTAATTATTGATAAAAACAAAAAATTCACCTTGTTACACATAGTTAATTAAAATACCCTGATATGTAGTACATTAGCTTAGTGAGTACAGCAACATAGGCTTTAGGACACCTCAGGAATCTGGCTGCTTAGGTACTGATCCAGTTTTTAGATAAATTAGTTTTTACTTTCTACATTTATATTCCACCCGGCATGGTGTCGATGGCCTCTGGACACCCAGTAACTGGTTGAAATTCTGAAAACAGAAATTGAGAGGAATTATTTAAACAACTCAGGAAACAAGTAATTCAATTAAGTCTAACTTTATTCGCTTTCTATTTTCTTAGAAGGTATACATTTAGATCCTACAGCTTTTGGCTTGTCTCTTTTTTTTTTTTTAATTCCAGCATCAATGTTAGGCGGATTCTGGCAAAGGTGTGGGGCAGGATGAGTCATGATTTAGATGCACCTCTTTGGGCCCTGGTGGACAATTTAATGTATGGCTGGGGCCAGTCCTCTGGTTTATGGGCCTCTTAAGTTAAGTTGTCTGACTCTTATAAGAAAGACATACGGTCTTCTCTTTCTCTTTCTCTCTCCCTGCCCTCCCAATCTTTTTCTCTCTTGTTCTTGTTCTTTTGCTCTGATTCAGGGATCCACAGGTAGATAGGTCTACAGATAGATAATAGGCAGTTTTCTCCCTCACTCTTCTCTTTTGGTAAGATTTATATGAAGACTTCAGGAAAATGCATTTTTTTTTTTAAAAACCACCTCTTACTAGATATACTCCCTTCCTGGCCAAGAGTCTATCATTCCTAAATATTGAGCCTCGGTCCAGATATCCAAATCCCTTCTTCTTAAGCAGCTATATTCACTTTAATAAGTGAAGCTTTTACCTTTGGTTGGAAGTAGAGGGGAAAATACCACCTATGCCCCATGGGTACTCAGTTTTTTTGACAAAGACTTTACAATCTTTATAATTAACATCAATGACCTTTGGTTCACCTCACATATTCTATTATCATGAGTCTGACTTCTCTGATCCACCACTCATATGCTTTTTTTTGCCCTAGATAATTATATCATGTATTTTCTATCCTTTTCCCTTCCCTCAAATGACATTTCCCTATGCTATTATCAACCCATCAGGTATCACCTTTGGTATAGGAGAGCCTAAGTTTGCACAGGCATGTACTGTACCTCTTTATAAGCTAGGAAACAGACAATCTAATAAACTAAACTGTGCTAAGAAGAAACAATTAGAGGTTTTCCTGGTAACATATACATGTACATTTTAAATGTGGCCTTCAAAGGACAATGATCCTGCCTTTTATGTTTGACTCGTTGATAATTCCAAAGGTTGGAATTTCAGATCCTATTAGACAAGGAAGGAGACTTGTTTTGGCAACAGGGGCTTTCTTAGTGCCCCTTATGTCAAATGGGTAGCTTGCCTATGTAAAAGTTGGCTCTGCCCCTAATGCTCTAATAAAACTGTATGTAGCTGAAAACCCATCAGTGTACTTGGAAGGCAATGTTATTTTAAGGCTAGTAGGGTTATTTTCAATTGCTAGGTACCTTCTAATGACACTCAACAAGTAGTTATGAAGTACTAGCTATGTGTAAAGCATTGTAAAGGATTAAAGAAACACAAAGAAAAAAATGAAACTGCTACTTTCCTCAAGTAATTTCTATGTTACTGAAGAAAAACAACATTTACACAGATAACATTAGGACCAACCACGTGATTTCATTGGTACAGTGATTCCTTGGGTGAGGAAACTTACTCCACCAAAGAGATCAGTAACGATTCTATATTTAGTCTTAGAGAATTGCCTAGGGAGCTGAGAGCTTAAGTGATTTGTCCAGGATTATATACATTCACATGGGCCAGAAGCAGGACTAGAACCTGGATTTTTTTCGTTTCGAAACTGGCTCTCTACACCCTCCTGTCTCTATACACAGATAAGTAAAAATAACATTGGGGATGGGATGGAAGACCACTAATAACTGAGGAAGAGGAGAGAGAATGAGGAAAGCTCACACGATCTCTTTTGGGAAGTGGTACTGGAGCTGAGCCTGGGAGGTAAGGATCCACCACCCCCTTTTTTTCTACTGTATTTTGTGTTCACACACATACACTTTCGGGGGAGCCAGAGCATTTGCCTGGGTTCTCTGGACAGACTCAAGTATGAGCCTTTGCAAATCGGTCTGTGAGTTCATGATAGGGATACTTAGTACACACAGGTGTGGGGTTAGGTCGCAAATGGTTTTGGAGATGGCATCAAAGGTAGTTTTAACAAAGTTTCCCAGAGTGACAGAGCACCCCCCGGAATAAATGAGCACTCATCAATTATGGCCATCCCTGGTAACTTCCAAGACACAGAATCTGAGACAATGTCAATATCCCTAGGGGTAAAGAGAGATCAGGTCCACCAGGACTCACACCAATGCTCAAAGATTAGATTATGCCACTTTGGATTATGGCCTATGGCCTTTGAGGTCACTGCACAGAGCTTGCCACATATTCCCCCAGGAGCCATACCTCACGGGAATGGAGGACAGGTTGGCCTGGAGGATGTGACCACAGACAGCGGTAGCCACTTCCTTGGAACACTGACACTGACATGGTCATTGTAATTGCTGATGACCAGAAAAGACTTGTACCTGGTATGCTAATCAGCTCTAGTCTATTTCTGAACAGGAATGATATTCAGGACCTCATTATTTAGGGAGGGCCCTAGAAAGAAGTTTATGATCTCAGAATCCTTGATGGGAAGAGAGAAAAGCCCTCTTTCAAGGCTTGATCTTTGTCTCTGACTAGACAGCATAGCTTGGTAAGAGGAATCTACTCCTTGTTTTTGGTCATTCCTCCCTGAGTTTATGGGTGCAACCCTGCCCTCACTCATGGCCATGACTTTGGCCCCCACTATTGAATAAGACAGCTTGGCCTTTAGCTCAGCTGAACTATAACAGCACACACATTAATTCTAATAACAAGACAGGCTGTGTGGTGTACTGGTTAGGGAACTGGCTTTAGAGGGAAGGAAGGAAATAAACATTTATTAAACACCTATTATGTACCAGGGATTATGCTACACACTTTACAATTATTATCTTATTTTATCCTCACAACAATCTAGGGAGGTAGAAGCTATTAATTAGAAGCCTCATTTTATAATTGAGAAAACTCAGACAAATAGAGGTTAAATGACTTGTCTAGTAGTCACGTAGCTAGTATCTGAAGCCAGATTTGAACTCAGGTCTTCCTGACTCCTGGTTCAGCATTTTATCCACCATACCATCAGAGGTGCCTTTACAGCCAAGAAGGCCTGGGGTTCAAGTCTTATCTCTGACACACATAGGCTTTGTGACCCTGGGCAAGTCTCTTAGACTCTATCAGGGGTGGGAAACCTGCAGCCTTGAGGCCATATGTGGCCTCTGGGTCCTAAAGTGTGGCCCTTTGACTGAGTTCAAGTTTTATAGAACAAATCCTTTTATTAAGGGGATTTGTTCTGTGAAGCTTGGATTCAGTGACTCTCTAAGACTCCAAACTGGAGAGAAAGTGAAGACTTGCAATAGTAGAGGAAACAGTAGAGGAAATTCCCTTACCCAGGAGCTCCCTTTACTAATAATATCCAATCTCTACCCTCATGACAATAGTTGATGATAATAATAATTGTTAACATCTATTGCATTTCAAAGTTTGTAAAACATTTGACAAATATTATCTCATTTGATCTTAACACTGTAAAGTAGGTGCTAGTTTTATCTGCATTCTATAAATAAAGAAATTGAGGTTAAGAGAGATTAAGTTATCTTGCCTAGAGCCACACAGCTACTGTCTGAGGCAAGCTTTCATGATTCCAAGTGAACACTATCTACTCTGCCCCCTTATTGCAAAAAGAAAGCAAAGGTGAACAGCAATATTAAGACGTGCCCACATACTGGAAGGAGACACAGATAAAATGTGTTATGTTTTGTTTGCCATTTAATTAATTTTTATTATTTTATTTGCTTAAATTGTGCTAGTAATATTTTTCCCCTTTCCATCTGATTAACATGTAAATAATCTAGATTTGGGGGGGTTTGGTTAGAGATTTATTCCACAGTTTGAAAGTTGGTTAATTAATATTTGTTATAAATATTGCATTTATGGTAGTAATAAAACATTTTAAAATAATTAAAAAATTAAAAACTGGATTTTTTTTACCTGTTTTGGAAAAGGATCTAGCAGATTAAATTGATACTTATAAAATACTAAGGCAACACAGATTTCTATCTCCAGTAGAGCAAACCACCTAAAAGGAAAAGACAGCAATATCGTCAGGACAATGTGAGGCATATAATTCACAAAAAGAGAGTATGTAGAAAACATAAATATGTGTTACATTTTTTCTTCTATCTTCCTCTTAAACTTGCATCAGTGAGGGAAAAGCAGTAAACAATTTAATATTTACATGCTCCATTAAATACATGAATGACCTGGTCTGAGGTCAGAGAATTAGATTTTCTTATTTGTCCCCTAAAACCATCTGCAAATATTCTAGGTTAATCAGGATCTGAGAGAGGGCAGGGCATAGTGGACAGAGGGCTGGCTTTGGAATCAGTAGACCTGTGTTCAGGTCCTGGTTCTAGTACAGTATTACTTATATGACTGTGAGCAAGTCACAACTAATTAGTGTTCAAAGGCAAACGTCTAAATTTAGACATTGCTGGTCTGCATCTGTGGAAGGAGTTTCCACACTGGGAATTCCACACCCTAATGAAATCATGAACTGAGAGTTCCCCTTTAACATGCAAAAAAAATTCAGAAGCTTGAGAAATCTATTATTATGATCCAGATGGATACTATTTCAATTTTCCATTATCTTCATGTTGCAAATGTAGTCCTATATAATAACAAACACTGAAGACAATGTATTCTGTCAATCATAAAATTTGCAGCTGGAAAAGACATTTGGATATCATCTAGTCTAACCGACTTGTTTTACAGATGAGAAGGGAAGAGCCAGAAAGTGCAAGGTAGGATTTGAACCCAAATCCTTTTCCTCCGAAACCCATGTTCTTTCTACTACATTACTATTGTTTCCCAAATCCTAGAAAATGAGACCTTTCCAGTCTAGTTAATGATGAGATCTAAATTAAGCAGCTCCAGGACAAAGAATTCTTACTTATTCCTCTTAACTCTCAGAATTTCTCCTGATTACAGAGTGTCAAAATTATTCTTACTAACAATTTGCCATAAAGCATGCTATGTCCAATTTCACAGGAAGATGACAGAGATCCTTGGAGGCTTTTATGTATTTCACTTCTTGTGAGATAATTCTTCATTTTCCTTGGAGTTGGCCCCTAGCAGAGCTTTATCTAGAGAAGAAGCAGCTCATTTCAACTGCAACAATCACAGAATCAGGTAAATTTCACCACAAAATAACACAGTTCAACCCTCCCATTTTATAGGACACTGAGGTCCTTAGTGACTAGACTAAGACAAGTATGTCTTTAGCACCTCCTTGTTGTTCAACTATTTCAGTTGAGTCCAACTCTCTGCGACCCCATTTGGGGTTTTCTTGGCAAAGATACTGGAGTGGTTTGCCATTTCCTTCTCAGATAAGAAAATCGAGGTAAACAGGGTTAAGTGACTTGCCCAGAATCACACAGCTAGTAAATGTGACAACAGAGCCATAATTATGATTCTCAGTCACCTAAATGACCAATTTTATTTATTCATTTATGTATATATTTATTGTTTTTTTTTTTTTAGCATTAAGTCATCTCTAAACATCAAACAGTTTTTAGATCCCACGGTGATACCAATGTATCAACCGACAATCATACAGCAAACCTCTTTCAGCTTCAACTGGCAATGTAGAAGAATCATTGGATTTGGAAACAGAGGAACCAGGAGGAGGACTTCAGTTCTAAAACACCATCCTCTGTGAGTCTCTGGGCTTTGATTTCCTCAAATGCAAAATGACGGTGTTGACTGACTTCATCTCGAAGTGCCCTTCTGAATCTGAAATTCTATTATTCTTGAAGATTATGTAAAGCTAGAGTGATAGAATCTCAACAAGGTAGAACATCGTAATGAAATCTAACAAGATGAAATCTGAAAGGATTAATATAAAGTTTTACCCTTGAGTTACAAAAAAAAAAAGGATCCCAAAGAAATAAAAGAACAAAAAAATTTCACAAACACAGGACAATGGAGGCATTTAGTGTTCTGTCGGAAGATCTGGAGATTTTAGTGTTATATTATTCCTGAATATAGGGTTCTATTTGTAGCTATGAAAAAGATATTTTGTTGAGCAATTGATAATGTAACCAAGATTGAAAGGAGAGATGTATACACTATTTATGGGCATTTATGGGCATCTTTAAAGACTTTTAGAAGCACTTATTTATATACAAATTGATATGCTAATTTAAATTCATTTCCATCCATTCATTAAAGTAAGTCCCCTAAGGACCTCTAATAGACAACAATATTCTGTTTTCCTACATTGAAGGAAAGGGTTAGGGAGGGAAAGAGAAGGAGAGAAAGAAGAGAGGGAAGGTAAGAAGGGAAGGGAGGAGGTGAAGAAGGAAGGGAAAAAAGAAGGAAGGAAGAAAAGGAGAGAGATATTCACTATTCAAAAGCACAATAAAGTATAATTATTTTTGGATTTTTTTCCAATTATTTCTGTCAGAAAAGTTAAAAATAATAAAAAAAGTTATTTTTCATAACAGATTTATCATACTCATAATAACATTACATAATTACAAAGCTAATGAAAATATAAATGTGTTAACATTTTGTAAATAACATTTAATTGTTTGCTTTTCCTATGAAAGTGCATAATAAATACTTACTGAATTCACTATCAAATATTTTGTGAGCACCTGCTATATACAAGACATTCACTGAACTAGGAGTAGGTGAAAAAATTTATAGCTGATGGTCCAGCCTGCCCATTTTCCAAATAAGGAAACTGACTCCCAGAGAGATAAAGTCACCTTTTCATAGTCAACATAGATCTGGGACAAGGACCCAGATCATTATACTACATTGGAATGTGAGTTTGTTAAATCTATGAGCTTCTCCAAATGTCATACTCCTCCTACACTCTTACAGAGCCAGAAGATTTTTCTAGAAATTCTTTCTGCTAATCTCACTTGCAACCACCTCTCTTCCTTTGAAGTTCATTTTATCTGATTATATCACTCAATCCAGATCTTGCTGCTATCACCTACTGACCTCTTTGCTCCCTTAATGAGTTCAGCACTTGGTTCAGTCTTCCATTCTACCAAAGCCCTGCCTTTATCCTTATATATTTTTGTTGATTATCCTGTAATCAATAAATAAATGAACATTTATTAAGTGTCAGATATGGGTTAAACTATTCTAAGCTCTGGGGATACAAAGAGAAATGTAATAAATTCAATGGTCTTCTCAGTCCGTGTTCTTCTTGACCTTTTTGGAATTGTCAACACTGTTGACCACTACTCTTCTCTTGGTTAGTGACTTAGCTTCAGGTAACACTACTCTCTTTATTTCCGCTCCAATGAGTATTCCTTCTCAGTCTCCTTCACTGATTCATCATCTTTCTCTAAGGGGGTATCTCTTGTGGAAACGTGACCTAGCAAATTCATCTGCAGGTACTAGTCCCCCTCTTTCCAACTTCATCAACAGCCACAGTTACTGAAGACTTGGAAAAGAAAGTTCTCACTACTAAAGGCCTTGTCACTGTCAAAGGTTCAATATCAGAAATCAGTATGGTTCTCTTACTGGGAATGACATTAATGAAAATATGTACATGATCATCTTTTTTGCTACTGTATTCCCTTCATCTGACTCAGAGAAAAAAGCTGCTAAATGTATAGTCTTCCCTTCTTAAGATATGAGCTCCATGAAAGTCATTTCAGTCTTGATTTTTTATTTCTAATCCTAGGACTTAGCATGGTACTTTGTACATAGTAAACAATATTTTTTCATCTCATTCTTTCATTCATTCATTCATTCTTTCTACCAGGTAAAAGTAGAAATCACAGAAATCTATCATTCCATGGATTCCATTATCTTCTACACAAATGACTTTCACGTCTACACATCTGACCCAAATTTCATCACAGAACTTCAGTCCCACATCTCTATCTTCTGCTAATCTCCACCTGGATTTCTTGCCTGTACCTCAAATTCAATATAACCAGAAATGAATTGAACCTAGCCCCTTCCCCTAATTTCGCTTTTTCTGTTGATGTAAGCATTCTGGTCATCCTAACATGAAATCTTGAAGTCATCTTTGGGTCTTTCCTCTTCTTCAACCCTGCACATCCAATTGGGTGCCAAGTCCTGTTGATTCTACCCTCACAATTATCTCTCACATCCACCCCTTTCAGGGATTTCAGGTAGGGGTGGTGCAGAGCTGATTAGCAAGATATGAACAAAAGAAGCATAAGAAGATAAAGCACTCAAGGGTGAAGGACAGCGTTTTGATGAACTGGTTAACTTTGGGGTCAAGAATATGAAGGGAAGGGAATGAAGCCAGACTAAAGGTGATAGACTATAAGAACAGTCACTGAAATTGCCACCAGCCTGGTTCAGGACCTTCTTACCTCTCAGCTAGACTATTACAGTATACTCTAATTGATCTCACTATCTAACATTTCTCCTTTTCTCCAATCCATCCTCCATAAAAGTAAATCTTATTAAGACATGGATCAAACCCTATCACTCTTTAAAAAAACACAAAACAAACAAACCTTCAGTTATTCTTTATTCCCATTAGGATAAAATACAAGCTCAGTAGCTTGGCACTTAAGCACCTTCACAATATGACTCTAACCTCCCCATTCATACTTATTTCACATCACTCCCCTTCGTGTCTTCTATGTTATGAATTAGACTACTAGCTGTTCCTTAAAATACATACACCATTTCTTGCCTCCATGCTTTTAGGCGGGGTCTTCCCCCATGCTTGGATTGCTCTCACACATTGTCTCTGCATTTCAGAATTCTTCTCCTGCAAGGCTAAGCTTAGACAGCATCTCCTCCTGAAGCCTTCCCTCATTTCCCTTCTGAGGAAAATGTTCTCTCCCTCCTTACCTTTTCCTAAATAGGTAGTGTAGCTTTCTCTTTTGCCCCAACACATGCGAATGTGAATTTATTTATCTGTGTATACATTTGTTCTATCTCCACAGAAGAATGCAAAAACCTTGAATGCAGGGACTTTGCCATTCTTCCTCTTTGCAGTATTAGCATCTAGCAAAGTGTCTTGCACACTTTGTAGGCACCTAATAAGTGTTTTCTTAGTGACTGAATACTACCTCACATTCTTTGAAAATCAAGACAGCATGTGATAAATGTGAAATGAGTGGTAGAGACAATAAATGATGAAGTTTAGAGAAGGGAGAGGTTACTTGAAGACTATAGCAGTCAGATAAGGTTTTACCTGAAGCATGGGACTTGGGCTGTCCCTTGAAGAAAAAGTAGCACTGACATAACTAATAAGCATTTATTAAGCCTGTATATTCTATCTACTGCACTGAAGATACATACATATAAATACACCCAAATATGAAACAGTTCCCTCTCTCAAAAGAGCTTACATTACAAATTTTTATGTCCACACATGAATGAAAAATAGGGTATGTTTTTGTCCAGACTTGTCACTTTATAAGTGTAGGGAACCTTCTTTCAGAAAATCTCCTGTAACAAATGAAGACCAACAACTACTCAGAACATAAGATGTATACAAAATAAGAATATAGTATTTCAGGAGACACTAACAACCAGGCTTCTTGAAAGAGGGGGCACATGAGCTGATCCTGGGAAGAGCGAGGGCTTGCACACGGAGAGGTAATGAAGGAGAGCATCCCAGTTATGGGGTTGGTTTAAAGGAAGAGATCATGAGTACTGTTTTTAATCCACTGAGTTTTAGATGTCTACATAATGTCAAGGTGGAGATATCCAGCTATCAGTTGGATACGTGGAACTTGAACTTAGAGATTTAGGGTGAATATGCAGATTTGAGAGTCATCTATAGAGATGTAGCTAGGTAGCACAGTGGATAGAGCACCAGGCCTGGAGTTGGGAAGACTCATCTTCCAGAGTTCAAACCTGGTCTCAGTTAATAGCTGTGTGACCCTGGGCGAGTCACTTAACTCTGTTTGCCTCAGTTTCCTCATCTCTAAAATGAGCTGGAGAAGGAAATGGCAAACCACTTCAATATCTTTGCCAAAAAACCTCCCAAAACCTAAATGGAGTCACAAAGAGTTGAACACAATTGAAAATGACTAAACATGCACATACTATAAAGAGATGATGGCTGAAGTAGGAGGTAAGGAAGTAGCTAGAAGTCTGACTGTGCAAGTGAGGACTTATATATTTGAGGGAATATGTCAAGTAAAGGTTTTTGTATGATTTTTAAGGATAGAGAGATCTAGCCATGCTTGAAAGCAGCAGAAAAGGTATCAATGGAAAAGAAATTAGAAATAGAAAATTAGAGAGAAAAGGGGATGATCAAAAGGGAAAGCTCCCAAATGGGACAAGAAGGGACAGAATCAAGGGCACAGTATAGCCATTGGTATTGGCAAAAAGATCCATCTCATCTTCTGGCTCTGGGGCAAAGGAGGAAATTCTAAGGGATAAAACTAAGATGGTCTGAAGTACGGAATTGGGGAGGAGATGGAACTCAAATAGATGTCCTTGATTTTTTTCATGAGCAAAGGAAAGGAATACTGAGTTGGACAGTATGGCTTAAGGATGTTCACATGGGATGGGAGCGGAATGTAAGCCTAGAAAGGTAATTCCAGTTTTCAATAAGTTTAATTTGAGATTGAATCCCAGCTCTCCCTTTTGAAAAGAAAATAAAGAAAAAAATGTTTCTCTCAAATACTTTCCCCACCATCATTCACTTCTTACCCCTGTGTGATCCCATGATCCTTTTTTTTCTGCTTTGAAACTACTGCTGGCAAACATGACATCCTTTGGAAAGCTTCCAGAGCTGCCAAGAGCAGAGGCCCTGAGGCAAATTCCTAGTTGCCAACAGCTGCAGCTTATGAAAATAGAATCATCTCTTCCTGGAGTTCAGAGGAGGCAGCGTACATGCATATTTATCACAAACATTATATTATATATTGGGACATAACTATTATAGTTGGAGGGGAAGTGACACCTTTTCCCCTCCTCCACAAATCATTTAAGAAAATAAATCAGTTTCATGGCTGCAAGCAGAGTGGGCTAGGTAGTAAGAGTGTTTGACTGGAAGAAAGGAAGAAGAATTACAGCTCATGTTTACATTGTGTGATATTTTTCACAACAACACAGTGAAGTAGGCAATATATTATTTAACCCCACTGCACTGATGAGAGACTCAGAGAATGGCTTGCACAAGGTCAAACAGCTATTCAATGTCAAGAGCCAGGACTCTGCTCTGGTCTCAGCACACTTTCATCTACTCTGTGCTGCCCATCCAGAAGTGTGTTGAAAGACTGATTTTTCTCAACCTTTGGGATTCTGACACACATGAAAACTGTCTCCGTTTTCCATAAAATGCCATGGGCTAGCTAAAAGCTGTCACCTAGAAAATATGCTGCTTTGCAAAGTAGGAGTTTATATTTTGGTCAAAAGGTCAAAGGAAGGGATGGTCCATTAAAAGTTATGTCTACATGTAATATAGGATTTTGACAGTTATATGCTTAACTATGATCATGGAAAGGAAGAAAGAAATTGAAAGAAAAGAAGAATGAAACAGGTTGCCTTATCAGGTATTTATATCATGATGTTCAAGCATTCAAAAGATTAGTGGAAAACCATCTGCTAGAAATGCTACAAAATTGATATGTACTTTTCAGTGGAGAGCTGGACTAAATGAAATTCAGTAATGTATAATCTAACATCTAATAATAAAGAATTATTTATTTATCTGATTAATTATCTAACTGGATTATCTAATTAACTTTGTCACTGACTGCTATATGCTAAAACACTGAACTGGCCGTGATGGTGGTGGTGGTTGTAGTGGGGAATCTAATAAAATAAAATTTGACAAGGATACAGCTGGATTTAACGAGTTGATTTCAGAAAAAATAGGGTGGAGGAGACATGGTCAGATAGCAATTTATGTGAAAAAGATGTGGCAATTTTAATAAATTCTAAGTTAAATATAAGTCAGCAATGTGATATGGCAGGCAAAAAGCTAAATTGTTCTTAGGAGATGTTAAGAGATGGGCACGTAGGTGGCATAGTGGAATCTGGAGGACTCATCTTCTTGAGTTCAAATCTGGTCTCAGACACTTATTAGCTGTGTGATTCTGGGCAAGTCACTTAACCCTGTGTGCCTCAGTTTCCTCATGTATAAAATGATCTGGAGAAGGAAATATATCTTTGCCAAGAAAATTCCAAATGGGGTCACAAAGAGTCAGACACAGCTAAAATGGCTTAACAACAACAGTATTAAGAGAACTATTATAAGAGTGTCCAGAACAAGGGAGATGATATGATATACTCTACTCTGGCCAGACAGTATCTGGAGTATTATGTTGAGATATGGGCCCCACATTTCAGAAAGAATATTTATAAGCTAGAATGCATCCAGAAGAGGGTGACCAAGATGATGAGGGAATGTGCCACATGAATAATGGCTAAAGGAAACAGATATTTAACCTATGGGACCAAAGCCATATGTAGAATATAATAGCTTTCTTTAAGTATAGGAAAGACTGACAATGAAAAAGGAATATATTTGTTCTGATTGGGTCCATGGCACAATGGGCAGATGTTGAAGAGAAGTCAATTTAGGCAGCTGCAAAGAAACATTTCCAACTAACTGAGATATCCCAAAGCAGAATGGCCTAACTCTTGAGGTCGTGGGTTTCCCCTTATTAGAAGTCCACAAGCAGAGGATGGAGGACTACTTTCTGGGATAATTTAAAGGAGATGCCTGTTCAGGCATAGGATGAATTACAGGGTCTTTGGCATTCTGTGTGATTCTTTAATGGGTATGACTGAATCACTGACCTTTAGTGAATTCAATTCAACAAATACTTACTGCATTCCTACTATATACAAGGCACTATACTAGATGCTGTAATGGATATAAAGACAAATAAAGTAAGCACCTGTCTCTAAAGAGTTTTTACTTTAATATAAGATATAACATGTATACACAAATAGTTATAACAGAAATGCTATGTATCTTTTTTCTCCATAAGGAAGGCGACCCAGATTCTAGTCTTGGCCTTGTCACTATCTAGCTATGTCAGCTAAGGAATGTGAATTAATCTCCTTTGGTCTTAGTTTGATTTTCTATAAAGTAAAGAGATTGGAATAGACTATTTCCAAAATCTTTAAAATTCTAAGATTCTAGAGAAAGCACAAAGTGCTATGGTAATATAAAGGTAGAAAAATAATTTCCAGATTTTTTTGATGGGAGATGAGATGGTTCATAGCTTCATGGAAGGAGTGACATTTAAGCTAGACCCTGAATGATGGATGGGATGGCAACAGGTAGAGATGAGAGGAAGGACATTTAAGTCATAAGAAATGGTATGAGTAAAAGTCTGAAGATAGAAATGATCAGGATATATTGAGATAGCATGGGGTGGTGGACAGAAGACTGGACTGGAAGTCAAGATCCCTGGGTTCTAATTCTGGCACTGCCACTAATTATCTAGGTGGCCTTAGACAAACCAATTAAACTCTATATGCCTCAGTTTACTCATCTAGAAGTGAAAATAGTGGCAATCTTTTTTTTTTTTTGGCTAGGCAATGGGGTTAAGTGACTTGCCCAAGGTCACACAGCTAGTTAAGTGTTACGTGTCTGAGGCCAGATTTGAACTCAGGTCATTCTGAATTCAGGGCTAGTGCTCTATCCACTGCGCCACCTAGCTGCCCCTATAATTTTTTTGGTTTTGAGGCAATTGGGGTTAAGTGACTTGCCCAGGGTCACACAGCTAGTAACTGTTGAGTGTCTGAGGCTGGATTTGAACTCTGGTACCCCTGACTCCAGGGCCGGTGCTCTATCCACTGCACCACCTAGCTGCTCCAAATAGTGGCAATCTTGACAGGACAACTTCAGAATGGAACTCCATACAGAGGAGTGGAAAGCTTGACTGGTACCCTAGATTTGGAAAAAGTAGATTCCAAAGGGTTCAGAGAAAGGATGGATAGGGTATAACCATATAACATTTTAAAAATTATGAAAAGCTCTCAAGAATGAAATTGTGAAGACACAAGCATACATTGTTCTGATAAAAAGATAAAGATAGAACTATACAGAGAGACTGATGTAGCTTGTCAGGGATCATAATGACCCAAATAGATTTTTTTTTTAAAGTACATAAGACTATGGAAATAAGGCCAAGTAACTAAGAATGATTACAACATAGAAGCATGGCAACTAAACAGTTCAGTGGATGAAGCCCTGGGTCTGGACTAAGGAAGATGTGAGTTCAAATCTGTCTTCAGGTACTTACTAGATATATGACCCTGGACAAGTCATTTAACTTCAATCTGTCTCAGTTTCCTCAGTTGCAAAAACAAGAATCATAATAGTACCCACCACTGGGTTGTTATGAAGATCAAATGAGATGATATTTAGAAAGCATTTAGCACAGTGCCTGGCATGCGGCAGATGCTTAATAAAATGGTTGTTCCCTTCCCCTCACCCTCCTTCCTTCAGTGGCACAGCCTCTGTATTAAGGATAAAAGGAAAAATAAACGTTATACAATTTTTGATAGCTGTGAGGAGTTCAAAGCCTGTACAAATGGGTCTTAATGTAGGGGCTTTATTTCCATGATATGGAAAAGACTGAAATTTATTAAGTACAAGAGTCATTCCACAGCTGATCAATGATTAAAGGCTATAACACTTCCAGAGTGTGCCTGGGTACTCTTCTTTGAAGAGAATGAGGAAGAGAGATATCTCACCATCAAAATTTGTCTTCAAAGCTCTGTTAGGACTTAAATTCAAGTCCTTGGTTCTTAGCACACTGGAAAAAATGCAAGGTTTTTATCTAACAAACACATTTCTGAGCAAGCTTATGCAAGTTACTCCCACTGTGCCTTGGTGCCCAGGCTTCAACAGCTGCAAGTTCATAACAGTACTTTTCAGAACAAAATGTGCTTGCTGGATATACCATAGGCAATATCTTCTGACTCACTAAGTATTTTGTGCATGAGATAATCAATCAGCTTTTAATGGACAGAAGACAAATGGATGCAATTTTCTGGGGATTAGAACAAGGGGTAGTTGGTTCTGCATGTTTAGTGGAAAGATTTGTCTTCCCATACTTACTCCAAGTGAGGTCACTTTCTTTCCTAAACAATCTTCATTTTCTTTGCCTGTCTCCAAGAATGGAAAGTCCCATGGGTTGGTTATTTAAAGTTTAAGCGGATGGCAATATTGTAGTTATCCCTTGTTTAGCAGAAATTCACTTAGTGAAATTGTGAACTTGAGAAATTTGTAAATTGTCACCAATTTACTCAAAAGAAGAGCCACTCTTGATCTTGCAGAGTCTAGGGTTCCTTTACCTTGTTCCTACTGCTACTGACTCAAGTGTCTCAGCTCCTTCTATATTATGATACATTGACAAATTCAGGCAATCTGACAATAATTAGCGCTTTGTCAATCTCCAAAAATATGTTATTTTGATGTGCTACCAGTATTCAATCAGATCCTTATAATAAATAATAAATATGAATGGTCTACTTATTTATTGATAGCTATTGGACACGACCATATTTCATGTACAATTTACAAGCGAGGATTGGGCATTTCAATCTTCAGTCTAATGTGCTATTTCCCAACCAAAGATACTGTCAGAAAGTTTTCAGTTGTTATTAATTAAAAATATCTGAAAAGGGGAGATTGAGTTAAGCAATGAGAAAAAAAACTAATACATGATATGCTACTTTGAGGTTTATAGAAAATCTTAACCAAATTGTAAAAACTTCAAAGATTGCCAAGGGGATAACATGAGGTACCCAAAGAAGCAGGTACCAAATGACCAAAGTTTCTGTTTTCATACACTATTTTCACACTCAATATTGGGCACTGAGAATAATGAAAGGAGGGGAGACCAAGAGGCTACTTATTTTGAGCAAAACCTAGTATTATTGTCAATTCTTTGCATAACATTGTTCCTTTAAAAAATAGAACATTTGATTTAGACGTGATTTGAAAATCTTTGGTAAGTTTGATGTACTATTTTGAGATCATTAAGTGAGGTCCTAGAATATCAATAATGTACTTTAATAAAGAGGAGCTCTAGAGACTGGACTAATTTAGCTACAAAAAAAGGAGTCAAAGGCAATTCACCAAGCTAAAGATGTTTAGTGAGCTTGGAAAATCTTTGAGATACTCTCATGTTTAAGGAAAGATTATTTTTCCTTTAAAAAAAAAAGTACACCTTCTGGTGTCAAGATGGCAGAGTGAGGAAGGAACCCTCTGAAGCCCTCCCAAATTCCCCTCCAAACACCTAGAAAACTGCCTCAGAATTGATGGAGGAGCAGGAGAGGTCTGTCTCACTGGGGTGGGAGAGGAGTGAAGTCCAAGAAAAGTAGCAGCAAATGGCCTCACACAAGGGGGCCTGCTCAGGGCTCCAGGCCAGAGGTAGTCCACCTGTGAGGCTCTGCACTCCTGCAAACCAGCAGCCCCCAACACAAGTGAACAGTCTGTGCAGTACAGCAAAGCCTCACCCCAGGGACCACCCTCCCCAGCACAGGCCACCAGCTAGGCCTTGACCCCCTTGCTAACCAGTGTTGGGGCCCCGCACGGGAGCTGCACAGGTGAAGGACTTTGTTTCTGTGGTAACACAGAAGTAGGACCCCATTCCTTGGGCAAATCAGCAACAGGATCACTCTTCCATGGCTATATCAACCCAGTAGCAAGGCCCCACTCCTGCAGCAGGGCAGCAGCTAAGCCCCACACCCAGGTGAGGCCAACAGGGAGCTCCCCCACCCCAGTACAAGTCAGGAGGAAAGCCCACCCTCCAGTGAAAGCAAGTGCCTAAGCTCTGAAGCTCAGTGAAAGCCAGAGTAAGACCCAGAGCCCCAGCACAAAAAGCTTGGGACAGTGTAGGACTACAGTCCAACTCTCACATAAAAACACCAAGTCACAAAAGAGGCAGAAAAAATAAGCAAAAAAACCCCAACAAACAAAAGAAAACCTTAACTATAGAAAGTTACTATGGTGAGAGGGAGGATCAAGGCATAAACTTAGAAGAGGGCAATAGTGTCAAAATGGTTACTTGTGAATCCTCAAAGAAAAATGTAATTTGGTCTCAGGCCCCAAAACAAGTCCTGGAAGAGCTTAAAAAGGATTTTAAAAGGCAAATTAGAAAGGTAAAAGAAAAATTGGGAAAAGAAATAAGATTAATGCAACAGAATCACGAAAAAGAGTCAACAGCATGGGAAAAAAGTATACAAAAATTTATCAAGGAAAATAACTCCCTAAAAAATAGAATTGGCCAAATGGAAAAGGAAGAACAAAAGCTCACTGAAGAAAATAATGACTTAAAAATCAGAATTGAACGAGTGGAAGCTAATGTCTCTATGGGACATAAAGATATGATAAAACAAAAACAAAAAGTAAAAAAAATGTGAAATTTCTCATTGAAAAAACAAGTGACCTAGAAAAGAGATCCAGGAGAGATAATATAAGAATTATTGGACTACCTGAAAGCTATGATTAAAAAACAACAACAACAACAAAAAAACCCTGGACAACAACTTTCAATAAATTATCAAAGAAACCTGCCCAGATAAATAAATTAATTTATTTTAGGTTTCAATATTCACTTCCATAAGATTTTGAGTTCTAAATTTTCTCTCCTTATCTCCCCAAGACAGAGCATGCAATCTGATACAGGCCCTACATATACATTCATGTTGAACGTATTTTCATAGTCATGTTGTAAATAAGAATTAGAATGAACGAGAGGAACCACAAGAAAGAAGAAACAAAAAAAAAAAGAGCAAACAGTATGCTTCCATCTGCATTCAGATTCCATAGTTCATTTTCTGGATGTGGACAGCATTTTCCATCATTAGTCTTTTGGAGTTGTCTTAGATCCTTGCATTGCTAAGAAGAGGTAAGTCTATCAAAGTTGGTCATTGCACAATGTTGCTGTTACTGTGAACAATGTTCTCCTGGTTATGCTCTCTTCCCTCAGCATCATTCCATACAAATCTTTCCATGTTTTTCTGAAGTCTGCCTGCTCATCATTGCTTATAGCACAGTAGTATTTCATTACAGTCATATACCACAATTTGTTCAGCCATTCCCCAATTAATGAGCATTCTCTCAAATTCCAATTCATGGCCACCACAAAAAGAGCTGCTATAAATATTTTTGTACATGTGGGCCCTTTTCCCATTTGGATGATCTCTCTGGGATACAAGCCTAGAAGTGCTATTGCTGGGTCAAAAGGTATGCACACTTTTATAGCCCTTTGGGCATAGTTCCAAATTGTTCTCTAGAATGGTTAGATCAGCTCACAACTCCACCAACAATGCATTAGTGTTCTAATTTTCCCACATCTCCAACATGTATCATTTTCCTGTTTTGTCATGTTAGCCAATCTGATAGGTGCGATGTGGTACCTCAGAGTTGTTTTGATTTGCATTTCTCTGATCAATAGTGATTTAGAGCATTTTTTCATATGACTATAGAAGCTTTAATTTCTTCATCTGAAAACTGCCTGTTTATATACTTTGACCATTTATCAATTGGGGAATGACTTGTATTCTTACAAATTTGACTCAGTTCTCTACAGATTTGAGAAATGAGGCCCTTTACAACCAGAGACACTGGTTGTAAAAATTCTTTCCCAGCTTTTCTGCTTCCTAATTTTGGTTATATTGGCTTTGTTTGTGTAAAAACTTTTCAATTTAATGAAATCAAGATTATCAATTTTGTATTTCATAATATTCTCTATCTCTTGTTTGGTCATAAAGTCTTCTGTTCTCCATAAATCTGACAAGTAAACTATTCCTTGCTCTCCTAATTTGCTTATCGTATCAGCTTTTTTATCTAAATTAGGTACCCATTTTGACTTTATCTTGGTATACGGTGTAAGATGTCAGTCTATGCCAGTTTCTGCCATACCATTCTCCAGTTTTCCCAGCAGTTTTTGTTAAATAGTGAGTTCTTATCCCAGAAGCTGGAGTCTTTGTGTTTATCAAACAGTAGATTATTATAGTCATTGACTATTGGGTCTTACATACCTAACCTATTCCACTGATCCACCACTCTATTTCTTAGCCAGTGCCATGTAGTTTTAATGGTTGCTGCTTTAAAATACAACTTAGGATCTCTGCCCAAATAAATTAGAACCAGAGGGCAAAATAGAAATTGAAAGAATCCACTGATCACTGTCTCAAAGAGATCCCAAAATGAAAACTCCCAGGGACATCACAGCCAAATTCCAGAGCTCACAGATCAAGGAGAACGTAGTGCAAGCAGCCAAAAAGGAAACAATTCAAAGATCGTGGAGCTACAGTTAGGATTACACAGGATTTGGCAGCTTCCACATTAAAGAGCTAGAGGGCTTGAAATATCATATGCCGGAAGGCAAAGGAGTTAGGATTACAACCAAGAATCACCTACCCAGCAAAACTGACTATAGTCTTTCAGGGGGAAAAAGGATATTTAACAAAATAGAGAACTTTCAAGCATTCCTAATTAAAAGACCAGAGCTGAATAAAAAATTTGACCTCCAAATACAAGACTCAAGGGAAAAACAAAAAGGTGAAAAAGAAACAAGAAAGAGAAAACATAAGAGATTCAATAAATTTAAACTTTATATTTCTATGTTGCAAGATAATATTTATAACTCTTAACAATTATGCAGACAGAGTGTACAGACATAGGGTAACTTTTACGGGATGATATCCCCAAAAACAAAATAAAGGGGTGAGAAAGAAAACTGCACTGGAAGGAGGGGGGAGATTGAATAGGGTAAATTATCCCACATAAAAGAGGCATGAATAAAACGGAGGGAAAGATAGGGGGGTGGTGAGCAAAACTTAAATTTTACTCTCATCAAAACTGGCTCAAAGAGAGAATAACATAGACACTCAGTTGGATACAGAAATCTATCTTACCCTACAAGGAAGTAAATAGAGACAGGGATAATATAACGGAGAAGAGGGATTGATAAAAGGAAGGGTATATTGGGGAAGGTGGTATTCAGATACTTGTGAGGAGGCAAAGGGTGAAAGACAAGAGAGAGAAAGAGAGGGATAAACAAGTAAAAAATAGCATAGAAGGAAATACACAGTTAGTTATCATACCTATAAATGTGAATAGGATGAACTCACCCATAAAATGGAAATGGAGAGTAAAATGGATTAAAAACCAGAATCCTACAATATGTTGTTTACAAGAAACACATCTGAAGCAGAGAGGTACACATAGAGTAAAGGTAAGGGGCTGGAGAAGAATCTATTATGCTTCAGCTGTGGCAAAGAAAGCAGGGATAGCAATCATGACCTCAAAAACAGCAAAAGCAAAAATAGTTCTAATTAAGGAGATAAAGAAGGAAACTATATCTTGCTGAAAAGTACCACGAACAATGAAGTCATATCAATATTAAATATTTATGCACCAAATGGTATACCATCCAAATTTTTGAAGAAGTTGAATGAGTTACATGAGGCAATAGATAATAAAACTATACTAGTGGGGACTTCAACTTTCCCCTCTCAGAACTAGATACATCTAACAAAAAATAAACAAGGAAGAAGTTAAGGAAGTGAAAAAAATTCTGTAAAAGTTAGATATAATAGCTCCTTGGAGAAAACTGAATGGGAATAGAAAGAAATATACCTTTCCTCAGCAGTCCATGGCACCAACACAAAAACTATATGAAACCTCATAACCAAATGCAGAAAACAAGAAATGGTAAATGTATCCTTTTTAGAACAGAATGCACAAAAAAATTATATTCAATAATGGATAATGGAAAGACAGATGAAAAATCAACTGGAAATTAAACAATCTAATCTTTAAAAAAAATATGGGTCAAAGAACAAATTATAGAAACAATTGATAATTTCATTAAAGAAAATGATAACAATGAGACAACATAAACAACATCATCCTAAAAAAACACATGAGGCAAAGAACAAATTATAGAAACAATTGATAATTTCATTAAAGAAAATGATAACAATGAGACAACATGCCAAAATTTATGGGATGCAGCCAAAGTAGTATTTAGGGGAAAATTTATATCTCTAATTGCTTACATCAGTAAAATAGAGAAAATGCAGATAGATCATAGGAATAAATGGAGCTTACTTTAAAATGATAAGTAATATTTATCTTAAACCATCAGCAATCATTATTTATAAAGGAGATAAGCCAGAAGCCTTCACAATACAATTAGGGGTGAAACAAGGACGACCATTATCACCTCTATTATTTAATATTGTACTAAAAATGTTAGCTATAGTAATAAGACAAGAAAAAGGAATTAAAGGAATTAGAATAGGCAATCAGGAAACAAAACTATCACTGTCTCTGATGATATGATGTTACATTTAGAAAATCCTAGAAAATAAGCTAAAAAAAACTACTTGAAATTATTAACAACTTTAACAAAGTTGCAGGATACAAAACATACTCACATAAATCATCGGCACTTACAAATATTACCAACAAAGTCCAGCAGCAAGGGATAGGAAAAGAAATTCCATTTAAAATAACTTTAGACAATATAAAATACTTGGGAGTCTACCTACCAAGATAGACCCAGGAACTATATGAACACAACTATAAAACACTTTTCACACAAATAAAGTCAGATCTAAACAACAAAAAGAATATTAAGTGTTCATGGGCAGGTTGAGCCAATATAACAAAAATGACAGTTCTACCTAAATTAATCTATTTATTTGGTGCCATACCAAACTATCAAAAAATTATTTTATAAAGCTAGACAAAATAATAACAAAATTCATCCAGAAGAACAAAAGCTCAAAGATATCAAGGGAATCAATGAAAAAAAAATATGGAAGAAGATGGTCTAGTCACAGCAGATCTCAAACTGTGTTATAAAGTGGTAATTATCAAAACAATCTAGTACCAGCTAAAAAATAGAGTGGTGGATCAGTGGAACAGAGTAATTACAAATTACATTATAGTAAATGACCATAGTAATCTAGTACATGATAAACCCAAAGATCCAAGCTTTTGGAACAAAAACTCATTATTTGACAAGAACTGCTAAGAAAATTGGAAAACTGTATGGCAGAAACTAGGTATAGATCAACATCTCAAACCTTATACCAAGACAAGGACAAAACAATTTACACATAAAGGGTAATTTCAATGATATAAAATTTAAAAGTTTTTGCACAAACAAAACCAATGAAACCAAAATTATAAGGAAAGCAGAAAACTGGGGGAAAATTTTACAAGTATCTCTGATAAAGGCCTAATTTCTCAAATATACAGAGAACTGAGTCAGATGTATAAACATACAAGTCATTCTCCAACTGATAAATGGTCAAAGCATATGAACAAGCAGTTCTAAGACAAAAAAATCAAAGCTACTTATAGTTATGTGAAAAAATGCTCTAAATCAGTATTGATAGGAGAAATAAACATTAACTCAAGTACCACCTCATACATATCAGAGTGGCTAATATGACTAAAAAGGAAAATGCTGGATGTTGGAGAATACTTGAGAAAACTGGAAAACTAATGTACTGTTTGTAAAGTTGTGAACTGATCCAACATTTCTGGAGAGGAATTTGGAACTATGCTTAAATGGCTATATTCAAAAGACATCCAAAAAAAGTGAAAAGGACCTATCTGGACAAAAATATTTATAGCAGTTCTTTTTGTGGTGTCTAAGAATTGGAAATCAGAGGGATACTCATCAATTGGGGAATGGCTAAACAAGCTGTAGTATATGACTGTAATGGAATATTACTGTGCTATAAGAAATGACAAGCAGGATGATTTCAGAAAAACCTGGGAAGACTTACATAAACTGATGCATGGTGAACCAGGGGAACACTGTATACACTAATGGCAATATCGCTTAATGAAGAACTGTGAATGACTTAGCTATTCTCAGCAATGCAATGATCGAAGACAATCCTAAAGGACCAATGATGATGCATACTATCTGCCTCCAGACAAAGAACTGATATTGACTGAATACAGACTGAGGCATGCTATTTTTTACTTTCTTTTTTAAAATTTTTTTCCTTTTATTTGAGTCTTCTTGTACAAAATGACCAATATGGAAACGTTTTACATACTTTTTTAAGAGTGCAGCTAAACTTATTTATGAATTGTAAGGTCACTGAAGGCAGAGACCAAATCTAATTTACTTTTGCATTTCCTCAACACCTAGCACAGTGCACTACACATAATAAGAACTTAATAAGTGTTTGATGAATGAATGGATAAATGAATGAATTCTTTTTGAATGAAAGCCTGGTATATGAATCTTGTACATCAATTGTGACTCTAAGTTATGAGATCTTTTTTATCAGAATAAACTTTGGCCAGTGCCAGAAGACAAAAGTGTTGTTATTAACCACTTTCACAAGAAATGAAGTAATCACAATCTATTTAGACTTAAAGTAAAGGAAGATTAAGAAAATGCTCTCCTCAGCTGAGTTATTGTCAACATAATTTCTGAATAAATCCAATCCAGCTGTCTCACTGACCTTCCTGGACATGGGTACTTCCCTCCTCCAAATGCCACAAACCCGTCCAAGAAAGCATTCTTCTCTAAATTTGCCTTTTCCCAACGTTCCTGTGGGAAGAAAACATTTTTTTTTTCTAAGTCAGCCTTGTATAAATAAGCTTAACTTTATTTCTCCAGGCTAAAAATGACCTTGTACAGCTAATCCTTGCATATAAAGTTGCAGTGTTGCTAGTAATTTTTTCCAACCTGTTATTAATATCAGACATAATTATGTTTCTAAAGAATAAATGCATAAATAAAAAAAGATTTTAAAAAAGAATCCTGTTAAGTGGTAATTGTAAATGATAATGTAAATCAACTAAAGAATTAACCTCATAAGAGCAGGAGTATTTATAGCAAAGTTTCAGGCCCCAAAATAAAATCTTCCTCCATTGTAAGCTTGGTAATAAGACACTGGAGGTGGTCAAAGCAAAGGAATTTGAGTCAATACATCTGGATGTCATTTCTGACAGTTGTCTTGAGAGGCAGGAGATGGACTATATGACTCTTTGAGGTTCCCTTCTGGCCTAAAATTACAAAATTCTGAAAGGGAGAGGGCAGAATTTTAAAGTTGACTACAATTTTCCCTAAAAGAATGTGTGTGTGTGTGTGTGTGTGTTTATGTGTGTGTGTGTTGTGTGTGTGTGTGTGTGTGTGTGTGTGTGTGTGTGTGTGTACACCTATGTATGCTGATACTCAATTTCAGCACTATGAAACAGACTGAAGGACATAGGTAGGAGAACACAGAACCAGGCCTATCTGTTTTCTTATCTGCTCCCAAACACAGGTAAATATTCATTTTTGAGTTAGGGAAAAGCTCCTCTCCAATTTGCACATACTGCCCATTCTGAATTTTATGGCCAATCTCTATTATTTGACTGGCATGATACCATTTCTCAAAAATACTTTTGTGGGATGAGCTGAAATTAGAGCGTAAAACCATAACATAATTCGTCGACCAATCACATATGTGAATAATGCAGAACAGAAACTATGACCAAAGCAACAGGACATAAAGAAAGAAGACGACTTACAGGTTTGAACAATTCAGGTTCTGGAAAATATTTTGGATTTCTATGGATCCAAAAAGGAGACATCATTAACATGTCACCAGAAGGAACGGTATAATTCTAAAATAGAAAAAAAAACCCAATTACAAATTATAGACTAATTGTGATGAAAGCTTTCATTTTATATAGATCTTGGTTAATTATAAAATGACAATTCTATTGTGGGTGATGACAAGTTAATCATTTTATTAGAACACCAAGAAGATATTAATTTTTTCTGGACATTGCATCCACCTTTTCACAATTATGCCATCAAAATAACAGCAGACCATACAAACACATACAAGTGTCTAACATCTATCAAAAGTATTTATTATCTAAAACTTCCCTATCAATGTATATGAAGAACTGTGTAGATAGATCCAAAAGTCAAAGTTAAAGGCATTATAAATGATTTTTGGTCTGCTCTAAAAGTAATAAAGTCATTTGCAATAGATACAGAAGTTGTAGGGTAGCGGTTACTCCCAGAGGTGGGGACAACAGCTTCCCTGTCACTGGTGGGGTGGGAGGACACATGTGATCTCTAGGTAATAACAGCGGGAAGCAGCAGCAAATTCCCCCTGTACTGAAACAGAAGCAGTTAGACAGGATGAAAGGAGCCATGCAAAAAGGACAAACAAGAGTTTAAATGAGATGGTAGAGGATTGTTATTATTTTTTTCATTGCAGAGCTATGAAAGACGGACAGAAAGAGTGTCTCCTCCAGAAGTAGGAATGAAGCTAAGCTTTCCTATACAAAGCTTCCTAATTCAGGAAGCCTACCTAGATTGCAGGGATTTTTCCTTGTTCAACACTGACATTACAAAGGGCTTTTATGTTGCTTTTCTGAGACTAGATCTTCCAACCTCACCCAGATTAGAAGTGAAGTGCCTACTCACAGGCTTGATTCCGCTCCTAATTGGCATGGGAGCTTTGATCTGCTTCATATTTGACACTGGACAGCTAGGTGATGCAGTGGATAGAGTGCTGGGCTTGGAGTCAAGAAGGCTCATCTTCCTGAGTTCAAATCTCACCTCAGACATTTACTAGCTGTGTGACCCTGGGAAAGTCATTTAATCCTCAGTTTCCTCATCTGTAAAATTAACTGGAGAAGGAAATGGCAAACCACTCCAGTGTCTTTGCCAAGAAAACACCAAATGGGGTCATGAAATGTTGGACAAGATTGAAACAACTGAACAACAATACTTGACCGGGATCAGCCTGCTCCTCCTTATGTATTGTAGAGTGTGGCAGCCCCTAAATCCGGGGTGCTCACCAAGATGGTGTTGGTGTTGGACTTAGTACAGACACCTGAGTTGCTTAATCCCACTGCAGCTCAGAATTCCTGAATTCAACAGATCCACCAGCTTCAGCCTCACCAACAGCAGGAGTTGCAGGTGTGCCATCACATGTGACATCAGAAAGAGCTTTTAACTAAATACGTTTCACAAAAGACTTTTCTAGAACCAAAGGACATTAGAGCCCTTAAGTTGTTATGCCTTCTGTTTGACCCTGATTAAATAAAAAAATCATGAGAAAATTACTAACCTCACTAAGATATTAATTACACAACTATCATGATTAGTCAAGTCATCAAATGGCATATTCATTCAACCCTGTACAATCTATAAATGCCCTCCATGAAGGGGTTGACCTTAAGCATATCTCACACAAAAAAATTTACTAGTGTTATATAACATTGCTTGCAATTCATCAATGCACCAGCAGTACCAGCAGCTTATGGCTGCAAATGTTCCTATTTTTAAAGGGAAGATCACCATTTCTAGCCCCTAGAAAGGTCCTGGTAACCCCAGCTAGAGGTCACTTTTCCTTCTACAGAATGAAATACTTGACACTTGTTATATCATGCTTGGCAATTTCAGAAGTGGGATATCCAGGGATGCTCCTAGGGAAATTTTAACAAAGATCAAGTTTACATTAGTGTCTTTTACTCACTGGTATCTTAGGATCACAGGTCATAGACCTGGAAGGAACCTAAGAGGTCATTCATTCCAACCTTATTTTTATTAATTTATTTTGATTTCTCAGCAATCACTTCCATAAGCTTTTGAGTTGTAAATTTTTCTCCCTCTCCCTCCCCACCTCCCTCCCCAAGACGGCTCGTACTCTGATATAGGCTCTACATATACATTTCTATTAAGCATATTTTCACATTAGTGATGTTGTAAGGAAGAATTAGAACCAATAGGAGGAACCCTCAGAAAGAAGAAACAAAACAAAACAGAAGAAAAAAATGGCATCTAGTATGCTTCGATCTGTATTCAAACTCCATAGTTCTTCCTTTGGATGTGGATAGCATTTTCCATCACGAGGCCTCTGGAGATGTCTTAGATGCTTCCATTGCTGAGAAGTTTGGTCACCTTCTCACAAAATTAGTCATTGCACAATGTTGCTGTTACTGTGTACAGTGTTTTCCTGGTTCTGCTCACTTCACTCAGCATCAGTCCATACAAGTCTTTACAGGTTTTTCTGAAGTTCGCCTGTTCATCATTGCTTATAGCACAATAGTATTCCATTACAGTCACATACCACAACTTGTTCGGCCCCTGCCTAATTTATAAGCATCCCCTCAATTTCCAATTCTTTGCCACCACAAAAAGAGCTGCTATGAATATTTTTGTACATGTGGGCCCTTTTCCCATTTGTATGATCTCTTTGGGATATAACCCTAGAAGTGCTATTGCTGGGCCACATTTTTATAGCCCTTTGGGCATAGTTCCAAATTGTTCTCCAGAATGGTTAGATCAGTTCACTACTCCACCAACAATGCATTAGTGTTCCAATTTTCCCACATCTTCTCCAATATTTATCATTTTGCTATTGTGTCATGTGGTACCTCAGAGTTGTTTTGATTTGCATTTCTCTAATCAAGAATGATTTAGAGCATTTTTCATGTGACTATAGATGGCTTTAATTTCTTCATCGGAGAACTGCTTGTTCATATCCTTCGACCACTTATCAATTGGAGAATGGATTGTATTCTTACAAATTTGACTTAATTCTCTATATATTTGAGAAATGAGGCCCTTATCAGAGAGACTGGTTGTAAAAATTCTTTCCCAATTTTCTACCTTCCTTCTAATCTTGGTTGCATTGGCTTTGTTTGTGCAAAAACGTTTCAATGTAATGTAATCAAAATTATCCATTTTGCACTTCATAATGTTCTCTCTCTCCTGTTTGGTCATGAATTCTTCTGTTCTCCATAAATCTGACAGGTAAACTATTCCTTGCTCTCTCAGTTTGCTTATAGTATATAGACTTTATATCTAAATCATGAACTCATTCCAATCCCATTTTTTTTTTTTGGCAATTGGGGTTAAGTGTTTTGCCCAGGGTCACATAGCTAGTAAGTGTCAAGTGTTTGGTCTGAGGCTGGATTTGAATTCAGGTCCTCCTGACTTCAGGGCTGGTGCTCTATCCACTGTGCCACCTAGCTGTGCCTCCAACCCTATTTTTTTAAGAGATGAAACAAAGGTGGACTTTTCAAGGGCTATACAGCTAGTAGTATCTGACTGAGGTGGTATCAAACCCAGGTCTTCTTGACTGCCAAGTTCAGCGCTCTATGCACAGGAATTCTTACCCTGAGATCACTGACCTCTAAAGACGCTGGGGAATAGATTTCAAAGGGTCTGTGAACTCAAATAAGAAAAAAAATACATCTTCATTTCAATAAAATCAGTTTCCTTTGTAATCTTATATCACTTGTTTTATTCATTGAGGAGTCTATAACACAATAAAAGGCTAATAACTCCTGCATTACAACAGGTCTCCCATAGCACAGTATACTATTTCCATGTAACTGCTCTTCCTTGCCCAGTTCTCTTTATATCATGTTCCCACAGTGGCAGTTAACAGAGTCTCCCTCCCCAACCCCAAATGGGCTCTGTAACTTATTCTCTCAGGGCCAGGATGACAACGTGATACCTAGCCAGTTCAATAAACTATTCCATGTTAATGTATTTATGGGAAAGGGTTGAAAGACAGCACTATAACACAAGATTATCTGGAGGAGAGTAAGCCTTATTAAAGTCTTGAAATTATATTGTGAAGGTAGCTGCCTACTTCATCTTCACAGATAGTAAGTCATGAGGCTAGCAGATTGGCCTTGGTGGTAGCCACAGCCACCAATCCAGCTGTAAGCATCAGTTTCACTGCAATCTTCTTCTGTTGCTATGAGGAGCTGCTGGGTAAACACAAAATCAAATACTACTATCTTAGAGTTGGAAGGGAGGGGCCTTAAAAGCTCACAAGGTAGCCCATTACATTTTTTTTTGGACAGTAACAATTATAAGATTATTTAAAATACCTAGACACTTTTTATCCTGTCATAGACTATTAGCTCCTTGAGACTAGGGACTGTCTGTTTATTGGCTGCTCTTTGTGTCCCCAGAGCCGAGCACAGTGCTTGGCATGTAGTAGGCACTTAACAAATGCATGTTGACAGCTGACTGACTGACTGACTGACATATTCAGAGAAAATCAAGCTCTTCTTCCTGTAGAAGTGGTATTCCTTGTGGTAAGCAATCACATAGGGTTGGTGAGTAACGACTCTTCCTCCTCTTTCCTCCCCAGCCCTCTTAGTCCCCTACTACCTTTCTGCAGACTGGACAACTTCTCCCTTGAGACATAACTTTCTAATCACTCCCTTGGTTCGAACAAGGAAGTTATAATCATGGCAGATGCCTTTCTATGCCAGTCAAATCAGTTGGCTGCTCAGCTACTACTGCTTACTAACTTGCCCAGGGATGCCCCTAGAGAATGTATTCTTTCCGCCCTAGGAAGTTATTTAAAAATCAATAACTTTTTTAGCTCTAGGAATCATACTTTGACAAATATCACAAGTCTACATCTATCTCTTTTCCTTCCCTGGCTGCTTCCAATCACCCAACTCAAGCACATTCCAGCAATAGTACGTATATAAATTGCAATTTGTTGATAAACAGCTTTATGCCATTTACCAGGTCAAGAAAATGAATTAAACTAACTCAAAAAGGGTAACCAAACTTTTTAAGACAATCAGATTACACCTTTTATAGTGTGGGGAAGCAAAAGATTTGCATTCAGGTACTTCAGCCTCCAGGGAGAGTGTGGGAAATGGGAAGGGGAAGAAATGAAGAGGAGAATTCTGGGAGATCAGGATCTACATCCAGCATCCTGATGTCCTTGGCCATACCCAGAAAAGGCCTTCTACACTATGGACTTTGAAATACTTGATCACATTCCCTCCACTGCCATCTTCTTTTCTCTAGGCCAGGTTAACAACGGAAGGTAATAGTTAGGCTTAGCCACTATGGAGCATACACACAGTAAGGAGAGTATGGAGGTGAGCCTGAGTGCTTATGTCAACAGCCAAATCTAGGTAGGTGTTAATGAACAGAAGAATGAAATGTTGGAACTGCTTCAGTGAAAGGCTCCTCATATAAATATCTAGCAATGATCACATAGAATCAGTAAGGCTTCATCAAGAAGCAGTCATGCCAGACTAATATAATTTCTTTTTTTTGTAATAGTTATGCACGGTTACACATTAGACCATCAGGGAGGTGCTAAAGAGCTAGTTTACCTAGTTTTAAATAAAGCATTTAATTAAAAAGAAAACTTTTGTGGATAATAATACGGATTACTTATTTCTTTTCTTTGTTTAATAAAAAAAATTCCTTAATAAAGGGGAAAAAAAGCAAAAGAAAAGAAAAAAGACTCCTCATTTTCTCAGCCAATTGGTCTCAAACTTAAACAGCGCTTGTCCTCATAACCTTGGATGGATGACTAGTTGCACAAACAAAGGGCCAAAGAAGGGAGAGAACAATCAGAGAAACATAATATGTTAATTGTAAAGAAATCACTTAATACGTGCCTCGGTTTTCTCCTCTGTCAAATGAGTAACGTAATACATGCACTATTTACTTCATAGGAATGCTATGAATGTCAAAGGCAGGGGTGAAGTTAGCTCTGGGCCCTGTTGCAGAAACTCCCAAGGTCAGGTAGTGGACAGCAGTGAAAGCATGCTGTCAGCAAAAGCCATGTGGAAGCTGGAGATACAAGGAGAATACCTACAAGGACACTAGTAACAGCAGTCCTATGACAGTGTGGCTGTGCAGAAGAATTCTGCCGCTGTTTCTACCTGAGGCACAGCTATCAGTTGCAAACGAGAACTATGAAATAAAGAGATCACAGATCTGGGCTTGAAGGGACCCATGAGGTCAATGAGTCTAAACCTTTCATTTTACAGGTGAGTAAACTGAGGCTCAGAGAAAGTGATTTGGCCAAAGTCACAAAGGGAGTGTCAGATGATGTTGAAAAAAAATCACAAGTGGGGCATAATAGCAAAAATAAGGTGAAAAAGGGATAAGGAAAAGGAAAGAAATTAGATGGTATCAACATGTCTACTCTGCCTTCCCTAAAGACTACAGTATTAGAGGCAGTATAGCTTAATGGATCTATCTGGCCGGCCTCTGGGTCAAGATCATTTGAGTTCAAGTCTTATCTTTGACACATACAGGCTTTGTGACTCTAAGGAAGTCATTTCCTTTCTTAATGCATTTAGGCAAGTCTCAAGGCCATAAACTGCATAAATTGCCTAGCGAAATTGGTAGAGGACATTTCCCCACTGTGGATCTCCCTATATTCATGAAATCACAGAAGTGGAGAAAAATTTTTAAAAAGTGAGGTGGGGAAGGAGGTATCCTATAGAAGGATATGACAGAAGGAAGAATAGTTCTATGAGGGAAAAGTAGTAGAAAGAAATCTTTCTAGGGAAGACTGACGAGAAGGCATTGGAATCAGGAAGTTCAGTCAGTCTTTTTTCAGTCACATCTGACTCTTTGTGACCCCATTCAGGGTCTTCTTGACAAAGATAATGGAGTGATTTGCCGTTTCCTTCTATAACTCATTTTACAGATGAGGAAACTAAGGCAAACAGGGTTAAGTGACTTGCCCACAGTCACACAGCTAGTAAGTGTCTGAGGCTAGATTTGAATCCAGGAAGATGAGTCTTCCTTACCACAGGCCTACTACTTCATCCACTCTACCACTAGCTGCCCCAGACTTAAATTTAAATATTGCTGTTTCTGATGGATGCTGGATACTTAACTTCTAAGCCACAGTTTCCTCATCTGTAAAAGGAAGGGAAAATGATTCATGCAAATTCAAGTTATACTTATTATTATTACTGCCTAGTAGCCAGAAGCTAGGACTCATATCTCTTGATTCCCCATCTTGGCCTTCATCTATTACACCACACCATTTTCCCCTTGAACTTGTAACAAATTTGTATATGGAGTTTGTAGAGAGTTTTTGCTTGGTGTGTGAGAAAGAATTTTTAAAATCTATTACATATAAATGCATTTATTTTACACGTATGAGTATGAAAGGAGATAAATGTATAACCTACAAAAAAGCTAAAAGCACTTTATGAGTGAAAGGCAGGATAATTGCTACATGATATAAAAGTCTCAGGGTTTATCCTTGTTATGATTTCACTTTGGTTGAAATGACAAAATGCTCACAGCTTTAGTGTGGTGCCAGGCTTAGAAAACTTGCCCCACATAAATTTGGTAAAGACATCATATAGCATTCACTGACTTCACAGCACCTCAAGTTGAAGATGACACAATTTCTCAAAATAATTAATTTCAGAGCATCACAATCATAATTTTTATCAGTTTGTAAGTTTCTTCCAGCTTAAGCAAAATTATAACAAATCAAAAGAACATGCAAGGGGTTTAAAAATATGGTAAATTACAGTTATAATTCTTAATTCTCCACTAAAGTTCTACTCTAATGCCTTATTGAAAGTGACCCTAGAGTTGGGTGTCCTCGACCTTCTTTCTGCCATGGACCCCACTGGCAGTCCTGGTGGAGCCTATGGACCTCTTCTCAGAATAATGTTCCTTGCCTTCATACATAAAAGGAAGTGCTCCATTACAATGAAGAGAATAGTGAAAATAAAGGTGTATTTTTCCCCATCCAAATTCAGAGACTCCTTGAAATATATCCATGGCCCACTGGGAACTCCAGATTAAGAACCACTAGAGGTTATGCCCATGAAATAAAAGCTCTCACAGTCCTTTCCAACCAAGGGAAGCTTTAATTATGAGCCCAGCTACCAACTGTCATCAAAGAATAATCTAGCTAGGTTTGAAAGTGTTAATTTCCTAAAAAATTGGGTTATAGACATTCTTCAGAAAGGGAACTCCAGCTCAGGCACAACCTACTTCAGGAGGCCCTTCCTAGCTGATAACAACCAGTTTCTTGAGTATCTGACAAACAGAGTAGTGAGATGAGCTGAATCTCACTCAAACAGATCTATTTTTTCTTAGAGTAGGAGAGGTATTTAATAAGGACTAGCCAGCTCATAACCTGCAGAAAATCTTCTAGATCAAGATAAATGTGCAAATCTGTCCAAATTTATATATATATATATATGTATGTATACATATATATGTACACACATATATATACAGATATATATCTTCCTCTTGCATATATGTATATCTATCTACATGTATGTGTGTGTGCATATATATATATCCATATATATATATATATATCCATATATATATATATCCATAATATATATATATATATATATATATATATATATATATATATATATATATCTGTCTACCTATTTATCTACACATGTATATTTTGAAAGTATGATTTTTAACAATAAGGCTGGCCAGACATGGTGACATGGCTCTGTAATCCCTGTTGCTACAAAGGCTGAGGCTGATGAATCTCTTGATCTCAGAAATTCTGAGCTGCACAGGCCTAATGCTGATCAGACATGCCCACTAAGTTCAGCGTCAATATGGTGGCCTGGCAAGTGGGGAGCAATCATGCTGCCTAAGGAGAGACAAACAAGTCCAGGTGGGAAACTGAGCAGATCAAAGATTTTTGCCAATCTGCAGAGGGATCTGGCCTGTGAATGGCCACCGTACTGCCACTCTGAAAGAGACAGGGAGACCTAATCTAAACCCCCCCCCCAAAAAAAAACCATACACGGGCAATATGAATGAATGAATGAATGAATGGTCGCCATTGCATTATTAAATAATGCATCTAGTCTGAATAATAAAAGCACCTACTTTCCAAGGTTGTTTTGAGGATAAAATGATACAATGTCTATAACTTACAAACCTTAAAGTGCTATATAAATGCTAGTAATTGTCATTATTATCATCATCTATTAAATAACGCATCTAGTCTGAAGCTGAGAAAGAACAAACTAGACAGAGAGGAGGTTCAGATTCAAGATGTTAAGATGACTCCTCAGCTCCCTCTGGGGTTTAGATGAAAAATTTCATCATATACATATTTGCAGTTTTATTACATATATTCTATTTGGGGTATGCTACCCCCTTTTTTAAAGTTTAAGACAGGCATGTCCCATATTTTAACCCCCAAAAATGTAACTAACAAGATACTCTAAGACCTGATGCCTTTTTTGGAGATAGTGGATAGGAGGAGGTGGAGCAGTGCACAGAGTTCCAGGCCTAGAGTCAGGAAGACTCATCTTCCTGAGTTTAAATCTGGCCTCAGACACATACTAGCTGCATGACCTTGGGCAAGTCACTTAACCCTTTTTGCCTCAGTTTTATCATTGTAAAATGAGCTGGAGAAGGAAAGAACACCCCAAATGGGGTCACAAAGAGTAGTACATGACTGAAAAAATGACTGAACAATAAAACCTTTTTTAGGTGAGAAAGTCCCTCTGACTGAGTTATAGAATAAAATGCATAAAATTGTTGTGAACAATTCCCAGACATCTATACTAAATCAATCAAAGGTATAAACTAGATGTGAATAACCTAGTTAATCAAGCTGGGAAGGAATTAAATGCTTCAATCATTGGATTAAAGCCAATGATAAAATGTATTGAGACTGGTTGAAAGAATTAGATACTCATTAGAACCATTCCGGCAGCTGCTTTGATAGTAAAAGCCTTCGGAGCGCTTTGAGAAGGCAGACCAGATATCAGAGGAAGCAAGAGTGAGGAGAATGAACCCAAAGAGAGTGTAACACTCCCCTAAACCACCTTCTCCCCACCACTGACCATGTCACTGGAGAAAATGGACTAGTAATAAAGTAACAAATACCCAGTTAGCTAGGTGGCTAAACGGATAGAGAGCTGGACCTTGAGTTAGTAAGCCTTGAGTTCAAATTCTGCCTCAGACACTTACCAGCTGAATGATCTTGAGAAAGTTGTTTAACCTCTCTGTGCCTCAGTTTCCTCACCCGCAAAATGGGTATAATAAAAGCACCTACCTTCCAAGGTTGTTTGGAGGATAAAATGATACAATGTCTGTAATTTACAAACCTTAAAGTGCTATATAAATGCTAGTAATTGTCATTATTATCATCATCTGTTAAATAATGCATCTAGTCTGAAGCTGAGAAAGAACAAACTAGACAGAGAGAAGGTTCAGATTCAAGATGTTAAAAGGACTCCATGGCTTGAATCCCTACCAGGAGCTACACATACACCTCAAGGGAATCTCATGATATTATACAAAAGGAGAAAAAGACTTCCATCCAGCCAAGAACTGTCAGATATCTCTCTGGGTATCTGCATTGGCTCTTTAAGCTTGAGCCCACTTTCCCCTGAACACTGGATGTAACTGTGAGAAAGTTATGTCCCAGACTTTTTGGAAATTTTTTTAACTAATTGTTCTTAGTACATTACTTTAATAAAAATCAGTTTCTAAAAAAGCTAGTTAACTCTGGCTGAGAAACTGATATCAAACTGATAATCAATGAGGAACACAGAAGTTGGGGTTTTTGAGTGACAGCAAAGAAAATGCACCAGCCACTCGGTGACTCCTTAGAAATTTGAGGGGAGAAGTATTTAACTACTCTCAAGGGCCCTGGCCTGCCAGTGTGAGTTAAGAGTTGGAAAGTGGGCCCAGCAGGTAGCTACAAAACGCAAGCCATTTTTAACAGAAATCTGCACTACTGCTTATAAAAAGATATCACCTCAATCTAATGTTATATAACATTGCTTATCCCTTTCCCAAGATCTCATTAGAACTGAGTGATAAGGAGACATTATCATCTTTCTCCCCTTTCTCCCCCCTGCCACCCACCAACATACAGAAGGTGATGATGTCTCAGTTGACAGTGCCAACGTTGCCAGTACTGAAAGGGGTAGGTAAGAATGCAACCTCCTCAAAGCTGGTCACCACAGGATAGAAGGTTTGTTTGTTTATGTGTTTGTTTTGGCAACTTACAACACTATCTACTGGGGCATAAAGTGACAGCAATCTGCTATGACATCTATTTTTATGCATATCTTATCCATAAAAATACAATAATGAATGTTTTGCAGTATAATAATTCTCAGTAATAATGTTCTGCTACTTGTACAGAGCCTTGTTCCCCCCCAATTTTTTTCAAGATAGCTTCTTTATATTCAAATAGTTTCCTTTAGTCAATAATAACAAGAGAAAACCAATTGTTTAAAAATTACATAAAAAATAAGCACTAGCATTTATGTACGCTCAGCTGGAAAATTCTGCCCTAAACATTTATTAGTCATATACATACATACATACACATGTGTGTGTGTATATATATATATATATATATATATATATATATATATTTATATTTCAGTTACTCTTAATAATAGAGATTAGTGAAGGGATGCTCATCAATTGGAGAACGGCTAAACAAGCTGTGCTATATGAATGCAATGAAATATTATTGTGCTATAAGAAATGACAAGCAGGATGATTTCAGAAAATCAGAAAAACCTGGAAAGACTTACATGAACTGATACATAGTGAAGTAAACTGAGCCAGGAGAATGTTGTACACAATAAAAGTAATATTGTTTGATGAAGAACTGTGAATGACTTAGCTATTCTCAGCAATACAATACAATGATCCAAGACAATCCCAAAGGACTAATAATGAAGCAAACTACCTACCTCCAGAGAAAGAACTGACATTGTTTGAATACAGAAGCAAGCTATTTTTCACTTTTTTCATTTTTTCTCTCTTATTAGAGTCTTCTCATATAAAATGGCTAATACGAAAATGTTTTACATAATCGCACATGTATAACCTACATCTGATTGCTTACCTTCTCAGGGAGAGAGGGGACAGGGAACAGAGGGAGTGATAGATTTGGGAATTCAAAATTTTAAATAAAAATGTTTTAAAAAGTAACAGAGATTAGGTATCTTGTCTAATAATTAACAATGATAAATATTAATAATAATAATTCCCATTAATATAGTACTTCACAGTTTTTCAAATGCCTTCATCCTACCAACATAAAGTTGCTTAAATTTAGGAAAACCTAAACTAGGTAGTGTCAATATTATTCTCTTCATTTTACAGGTGAGAAAATTAAACTCTAAGAAGTTAAATGATTTCTCTAGGAACACATTGCTAGTAAATGGTGAAATTGGAACTCAGATCCAGGTCTTCTAACTCGAATCCAATGCTCTTTCTCGTCCATCAAATGACATGCACAGATTGGCACAAAACTGTACGGTGTTTTATCCTTGCCCTTCAGATTTATTAAGTAGTGAACTTTTACTAATTTCTATTTTCCATCTGCATTCTTTTTTTGCTACTACAAAATTTTCCTGCTTGAAATTCTACTTCTCTTAGGCTATGCTTAAAAAAAAAAAGTCAAGACTTCACTAAATTCAGGGCATATGGATAAGCCTCATAGCCAAAAGAAATTCTTTGGGTTTTTTTGTTTGTTTGTTTTGTTTTTGTGAGGCAATCGGGGTTAAGTGACTTGCCCAGGGTCACACAGCTAGTAAGTGTTAAGTGTCTGAGGCCAGATTTGAACTCAGGTCGTCCTAACTCCAAGGCCAGAGCTCTATCTATATGCGCCATCTAGCTGTCCCCAGAAGAAATTCTTAATGGCAATTTCATTCAGATATTGATTCAACCACTTTTTAATGCACTACAGTGGTATAATGGGAGAGGAGTTTGGGGGAGGGAGCAGGGAGAAAGGACAGAATTTGGAGTTAAAAGACAGCATCTAGCTCTGTCATTTTCTAGGTGACTTTGGACATGTCATTTCATTGCTCAGAGCTTCTATTCCTTCATTAGTAAAAAGTAGCAGGTGCAACTGGAAAGTGACAAATTTAAGCCTGAAGTATGATGTCATGGGAAAACTTCCTAACAATCAAACATGTCCAAAAATGTAGAAGCTTCTGGAGAGGTGGTGGTTCCCAAGCACTGGAGACCTTTCAAGTAGAGGCTAGTCAATCATTTGTTTGGTATGCTGTAGAAGTGATTTTTGGTCACGTGTGAGTTAGATGGAGGCAGCTAAGTGGCATAGTGGACAGAGCATGCCAGCATCTTTGCCAAAAAATCCCCAAATGGGGTCACAAAAAGTAGGAAATAACTGAAACAACAACAACAAGAGGTTGGATAAGGTGGTGTCTCACATCTCTCTCAACTCATATGCTGTTGTTCTGTAAGACCACGCCTGTCTGACTCATGGAGTTATTGTGAGATGATATGTGTAAAGTGGATTGTAAACATTGAAACATTATATAAATACCAGTTAATGTATATTAATGTATATGTAATGTGTAAATGAAGGAACGGCTGAAAAACTGTGATATATAGATGTAACAGAATATTGTTGTGACCTAAAAATGATAAATATGAAGAATTCAGAAAAACCTGGGAGGATGTATATGAATTGATGCACAATGAAGCAAGCAGAACCAGGACAACTTACTCAATGACCACAATGATGCAAGAGAAAATAAAATTTGAAAGGCTGTCAGATTAAATACAATAATCAATCTTGGTCCCAGAGGAAAGATGAAGAAACACCATTCCCTCCTCTCTGCAGGTGTAGGCAATTTCAGCTCTGGAATTCTGCCTATGCTGCCAGAGGCAGCCATTTCATTGGATGGTTCTGCTTAACTATGCCAGGCACTGGTGCTAATCACTGGGAATACAATAAGTGATTATATTCCCATTCTGATATAAAAAAAAAATCTTGTAATCAAAAAACTGTAAAAGTACACAAATGCTCAATAAATGCTTGATGAATTGAATTAAAAAGGCATATATAAAGCTTTTTTAAAAGTAATGATATTTGTGAAGACACTTAAATATCTAAGCACATGTCAGTCCTGTGAATCTGAACTGTTTACGTCTCTTTGCCAGCAAAGAGTACATCATCATCTCTGTTGCCTCCTTAAGCTAGGTTTTTTGCTTTTGTTTTTAGCTAAAGTATTCCTGATATTATTGTTCAGTCATGTCCAACTCTTTGTAACCCAATTTGGAGTTTTCTTTGCAAAGATATTGAAGGAGCCTGCCATTTCCTTCTCTAGCTCATTTTAGAGATGAGGAAACTGAGGCAAACATGGTGAAGAGACTTGCCCAAAGTCATACAGCTATCAAGTATCAAAGGCTAGATTTGAACTCAGGAAGAAGAGCCTTCCTGACTCCAGACCCAGACGTTCTGTCCACCATGCCACCTAGCTTCCTTAAGGGATTCCTGATATCTGTTCCTATATATGCATTCCAGGTAACTGAAAAGACTTTTAGTGATAACTCACAGAGGTTTTAGTTACCAAGTGTTTTATACGTATTATGGTTTGATCCTCACAATGGTATTGTCAGGAGAGTTTTCTCTTGAAGCTCAGATTGAAAAAAAAGAAGCTAATCAACTTGACCAAGGTCACACTGCTAATATATGACACAGCCAGGTCTGACATATAAATCATTTAACTTCAGGTGTCCTTTTCATTATAACACACTGCTTTTCATGGACTGATTAAAGTGACCCACTTTACATCCTTGATTTAAATCAAAATGTCAACATTATAACAAACCTAATCACATAACATTAGAAGTCGCCCACTACTAAAGGGAAATGGCCAAGAAGGAATTGCTACTGCAAGAAGGATTTTGGACTAAATCATCTCTCCAGTTCTTTCCTTCTGACACTGAGATGGTATTGTTGTAATATACTGACAAAGGACCTTAAGGAGCCATGTTCCAAAAACATTCCATAGAGACAAATATCTACCTCTAGAAAGAAAGTGCATAGCTCCTCAGTGTAGCATAATGAATAAAACTCTGGATTCTCAGTCAGGACTGGGAGTCAATGACCACTCTCATTTTACTCATCTGTAAAATAGAGATAATACTACCTTATTGCAGAGATTGTTGTAAGGATCAAATTAGATAATACACGCAAAGTATTCTACAATCAATTATTTTTATTAACTAATTTCAGCATGTCTGTCTGTCTCTCCATTTCAGAAATATTATTTCCCTCTTATGTTAATGACCAATTATTGAATTAAGACTAAGGTTTTTCCCCTTCCTATTTCCTTATTCCGAAATCAGCCCCTGTAAGTTATCCAGCCAGTTTCTGAAGGGCAACGCTGATAATAAGATGAAATATGGGCTACAAGCATGCAACTAGGAAACTCAGATCTTGTCAAAAGGTAAAGCAATTCTAGTGTAAAGGAAGTGGTGAATTACAATCCATTGTGTTTCATTCAGACAGGTCTGGGTGGAAGTGGATTCCTCCTTTTGTCTAGATTGCTCTAGATATGGGTTAGTCTGATACAGATTAGTCTCTTTTTCCAAGGCTAAGTGATCAGTCCTCCAGACTCTCACTGGAATAAGCCCACCTCTCATGATAATATTCATTCTCTCATTAACCAATCAGAGTTGATTTCCACCCTCAGGAACACTCAATCTTCCAAGGGGATATAAATGTTGAGTGAGTTCCAGGAGGAGTCTTCTGGTTTGAGAAACAGCCAAATGATCATCCTTTATTAATTACTCACTAGCCATAATTAATAAAATGACTAGTTACCCAGAAATTGTATCTCAGACTTTTTATACGTCACAAAACATAGCAGCAAGTATAAAATCTGAAATGTTTTCTTCTAGAACAGTCATTAGTATAAAATCAAATAAAAACTCACCAAAATCTTCACGGGCTCAATCACTTTTCTTGTGATCATACCAGGGGCAACCAAGCGAATAGTTTCTAAAACACACCGTTTAATTAGTGGGACTTTTTTCAGGTCATTTTCAGAAATTTCAATTTTCTTTTTACCTGTGGCAAAAGTAAAAAGATCATAGTGGAATAAAAAAGCCTTAGGAAAGCAAATTTGTATAAGTTTAACAACATCTAAGGGTAAAGCCTACTTCCAATAAACATATTTTAATACTGTTGTTGTTCAGTCATTTTCTGTCATGTCCAACTCTTTGCGATCCCATTTGAGGTTTTCTGAGAAAAGATACTGCAGTGGTTTGCCATTTCCTTCTCCAGATTTTAATAATGGCTATATGCCAAATTAAATAAAATTCCACCCTTTTCTTTATTCATTTCCTCAAGTAGCTCACAATCAAAAATTGCCTAAAGATTTGGAAAGCAATTTACATATATTATCTCATTTGATCCTGACAATAGCACAAGGAGGCAAGGGCTATTAATGTCCCTAATTTTACAGCTGAGGAAAGTGGGGCTTGGAGAATTTAAGGAAATTGCCAAGAGTTACACAGGTCATAAGCGCTAAGTTAGAATTTGAATCCAGGTCTTCCTGATTTCAAGACCAGCCTTCTATCCAATAAGCCAGTCAGACAGAATAATGTAATTATTCTAAACAAGGTACAAAAGAGGTGGCTGGCCATAATGGAAATGAAACAAATACTAGACCTACTCTGTGAAATCAAACTATGAGCTATCTAGGTCATCTTTAGTATGCCTCAGTCTCCTGGCTATAAGGTCACTAGAATGAAGCCAGTTAGAAAAGTGTTGGGTGGTAAATCATTTCTTCTCCTTATTTTGGCTTCCTACACCATCCTCATAAGGGTTAACAGACTGGCAACAGCAGCCCAAGGAGGGTGAGAAGACTCCTGCCTCTCTCGTCACCACTTCACCCCGCCTTGTCTCTGAACACTCTATCATTCCTTTCAGAAGGTCCAAAAATAGCACCAAGAAATCATTAAGTGACACATTCATTCCATCTGGAATGTCACCTTGGAAGGAAGGTGCTTCGATGCTTTCTTGACTGGGGCCTATGTATTATTTAATACGTATAATGTCAGCTACTTGAAAGAAGGATGAGGATCAAGCCTCCTAAAACCCTCAGGTCCCTTCAGTCAAAATAAAGTGGAAATTTGGGGCAATGATGCAGGTAACAGGCAGAAATGCTGGGATTCTGACCTGAATTATTTGGAGAGCTGCTTCAGCTTTCAATCTTATTTTGGTCAACGAAGTTCAACAAAAGTTAGATAACAGTATTTGCTAAATAAGAATGACCAATTTTACTTTTACACTCACTAGTCAACAATTCTGGGAGTTACTGGTTACAAATGGGGAGTGGGAGACAAGGATCTTTTAATTTTAGCTTAAAGAGAAGGCATGTGCCCATGTGTAGGGCTCTACAACCTCACTCTGTTTAAGTGGGTAGAGTCACAGGATCAAAGATTTGGAGAGAGAAGGGATTTGAGAGGATATGGAGTCCAGCCTTCTCACTTCACAAATGTGGAAACTGAGGCACGGAGAGGTTAAATAATTTGTTCAGGGTCACACAACTAGTGTCTGAGGGAGGATTCAAACTCAGGTCTTCCTGACTCCAAGTCTGGTACTCTATCCACTGTGACACCAAGCTGCACTTCTCCTCACCACCAAGGGGGTGGAGTAGGGTGGGAGAATATTTCCTGAGAGTCCCCGTCTGACAACAGGCACACAGTTGCTACAGGTCCAGAACAGGTCTGATCACTTGGTAAGCCTAAGCATGGGGGGTTTATGTTCCTATAAGAATAATCCCAGAGGCACCTGTCCATCTCCACTGAGGGATACACAGTGGTCTCAATATCACAGGATACCTTGTCCATTATCAAAATCCTGATACCACTGGTTTCTGAAGCTGCAGACATAGATCCCTTTCCTAATGCTTTAGCCTCTACCTTGTTTGTTTTATACCAGGGTTTTTTAAAAAATATATATTTTTAATTTATTTTGTTAAATATTTCCCAATTACATGTAAATTTTTTCAACAATCATTTTTAAAAATTTTGAGTTCCAAACTCTTCCTCCTACCTCCTTCCCCTCCTTGGAAAGGCAAACAATAAATCAATTATACAAGTGAAGTCAAGCAAAATACAGCTCCATATTAGCCATGTTGCAAAAGAAAATTTTAACAAAAAAATAAAACAAGAAAAATAAAGTTAAAAAAAAGTATACTTCAATCTGCATTCACAGTTCATCAGTTCTCTTTCTGGAGTTGGACAGCATTTTTCATCATGGGACTTTTGGAATTGTCTTGGCTCCTTTTCCTGAGAGCAACTAAGTCTTTCGTAGGTGATCATCCTTCAATATTGCTACTTCTGTGTAAAATATTTTCCTAGTTCTGGTCACTTCACTTTACATCAATTCATATAAGACTTCCCAGAATCTTCTGAAACCATCCTGTTCAGCGTCTCTTAGAACACAATAATATTCCATCACTATCATGTACCACAATTTGTTCAGCCATTCCCTAATTTCCTATTCTTTGCCACTACAAAAAGAGCTGCCATACATATTTTTGTACCAATGGGTCTTTCCCCATTTTTTTTATGTCTTTGATACACAGACCTAATAGTGGTATTGCTGGGTCAAAGGGCATGAATAGTTCTATAGCCTTTTGGCTATAGTTCCAAATTGTTCTCCAGAATGTCTGGACTCATTCATAATTCCACCAACAGTACACTGGTGTCCCAATTTTTCCAAATCTCTTCTAGCACTTGTCCTTGGCCTCTTCTGTCATATTGGCCAATTTGATAGGTGTGATGTAGCAAATCAGTTGTTTTAATTTGTATTTCTCTAATCAATAATGATTTAGAGCATTTTAATGTGACTATTGATATCTTTGATTTCTTCTTCTGAAAACTGCTTGTTTATATCCTTTGACCATTTATCAACTGGAGAATGGCTCTTATTTTTTATAAATTTGGTTCAGTTCCCTATATATTTGAGAAATGAGTCTTCTATCAAAGTAACTTGCTGGTAAACATTTTTCCCAGTTTCCAGTCATTCTTCTAATTTTGGCTGCATTAAATTTATTTGTATAAAAGCCTTTTAATTTTGGGTAATCTAAATTATCATTTTATTTCCCGTGATCCTCTCTATCTCTTATTCGGTCATACATTCTTTCTTTATCTTTAGATCCGACAAGTATGCCTAAATCATTTATCCATTTTGGTATACAATGTGAGATGTTGGTCTATGCCTAGTTTCTGCCAAACTGCTCTCCAGTTTTCCCATCAATTCTTGTCAAATGTTGAGTTGTTAACCCAAAAAGCTTGGATGTGTGCTCATTTACTACTGTGTATTGTGTATGTATTTTTTGTTGTTGTCAATCGTTTTTTAGTCATGTCTGAATCTCTGTGACCCCATTTGGGGTTTTCTTGGCAAAGACTCTGGGGTGGTTTGTCATTTCTTTTTCCAGCTCATTTTACAGATGCGGAAACTGAGATAAATGGACTTACCCAGAGTCACATAGCTAATAAGTGTCTGAGGCCAGATTTGAACTCAAGAAAAGAGGAGTCTTTCTGATTCCAGGTCCTTTCTGACCCCATCCACTGTGTCACCTAACTGCCCATAGGTACGTACATACATACACACATACATATATATACATACACACACACACATATACATTATATACATACATATGTGTGTGTTTTATATATGTGTGTGTATATATATGTATGTATGTGTGTGTGTGCATATATATATAAACACGAAAGAGTAATCATAAGAGACTCAATAAAGTTAAACTGTTTATATTCCTATATGGGAAGATGATACATGTAACTCCTAAGAACTTTGTCATTATAATGGCACTTAGAAGCAGTCTACAATAGACAAAGGGCATGAGTGTGAGTTAATTACGTTGGGATGATCTCAAAAAAAAAAGTGAAGGAGAAAGAGGGACGTACTAGGGAAAGGGGGAAGGAAGAGGTAGAATGAGAAAAATTTCCTCACATAAAAAAAGTACATAAGAAAGCTTTTATAGTGAAAGGGGAAAAGAAAGGGTCATGGGTAAAGCCTGACCCTCATTCTCATGTTAACTGGTTCAAAGAAGGAAGAATATATAAACACACTCAATTGGGTAAAGATATATATCTTAGTCTACAGGGAAATAGGGTGGGAAAGGGATAAGAAATAGCCTTGGGGGACAATAAAATGGAAGGTAGGTTAGGAGAGGCAGTGGTTAGAAAAAAACAGACTTTTGAGGAGGGACAGGACAAAAACAGAGAGAGAAGGATAAATAGGAAAAAAAAACCATACAGTTAGTAATCATAACTATGAATGTGAATGGGATGAACTCACCCAAAAAACAGATTCAGGTAGGAGCATGGGTTAGAAACTAGAATCCAACAATATGTTGCTTACAAGAAACACACTTGAAACAGAAAGACACACACAGAGTTCATACAAAGTGCCGGAGCAGAATCTATTATGCTTCAGCTGAAGTAAAAAAGGGAGGATTTGAATTCATCATCTCAGACAAAGCAAGAGCAAAAATAGACCTAATTAAACAAGATAATTGGGGAAACATATTTTGTTAGAAGATAACATAGACGATGAAGTGACATTAAAAATTTTTGCACATTTCTCTGACAAAAGTCTCATTTCTCAAATATATATGGAACTGAGTAAAATTCACAAATTTGAGCCATTCCTCAACTGACAAATGGTGAAAGGACATGAACAGGCAGTTTTCAGAAGAAATCAAAACTAGCCATAGTCACACGGTCATATACGGTGGCTAGGTGGTGCAGTGGATAGAGGCTCATCTTCCTGAGTTCAAATCTGGCCTCACACACTTGACTCCAGGCCTAGCACTCTATCTACTACACCACCTAGCTATCCAGGAATCATTTTTATTTGTGGACATTACATAACAAAAACTGACACTCTGTTTTCCCTGGGGCAGAGATTTGGGATCATTTTTTTTTATTTCTTTCCTTTCTACTCTCTCCCATCTAAACAACTTCACATATCCTTAACTTGGAACAGGACACCCCCCCACCATCACCACAACCACCAATGGTTTTTAATTAATTAAGTGAAGGCACTACATTTTCCCCCTTTCTATCTCAATACAATCTATATCACTGATAAAATGTAGCCTTTCTGAACGTTCCCTTCCTTTAACTACTGCATTGAAAAAAAAAACAGCTTATTCTTTGAAGGACTATAATTGTGCAGTATTGCTTGGCCTGGTCTCTTTTTACATTCTGGACATAGGATGTCTCAACATTGTTAGTTCACACTGTATGGCCTCATATTTGTTCAACTGTTAGGAAAACCTACACCAGGTTTAGAAAAACCAAGAAAGTTTTGCTATTTCCAACTAGCCTCTCTGGGAATGAGGTGGTGCCAAAACTTCATGTTACTCTACAAATGTCCCGAACCATTCAAATATCTTCCAAGTAAATCCACAGCAATGAATTTTTAAAAACTGATGAGTACTTTTTTGGGCAGGCAGATTTGTATATAATGTACATTGTTCCAGCACTCTAGAAGATAAGTACTAAACTAAATCAAAATTAGATCAGCAAAAGTCAATTCAATAAACATTTATTAAGTAACCGCTGTGTGCCAGCCACTGTGCTTTTGCAAAGACAAAATGAATATACAGTAGACAGGTACACTGGAAAGCATGGTGGATTAAGAGTTAGATGATGTAAACTAATCTGGGGCAAATAGGTAGCTCAGTGGATGGAGTACTGAACTTGGAAGACGTGAGTTCACAGGTAGAAAGCAGCCCTAAAAACTCAGCAGCCATCACACCAGAGGTACTAGTCTTCCCTGAACACACTCTCTACACCACTCTCTTTGGGGTAATGTACCCTATGAGTACATGGACCCCACTTTAGAGACTACTAAGCTAGAGAATAAAATTTCTTAGCCTGACAGTTAAGGCTTTCTACAATCTGGCTCCAACCAATTTTCTTCCAGTGTCATTTCCCATTCCTGTCCCTCATGTAACCCATGTTCCAAACATTCTGCACTTTTAGATAACTCCCAAGTCTCAGTCTTTTCCCTCCCGTTTCCCTGCATTTTTTGCAAGCTAGCTCCCTTGCCTGGAACAGTCTGCCCTCCTGCCATCCCTCTGATTCTGAGTCTCTGCATTTTGAAATCCTTCCCTTTCTTTCAAGGTTCAGCTCAGGGGCCCAGGAAATTTTCCTTGATTTCCCTGTGTAAGAAGTGATCTCTTCCTTGCTGAATTTTGCAAGTCAAGACATCACCTGGGATGTCATTGGTTCTCTTCAAAAACGAAGAATGAACAACAACATTGTTTGACCCTTCATGTGCCTTTTCCCAATTCTAATTTGCATCAGAATTATTTATGTATCTCTCCTGTAAGTTCATCTGTGATTGGCAAGGACTCTATTATTTTGCATGTCTCTATCCCCAATGTTCAAGCCACAGAAATTCTGATTAAATTAATATGATGCTTGGGAAGAGCTCCCAGAGCAGTCTATGAACGTTACCTATAATGTGAACTGAGCAAACATGCACAATATATCATGAGTGCTAGCCTCTCATTTTACAGATGAGGAAACTGAGGCTCAGGGCAACGAAGTAACTAATTCCTCTGTGCTTCTGTGAATTCCAGTTCCATGCACCCTTCTGCCTTCTCAAATGATGTACTTCTGAAGCAAGATTTCAGACGTTGTCATTAGAGACTGCACTGCAAACTTCTCTGCCGCCTAATTCAAAGGACATTTTTCTACTGTCATCCTCCCTGAACTGTTACTGCTTTTGAACTCATGAATCACAACCTAATCTGAATACTTTCTCATATCATGGCTTTCCAAATCATTTTTTTTGGGGGGGGTTCATCTCACTTATGGCCCAAAACAAAAAAGACTTATAAAATCCGCCAATCTTTCAATATTATTTAATCTGAGAATAACACTTCTTTATTCACCTCTTAAAATCGGTCAGAAAAAAAAAATAAAATAAAATCAGCCAGGTATCATGTTTGAAAGAGGATGTGTCTGAGAGACAACTAAAAACTGTATCCAAAAGATAATGGGATTTAGTGCTTGAATGAAACACAGAGGAAAAGAACATAAAAATCAGTGTTACATGCAATATATTGCAAAATGCCAAGATGATTTTTCTTCTAGTTCCTGACTTGACAAAAGTGTATTTGATGATTATTTTTTGTTTAAAAGAACAAAAGAAATGAAATTTCTATTTCATTCCTATATTCTTTGGAAAATATAGCATTTTAAGATTTACAAAGGACTTCATATATGTTAACTCATTGGGTCCACGTAACAACGAGATGAGGTAGCTTCTATTGTGTTAAGGGCTGTTAAGGGTTCCCCTGAACTTGTCTTTTTGAGTTGCCATATCTTCCAGAAACACTGAACCCAGAGGATGCAGAAGGCTCTGAATATGTCAAGGATGAACACCCACCCCCCACCTCTGACATAATTTATTGTTTGCATCCGAAACTGGACTCCCTGTGTGTCTTTGGGAGTCAAGACAGGCACCAGCCAGTATGTGCCAGATTGGAAAATTTGCTTGTACAGCTGGGACCCTGCAGATATATAGACCATCCTATCTTCACAGTCTAACAGTTCTCAAGGGAAAACAATGCGGCTTTTACCATTGTCTTGCTCCTTCTCTTCCGGAGGAGTTTTCTTCTTTTCCCACCTTTACTATATCTTTCCCCTTCCTATGCCATGCCCCTTTCTGGTATCTCCTCCTCCTCTGTCCTATTGTTATAAAAATGCAAACTTGTGCATGGATTGGTAATTCTTTGGGTTCCACATGCATGTTCATTTCTCTTGTAATAAACCTGGTTTTCATATAAGTTTTGTGACATTGTGACTGCCTGTTGACAACTGTAATCCTCATTTTACATGTAAGGAAACTGAGGCAAGGAGAGGCTAAGTGACTTGCCCATAATCACATAACTAGTAAGTGTCTTGAGGATGGATTTGAACTCAGGTCCTCCTACTGCTGGTTTCTCTTTCTAGGTGACAGTACCTACTAGCAGTTGGCATTAATAATCAGTTTGGTTCATATTTCTTCTACATTCACCACTTTTTTTATAGAAATAGACAAGAAAAATCATAGTTTTCTTGTGATTCTAGGTGGTTAATGCATTAACAGAAATTAACTGAAGGCTAACTACTATTAAGTAGAATTTAATTCTATTTAATGAATGCCAACTAAAAAGACAAAAATGGAACTCTCCTGCCTTTTAAGGGGCCCCTATTCCACTGAGGGTAGGGAATAACATGCACACAGATAGGGAAAGATAAAACATACATAAACAAAATACAAAATAGCTTGAAGGAGGACTCTAAAAACTGGTGGCACCAGAAAAAGCTTCGTGGAGGATGTGAGAACTTTGTTCTGCTCTGAAGGAAGCTTAGGGACTCACTAAGCACCTCAAAATCCCCAGGTACGTTTCACGACATTCTAATGTAGCTACAATATGATGAATAACAAGATATGTTCTTAGGCACTCACCAGGACCTAGACAGTATTAATCTTTTTTTTTTTTACAAACATTTAATGGGCACTTACTTTGTATAAGGCATGGAGTTAGTTGCTTAGGGATGCAAAAACAGATTAACACAGGCTGCTCTCAAAAAGCTTACAATCTACAGGGAAGGGGGGTAGTAGAATGGGGAAGACAGGCACACCAAGTTACAATGTACTATAGTACTCTGAGAAGTTTCAGGCAGATATCACTCCCTGTTTTGAAGTAGGCAAGGACAGTTAGAGGAGGTTTCAATAAGAAGATGGTACCCCAGTTAAGCCTCAAAGGCTTCTTTTTTATGTGAGGCAATTTGGGTTAAGTAACTTGCCCCAGAGTCACACAGCTAGTGAGTGTTATGTGTCTGAGGCTGGATTTGAACTGAGGTCCTCCTGACTCTAGGGCTGGTACTCTATCCACTGTACCACCTAGCTGCCCTAGTTAATCCTCAAAGGAAGGAAGAAACTAGTGCAACAGATGAGTATCGGGAAAGAATTCACTATGTGGTTGAAAGGCAGCAGAAACAAGAGAAAGGAGATGAAATGAAAAGATAAAATGGGTAAAGGAAAGTACATACAACATACTATTGATATTATTGTGAAACAATACTGTTTGAGTGATCTTCTGTAGGGCACATCTGTACATTAGTTAGACTCACAAAATAATTACTCAGTCTTCACTAAATCTTGCCCCTGCTGATGAAGTCTTGGGGCACAAAAATGGTATTTCTGTGCAGAGAAAAAGCTTAGATAAAAACATATATTTTTTAAACAATCTGGTCTCCCTTTGGAGGATTTTTCAAGGTCTCTTGTTGACTAATAGAATCATGTGAATAAAAAATAATCAATATTGTGTACTGTATAGCAATTAAAATAAGTATTGTGTTCAAGATACTATGTAATCAAAAGCTATGTAGAAAACTGCATAAATTAAAGACTGAACATATTGAAAATAAAATGCATTTTGTCTCCTCAAAATCTAATTCTAAGGGATAGGGTGAAATTTTATTACAGAATAAAAAGGTGGGGAAAAAACTGAAATGAAACTATGGTGGATTTTCCAAATATCTTTGAGTGAATGCTTCTTTTTAATACGACTTTTAGAAATGGCTTGGTGACTACGCGGCACATATTTCAATGCACATCTGTGGTCTGGACCTCTAATGTTTTGTGTCTAAAATTAGAACACTCAGCTTGAAAGAGTGCCAAGGTAATCATGAAAAGGGCTATGGCCTAAAGGAGATCAGGCCCAGGATGGAATACAGACCAGGAAAGAAACTGTGGATGATGAGTATGGGTAAAGCAACCATCTGTTTAACTCCTGGCAGAAATACAATAAAGCTCCAAGCCTTATGCTGGACAAGGCACACAGTAGAAGACAAAATGAGACTGCGGCATTAGGAATAAGAAAAAAATCACACCTAGAATATTACAAACAGTTTTCATAATCAGAGCATATAAAAATAACACCTTACCTTTGTATAACACTTAACAGCTTTTCAAAGCTTTTTTTATATATATCATCTCATTTCATCCTTTTAATAATGCTTATAGAGAGGACAGGTAATATCATTCATTTTACAAATGGGGAGAATGAAACTTAGTGATGTTGTGACTTTCTTAAAATCACACAGTAAGGGGTGGAGCCCACACTAAAATCCAAGGTCTCTCCATCTCAGATAAGTGGAAGCTCCATCTCTGATTTCTGTACCTTTGCAATGGCTTTGCCTCATTCCTGGAATACTATTCTTCCTCATCTCTGTCTCTTAGAATCCCGGGCTTCCTTCAAGATTCAGCTCAGGTACCACTTTTTACATTGGCCTTCCCTGGTCCTCTTAGCCACTAATGCTGTTCCCATCAAGATTACTTTGTATTGTATTGCCTTTGTATGTGTTTTATATATGTGTGTGTATATATGTGTGTATGTGTGTGTATACATACACACACACACGTATGTTTTCTCCCCTGTTAGAATGCCAGCTCCTTGAGGGCAGCAACTCTTTTTTTTTTTAAGTGAGGCAACTGAGGTTAAGTGACTTGCCCACAGTCACACAGCTAGGCAGCATTATGTGTCTGAGGCCAGATTTGAACTCAGGTCCTCCTAACTCCAGGGCCACTGCTCTATCCACTGCACCACCCCTGAAAAGGACTCTATCTAACTAGACATACAAGAAATATATAAATACACCTAGAAAACAGCCTTTAAAGAAATAATTGGATGAGTATTTACTGCTACTGGGAATGCCATACCAATATAATGAAAATGACAATACTGCCTAAATTACTTGACTTTTTTGTTGTCATACCATTCAAACTACCAAAGAATTCTTTTCCAGAGCTATGATGGACTTTGAACAGCTGAATCTCATGCCTCCTTCAGTGAAGTTCTCCCCAACTGTGATACTCTGCCTAGTCTCATCACTTTATGGTTAGGATACACACACATCCCTTCATACTTATGTGTTCCAATGACCCTGAATCCATGGCTATACAAAACCCAATACTTATAACTGACTCACCACTTACCTCAACCCTACTCCAGCATCAAATGCCCCTGCTCCACCTGTCCTTTTCTGTTTGAAATGCCTATTTTTATAATTTACCTTATATGTTCCTCTTCCTTTCTCATTCCTTCCATCTTCTAGAGCTCACTGAAACATGGTTCCCTCTCGAATACAGTGCTTCCCTCACTCCCTTTCCTTTATAGTACTAGTTATAATTTTTCTTATACCTCTAGACCAGAGGTGGCCTGTGACCTTGAGGCCACATGTGGCCCTGTAGGTCCTCAAGTACATCCTTTTGAATCCAAACTTCATACAACAGATCCTTTTATTAAAGGGGCAGTCTAGAGTCTAGACTGTCTGGTGATGGTGGGGGAATCAATCAATCAACAAACATTTATTAAGTACTACTGTGTGCCAGGCGCTGTACTAAGTGCTAGGGATACAAAAAGAAGCAAAAGATAGTCCCTGCCTTCAAGGAGCTTACAACCTTATGGAAGAGACAACATGCAAATAATGTAGACAAAGCAAGCTATATACAGGATAAATAGGAGACAATTAACAGAGAAGGCACTGGAAGAGGCTTTCTGTAGAAGGTGAAATTTTAACTGGAACTTAAAGGAAGCCAGGGAGGTCAGTAATTGGAGTGCAGGAGGAAGAACTTACCAGGCATGGGGGACAGACAGTCAAAGAAAATGCCCAGGTCTGAGAGATGGACTGTCTTGTTTGTGGAACAGCCAGGGGGACAGTGTCACTGGATGCAAGAGCAGTTGTCAGAGAGGAAGGTGTAAGAAGGCCAAAAAGGTAGGAGAGGGCTAAGCTAGGCTATGAAGGGTTTTGAATACCAAACAGAGCTTTATGTACTTTTTCCTAGAGGCAATAAGAAGTCATCACAGGAGTTTATTGAGTAGGAAAGTGACATGAACAGACCTGCATTTTAGGAAAATCATTTTAAGGGCTGAATGGAGGAGGACTGGAATGGGAAGAAGCTTAAGGTAGGCATACCTCACAGCAGGCTACTGCAATAATCCCGGAGAGAGATGATGAGGGCTTGTACTAGAGTGAAAACGTTATTAGAGGAGAGAAGGGGACATAGACAAAAGAAATTGCAAGGGTGAAATCAGCAGGTGTTGGTAACAGATTTGATGTGGAGGAGTGAGGGATAGTGAGGAATCCAACATGACTCCTAGATTGTGAGCCTGAGGAACTGGGAGGATAACGTTGCCCTCTACTAGTAATGGGGAAGGTAGGAGGTGGGGAGGGCTTAGAGAGAAAGATAATGAGTTCTGTTTTGGACATACAGTTTAAGGTGTCTACTGGATATCTAATTCTGGATGTCTGAAAGGTAGCTGGAGATATGAGATTGGAGATAGTTGAGAGTCTGGGGCAGTATAGGTAGATCTGAGAAACATTTACAAAGCGATGATAATTAAATACAAAGGAACTAATGAGATCACCAGACGAAGTAGTATAGAAATAGAAGAGAAGAGGACCTAATACAAAACCGTGAAGGCCATCTACAATTAAAGGGCATGATTTGGAAGAGGATTTGGCTGCAAAGACAAGATGGTGGATTAATTGCAGCCACCTAGCTGAATTCTTCCAACATTCCCCTCCAAAAACTTTAAAATAACCCCTCAAATAAAATTTTGCAGCAAAGCCAACAAAAGGTCAGAGTGAGATATTTTTCCCAGCCTAAAACAAGTGAAGAGGTTGGCAGGAGGGTTCCGTAACAATAGGGTGGAAGTCAGCCCAGAGTGCAACAGCTGCACCAGCCATGGGCCTTGGAGGTGGCTGTGACAAAGGTAAGAGAGTTGGACAACTGGTAAGAAACATCTTACAAGGGACCATTTGCTGGGTGCAGCTGGCACTGATTGGCAACTTTACTGCCCATATGCAGTTCTGAGTCCCAATTCCAGGACAGAGTGGAGCCCCTGCGATTGCTTACAAGGCACTAATCCCAGTTCCAAGATAGAGAGGAACACTAGTGCTTGTAGCTGCAAGAGGGCAGGAGACCTGATCACAGTTCCAGGGCCACGAGGAGCGCTAATATTTGCAACTGCAAGAGAACACAATAAAGACCATGACAGTAGTGACCACACCTCTCCTTGGATCACATCACCGTGGAAGCACTGAAAATTTGCTGATTCCCAGAATTAACTCTGAAAAAAAAAGCAGGACAAAAAAGCCTGAAGCTTGGGACAGTGCCTCCCATCTCACAGGCTGGAAAAATGAGCAAAGATCACCAACAAAAAAAATGACCACAAAAACTACAATGGTGGCAGGGAAGACTACAAAGTAAATTCAGAGGGAAATAATAATGTGAAAAGGCTACTAGCAAAGTCTCAAAGAAAAATGCTAATGGGACACAAGCCAAACAAGATTTCCTAGAAACAATGAAGAAGGCAATAAGAGTGATAGAGGGAAAACTGGAAAAAGAAATGAGAGTCATGCAAGAAAATTATGAAAAGAGAATTAACAGCTTAATAAAAGAGGTACAAAAATACTGAAGAAAATAATACCCTAAAATAGAACCAGCCTAATGATAAAAATGGCACAAAAATTTACTGAAGAAAACAACTCTCTAAAAAGCAGAATAACCTAAATGGGGAGAAAACGGTTTACAAAACCTCACTGAAAAAAATAATTTCTCTAAAAATTAGAACTGGGACTTCCAGGAGCCAAGATGAAAGAATAAGCAGTAAATCACCATAGCTCTCCCACATTCACCTCCAAACAACCATCAAATAGCACCCCAAAACAAATTCTGGAAAAAGATGGGGTGAAGCAATCTTTTAGCCCAAGGAACTTGGAAGATCAGCAGAAAAGGACTGTCTCATTTGGGTAAAAGGAGAACACACTCCAGGACAGGAAGCATCCCAGCAAGCCCCACCTTCACAAACCAGAATGAGTTCCTAAACCCCAGTATGGTGGAGCAGGCAAATGCCGACACCAGGACTCCCTATGTGCCTAAGCAGAGCCAAGGGAATGGCAGACTCAAGTTCTGAGAACGATCACATGCTTCAAAGTAGCCCTGGGCAAACAGGCAGCTGCCACTGGCAAGACCACCACGTGCTTTGGTTTATCCCCAGGGGAAACACAGAAAAACCGACCTGCCTCAACACATACTAGACACCAGCATCAGCACCCCGGCTCAGCATCAGGTAAGCTGCCAGATACCCACAGCCTTCCAGCAGCACCAGCCACCCACCCCCTAACCCCCTAACCCCCTCAGGGCAGCATCAGACACCAGGGTCCTCCCTGAGCCTTGGGGAAACATCAGTGCAACACCAGGTAAATAGCCAGGGCCTGCATCCCCTGGCACAGGAAGCCTGAGATAGTGCCCCTTCCATCCCAGAAGCAGACCTCAAATTTAAAATAAAGGAAAAAGGACCAAAAAAATGAGTAAAAAACCACCACAAAAAAGAATCTGACCATAGAAAGTTATTATGGCGACAGTGAAGATCAAGACATTAACTCAGAAGAGGACAACAATGTCAAAACACCTATGGGTGAAACCCCAAATCAAAATGAGAAATGGTTTTGGAGGAATTTAGCTACAAAGGGTGGAAGAGATATAGGATGAGAGTGGTTATGAACAATCAAGTAAAAGTTATTTTCAGGATGAGGGAGATATGGACATGTTTACAGGGAGTAAGAAATTAGCCATAAGACAGAGAGATTGAAAATAAGTGAAAGAGGGGCAATGACAGAGGAGGGCAATCTGTTGGAGGAGACAGGATGGAATAGGATCAATTAATCAAGTAGGGGGGTTAGCCCTGCTAAGGAATAAGGCCACTTCATCATGTGACACAGTGGTGAAGGAGGAGGGAGTGGCAGAAGGCACCTGAGATAGGAGAAGAGGAAGAGGGAAGAAAAAAGAGCTCACAGAGAGTAGTGGCTTCGATTTTTTCTGTAAAGTATGACACAAGGTCCTCAGCTGAAAAGGTGAGAGGAAGGGGACTCAAAGAAGATCTGAGGAGGGATAAAAGATTTGGAAGGGCTGCTGTGGAAAGTGGTATAGTGAGCTGATAAAGGAAGTAGAGGTGCTAGAACATGCTTCCCACTCTCCTCTTTCCTTCATCCCAGAATCTCCCCATGCTGAAAGTCAGCCCCACACAGACCCAAGCATCCTTCCTGGAGGTGCCAGTGCCTACCCTAACCCCATGATCCCGTGGTTGAGGCAGAAGCTCAAAGGTTTTCAAATTAATTTTAATTTTACTAAAATTTGCAGAAATGTATTGTGGATCTAGTCAGAATGGTTGCATGATTTTCTCCATCTTCATTCAACAGCATGCGTGTAGGAACGAAAATGGCAAATTGTGAGAGTCATTCAAAGCAGAGGATTGATTAGGGGTAACTGGCAATAAAATAAGGGGGCTGGGATTCATGAGATGAGGACTGTATAAAGTTGAATTGGTTCATCAAAGGGTCAAGAAGGAGAGAAGAGAAGAAAATGGCTAGAGTAGAAGAGATGGTCTGTGAGAGAGTTGAGGGGTCAAGGAATTGGAGGCCATGGTATAGGTGAAGAATAGGGTTTTATAAGGAGAGGCAGAGGAAGAGATGAAAATCATGGTCTGATATGGGGATTTCAGAATTCTTGAACAAAGAGATGGTATATTTGTGAGTGATGACAAGATCAAAGCCATGACCATCTTTGTGTGTGGCTGAGGTGGCTGATGGGAGGTGAGTAGGTTGGGGAACTCAGTGGTATTTGAAGGAAAATCAATATGTTTGTTGAAGTCCCTAGTATGACGGCAGGAGTTGGGAAGAGAGAAAAATTGTGAGCCAAGTATGGAACTCATTGAAGAAGGAACATGGGTGTCCTGGGGGTCTGCAGCAGCACTTACTAGGAATTTGACTGGGTGATATGAATAGCATAGACCTCACAGAGGGATTACTGAGTGATGGAGGAGGGGGAGAACATGGTAGTGACAACAGGGAGCAAGGAGTATTCCAGCTCCCCCACCTCAACCAGTGAGCTGAAGAGAATGACTGAAGGTGCAACCAGTAGTGGAGAGTGGCCAGGGAGGCTGTGTTATAAAGGGGAAACCAGATTTCAGTAAGAGCTAGTAGATAGGAGGAGTGGAAGGGGAAACTATATAAGATGAAGGGAAGTTTGTGGTCATGGAACAAGCATTCCAGAGGGCACAGTGGAAGGGATGGGTGGAGTCAGGTTGAAACTTTGGAGTGAAAGGGGGATGGGGATGAGGAATCTGGTGATTGGGGATGTGGAATGAGGTTTGAATGAGGACCTGTAAGAGTTTAGAGTCATACTGAGTCCAAATATTCCTGGCTCCTCACTTCTACTTCCAGACCCTCTTGCATATACCTTATATAAGCAACTTCTCCTTTAAGGTCCATGCTTTTGAAATTTATGAGCTGATACAGATCTGGCCACTGTTACATACAGACACTCATCCCTCCCTCAGGACATTATCTTTCCTCCCTCGATAAGGTCAGTGTCTTAACTCACAATCTTTCTGTCCTCTCTATCTCTTGCCATCATGTTAGAAGACTTCAACATACATACATCAATACACACTGATAGTCCCTCAAATATGCTAATGTCCAAGTTCCTCAGTTTATTTCTATAACCTACTTCTTTACTCCTCCTCAGCCACACACAGGACGGTGTGGTATCACCCACAAGTGTTCCACTTCCATTTTCATGAACTCCACAATTCCTTTCTGACCCTAACCTCTTATTATTCCAACTTTCCCTATACCCTACAAATCCTAACCCTGTTGTCTTCACTATGACCTCCATTCTCTCCACCCCTCATCACCCCTGCAGTAGCTACATTTTCCTCCCTTTGGTGAAGCAAGTCAACTCTATACTATCCTCCACTATCAGTTCCCTCCCCTTGTCCTACTGTTGCCACTTTGCCAAATTCTGGATTGCTCTCAGCAACCCCCTCCTTCACTACTGTTCATATACTGCTGAAAAGGTCTGGAGGAAATCACAAAACCACGTTACTTGGATTCACTAAAAATTTGTTATTTAATCTCAACTGACACCTTGCTGAAACAAAGCTAACATTCTATTTCTTCTTAATTAGTTAATTATTCCACTCTCAGCTGAGGTTCCAAACTTTCTCATTTCTCTTCAAACTTTCCACAGTACCACCCTCATCTCCCCCCCTCAGCAGAGGCATTCGCTTCATGCTTTACTGAAAAAACTGAGACCATTCACCAAAAGTTCCCCATTCTTCCCACGTCATCATCTCACATCACTCAGATCTCTCCACTATCTCTTCCTTCACTCTAAGCTCAAATGAAGAAGAGTCCCATCTCCTCGCCAAAGTAAACCCCATTATGTTCAGCCTTGATCTTTTCCCTCCTTACTTTCCCAGCAAATTGCCTAAAACTACCATCTATTATCTCTTCTCTTCCCTCAGTCTCTCTCCTTCAGTCTCTATCTACTGGTCCTTGCTTTGATGGCTACAAACATGCCCATGTCACCCTCATCCTTAAAAACTTCATTTGGTTCCTGTTCCCACTAGCTATCTTCCTGTATCTTTACTCTCCTTCATGGCTAAATTCTTTGAGAAAGCAGTTACAATAAATGCCTCTAATTCTCTTCCTCTTACTCAGTTCTAAACCCTGTGCAATTCGGCTTCTGACTTCATTGTTCAACTGAAATCACCCTCTCCAAAGTTCACAATAATATTTTAACTACCAAATCTAATGGCTTTTTCTTCATATTAATCCTCCTTGATCTTGATGCAGCATTTGACATTGATCAATAGTGTTCCTATTTTCATATTATATGAACTAGTTTGTACATAAAGAACACTCATCAGTCAATGATGTGAAAAATGGATTGGAGGGAGGACAGACTGAATTTAGAGAGGCCTGTAAGAAAGTTACTGGGGAAGTCTTGATATGAGATAATAAGGGTCTTAATATGAGTGGTAACAATAAAAATTGGGGGGGGGAAGAGATGCATGAGAAAATAAAATCACAGAATTCCAAATTTAGAGCTGGGAGGGGCTATAGAGGTTTTCTAGTCCATTTCCCTCATTTTATACATGAGGTTCATAGAGGTCAAATGGTAACAATAAGTGTCATTTCATGATCTGAATTCAGGTCTTCCTGGCTCCAAGTCCAAATGGAGACAGTTTATGCAGAAATACTATAATGCTAACCATTATGCAGTGCTACCTTAATAATACTCATTCAGGAAAACTTGGAATAAAACTCATCTCAGAAAAACTTGGAAAGGCTTACATGAGCTCATTCAAACTAAAATGTACTGTGTACAAAGTAACAGCAATATTGTAAGATGATTACCTGTGAATGATTTTGCTATTTTCAACAATACAATGATCCAGGACAACTCTGAAGGACTTATGATGAAAAATGCTATCCATCCCCAGAGAATGAACTGATGGTGTCTGAATACAGATTGAAGTATACTTTTTTTTGATTTCTTTATTTTTCTTGAAGGTTTTTTTTTTTGGTCTATGTTTTCTTCTACACCATGACTGTTATGGAAATACACATGTATGACCTACATGGAATTGCTTGCCTTCTCAATCAGGGGGGTGGAAGGAAGGAAGAGAATTTGGAAATCAAAGTTTTATTATTTTTTTTAATTTCACTAATTTATTTTGATTTATCAACAATCACTTCCATATGCTTTTGAGTTGAAAAATTTTCTCCCCCTCCTCCCCCCCCCCCCAAGAGGCACAATCTGATATAGGCTTTACATTTTCCATTAAACATATTTTCACATTAGTGAAGTTGTAAGTAAAAATTAAAAACAATAGGAGGAACCATCAGAAAGATGAAACAAAACTCAACAGAAGGTAAAAATAAGTGATAGCGATTCAACATCCATAGTTCTTTCTTTGGATGGGGACAGCATTTTCCATCCCAAGGCCTCTGGATATGTCTTAGATCCCTGTAATGCTGAGAAGGGTTCAGTTTAACAATATTAGTCATTGCATAACGTGGCTCTGTTGTGTACATAGTTCTCTTGGTTCTGCTCACTTCACTCAGCATCAGACCATATAAGTCTTTGCAGGTTTTTCTGAAGTCAGCCTCTTCATCATTTCTTATAGCACAATAGTATTCCATTACATTCATATACCACAACTTGCTCAGCCATTCCCCAATTGATGGGCATCCTCTCAATTTCCAATTCTTTGCCACCACAAAAAGAGCTGCTATGAATATTTTTGTACATGTGGGTCCTTTTCCCATTTGTTTGATCTCTTTGGGATATAGCCCTAGAAGTGCTATTGCTGGATCAAAGGGTATGCACATTTTTGTAGCCCTTTGGGCATAGTTCCAAATTGTTCTCCAAAATGGTTGGATCATTTCACAACTCCACCAACAATGTATTAGTTTCCAATTTTCCCACATCTCTCCAACATTTATCATTTTCCTGTTTTGTCATGTTGGCCAATCTGATAGGTGTGATGTGGTACCTCAGAGTTGTTTTGATTTGCATTTCTCTAATCAATAACGATTTAGAGCATTTTTTCATATGACTATAGATGGCTTTAATTTCTTCATCTGAGAACTGTCTGTTCATATCCTTTGACCATTTATCAATTGGGGAATGGCTTGTGTTCTTATAAATTTGTCTTAATTCTCTATATATTTTAGAAATGAGGCCTTTATCAGAGAGACTGGTTGTAAAAATTCTTTCCCAATTTTCTACCTTCCTTCTAATCTTGGTTGCATTGGCTTTGTTTGTGCAAAAACTTTTCAATTAAATGTAATCAAAGTTATCCATTTTGTATTTCATAATGTTTTCTATTTCCTGTTTGGTCATGAATTCTTCTGTTCTCCATAGATCTGATAGGTAAACTATTCCTTGTTCTCCCAGTTTACTTATGGTATCAGCCTTTATATCTAAGTCTGAACCCATTTTGACTTTATTTTGGTATATGGTGTGAGATTTGGGTCTATGCCTAGTTTCTGCCATACTCTTTTCCAGTTTTCCCAGCAGTTTTTTTCAAAGAGTGGGTTCTTATCCCAGAAGCTGGGGTCTTTGGGTTTATCAAATAATAGATTACTATAGTCATTGACTACTGTGTCTTGCATATTTAACCTATTCCACTGATCCACCTATTTCTTAGCCAGTACCAAGCAGTTTTGATGATTGCTGCTTTATAATACAATTTAAGATCTGGAATTGCTAGGCCACCTTCCCCTGCATTTCTTTTCATTAGTTCCTTTGATATTCTGGACCTTTTGTTTTTCCAAATGAATCTTGTTATTATTTTTTCTAACTCTATAAAATAATTTTTGGTAGTTTTTGGTATGGCACTGAATAAGTAAATTAGCTTAGGTAGGATTGTCATTTTTATTATATTAGCTCGGCCTACCCATGAGCAACTGATGTTTTTCCAATTATTTAGATCTGATTTTATTTGTGTGAAAAGTGTTTTGTAATTGTGTTCATAGAGTTCCTGGGTTTGTTTCAGGAGGTAGACTCCTAAATATTTTATAATGTCTACAGTAAGTTTAAATGGGATTTCTCTTTCTATCTCTTGCTGTTGGGCTTTGTTGGTAATATATAGAAATGCTGATGATTTATGTGGGTTTATTTTATAGCCTGCAACTTTGCTAAAGTTGTTTATTATTTCAAGTAGTTTTTTACTTGATTCTCTAGGATTCTCTAAGTATATCAACATGTCATCTGCAAAGAGTGATAGCTTTGTTTCTTCTTTGCCTATTCTAATACCTTCAACTTCTTTTTCTTCTCTTATTGCTAAAGCTAATTTCCAGTACAATATTGAATAACAGTGGTGATAATGGACATCCTTGTTTCACCCCCGATCTTATTGGAAATGCTTCTAGCCTGTCCCCATTACATATAATGCTTGCTGAAGGTTTTAGATAGATGCTATTTATTATTTTAAGGAAGACTCCATTTATACCTATGCTTTCTAGTGTTTTTAATAGAATGGGTTTGTTTTTTATCAAAAGCTTTTTCTGTATCTATTGAGATGATCATGTGGTTTCTGTTAGATTTGGTGTTGATATGCTCAATTATGCTGATAGTTTTCCTAATATTGAACCAGCCTTGAATTCCTGGTATAAATCCTACCTCTCATGTCATGTATTATTCTTGTGATAAGTTGCTGTAATCTTTGCTAATATTTTTATTGCATCTATATTCATTAGAGAAATTGGTCTATAATTTTCTTTCTCTATTTTGACTCTTCCTGGTTTAGGTATCAACACCATATTTGTATCATAAAAAGAATTTGGTAAGACTCCTTCTTCACCTATTTTCCCAAATAGTCTATATAGTATTGGAATTAATTGTTCTTTAAATGTTTGATAGAATTCACATGTAAATCCATCTGGCCCTGGAGATTTTTTCCTAGGTAGTTCATCAATGGCTTGTTCAATTTCTTTTTCTGAGATGGGGTTATTTAAGTATTTTACTTCCTCTTCGGTTAATCTGGGCAATTTATATTTTTGTAAATATGTATCCATTTCACTAAGATTGTCAAATTTGTTGGGCAAAATAATTCCTAATTATTGTTTTAATTTCCTCTTCCTTGGTGGTAGCTTCTTTTCATTCTTGATACTAGTAATTTTTTTTCTTTCTTTTTTTAATTAAATTAACCAAAGGCTTATCTATTTTATTGGTTTTTTCATACAACCAGCTCTTAGTTTTATTTATTAGTTCAATAGTTTTCTTAATTTCAATTTTCTTAATTTTTCCTTTGGTTTTCAATATTTCTAATTTGGTGTTTAGTTGAGGATTTTTAATTTGTTCTTTTTCTAGTTTTTTTAGTTGTATGCCCAATTCATTAATCTCCTCTTTTTCTATTTTATTTATGTAAGCATTTAGAGATATAAAACTTCCCCTAAGAACTGCTTTTGTTGCATCCCATAGGTTTTGGTATGTTTTCTCATTATTGTCATTCTCTTGAATGAAATTATTGATTGTTTCTATGATTTGTTGTTTGACCCAATCATTTTTTAGGATTAGATTATTTAGTTTCCAATTATTTTTTAGTCTATCTTTCCATGGCCCTTTATTACATATAATTTTTATTGCATCATGATCTGAAAAGGATGCATTTAATATTTCTGCCTTTCTGCATTGGATTGTGAGGTTTTTATGCCCTAGTACATGGCCAATTTTTGTGTATGTGCCATGTACTGCAGAAAAAAGTATATTCCTTTCTATCCCCATTCAGTTTTCTCCAGAGGTCTATCATACCTAACTTTTCTAATGTTCTATTCACCTCCTTAACTTCTTTCTTGTTTTTTGTGGTTAGACTTATCTAGTGCGAGAGGGAGGTTCAGGTCCCCCACTAGTATTGTTTTGCTGTCTACTTCTTCCTGTAACTCCCTGAACTTCTCCTCTAAGAATTTGGATGCTATATCATTTGGTGCATATATGTTTAGTAATGATATTACTTCATTGTCTATGGTGCCTTTTAGCAGGATGTAGTTTCCTTCCTTATCTCTTTTGATTAGATTTATTTTTGCTTTTGCTTTGTCTGAGATCAGGATTACTACCCCTGCTTTTTTTACTTCAGCTGCATAATATATTCTGCTCCAGCCTTTTACCTTTACCCTGTATGTGTCACTCTTTTTCAAATGTGTTTCCTGTAAACAACATATTGTAGGATTATGGTTTTTAATCCATTCTGCAATCCATTTCCGTTTTATGGGAGAGTTCATCCCATTCACATTCACAGTTATGATTACTATCTGTGTCTTTTTCTCCATCTTTTTCCCCCATTTATGCTTTTCTTTCTCCTTTTTCCTTTTCCCCTTCACTATTTTGCTTTTGACCACCGCCTCCTTCAGTCCCTTCCCCTTTTATTATCCCTTTCCCTTTTCTTCCCCTTTCTTACTGCTTCCCTCCCTTTTCCCCCTCCCTTTTCTTTCCCCTTTTCCCTCCTACTGCCTATAGGGCAAGTTAGATTTCTATACCTAACTATATTTATTATGCCCTTCTTGAGCCAAATCTGGTGAGAGTAAGGTTCAAACAATGCTCCCCCCCCTTCTTTCCCTCTGCTGTAATAGGATTTTGTGTCTTTTCCTGTAATGTAATTTACCCTTGTCTGCCTCCTCCTTTCTCAGTACATTTTCTAAGATCAGATTGATCCACTTATTTGGATCCATTTAACCCACTTGATTAGATTTTTTTTATCATTACATCAAAGTCAACTAATATCCACCCTCTTTATGTATACTCCTTTAACAAGGTGTAATAACAATACAGTTCTCAAGGGTTGCAAGTCTCATATTCCCTTGTAGGGGTTTAAACAGCCCCCCCTTATTAACAACATATTGTATCCTTCTGTCCCATTTACCTTTTTAAGTCCTTCTTGAGTCCTGTACTTGAAGATCAAATTTTTTGTTGAGCTCTGGTCTTTTTATCAGGAAAGTTTGGAAGTCTCCTATTTCGTTGAATATCCACCTCCTCCCTTGAAAAATGATGCTCATTTTTGCTGGGTAATTGATCCTTGGCTGCATTCCAAGCTCCTTTGCCTTATGGAATATCATGTTCCATGCCCTGCGTCTTTTAATGTAGAAGCTGCAAGGTCCTGTGTAATCCTGACTGTGGTTCCATGATATTTAAATTCTTTCTTTCTGGCTGCTTGCAGCACCTTCTCTTTCATCTGGTAATTTTGGAATTTTGCTATTATATTTCTTGGCGTTGTCAATTTGGGATCTCTTTCAGGTGGTGATGGTGGATTCTTTCTATGGTTATTTTCCCTTCTGGTTCTAGGACTTCCGGGCAGTTTTCCTTTATGATTTCCTGAAAGATACTGTCCAGGCTCTTTTTTTCATCATGATTTTCAGGTAGTCCAATAATTTTTAAATTGTCTCTCCTGAGTCGATTTTCCAGGTCGGTTGTTTTACTGATGAGGTATTTTACATTTTCATCGATTTTTTCATTTTTTTTGTTTCTGTTTGACTGATTCTTGCTCTCTCATAGAGACATTAGTTTCCATTTGTCCAATTCTAGTTTTTAACAGATTGTTTTCTTCTGTTAGTTTTTGTACTTCCTTCTTCAACTGGCCAATTGTGTTTTTTAGGGACTTGTTTCCTTCAGCATACTCTTCTGTTAGATTTTGTACTTCCTTCTTCAACTGGCCAATTGTGTTTTTTAGGGACTTGTTTTCTTCAGTGTACTCTTCTGTTAGTTTTTGTCCTTCCTTCTTCAATTGGCCAATTGTGTTTTTTAGGGACTTGTTTTCTTCAGTGTATTTTTTTTCCAACTGGCCAATTGTATTTTTGAAGGACTCTTTTACCTCTCTCATTTGACTATTAAAATCCTTCTTGAGCTCTTCTAAGAAGGCTTTTTGGGCTTCAGACCAGTTCATATTCCCTTTTGTTGTTGCAGATGTGGGTTTGTTGACAATGTTGTCCTCTTCAGAATTTCTGTCTTGATCTTCACTCTTCTCATAATATGAATCTATGGTACTTTTCTTTTTACTCATGGTGTTTCTTTATTCCCTGGCCTTTAAAGAGATTGAGCTCTCCTGCTGGGGAACAGAGGGTACTGACCCAAGCTTCTTGTGTTGGGAGCCTAGGTCTTGGTCACTGGCTTTGTGTGCTGGGGCCTCTTATGCTGGCAATTGGAGGCTGTAGGTTTCTGGCAGCTTACCTCATGTTGGGCTGGAATCAGCAAGGCTGGAACTTTCAGGCAATTCTAGGTTGCCTGCTTTTCCTTTCCTTTAGCTTTCTTCAGCTCCTTTCAGATGGGTGCAGCAGGGTGTTTATCTGCCTGGGGTCCCCTGCAGTGTTGTCTCCCTCCTTTCTGATAATGCCCTGGGAGATTCCTTTGCAGTAGAGTGCCTAAGCACCTGGTGGTTTTCTGAGCTGGTTTCCACCTGCTCCCCCCTGCCCTCACTGAGGCACTTGGAGGTCCAGGTGTTGGTGCTTGCCTGCTCTACCACCTGGGCTTCAGGATTTCTTCACAATTGGAGACTGCAGGGCTCTGACAGCTCACCTGGTGTTGGGCTTGAACCAGCAAGGCCCGGGGCTTTAGGAAGCCTCTAGGTTGTTTTCTTTACCTCCTTTCAGATGAATGCCGCAGGGTACTTATCTGCCTGGGGCCCCTTGTAGTTCTGCCTCCCTTATGTTTGCTGGGGCACTGGGAGACCCATTTGCTGGGCTGCTGCACTGCTGCTCCCAGTCTTTCTTCTAGTTCTGCTGTTCCAGGGCTTTTTTCTGGGGTGATATTTTCTGGGTTTTCAGAGGTTGATAGGGGAGAGTGAGAGCAACTACCTTTTCACTCCGCCATCTCGGCTCCAGGAAGCAGAAGTCCGGAAATCAAAAATGAATGTTAAAAAATTGTTTTTACATGTAACTGGGGGAAAATAAAATACTAAACAAAAAAATTAACTAAAAAAACAAAAATAAAATTAAAAAATATAAAAAAGTGTTCCTATTTAGATAATTCCCAATTCTATCCATTCAGTCCTATTCTCTTTGTTGAGCTATAGTCATGCCTTTCCAACTGCCTCTTGAACATCTACTGTATCTCAAACTCAACATGTCCAAATCAGAATTCATTATCTTTCCCCAAAAAATACCTCTCCCCTTTTCCAGACTTCACTATTCCTGGAGCAGATACCACTCTCCTCTCAGTTACCAAGAGTCACTGTCGTGCAGTTATCCATGACTCCTCATTCTCACTCATCCCACACATCAAATCTGCTGCTAAATTCTGTGTATATGTCTACATCTCTCTCAGCTATCCCCTTCTTTATTAGACTGCCACAACAGCCCTCTAACAGGGGTTCCTGCCTCAAGTCTTTCTTCACTCTAATTCATCTTCCACTCAGCTGCAAAGATGATTCTTCTAAAGCATAGGCCTGACCCTGTCATTTCACTGTTCAATAAGCTCTAGAGACCCCCCTATTAACCTAACATATAAAATATTATTTGGAATTTAAGACTCATAATAACCTGACCACCTTTTATCTCTCTAACTTTCTCATATCTCACTCCACTCACTCCACAGTCCAGCTACACTGGCCTACTCACAATTCCTCCAACAAAACACTCATCTTTTTCTGTGCCTTTGTCCAGGCTGTCCCACATATCCCGGATGCTTTCACTCTCACTTCCATGTCTTAGTTTCTCTGGCTTTCTTCAAGATTCAGCTCAATTTTCAACTTTTGCAGGAGCTCTCTCCTGGTCATGTCCCCAACCCCCAACATGCCACTGCCTTTTTTTTTTTCAGATTGCCTTCCTCTATGCTCTCTATATCTTGTATGTGTAGTTATAATTATATGTTGTTTCCTCCATTAAAGTGGGCCTTGAGGCAGACTATATTTTGCTTTCCTTTATACTCCCATATCTAAACATAGTAAATCATTACTAAGTGCTTGCTGACTGACTGGCTAACTTAAAAAAGAAAAGAAATGAATCTGGAGCAACAAAAGGTCAAGAATCTTTAGAGAAATGGCGAAAAGAAGTGGGAAGGAAACCTAGTAGCAATGATCTCAAACTATACAAAAAAAGTAGTAATAATCAATTGTTTTTTAAAAATTGGTAAGATGATTAAGTACACGGAATGCAGATGCAAACAAACATATGAATAAAATGTTTAATAAATCCACAGACACCAACTCCTGGGAAAAGGATTCACTATTTGAAAAAAAATTAATTGCTTAGAGAACTGGAAAACAGTCAGCCACAAACTAGATTTAGACCAACATCTCATACTATATACCAAAAATAAGATCTGAATGAACACAAGATTTTGATATTAAAGGTTACATCATTTACAAATTAGAGAAGTGGGGAAAGAGATACCTTTTGCAATTATGAAAAGGGAACATATGAATAAGGAAAGATTCTTTATCAAACAAGGTACTGAGATTTTAGGATTTAAAATAGAAATGTTTGTGAAAAATTTTACAGCTACTATATAAATAAAATAAATGTAGCTAAAATCAGAAAAGAAATGGCTAACTGTTCAAAAATGTTTGCAGTAAGTTTCTCTGATCACGGTCTAGCTAGAAACAGATTCATATTTATAAGAGTAAGAGCTAATGTGCAATAAATAAAAAGTCAAAGGGTATGGGCAGGCAGTTTTTAAAGGAACAAATCTAAGCTATCAAGATGCTTTAGAAAAGATGCTCCAAATCACTAAGATTTAGAGAAATGAAAAATTAAAATAACTCTAAGGTTTGACATCATACCCATCTGATTGGTAAAAAAGAAAATGGTAAGAAAAGCTGTGGGAAAAAAACAAAACAAAACAAAACAAAACAAAAACCAAGTGCACTAATGCTCTGTTGTTGGAGCTGTAAATTATTTCAGTCATTCTGGAAAACAATTTGGAAATAAGCCCCAAAAGTCAGTAACCTGGGCATAAGCTTTGACCTAGTCATTGTAAGCCTATACCTCAGAGAGATCAAAGACTTGCATGTATAAAAATAGTTACAGTAGCTCCCCATGTTATAGCTAAAGGAGTACACGTCAATTGGGGAATGACTGAGCAAATTATAACATTTGAATGTAAAGGAATATTACTGAACCATAAGAAATCATGAAAGGAATGATATCTGACAAACCTGGGAAGACTTTTACAAATTGAGCCGAGGTGAAGTGACAGACGGTCAGTTCATCAATAAACATTTATTAAGTGCTGACTATGTACCAGGCACTGTGCTAAGTGCTAGAGATATAGATAAGAAAAAAAAGTCAAGGGGCAGCTAGGTGGCACAGCGGATAAAGTACCAGCCCTGGAGTCAGGAGGAGCCGAGTTCAAATCTGGCCTCAGACACTTGACACTTACTAGCTGTGTGATGCTGGGGAAATCACTTAAAGGGGAAAAAAAGAAAAAAGAAAAGAAAAAGAAAGGCAGTCCCTGTTCTCAAGGAATCTGATGGGAGAGAGAACAAGCAAACAAATATTAACAAACAAGGATAAATAGAAAATAACTAAAAGAAGGAAGGCACTAGAATAGAAAGGCTTCCTGTAAAAGCTGGGATTTTATCTGAGACTTGAAGGAAGCCAGGGAAGCTAAGAAGTAGAGATGAGGAGGGAGAGTGTTCCAGACATAGTGGGACAACCAGAGAAAATGCCAGAGCTTGGAAACAGAGTGTCTTGTTTATGGAACAGCCAGGAGGCCAGGGTCATGTGGTAGGGAGTAAAGCGTGAGAAGACTGGAGATGCAAAAGGGGTCTAGATTATGAAGGGCTTTGAATGCTAACGAGAGGATTTTGCATTTGATCCTGGAGATGATAGGGAGCTAATAGAGTTTAATAAATAGTGTGGCATTATATGATCAGACCTGTACTTTGAATGAAAATGAAAAATCATTTTGGTTGCTAAATGGAAGATGGATTGGAGTGGAGAGAAGCTTGAGGCAGTCAGACCGGTGAGCAGCCTATTGTAATGATCTGGGCAAGAGGTGATAAGGGCCTGCATGAGAAGGGTGACTATCACAGAAGAGGAGACATATTTGAAAGATGTTGTGAAGGTGAAATCAACAGGCCTTGGCAACAGATTGGATATGGGGGTGAGAGATAATCTGGAATCAAAGATTACTACACTTAAGGTGCAAGACAGTGGGACTGGGAGGATGGTGTTGTCCTTAACAGTAATAGGGAAATTAGGAGGTGAGGAGGTCTAGGGGGAAAGATAATGAGTTCAGTTTTGGGCCACCTTGAGTTTAAGGTGTTTATGGAATATCTAGTTCAAGATGTCTGAAAGGCAGTTGGAGACACAAGATGGAGGTCAGCAGAGAAGTTACAGCATAGAGAATCATAAACATAGATGTAAATAAGTCCATGGAAGCTGGTGAGATCACTGAGTGAACACAGAGAGAAGAGAAGAGGGCCCAGGACAGCCCTGTGGAGCACCTATGGTTAAAAGGTGTGATCCAGATGAGGATCTAGAAAAGCAGACTAAGAAAGAACTGTCAGATAGTTAGGAAGAGAAGCAGGAGAGATCAGCGTCCCAAAAACCTCGCGAGACGCTAGATAGCAGCAAGGAGGAGAGAATCATTAATAGTGTCAAAGGCTAAAGGCAGGTCAAGAAGAATGAGGACTGACAAAAGGTCATGGGATCTGGCAATTAAGAGATCACTGGTAACTTTATTTAGAGAGAGAAATTTTGGTGGAATAATGGGGTTGGAAGCTGGATTGTAAGGGGTTAAGAAGAGAGTGAGAGGAGCAAAAGTAGACCAAGAACAATTTATACAATAATAACACTATAAAGGCAAGAAGCTTTGAAAGACTTAAGAATGCTGATCAATGCAATCACCAACCATCATTCCAAAGGACTGATCATCCTTTATGCTCAGTGACCTTGAAAACGTCTTTCCTACCCTAATCCAAGTTAATTTTTCATAGGTAAAAGTACTATATTTCTTTAAGGAATCATCATCAATTAGTTAGATTTACCAGCTCTAAATTGCAAGGACAAGCAACACCTGAAATGCTTAAGATCCCTAGGCACTAATCAGGAGTTATACGCTATGGTTTTGCTAACTCAACAAATGGTAACTGCAGAAAAATTTTAGAGACTTTTATACATATAATACTGCTTCAAACTAAAAAATCTAACTTGTGGAACATGAAAGGGGAGTGGGTAAGGTACAGGTAGGGAAAGGGCCAATATGGTCTCAAAGCATATACTTTTTTAAACCATACTGATCACAATTATTCAGAAATATAATGTTCAGGGTCTAGCAACCACTAACTACCATGATCTTAGCACCTAACAGAGACATAGCCAAGAAAACAAGGACTCAAAAGGTGTTGTCAAGAACAGGGCCATTTCTGACTTCCTAGAGAAGTGTTAGAAACACCTTAATTACTGACAATAGATCTGTATCTCAAATCGCCTAAAGGATAGTTCTATCTTGTCCTACTGGACACTTAAACTCAGTATGTCTGAAAATTAGTTCAACTCTTACCTTTGACCTATTCCTTTTTCACTGGCATCACTACTCATTGTTTTCCACATTTCAAAAATCAAACACGTGAGTGGGCTGGATTGTCTTTAGGGAATTGTGAAGCTCTTTTAATGACCACAGGCATCTCAATGAAACAAAAACCCATCTTTTTATTACAACATTCTACCAGTTCTGTTACATGGCTATACGTGGTGAGTACTGGAGCCAGCTTGGCTTATAAGAACCAAGTGTTAAAGTTTCAGTATAAGCGCTTACACCTCAGAAATGGGCAAACACTACAAACTGGGGCTTGACCTACTGTTTTATTGATTGTCTAGACTTAAGAAATCGATGAAGGAAATGTGAATAACGAAGGTTCAACTTAAAAGTGTGTCGTGCATATATTTTTCAGAGTTGGTTGTTAAACATTTAGCAGCACATTCTTAGCTATGAATCACAGAAATCAATGGTCTCCAAAGAACTGAAATTGAAGCTCACATAAAAGGCAATAGAGAAGTTCACAGTGGCCATGATTTAGCTGCAACACTACAAAGAAGAAGTTATAAAAGGGAATCATTCTAAGGGCAAAGTGTATGATTATAGGTTTAGAGCTGGAAGGGACCTTAGAGGTAGGTCGTCCCACTCTCTCATTTCACAGATGAGGAGTCTCTAGCAAAGGAGGTGAAGTGACTTGGTCTAAGTGGCAGAATCCAAATCCTCTCAACTTCTAAGCCACTTTTCTTTCCACTACATCTTGCTTCCTCCTCCTCTGTGTAAAATGAAACATCAAAGAAATCTATGAGTGAAAAAGATGGCCTGGTGCCATACACAGAGCAAGAGGTAACTGATGGAAGACACGTGTGCCACTGCTGTCATCAATGATGAGAGCGGGAAAGGCCACTAGCCTGTGGAAAACATTCAGTGAGCCCCACATGAGTGAATTTGTTTGAGGAAATGGAGAATGGTACCACGGGATGGGTAGGCGTGGATGGATTCTGATCTGGAGCACAAGAAGGAAAACTCACACGGATGAGATCATATACACGTGAGTACATGAGTGTTTCAGTCATTTGTGATAATAATTAATAATACCCAATACTTATACGGCACCTTAAGGTTTGCAAAATGCCTTACAAAATTAGAGTCAGAGTCAGAAATTATCTGCTGAGTGCCTGCTATGTACAAGGTACTGTGTTAAGTGCTGGGGATTCAAAGAAAGGCATAAGGCAGTCTCTGCACTTAAGAAGCTTACAATTATAATGTGGGAAGACATGTCATTAAAAAACTGAAAGTTGTGGGGTGCCCCAGAAAGGTTGGAGGAAAGACATTGGTCTGGGGATATGATGAAATGATGAAGTAGAGTAGGAAATTGAGGAAGTGTGAGTTCCAGAGTGGATTTTATCCTGCAGGATGATGAGTTTCTAGAGATTATGAAGGGATCTAGATTCTAGAAGGGATTCTGGAGATCTAGGAGAGAAGTCAGGTGGAGGATGATGAGATGAATGCCCTGGGTACCCTCCTCAAATGAAGGATCTGGGAGAAGCTCACACATTTCCACCCCCACCCTCTCCAAACAGATGCAGAAAGTGCTGAGGAGGTTATGAGTTTCAGAGTTGATTTCAATTTACAGAATGATGAATTTCTAGAGATCATAAAGTGTAGAGTAGCTGAGTCTCAGCTCTCTCTCAGTGTCTCTCTCTCTCCCCCTCTCTCTTCTTCCCACAACCCTGGGAGGTAAATGCTATTATTATCCCCATTTTACAGATGAGGAAACTGAGGCAGACAGAACTTAATGGATTTGCCCAGGGTCACATAGCCATTAATGTTTGGGGCCAAATTTGAACTCATATTCCAGATGCCAGGCCCAGCACTCTATGCATTGCACCATCTAGCTGCCTAATGTCAACCCCCTTTAGACTGTAAGTTGCACGAGGGGATAGTTTGCATTTAGTCTACATCTTGTATCTTCCCTAGAAGGTACTAGCATAGTGCTCTGCACACAGGTATTTAATAAACGAACTCTCAAACTGTGGTTTATGACGCAAATAACTAAAGCTTCCCTCCTTTTATATTTGCAGATTACAAGATGTCCCCAGTCACTTTAAAACTGCAAGTGAGTTTGAAAAAAAAGTGTCACAATTTCCAAAGCTTTCATCATAAATCTACATTTCTAAAATTCATTGTTCATTGGTTACTGTTAACTCTGCGACCATTTTTGAAAGCTATGTTCTTGGTATTTTGATTTTGAACAAGTCTTTTTCTTAAAAAAAAAACCTCTCATTTGTGGACTGGGCACTATCTTGACAACTCTTGTGGTTCTGAACCATTGTAGCTTCCATAAATCTCAAACTAGAAGAGGATTTTATAGAAGATATACATTCAGCCAAGACTAATATTTGCCCTAACTGTCCTGTCAACAGCTCTGAAGGAGAAGTATTGTCATGGCTTCTGCAGCCCCAAGGGATCTTCCCTATATTCACTACCTTAGGTCCATCTGCTATGGCATACAAGCCTATATACAAATATCCACATAATTCACTAACTAGAGTATCTTTCCAAGGAAGGGCCATGAAAAGTGAATTGATTTTGTTTATTTAACATCTGCTGAATACTTTTAATCCTGCTATCTTTTTTAAAAAAAGTTGTACATTCATGGCTCCAGTAAATGTAAATATCAGCCTTAAAAATAATTTACCAATATTCACTGCTCAGATTAGTAGGAACATATCTCCATCAGGAAGGTAAAGTACATTTTTGCTTTAATATCTTAGTAAAGAAATAATTTTTTAATAATCTTATTCCTTAATCTACCAAAAAGTGGATAGTAGAATTCAAAGAGGAGAACCCATTAAATCCAAATTGGATGTTTAATATCTTATAACAAAGCCAACTGCATACCAACCAATTTCTAACCACAGTAAATTTCAGGAGTGATGTGTGTGTGTGTATACACACAAACTAACACATGTGTTGGTTTATACATATATGTAGATATGCATGTCTACACATACATAGATAAGTATATATTAATATTACACAATACAATGGTATAATATATTATACATTCAACAAGAATTTTTCCATCCAAGATGACAGCTAAGAATTTGATAAATTAGTTATTTTGACAGTCATAGCCTAAGAAATGAAGAACATATTCACTCAATCATACAGTCTGTCCAATCTCATATTCTGCCTCTGATAATGGCACTTCACTTATTGTTCACATTGTTTGGTATTCTCAAGAAGGCAGGAGTATAACCATTACCATTTTAATTTCCCTTAAAAATCTGGTACATCTCTATCATCTAGGAATTTATCTGAACTTTTTTATCAATCTTACAATCCTATGACCAAAATATTGAAGAGACAAAAGTCTTAGAACTTATTTGAAATTGATCTTCAGTTCCACAGTTGGAGATGTACTGACTAAAAGACAATAATAAAGTTCTTATATTCGCACTGGCTTTTAGAGGTAGCATTATTTTCTATTTCCCCTCTTTTCATGATGGGAATGAGACCCAGAAAACCAACCAGAAGAGAGAGAAGTATTTCTCAAATTTCTGGTTTTGTTTTGTTTTTTTTCCCTTAGAGCTCTACAACATATAAGAAAGAACCAGAATTTCCCCCCATGGGTTAGGGCTGCAGAAGTCTCTTTAAGGTTCTTGTACTGCCCATTTTGTGATGGCAAAATATTGGAAATTGAGGGGATGCCCATCAATTGGGGAACGGCTGAACAAGTTGTGGCACATGACTTTGATGGAATGCTATTTTGCAATAAGAAGTGAAAGTGAAATGAGTAGAACCAGGAGAACATTGAACACAATACTGGCAACACTGTATGATGATCAACTATGAATGACTTAGCTCTTCTCAGCAACACAATGATCAAGACAAGTACTTAAAGGATCCATGACGGAAAATGCTATCGACATCCAGATAAAGAACTGATAGACTCTGAATGCAGACTGAAGCATACTTTTTGCACTTACTTTTTTGTGGGATTTTTTTTCCTTTTGATCTGTTTCTTCTTTCACAACTGTGACTAATATGGAAATATGTTTTACATAATTGCACATATATAACCTATATCAAATTGCCTACCATTTCCTGAAGAGAGGAGGGAGGGAGGGAGAAAAATCTGGAACTCAAAATAAAATCTTGTAAAAGTGAATGCTAAAAATTGTCTTGATATACAATTGGGAAAAATAAAATATTATTAAAAATAAAGTTGAAAAAATAAAATACGAAGATGTCAGATTTTAAAAACTAAGCAACAGAAATTCACATCTTCTTATGCTTTGTTATTTGTGTTTCGGAGTATCTGTGTTTGTTAATGACTATTAATTTTGCAATAAAAAAATTTAAAAAAGAATAAAGTTCTTGCAGTTCTCCTGTAGTTGTGCAGTATGTGATAGGTTCAAGAATTCCTGGCAGTCCTTCTCACTCTTATCTTATGAAAATGGGACTTCAGCCACCTCCTGAACTCAACCACGATTTTTATGAGAAAAATGAGATAATATACATGACATACTTTGTAACCTTAAAGCACTCTATATTGCTGGATTAGCAACTAAAAACTCATCTAAACCTACTAAATCTGTATGATCTCAGACCCAGCTTCAAATCCCAATCAGTTCATTATGAACATTTCACCCCACTGCATCTTTCTACTTCTTGCTCTGGGGACAACTATCAAATGAGTATTATCACTGTAGAAGTAAGTCAATTGATTGTCCTACAGTTCCCTTCACTATCACTGTAACTCCCAGACCAAATTTTTTTTTCCCCTGGCCCAGTGGGGACTGGGAGATTTAACTGACTCACCACTGTATTTTTACTACCAGGGCTTAGCATAGCGCTGGGCATACAATAGGCACTTAATAAATGCTTTAAATTTTTTTTTTCATTCATTCAGAAGGAATATCATGATCTAATTCAACCTAAAAAGTGCATATCCTCTATTCCAATGACTGAACACTTGTTTCAACCTCTAGTCTGTGGTGTAATGGAAAGCAAGCTCGACTTGATAATATAGAAGACCTGTATTTGAATTATGACTATTAATTACTTCCAGTATGATCTTGGGCAAATCACTTCTGTTTTCTAGGCATCAATTTCCTCTTACATCAAACAAGGGGGCACAACTTGATCCATAAGATCCTTAGTCCTAAGTCCTTAGGTCAATTCTAGACTATAAGAATGGACCCTAGAGACCATCTCATCACTTCCCTTTTCAGTTGATCCTGATAAATCATGATCCTCTTCCATCTCCCATCTCCATGCCTTTGTACAGGCTGTTCCCCATGCCTGGAACGCCCTTCTTTCACCTCTTTAGAATTTCTGGCTCCCTTCAAAGCTTAGCTCAAATGCTACCTCTAATCCTCCCCTCCAAGTTACCTTGTTCTCTGTATCTATTTTGTGTACAGTTACAGGGGTACATACATGTTGTTTCCCACAACGGAATGTAAGACTGTTTAGGTCAGGGACTGCTTCCTTGCTATCTTTGAATCTCCAGGCGCTGATGAAGTGTTATCTGGCAAAGTAACACATACTTAATCAGCAGGCCCTTGTTAAGTATAGGTTCTGTGTCAGGCACAGATGTATTGGGAATAGGAATACAGAAGGGAAAATGCCCTCGCTGTCAAGGAGCTTACATTCTATTGGAGAACACAGCATATGCAGAAATAAACATACACAAAATACATAAAACAAAAAAATACATAAAAATAAATACAAGGTAAATAAGAGGGGGAAGCAGCAAAGGCTTCAGGTCAACTGTGTCACCAAAAGAGTTTTGAAGGAAACAAGGAATTCTGGGAGGTGCAGGGGAGGGGGGAGGGAGCATATTCCCTACATGGGGAACCGCCAAGGGAATTTCCTACACCCAGCATACGTAGCTTTGTGCATGAGGAACAAGAAAGCCAGTTCAATCAATATTAATAAATTCTTATGGTTAATGAATAGAAATGAGGAAAAAAAATCTTAAAAAGATAATCCAAATGAAATTCTTTCAGGATTAATTGGGGCCATAACTTTTCTCTTTGCAGTATATCTTTTTCAAAGCATAAGTTATTTTCTTAACTCAAATGTGAACTGAACAATTGTCATTTACTACATACGTGAGCATAGAAATTCATCTTTTAAACTTAAAATATCTTTTCTTAAACTACTATAATGGCAACTGTGCCCAACCCTGGACCCGTCTCACATACCATGGCCATGTAAAGAAACGAGATTTTCTCAGGCCCCTATTTCAGGCAAGAGAATATAGAACAAGAACTCAACTGGGTCAATTTGCAATCCAAAATAGATATTATTTTATGTCTTAAGTACTGAAAACAATTTTTTTTCCAAGAAATTTGTGGAAAAAGGCATAAGGAATTTTAAGTAACACTTTCAGTATGCAGATTTACCAAAAGTGAAAGGCACTCTTATTGGAAAAGGGGAAAGGGAAGGGAATAAGTATATAGACAGTGCCTGCTAAGTGCTTTACAAATACATCTCATTTGATTGTATAAATAGTTTATAAAAATGGGTCTTCAATGATGGGATATCATTGTGTCACATGGAGTAAAAAATATGAAGAATTCAGAGAAACACGGAAGACCTGCTTACAGGAAGGCAGAGGGTAAAAAGCAGAGATAAAGAAACAATTTACCCATGATGGCTACAACAATGTAAATTGTAAATAAAGATTACATACTAAGAGGCAACAAAACTCACATAAAGGATGATAGATTATATCATATTAGAAAAGCTAAACCCTCTATCTTTCCCTTTTGTTAATCGTCAACGGACTGAAAAGTAGAGTGACAAGTTCTATCAGTTGTAATAAGCTCTTAGCTAATATTCTGGGAATAACAGTCATGGGATGATACAGCTGGAACTGGAAGGAACCTCAAAGGCCATCTAATGCCTTCACTTTATAAATGAAGACATGGAGGCCCAGAAAAGAGTGACTTCCCCCAAGTTACACAAGCAGAAAGCTTCAGAGGTAGCCCTTAAACATCTACCCTCTCAGGTCCAGACCTCTTTCGGCTATACCATACTGCCCCCAGTTGTTCAGGGGTTTTCTGGGTTGTGCCTCTTGTGACAAAACAAAAGGGCACATGAAACTTAAAAATAAGAAAACGACACCACCATCACCACCTCCACCACCAAGTCTTCGATTGTTATTTAGTTATGGTTTTGTACCTGCTTCACCAAACACAGAAGATATGCCTTCCATAATATTCTCGTAAACAGAAGGATTATAAAGAACATAAACAATTGTCCAATATGCCACCTTCAAAAGAAAAAAAAAGTAGATTAAAAACTCAAATTGTAATGGCTCCAGGGTGGGGTGGGGAGGATTTAATATGCAGCATGGAAACTGCTATTATCATTATAAACATTTTACAGTTGAGAAAAATTGTGGCAAATAGAGGTTATGTGACTTGCCTAGGGTCACAAAGGTAGTGAATGTATAAATTCACATTTGAACTCAGATCTTCCTGACTTCAGGCCCAGCTTTTTATCCATTGTACCACTGTATCAATACAGTGGACAGCTATGAAAGAATAAGACTGGCTTCCACAAGACATGAAAGAAATTCATATAATGGTATAAAGGCAAAAGCAGGAGATTTAGGGTCACAGAACATGGATTCAAATTCTGAGCTCTTCTACTTACTTACTCCCTGTGTGACCTTTGCCAAGTCACTTGACCCTCTATATCTATTTCCTCTTCTGTAAAGTAAGAAAGTTAAACCAGATGGTATCTAAGGTCCCTTTCATCTTTAAATCCTATGAGCTGTGATCAGTCTCCTAACAGTATAGCCACAACTTACACATTCAAAAATATAAAATCATAAGACATATGTTATCTACCACATACTCTGAAAGGGAAAAAAAAAACCCTTATTTTTCAAGGCTTAAATGCAATATATAGACACAATTAGCAAATCATATATATTTCAGATACCATAAACACATTTTAATATGATACTGTAGAAATTATACTAATTTTTAAGACCTGAAAATGGAATTTCTAAATATTTGTCCAAAAATATGACCATCAGAGCAGGAAACCGTTGCAATCGGAAAGATTACCTGTCTTGAATTTAATGTCAACTATAACTTCTTCCTTGATAAAATATTAGCATTTTATGTTGATATACTTTCTTATATTTAATATAATTTATATAAATTATAACATTACATAATACTTTGTTCTAATTTATATTGATATACTTTGTTATAGTATTTAGATATAGCTCACATTTACTTATGGTTTTCTGTTGTGATAGACACAGTACAACTATTATCCCCATTTCACAGGTGAAGAAACTGAAACTCAGAAAAGTTAAAAACATATTTGAATGTAGCTAAGCTGATCCTCAGATAAGAGAAATATGATTTGTCACTGGACCCAGACACAAAGTCTTTCCAGCTTAGTAGGATCTGACAAAATATGTGTTCTCCTGGCAGGGCCTTCAAGAACCAAGGTCACCCCCACACCAGGAAGAGGCATGGAAGCTTGGGGCTCAGAGGTTATATTAACAGAACTGGAGGATCTAGAATGAGACAGCCAGCTTGGCACAGCAGATAGAGGGCAGATCTCAGAGACAGAGAAAATCTGTGACTAAGTCTTTCCTCTGAAACATAATGGCTACGTACTCAGATGTCTAAGTCACCCAATTCTTAGCAATGGCTCCAAAAAGCTGTAGCATGCATAGCAGCCACACCCTGGTAAAACAGTCTCAGAAGAAGGGCTAAATGAGGTTGAGGGTAACTGACAGGTCTCAAACCCATTGGTGAGTTAGGGTGGTCTCTATTCCAAGCATGTGAAGACTTCCCCTGGCAGAATGGGTGGATGAGAACAATTTGTTCCAATGACCACGAAGGCAGATGAAGCAGGCCCTGTGGAACGCTTAGAGCTTGGTCAGACATCAAAGACTCCAAGGTCATCTACTACATCTAGGGCCATCTCCAGTCATCTTGACTTTTGTCCTGCCACTGGACTTTGATAACTATGGAAGGGAGAATGAGGCTAAAGACTTTGTGCAACTCTGCCTCACTTAAATCCAGTTCACACAAGAGTCAAGACACTACCCCATGACGTCATTGGTCCTCTTGAAAATGAAGGACAGGGGCAGCTAGGTGGGGCAGTGGGTAGAACACCGGCCCTGGAGTTAATAGGACTTGATTTCAAATCCGGCCTCAGACACATAACACTTACTAACTGTATGACCCTGGGCAAGTCACTTAACCCCATTGCCTAGCCAAAAAAAAGAAAAAAAGAAAAGAGAAAGAAAAAAGGAAAAAAATGGACAAACAACAATAATATCTGGGCAAGTCACTTCTTTAAGACCACAAGTTGCAGAACAGGAACCAAGAGTTGTCTCATCTGGGATTTTCTTGTACCAATAAAATCACAAGTCTGGACCATCCTTTTACCCCTCTTCTTACCCCCTAAAAATCTAGAACAGGGGGGAGATTATAGTCTCGCTGAACTGACCCCTGATCATAAGATATCTGAAGTGTTTTCAGTTTTAGGTACCATATTTTAGAAAGGCCATTGACAAGCAGAATTATATATAGGGAGACACTAAATTACAGTAATAAAGAACTGGTTAAAACAACTGGGGGTGCTTAGTTTGGAGAAAAGAAACCTTGAGAGTGGAGAACAGGACTGCTGTATTCAAGTAGTTAAAGGGTTACACAAAAGAGGGATTTTCCTTGTTTTCCTTGGCCACAGAAGGTCGAACGATGACTATCGTGTAAAAAATACAGAGGGTCAAATTTTGGTTCTACATAAGGAAATACATCCTACCAACAGAACTGCCTAGAAATTTCTCAGAAGTTAGTGAGTTCCACTCATTGGGAGGTCTTCAGGTAGGGAGCAGATGACCACTTGTCAGGCATATTGTCAAGATTCCTATTCAGGTGTGAACTGAACTAGATGTCCCTTAAGGTATAAGATAACTGTAAATCTATGAGTTTAGGTTAAGCCTACAACTGTATAGCCTAAGAATCAGAGAGCAAGGCTCAAATCCAGCCTTTCTAACTGTTAAGTCCAGTGCTCTTTTTGCTATATGTTAAAAAAAAACTACCTTCTGAAAACCTTATCAGCTATAAAACAAAAATGATGTTTTGTTTTGTCAATTCCTCAAGAAAGGAAGAATGAAAGGGTAATTTAGGAAAGCAGAAGTGGTTTTCATTTCCATGAGAAATCACTCTGGAAAAAGCTCAGACGACGATATTGTGAGTTGCTCTTTTTTATTTTATAGAGGGATAAAATAAACAGTTTTAACTGAGCCAAGTACTCCCCTCTGTGGTCAAAAGAGGAAGAACTGTTATTATTACTATGTTCATTTCACGTTCATTGTAGAGTTTTGCATTACTCACATCTGAATATTCTTCCCCATTCTTTTTCTTTAGAATTCCAAGAAGGGGAATAGTTGGTCCTTTTTATACAAAGTGACAAAAACTCCCAGAAGCAATTTTATAGGCAACTACTAAAAACATATTTAATGGTTTTCTTTTACATGCATTTTATAGATTAGAAAAAGATAAGAATTATAGAGTTGGCAGAGGATTTGGAAAGCACCATGTTTATTTCACAAATGAGGAAACTAAGACCCATGGAGGCTGAAGGACTTGAGGCAGTTAGGTGGCATAGAGAACTGATTATTGAAATAGAAATATCTAAGCTCAACATAAATGCTTAGCTGCGTGACCCCGGGCAAGTCACTTAGCATGTCTCAGTCTCAGTTCCCTCATATGTAAAATGCGGATAATAACAGTATTGACCTGACAGGGTTGTTGTAGGGATCAAATGAGGCAACAAATTGCAAACCCCTTTGCAAACCTTAAAGTGCTACACGGATGATAGTTGTCATTGTCTTTGTTAAAGGACAAAAGCAATTCCCCATAGTTAAAGAACGTGAATTGGTTGCTGTCCTTCCTTCTTGAAGAGGGCTAAAATGACATCACTATGTTGGGGTCAAGGTGCACTGTGTCCAGCTGTGGCTGATCAGACCAACAGAAGCTCCAAAGGCTCAGCCATGGGTCAGGCACAAATAGCCCACATGAACATCTGGAATGGACCAAGGATGTGAATAGGCAGTTCACAAGGACATGAAAAAATGTTCCAAGTCACTAATAATTGGAGAAATGAACATTGAAACAACTCAGCTTCTATCTCACATCCATTGGACTAGCTGACAAAAAAAAAAAAAAAGGAAAAGGGTAAGTGTTGGAGGGGCTACAGGAAAACTGTTGACAGAGTTATGAACTGCTCCAGCTACTTCAGAAAGCAATTTGGGGATCTATATTCAAAAAGCTGCTAAACTGTGTAGACCCATTGACCCAGCAATCTCACTATTAGGCTTATAACCAAAGAGACAACAGACAGCAGGAAAGGACACATGTGTACAAAAATATTTACATTAGCTCTCTTTATTATAACAAAGGACTAGAAACTAAGGAGCACATCAATGGGGAAATGGCCGAACAAATTATGGTATATGAGTATAATGGAATATTATTACACTGTAAGTTTCAGTGAGACATTAGTGAAAGTACAATTTTTTTTTGTTTTGCTATCTGAGTTCAAAGACACCTTGAAATTTATCCACCTACCTTTTGGAGATCTGTACACTCTAGGTTAAGAACCCCTGTGCTACACCATTAAGTGAAATTTCATAAAATGAAATTCAAAATGAACAAATGTAAAGCTTTGATTATGGAACAAAAGATAAACTTCACAAGTATAAAACAGGAATTGGAGACATGATTAGACATCAGTTGTGGCGAAAACTATCTGGGGGTCATGGTGGACTACTAGCTTAACACAATGTGGAAGTTCAAAACACTAAAGCAACCTGAAGCTGTATTAAGCTTCTAGGAAAAGAAAGATGATAGTCTCCCTGTACCATTTGACTGGGGAGTAGAGAACAATGCTGATGACTTTGCACAGCCCTGCCTCACTTATATCCAATTCACTTCCAAGTCAAGATATCACTCTCCTGATGCCATTGGTACTCTTTGAGAATGAAAGACAAATAATAATCCCTCAACACACTTCTTCATCTACAAGATTTTTTTTTTTTAGTTCTTGGCACCATAAATATAAGAAAGGCACTGATAAACTAGAGAGTGTCTAGAGGACAAGCAGAATGGTAAAGGGTCTTGAATCCATGTCATATGAAGACTGGTTAAAGAATTGGGCATGTTTAAGTGTAGAAAAAGAAAGACTTGGGAGGGACTTACTAGGTGTCTTCAATTATTGGATAGGCTATTTGTTACATGGAGGAAAGATTAGACTAGTTCTGGTTGACCCCAGAAGACAGAACCAGGAGCAATAGGTGTAAATTACAAAGGGACCAACGTTTTTTCACATTTATCTATTTTATTTTTAATTTATGGAATAAAAGTAATATTTCCATAACAGTATAATAAAAAAAGATAACTGTACTTAAGACTGCAAATCTATTGCTTACAAATTATTGTTTCTTTTAAATATATAATAGAGTTATCATGTAAATTTATTTTTCTTTTTTTCCTTTTTTTCCCTCCCCGTACCTTGGAGATGGCTACCATTAGACACAAATATGAATATATATATAAAATATATATGTAAATTTATTCTATATATACTTCTATTTATCAGTTCCTTCTCTAGATGCAGATAGTTTCTTCATGTCTTTTATAATTAATTTGGATATTTTTAACAGGCAAAATGACTTATTTGCTCAAAGTCATTCTTAAAACAATATTGCTGTTACTGTATAAAATGTTTGCTCACTTCCACCTTATTTCATGCAAGTCTTTTCCATGTTTTTCTAAGATCACTGAGCTCATCATTTTTTACAGCAAAGTAGTATTCCATCACAATCATATACCACAACTTGTTCAGCCATTCCCCAATTGACTAGCATTCCTGCAATTTCCAGTTCTTTGTCATCATAAAGAAGAGCTGCTACAAACATTTCAGAACATATAGGTTCTTTTCTTTTTTCCATAATCATCTTTGGAAATAAACCTAGCAGTGGTTTGCTGGGTCAAAGGGCATTTTAATAACTCTTTGGGCATAATTTCAGATTTCTCTCCAAACTAGATGGAACAATTCACAATTCCAATTTGAGTTTGACATCAGGAAACACTTCCTAACAATTGAATTCCTCAAAAGTGAAAGAGGCTGCCTCAAGAGGTGGTGTGTTTCCCCTTCTTAGAGGTCATGACGGCAGTGGCTGGTTAAGTTCTACTGAGACTTTCTTATGTATGTGGGTTGGAGTAGAGAGCTGCTTGGGTCCCTGCTAACTCTCCATTTCTGTGATTCTGTGACTTTGGGCACCTGTGCAGACCTGTTTTCTCATCTGTAAATGAGAGGGCTAAGCTAGTTGATTCAGTCCATTCACTGGAAGGTCAAATACTGAAGCTGAAGCTTAAATACTTTGGCCATATGAGAAGACAAGACTCATTAGAAAAGACCCTGATGTTGGGAAATATTGAAGGCATAAAGAAAAGGGGATAGCAGAAGATGAGATTGACAGACAGTATCATAGAAACAAGGAACATGAAATTGGACAGACTTTGAGAGATAATGGAGGATGAAAGGGACTGATGTGCAGTGGTCCATGGGGTCACGAAGAGTTGGATATAACTGGGGCAGCTAGGTGGTGCAGTAGATAGAGCACCATCCCTGAAGTCAGGAGGACCTGAGTTCAAATCTGACCTCAGATCACATACTTCACACTTACTAGCTGTGTGACCCTGGGCAAGTCACTTAACCCCAACTGCTTAAAAATTTTAAAAAATTTTTTTAAAGAGTTGGATATGACTGAACAACTGAACAAACCAAGCGACCTCTAAACTCTCGTCCAGCGCTGTGATGCCTTGTTTTATTTTACTGATCGGTTTTTGCTGAAATCCTAAAGAAATGGCTTCCTAACTACTCTGTGGCACTATTCTTTGTATACTAACCTAGTCAATACACCTCTTTTTTGGCTAGGTGGTGCAGTGGATAAAGCGTTGGGCCTGGAGTTAGGAAAACCTGGGTTCAAATCCAGCCTCCCTTACTAGCTTTGTGACCCTGAGCAAATCATTTAACCTCTGTTAGCCTCACTTTCCTCATCTGTAAAATGGGATAATAACAGCATCTACCTTCTAGGATTGTTGCAAAGATTAAATGAAATACTAATTATAAAGTGTTCAACGCAGCGCCTGGCACATAGTAAGTCATATTTAAATGTTAGTTGTTATTATTAATTATTGTTGTTCTTGCTATCATTGCTACTTCTCTGGCAAGAAGCATCAGTTCCTTGCATTTTGCAAGTACTATTTACATGGTAAACACAGGAGAATACTCTGTTTCCCCTCTCCCACCAGCCCCTAACTCACATGCCCTTCTCCCTCCTTCCCTATAGTTTGTTGTTACTTATGCAACTAAAAGACGGTTTTATTGTTGGCGACTTTGCCATAAACCAAAAATGTTGGTAACAAGAAAAGTAAAGCTAGATGATAATAAAAAGTCAAGATGGACCAGGCAGAGGACAAACATTTGTCTTACTTCAACAACAAATATTCATTCATTTATTCAACAGACGATTATTTAATACATGTACGTGGATATGTGTGTGCGTGTGTGTGTGTATATATGTATATATATATATATACATATATACACACACACACACACACACATATATATACACACATATACACACACACACATACATACATACATACAAACATACATACTTACAGGAGTAGCATTAGACAGAGAAGCCCAAAGCATTAATACAGCATAATTGGGAACCTTATCTTGCTTTGCTCTGGGCCTTAAGGTGTTGGCAATCAGCTGCATCACTGTCTGTTCAAAACAAACAGATAAAAACTTCAGATATCAAAGACTGCTGGGAACAGAAAAACTGTACATGTTTTCTCAGCATTCAAAACACACAACAAAGCAGATTTTACGAACTATAACGAAGCATGATTAGGCCAGTTCTTTCCTTTGTAGACAGGAAAAGACATGCAACAAATTGTTGAACACACAAAAGAAATCCTAGTCCCTACCAACATCCCAGGCTCTCTATTTGGACATTATGTCAGTGTCTCTATTTCCAATAATGCCCAAAAAGCTGTGCTGGCTCTGAATGCTGCCTGCTCTGCTCAGCAGAATGTTTCTTTCCAAGATAATACATTAAGGTTGCTGTACTGAAGTAGATTACAAGAGCAAAAAGTGAAAGCGTCCTCTCCCTAGGTCTAGAAGATAGCCCACCATAGACAGAACAATTAGAACTCTTCATAATAAAGATTGAGAGATCCATGCACTACATGTAGGTAACCATTTGGTTTCAAATACATTATTATTACCAACAATAACTGAAACAGTTCACACTTATGTCATACTTTAAGTTTCCAAAGTATTCTGCATATAATATCTCATTTAATGCAACAATGCTGTGAGGCAGGCCATGATAAGATACATGAAAGGAGAAGCTAAGTGCAGCAGTGGATGAAGCTCTGGCCTTGGAGTCAGGAGGACCTTAGTTCAAATCTGGCCTCAGACAGTTGACACTTACTAGCTGTGTGACCCTGGGGAAGTCACTTAACCCAGATTGCTTCACCAAAAAACAAAACAAAAAAATCTTATCCTATTTTTGGGGCAGCTAGGTGGTAGAGTGGATAGAATATCGGCCCTGGAGTTAGCAGGACCTGAGTTCAAATCCGGCCTCAGACACATGGCTGTGTGACTCTGGGCAAGTCACTTAACCCCAACTGCCTCACCAAAAAAAAAGATGTATGAAGAATCAAGATTCAAAGAGGATGTGACTTGTCCATGGCCAATCAATCAATAAGCATTTATTAAGCACTATACTAAATGTACTAAATTTATTAAGCACAGATGCTAAAAGTTGAATACACAAACAAAAAAGAAAAAACATACTTTACATTCTAATGGGGGAGAGAACGCTTACATAAAGACAAGAGTAGGTGGAAGGTAGCCTTCAAAGGAAAGGCATCAGCTATGATCACACAGTCAATAAATATTAGAGTCAGAGTTCAGTCCAGATATTTCCTGACTCTGTACTCTTTTCACAACATATTATGAAAATGTGAATTATTTACGAAACCATTCATGTCTTTAGATCCAGTCATCCTATTCAGTGCTAGGACTATATCCTATGTATGTAACTACCAAGAAAAAAGAGCATATTTATACAGGAAAATTCCTAGTAACATGATTCATCAAAGCAACAACAGAAAAGACCCTGAAAAACAGCTCGTGTGTATTTTAACAATTGAGAAATAGCTAAATAATTGTGATGTATTAATGCCATGGATTATTACTGTGTCGTAAGAAATGGCAACTATGATGGACATAAAGAAATATGGAATGACATCTTTGAAGAGGTGCAGAAGCATGAAAGCAGGAACAAAACAATACATACACTGAGTACGTAGCAAGTATGTATTTAACATATTAAAAAAGTCTGGGGTAAATTAATAGAAGGAAAAAAGCAGAAAAAAACAAAGAGACTGGATGACTGTGTTACTATTTTGCTAAAGCACTTAATTTTTTTTGACAAAGTACAAATAATGAAAGTTTACAATTTCGTGCAGGATCATACAATAAGAACTGGAAAGGAACACAAAGTTCATCTGATCAAATCATCTCACTTTACAGATTAAGTTTTAAAATGTATAGAGGTAGGTCAACCCATATCTCTCTGCCTCCAAATCCAAAGATCTTTTATTTATTTTTTAAAATTGCATTTGCATACCTGAATGTGATCATTGACGATTCTATTATTAATATGCACACAGACACATACACATACACAACGTGGAATACGTGTTCCACACAAAGCGTAACAGCTTCATGGTTTAAAGCAGTCCTTCTCAAAGTGTGGTGCATAGACACTTTGGGGTTCCCAAGACCCTTTCAACAGGGGTTCTGTGAAGTCAAAACTATTTCCATAATAATACTAAGATACTATTTGCCTTTTTTCACTGTCTTTCATGAGTGTACAGTGGAATTTTCCAGAGGCTACATGACCTGTAAATTAAAAACTTAAGTACAAACATGGAGAATGTGTTACTATCTCATCTGTAGAATTGCATTCTTGTCTCACAAATGGATGAATTTATAGATGTGGTTAGACTCGGTGTTTTTTTTTTTGTATCCATCCAGTATCAACACTATCTCATCACCAAAGAAGATCTTCTTTTATATGAAATGCTTGACAATACATACAAGTGGTACTGAAATATTCAAAGTGTTGAATAACTTTTTAAAAAATCTCATGGCTTATCCCAGAACAACTGTATTGATGTTTGCACTGATGGAACAAAAGCAATGGTAGCTACAACTGCTGGTGTCTTAGCATTAATCAGGGCAGTGGCACCAAGCAAATGATGTGCTTTCTATCAAGCCTGACTCTCCATGACCACACGTGAGGTTTTCTTAACATAGATACTAGAGTGGTTTGTCATTTCCTTCTCGAGGAAACTGAGGCAAACAGGATTAAGTGACTTGTCACACAGCTAGTGTCTAAAGCCAGACTTGAACTCATGTCTTCCCGACCCCAGGCCCAGTACTCTATTCACTATGCCATCTAGCTGCCTCAAAAAAGTGACTATTAATAATCACTGTATTCTTCACCACCACTTGCTGTTAAAAAATCCAGTTTCACTTAATAATGTCCTTGTGAAACAATAAAAATTATTCATTTTATTAAATCTTAAGTACATGTCTTTTTAATATGCTGTGTGCCAAATCTACAAAGCCTTATGCTACATGCTGAAATAGAAGGGTTGTCTAGCTGTTCAGTCATTTTTTAGTTGTATCCGACTTCTCCTGACCCCATCTGGGATTTTCTTGGCAAAGATATTGGAGCGGTTTGCCATTTCCTTCTCCGGCTCATTTTATAGATGAGAACTGAGGCAAACAGAGTTTAAAATAATTTGCCCAGGGTCACACAAATAGTAAGTACCAGAAGCCAGATTTTGAACTCAGGAACATCCTGAGTTTTCCTGACTCCAGGCCAAGCACTCTGTGCACCATGGTGCCACTTAGTTGCCTATGGTTATCTTAAGGAAAAGCATTTGTGGGGCTGAGCTGCAAGCCGAACTGGCCAGTTTGCTCATGGAACACCATTTTTACTTGAAAGAACAACTGAGAAACAAATGATGGTTATTCAGACGGGTATTTGGCAGACATTTTTTTTCTAAAATGAACAAAGTAAGCCTGTCTTATAAAGGAAAACAAATGACAACATTTGTTACCAATCATAAAATCTGAGCTTCAAGTGAAAATTAGAATTTTGGAAAACTTACGTCTGCCACTGTGAGCTTGACAACTTTCCAATACTAATTTTTTTTTTCTGATCTTAACACTGAAACAAAATCACACTAACAAATGAAATTCTTTAGACTGTTTAATGAAATGTGTCAATATTTGCAAGATCTCCATAACTCAGTGAACAAATATTTTCCCAATTACCAATGATGTTAGAAAATCAGGCATGGGTTAAAGACCCATTTGGGGTACAGAATAGATCAATGGATTTCGTTATAGCAGAGAATGAAAAATTCATTGATGTGGCTTCAGAGTCCACATTACAGCTAACCTTTAAGAAATGATCAATAATTATCTGCAAAGGCTATTAAGATTCTCTTCCCTCTTCCAACTATCTCAGTAAGGCTGTTTTTTTTTCCTTTTTTTTTTTTACATACTTCAACCAAAACAACATATCACAGTAAGCTGAGAGGCAGCTAGGTGGTCCGGTAGATAGAATGCTGGGCCTGGAGTCAAGACGACTCATCTTCCTAAGTTCAAATCTGGCCTCAGACACTTACTAGCTATGTGACTCTGGACCAGTTATTTAACCCTGTTTGCCTCAGTTTCCTCATCTGTAAAATGAGCTCGAGAAAGAAAAGGCAAACCACCCCAGTATCTTTGCCAAGGAAACCCCAAATGGGGTCATGAAGAGTTGGACACAATTGAAATGACTGAACGACAACAGACTGAACTGAAGAAGTAGAGACGAAAAACCAATTGCCTACTATTAAGCCAGACATCAAAGAACTTTGCAAAAACATTTTAAAACAAAGGTCACTACTCTCCAATATTTTTTGGTTTTGGAAAATAGTTACTTTTCATAAAAATATTTATCTTAATATAAAATGGGTTTATTACTACTAATTTTAAATGAATTAATAAACTGATATTTTAAAATTTATCAATAGCTATAACCCATATGTAGAAAAAATCTTCAGGGTTTTTCAAAAATATTTAAGAGTTTAAAGTGGTCCTGAGGCCAAAAAGTTTGAGAACTGCTGATTTAAAGGAAAGAACACAAGATATGTAGACCTGGTTGCAAATTCTGACTGTGCTAATACTTACTACATGAGTGACCTTGAGCAATATCTCTCTTGGCCTCTAACTATTCTCCTATAAAAATGAAGGAGCTGGATGAAATGATCTCAAAATGTTGCTTTTAGTCCTAAAGTCTTTGATCTTAGGTAAGCTATATGCAAGGTCTTCATTGAGTCTACAGGATTTTAAAACTTTCAATAACTTAAGTTGTTTGTAACATATCTCTAATATCTAATCTTTATTTAAAGTCAAATTTAGAAAGTCAATATGGTACAGTCAATAGAGAGCCAGTCTTAGAGTCATTAAGACATGGGTTCAAGTCTTGCCTTTGAGAGATACTGATGGGGTGACCTTGTATAATTCATCCAAACTTTCAGTGCCCCAGGCAATACTCCAAGAAAGGAAGTTGCAGAAAAGTGCCAACTTGCAGTAAGAGGATGATTTTTCTCATTAGGAATTTCACATACCAATGAAAACACAAATCAAAAATCATGTATGAAAAAATAAAATATATTCATTTAGGAATATTCATTTCAGATCCCGTGACCAGCATAAAACTTGCTACAGGAGACAAGGATATAAATTGAATCCTATGGCTGGTATAACTGAAGTCTATATCAAATGGCAAAAAAAATTAAACTGCTTTTAAATGAAATTTACCTACTATTTCTGTCATACCTACAACCTAAGTTGTTTGAAAAATAAAAGTGCCAGAGAACTGTACAAGCATTAACTGCTTTGATTTTGTGGATAAAGAACTTCATATTTATTAAAAAATATCACAGTATAAAATGAAAAAAATGTACACATACAGAGTATATGATATCAAGGGGAACTTATTGGTTTTGGGAGTCGAGAATCTTGACTCCACCTCTGCTACCAGCTAATTATAATGATCTTGGACATGTCACTTAATTTTTATGTGCCTCAATTTCCTCATGCGTAAAGTGAAAGAATTGGATTAGATGATCTTTGAGTACCCATAGAGGAAAAATAGGAACCACAATTATTTCACATTGTGCTGATGGACTAATAATGTAGACATGCCTAAAAACTACCTGGTGACCTGGTATTACAAACTGCCCAAACCCCATGCAGGGACAACAGAGGAAGGCCACAGTAGTATTAAACGCTGGTGTAACAATTACTTTCTTTTCTTGGAAAAATGACCCTGAAAGGCTGTTCTTGCTGAATGTCTCCTAATCTCCGTTTGATGGCATCAGGAAATAACTTTTCAGTGACATCTCTGAGCAGAATACTTAGGCAAACCTTCCTACTTCTCCTAGCACTCAGAGCATTCTGTTTTCTTTGAGGATACCCATCTTAAGGCCAGACAATGTCAACAGAAACTATATCCACAGTTCAAGGTGGTAGGATTCATCAGGATGTTGCAACAGCAGTGGTAAGAAAATTCACTAATAGATTAAATCTGATGACTAACACCAGGGACTGGCTCTTCTTCAGAGCTCATCATGTTGAGCTCAATGATCAGTATGTCTTCCATTTTTTTTCTAGATCATTCCATAATCTGAACATATCTATTTTAGACTCTTAAGTGCTGCAAGGAATAATTAAATCAACACCCTCCGCCAGGATTTAAATTGACTGGATGTAAAGCTCTCTACTTTTTCGTTTAATGTCTTCCTGACTTCTGAGTAGGTGCTAGAACATGCTTCCCACTTTCCTCTTTCCTTCTCCCATTGCTGAAGCCAGTCCCATGCAGACCCAACCAACTCTCTTGGAGGTGGCAGTGCTCGCCCTAACCCCCTGACCTAGTGGTCGAGGCAGAAGTTTAAAAGTTTTCATACTGATTATTTGCATTTTAATGTTATTCAGTTAACATATCCACACTGTCATCTATACATGACAAATGTATAGACAAAAAAATAAGAATAACTATAACCCGCTTTAAAAATCACTCTCAGATTTCTCCTTAGCTAGTTTGATGAAGCCTATGTTGCATAATGGCAGCCAGAGCCTGGGAATGTGACCTATCACTCCACAGAGAATGTAAACTACCTTGAGTAAATGTAAACAGCAAATGAAGCTCCAACTATCACAAGGGAGAACTTACGTAACCCTGGGCCATCCCTGGCACTATACCTTCCTGCTTCTGTTTCTATATAATACTGTACTGATCTGGGGTTGATGCGGGGATCCATTTTACTTGGTCCTGCTGCCACCCAGGGCAACTGGTTTCTTATGAGTAAGCTCCCTCAATTAACCCTATTAACCCCAATAAAACCTATTTAATAACCAAACTGGTATGGGGCCCTCTTTCTTTGGTATCTCAGTATTCTCTCAGAGGGTATATGCCACCCTACAATTGGTATAATCAGTACAGAACAGATCTGGCTCCTTATATATGTGCAGTGATGATTTATCAGCTAGTATTAACTTCTACATTTTATAAGACAATAGATCCCTTCATTAAAAGTGGGTACTACAAAATAAGGCCATTGGTAAATCCCATTGAGAAAGAACAGAAATACCAGATGAAAAATAGTAAGTTTCTCATAAGAGTTTAAACTATGGTCTGTTTTAACAGTCTAAAATCTATTATCACATTTTAGTAAAACCTCAGAAAAGAAAATGAGCTTGTACATAAAGCCTACAAATTTAAAATTCCAAATTCCTTACAACTTTGTTAGAAATACTTAACTCCTTTTTCTCATCTCTATACTCCTTGACATCAACCCCATTCTCTCCCTTTTACTCCAGTTTCTGATGAAAAGATGGCCTTGTTCCTCATCAAGAACAATCCTTCCAACATGACCTCCATCACATTCCCAACCATGTTCTCCAGCAAATTCAGCCCACAATCATCATCATCTTCATTCTTTTTGTCTTTGGATCTCTGTCTTGTTCCTCTGCCTCATAATCATTTTATTTATATCTATTTGCTCTTTCCCTGTTGCCTATCAATGTACCCAAGACATCTCATCATTTAAAAAGAAATCACTAGATTCTATGGTTCCCTCCTAGCTATCATCCTACATCCCTTTCTCAAACTCCTTGGGGGGAAAAAAAACTGTCTGTTTTGCTTTCACTTCCTTTTTTCATACTCTCTTGTAAACTTGCAGCAATATGACTTCTGACCTAATCACTCAACCGAAACTGGCTTCTTCAAAGCTATCAAGGAACTCCTTAATTATTAAATCTAATGATTGTTTCTCAATCCTTATCCTGCTTCTCCTCTCTGTAGCATTTGACATTATTAGTCATACTCTCATACTGGATACTCTCTAGGTTTTTGTGACATGACACGGCTCTCTTCTGGTTATCCTCCTCTTTGCTGGATCATCACTCATCTCATGTCCCCTGTTACCATGGCCCCTAAGATTCTATCCTGAGCCCTTTGTCTCTTCTCTCTACACTATTTCACTTGGTAATTTAATCTCCTCCCATGAATTCAATTAACATCTCCATGGAGATTATCTATACATCCAGCCCTAGTCTCTTTCTAAATGAGGCCTTTCTTGTTCTCCTCAAATAACAGCGTCTTTTTCTCCAAGATTATTTTGTATCTGCTTTCTATGGATTTTCAATATACCTATACAAATGCATATGTTCTTTCTATTAGAATAAAAATTTCTTGAGGGCAGGGGTTATTTCAATTTTGTCTATCACCAGCATCCAGCACAGAGCCTGGCACGTAATAGGCACTTAATAACCAACTGATCATTTCTTGAATCTGATTGATGATATATCACTTACAAGCTATTTGAAAAAGAATCCCTACTCTAAACTAATTGTATATAGAAAATGTAATACTATGAAGAAAAAAATAAAAGTTTTAGAATGTGTAATGCTACATGACTAGAAAGGAAGTAGTCAACTTGGGGACAAAGGGCAGCAGAGGGAAAGGAGCCTGAATACTTCCAATTTACTGTGTTCTTACGGCATTCTTTCAAGACAAATGGGTTACAAAGGGAATGTTTTCACATAGGAATAAAGAGTGATGATTGGTCAGGTTTCTTATATAATAATGTAATGAGAACACTGTATGAGAAACAGTGGAATGGTGGACAGATCACAGGACTAGGGAATCAGAAAAGACTTGGGTTTGAATTTAGTGTCATATGTACTCAAAGTGTACTTTTCAGTAAGTCATTTAACCTCTCTGAGCCTCAGTTACCCCATCTGAACAATAGAAATAACAAGAATATTGTTGTTCAGCCATTTTTTAGTCATGTCCAACTCTTTGAGATCTCACTTGGGTTTTTTTTGGCAAAGATACTGAAGTGGTTTGCCATTTCCTTCTCCTGCTCCTCTTACAGATGAGGAAACTGAGGCAAACAGGGTTAAGTGCCTTGTCCAGGGTCACACAGGATAGATTTGAACTCAGGACAAGAGTCTTCCTGACTTTAGGCCTGGCACTTTATCCACTGTGCCACCTAGCTATCTTGTGATAATAACAGTACCTGCCTCAGAATGAATGAAATAATATGTCACATTCTGAAAACCTTAACATTTTATCTAAATGTGAGGTGTTATGATGACCCAAACTGCCTTCTATTTAAGAGAATTAAGTAGGAAAATTAGCCAAAGTCAAATTAGAATGTTTATATTTCACTCTGGTAGCTTTTCTTGATTTGGAGACTTATTTCCATTTAAAAAAAAATGATACTTCTGCAGATTTCTTCCAATCTGAATAAGAAAAGAATAATCTGTTTATTGGCATTTGTCATTCAGGTATGTTTTGAGGAGCTGTGGGAAAATAATACATAAGTATAAAATTAATCATTAAGGCCATTCCTTACCATTTTTACTCCCCTGATTCTATCCATAACCCTACATACAATCTCAACATGCTCTGTGCACATGCTCAATACTTCGGTATCCGGATTGGATATAGTTACAAAGTGGAACTTAGAAAGCTGCAGGACTTAATCGGCACATAAAAATATGTGAGGAAAATGAAGCCCAGAGAATTGGAAAGACTTCCCATAGCAATACCACTGGTTAGAACCTAGAACCAAGGCAGCTTCACTCCCACTCCACTGTTATTTGCATTACACCATGAGGCCATCCTCTGTTTGAAGAAAAAACCATGATAGCCTAGACGTGATACATTGGCTTTTATAGAACTTTTTTTTCTCTTTTCTTCATCTACCTATTCTTTTTCCTTTATAATTCAGTCAAATTCGCTGTTCTGATCATATCACTGCCCTGCTCAAAAAACCTCCAAAGGTCTTGGACTCCCTATAAAAAATTACCCTGACATTAGCTGTGTATTTAAGGCTCTCCATAATCTGGCTCCAGTGTGTCCTGGTCTTCTTGTCTCCAGAAGGCAGAAGTAGGGCAAAAGGGTAGACATCATAAAGAGGAAATCTGGACTTGAATTAGGTAGAAGGTTCCTAACAGCTGGAAAAGGGCAGTGGGCTGGCCTGGGAGGTGGTAGCTTCCCAATTACTACTGGTCTTCAGGCAAAGTCTGGATGATCAGTTTTTGGATATGCCATAGCTGGATGCTTTTCAGGTATAGGTCCAAGGTTCCTCTTTTATCTCTGAGACTGTGATTTTATAATAGAGTTCTAGCCTTATCTCACCCTGCTCCCTTCTATGATCAGGCCAAAATGGGCTCCTCATTGTCTTCTCCATCCATCTTACCCTCTCCCATCTCCTTGTCTCACACATTATTCCTTCTCTCTGGGATGAACTTTCTTTTCCTGCCCAGTATTCTTACCCAACATTTCTTGAAATCCTTAAGAGTGAGACAACCCCTCCCTTGAAATCTTAGCTGAGTTCATTACATTGAAGAGATCTCTTACTCCACAAATTTCTCAAAGCAATTTCTTTTGGCATCTCCTTTAGAATTATCACATTCTGTCTTATATCATACTTATTGGTAAATATTTCTTCCCTGCCCTCCCATAGTGATTATGTTTCACAATTTATTGTTCTTAGTACAATGCTTTGCACATAGAAGTGTTTGTTTGTTATACTGCATTGAAAAATCCAAAATAATTCCATATTTCAATTCAATTTAATATTTAGCAAAGATCTGAAAACACTTACCAGATCATCTAAAGTTTCATTCTTCTCCAGATCAGGAATGCTTTTTTCTAATAGATTTAGAAGCCACATTTTGGATTTTGACCAGTTTCTATGGGTAATAAGAACAGTTAGAAATTCATTTGAAAGGCATTTTTGACGTAGCTAGCACTACGATCAAAAAACATAAACTAGGGTGCTGTATTGCTGTGAAAGTTACTTCCATGAGCTCCCTTTTTCAGATCAAGCTAGAATTCCATACACTTGAACAAATATTCATAAATAAAAAGGGAAAGGGGGGAGGGAGGATGTTGTCTTAGCATGTTTTGCAAATTAACACTTAGATCCTTGTAATATTAACTTTGATGAAGGAAACAGGTTGTTACAAAGTGTCCTGTCCAAGTTCATTCATTGACTTTTGGGAAATAATCTATATTATATCTACTAAGTACCACTGAAACTTGATGAGATGAAACAAACCCATGACTAGACAATGGATGGGCAGACCTTTTTCAAAAGAAACAGGATAGGTAAAAAGGCAGGTATGTTAATAAGGTATACATATATGAGAAAATCCAGGAACCAGAATGGAAAAGTATAATAAAAATATTTGAGTGGATGAAGGAGGAAGAAATACATTACTTTTGTCAATGGAGTACACCTGGTACACCATCAGGACAGAAAGAAAACACAGATAAGGATTTTGGAAAACAAATCACAAGCCTGGGACAGAGGCATGATGTGACAGTCATGGTAAACTTCAATTATCTAGACATCTGCTGGAGTTTTCAGCAGTTAATAACTTCTTGAAGTTAAAACAGTTAATAACTTCTTGACTTGCCTTATCAAAAATTTCATCCTTCAAAAGGTGGAGGAATCAACAAAGGGAAATTTCATTTTGGAACCGATTCTCAATACCAGGGAAGAACTGGTGATGAGGGTGGAAATGATGGGAACCCTACAAGAAAGGGACCACTCTGTCCTGGAATTTGCAGATAAGAAAGGAAAATGATTCAATCAACAATATGAATACATCCTAGACTTGGGGAAAGCAGATTCCAAAGGATTCATAGAAAAGATAGCTAGGATCCCATGGACTAAAATGTTTCAAGGAAAAGCAGCCCAGAACATATAACAGATTCTTAAGAATTAAATTGGGGGGGCAGCTAGGTGGCTCAGTGGATAAAGCAATCAGGAGGACCTGAGTTCAAATCCAGCCTCAGACCAAACACTTGACACTTACTAGCTATGTGACCCTGGGCAAGTCACTTAACCCCAATTGCCAAAAAAAAAAAAAAGAATTAAATTGTGAAAGAACAAAGAGCAAATAATTTTAATGAGGAGGAAAAATAAGATCTGCCTGAAGAGTCTCAAGTAGATACACAGGGAACTCACCAATCAATGTAGATTTTTAAAAGAAAGGACAGTAGATGGAAACAAAAGGATGGAGATGAATCTCATAGGTAACAAGATAAATAGGAATCTTGTAAAAATGTCAGAAACACTAAAATTCAGAATGAACTGAGGCTAGAGAAGAAACCTAAGACCAAGTGAAAGGAGAGAGGTGTTTTACCTATGTAGGAAAAAGGAAGATGCAAAAAAAAGGTTAGCCCTTTGCTCTAGGTAGATAGAATTATAACTTAAAACAGAGGGGAAAAGGAGGAGCACATCCATTTTTACTTTCTTCGCTTCTCCGCAAATGAGAAATGAACCATGTACTGATAATGGCAGAATGAAAAAGGATATACAGGGAGTTGACATGACAGATAAGGAAGGAAAACCTGCTTCCATGGATGATTCAAATTCCCTGGCCCAGATGAACAACACTTTCAGATCTTAAGAGAACTGGCAAATGTGATTGCTGGGCCCCAAGCAGCGATGTCTGAAAGATCATGGGAAACATGAGTAGCTCCATGAGATTAGAGAAGGGGAAAGGTTTGCCTTATGTTTTTTTGAAAGAGAAGATAATTGAGTCTTTAATCTGTAGGTCAACGAACTTGACTTCCATTCCTGGGGAAATGCTAGAACAGACCATTAAAGAGATAGCTGGCAGACATCCAGAAAGGGACCTAGGGATTACAAAAGAGTCAAAATGACTTCATCAAGAACAGATCATGCCAGATTAACTCCACTTGTTTTTTTTCCCCCCAAAAGAATCACTAAACCACTAGAGAGGAATGTTGTATAGTTTACATAAATTTTACTGAAGCTTTTGATAAAATAGCTTTTATTATTTGTGTGGATAGATACGGATTAGGTGATAATACAACTGGATGGATTCAGACCTGGTGGGATGTGCAAACTCAAAGGACAGTGTTGTTAACGGTGCCATATCACTACAGAAAGAGTTTTCCAATAGAGTACCCCAGGGATCTGTGCTTGGGCCTTGTACTGTTTGACACTTTTATCAAATACTTGGATAAAATCATGTAGTATAAAGCACATTCATCAAATTTGCAGATGACATAAATCTGGGAGGATAAGATAATATACCACATGACAGAGTCAGGATCTAAAAAGATTTTGATATTCTAAAACAGTTGTATTAAACTCAAGCAAAAAGAGATATCTGGAAGCCACATGACTTTAAAAAACTGCCAATTAGCACTATCTACATTTTGTGGTTGTTTCAGTCGTGTCTGACCCTTTCTGACCTCATCTGGAGTCTTCTTGGGAAAGATACTAGAATGGTTTGCCATTTCCTTTTCCAGTTCATTTTACAGATGAAGAACTGAGGCAAGAGGGTTAAGTGATTTGCCCAAGGTCACACAGTTAGTAAGTCTCTGAAGCTAGATTTGAACTCAGAAGCTAAGTCTTTCTGACTTTAGCCCACCATACCACCTAGCTGCCCATCTATATTTTACTGTAGTTTTATTTACTTTGTTAAACATTTTTCAATTACATTGTAAGGTGGTTCAGGCTGTATTCAGGCGTTTTAAGGAATCTATCTGGCCCCCCGGCTGTAAGTCTGACCATCTGTTTTGGATTGGGCACAAAAGTCAACATCATGAGTATAAGATGGTGAGATATGGATGGATAGATAATGCTCTCAAAAATATATGATTATTTCAGTGGCCTGCAAGCTCAATATAAGTCAGTGGTGTGGAAAGAGAAAGAAAAAAAAGCTGATGAAAACGAACTGCATGAAGAAAGGCAAAGTTTCCAGAAAAAGAGAGGTGAAAATCACCAATAAGAAACCAGATAACTTCTTTTTGGGTGTGGCATGTTATGGACAGCTTTGATACGTGGGTTGAAATTAATGGCCAATGAAGTCTGTTCCAACTTTCAATTTCTGTGATCCTCTGAAAGATCCCAAAATGATCTAGACCAAGCCTAAATTACCCTCTTTGCAAACCTGACCCACTACTTCTGGTTCTGTTCTTCTGAAGTCAAACCAAACTAGACTAATTCCTCCTTAACATGACATCCCTTCAAATCATTGGAGAGGTATTATGTCCCCACTGAGTCTTCTCTTCTCCAGGCTAAACATGTCCAGTTCCTTCAACCAATCTTCAAATGACTGGGAGTCAAGACTCTTTACCACTCTGGTTGCCCCATTCTGGACATTCTCCAGCCTGTCAGTCTCCCTGAATTATGTAACCAGAACAAATACAATACTCCAGGTGAGCTCTGGTGATAGGAGAATATGGGAGGCACCAGAAGCAATGGATGGAATTTGCCAAGAAGGCAATTTAGACTTGATGTCAAGAAAGACTTCCTAATAATTTTGAGTTCTACCTCAAAGAGGTGGGCTACCTCAAGAGGTGGTAAGTTCCTTCTCCTTAGAGGTTTTCAAGCTTCCACTGATGAGTGGATAACCACTTGTCTAATATAGTATATTGGCTATACTTCTATTAGAAGTTGAAATTAATGATGAATAAGGTGCTTTCCAACTTTCAAATTCTGTGATTTTATGAAAGATCACAAAATAATTTGGCAAAATATATGAGAATAAGTGTCATTACACAGAAGACAATTACTGCTAAGTAGAGGTGAATGGAAGAGAATACTGTATAAATTAACGGAGAAGAAAACATATATTTACTTTCTTTAGGGGGAGAGAACAGGAGAGGTAGAGGAAAGTCCTGAATTCAGAAACTGTCAAAACATTAATATTAAATTAGTTTCTCTTTTATCCATTTTATTTTGTGAAAAATGAACCACTGACCTAAGCCAGCTTACTTTATTTCTCAAAAAATAGTAAGGACAACAATGTCTGGTTCTCATTGTTTCAACAGTTGGTCTCTGTAACTAAGGCATAAAGGAATTTTTATCCCTAAAGCTGATAATGAACTGTGAATGAAGGAGAAAAAGGGAACAAAATATTAACATACCATTTCCTTTCTTCCCTTACCACCTCTTTGCACATTAAAGTTAAAAATCACAGAGAAATATCTTCGTTCTCAACGTACTTAAAATCTTGCCTGAAATAGTATATGGCCTCTAAGTTTTTCTTCACTGAATTCATCCCTTCCTTATTATGGCCAAATGAATAGAATTGTGTCCATCAATGAATTCAATAATATGACTCTCTACCTTAAAAAACATTCTGGTATCTGACCGCCATTTTGAAAACCATCATCATAAATCTGAAAATGTTTGAGGAATTCTTGAATATTCTCCTGGGTTGTTGGATATAAGCCTTTGCCAAAAATAGTATTCACCGTGACAGGATACAGGGCATGCCTAGGGGAAAAAACAACAACAACAACAACAAAATCAATCATAGGATCATAGTTTCATGGTTGTAGAATTGGAAGGGACCTCTAAGGCCAAATAACAAAGCAGTCAATGAACAAGTATTTCTTCTGAATAAGCATTTATTATTCTCTTAGCACTTCCTATATGCTAGGCATTATGCTACTGCGGAAGGCACAAAAGAATGGCCCCTACTCTGAAGGAGCAAAATGCTCCTTATTAGAACAAAATGCTATTCTAGGCCCAAAGGAAAAAAATATTCACACCTCTGTATAAAGGAATGCATGCTATAATAATTTCATCTTTATATTAAATAATGATAAATCTAGAACAAATTGCACTGAGAGAGAAAAGCACCCTCAAGTTGCTTTAACACTTCGTTGCTCAAGTAAAAGGGGCTTTAATGGTGGCTAGGTGGCACAGTGGATAGAGTGCCAGGCCTGGAGTGAGGAAGACTTAATTTTCCTGAGTTCAAATCCTCTCTCAGACATTTAGTAGCTGTGTGACCCTGGGCAAGTGACTTGCCCAGTGCCTCATCTGTAAAATGAGCTGGAGAAGATTTTGAAATGGCAAATCACTCCAGTATCTTTGCCAAGAAAACCCCAAAATGGGCTTATGGAGAGTCAGACATAACTGGCAAATGACTGAAGAACAAAATCTGTGATCTTAGGTAGGGTCTACTCAATCTCTAAGAGAGGCTATGACTTCTGCCTTTGTAAAGAGTAGGAAAAAGGTGTGCCCCATCAATGTAGGGAAATTGCTCCATCTCTCCTTCACTCACCAGCTTCCAAGATGGGTGTCACACTAGAATTACATCTACAACGTTTCTAGGGCAACTAGATGCCACAATGGATAGAGTGCCAGGCTTAGAGTCAGGAAGACTCATTCTCCCGAGTTCAAATCTGTCCTCAGACACTAACTAGCTGTGTGTCCCTGGGTAAGTCACTTCACCCTTTTTTGCCTCAGTTTCCTCACCTGTAAAATGAGCTGGAGAACAAAATGGCAAACCACTCTAGTATCTCTGCCAAGAAAACCTGAAATGAGGTTATGAAGAGTCAGACACAGCTGAAATAACTGAACAATATATCCCTGAGGATCACAAATGGAAAACTAGAAGAGATCGTAGCAATCACCTTATCCAACTCCTTCATTTAATAGAGAAAACCAGGGCCAGACAGATTGTGCAAATTCCCTATGGTAACACACAAACTAAGTGGCAGAGGGAGGAATTTGACGCTAAACCCAGAACTCATACCATTATACTATGCTGCCTTCCCTATCCTGATTTCTGCTTCACAATCCTTATTTTTGGCTTCCCATCTCAAACTCTTCTTTCTAATCAAGCTCCCCAATGCTATCCTAGAGCAGATGATTTAGACTCTTACTTAGGCCATCCCTATATATTCTTCTCCCCAGTCTTTAAAATCCAATATCATTACCATCAACCATCTGTTCTCTTTCTCTCTCTCTCATTTGTGCCAAAGGAGAAAGTATGTCTAACATTTTCCTTGGTAAGGATAATCCCTTCTACCTATACTCTTGAGTTAACGGGGGCTTGAACTAGGGTGATGGCAGCAGAAAGAAAAAGGAGTGAGTAGATGCAAGTGACATTTTCAAGGATAAAAAACCATAACCAAAATATTGACTTGGTGGAGTTGGTGACTGATTGATCTGTGAGGATGGGGAATGGGGAAGAAGCAATTAAGTTCTAACCTTTTATCCCAACTCCAGATATGGTAAAAACAAACAAACAAACAAACAAAACCAAACCTTGAAACTCTTCACCTTTAGCTTTTGTGATAACTTCATTATTTTCAATAAAAAAATTTGTGAAGTATATTAACTAACAACAATTTTCCTTAATGAACCACCTACTTTTATTTCTTTTTTTCCCCAGTGTCTTTATATATTATTTTAGTTAATTTGAACTGGTTTGCACTTTCAATCAGAATTTCACAATTCAGAGAGCTCCCATTTATACCCCTTAATAATGTGACTTTCAAAATGTGGTCAGGTCTACCTAGAGAACAAGTTTAATTGCTAAGATGGTTATTTGGCTTTTCCCACCTATCAAAATAAGAGTCATGAATTATTTTTATATATATATATATATATACATATATATATATAGACACACACACACACATACATACATTATATATATAACCATACATATATACATACACATACATATATACACATATAGGTTTAGAAAATGGTATTATTCAATAAACTTAAAATGACTCAACTAATCCCTTAATGACCACATCTGAAGACAAACTTTTGACTTCCCTACCTGATAACTCAGTGAATCGCTGAATCCTATAAATAAGCCTGATCCATATTTTGCAGATGTTCACGATTCAATGACACAGCTTTCCTTTAAAGGAAAGATCAAGGCAAATAAATTCAATTTAGGGTAGTTCCATTGCTTCAAGGCCTTAAAACTGATGCATTGCATAGTTAACAGCTACTTGAGAGTCAAAGGACAGAGTAAGCTAGCTATGAATATGAGAAGTGTTTTCTTGATTCCTGTGCTATCCGTTGGATTCCCAGCTTTATGGTGATGCCCATAATTTTTTGGAGGGGAGGAGGAAGGGAGGGTGAGAGAGGTAGAAGGGAGTAAACCAAAGGAATACATTGGGGACTGGAGTTCTTGGCATAAGATTACATCACCTAATACATACTAAGAGTTTAGTGAATGATGAGAAAAGTCTCAATGCCAGTACAAAGAAAGACAGAGGTACAACTCCTTTCAATGACAGGAAACCTCTAGCTGAAGAACAGTAAAGTGAAATATATTTTAATATGATTTAGTGGGGAAAGCATTGGTTTTAAAGTCATACGATATGTATTCAAATCCTGATTCTGAAAAGGACTACCTATATGACACTGGGCAAGTCACTTTCCATCACTGGTTTGGAACTTTAACTTGCTATAACGCCTTTCATAACCCCTAGGCTTAGTGGTTCTATATCCCTGTTAATAATGTATACATTATATACTATAGTATATATTATATACTATACATATATACTATATTATATGTTATAATGTAAACATTAAATACAATGTTTCCTATTTAAGATTTCTACCATTTTAAGTACCAAACTTCTTCCATAGTTGTAAATAGAGATATCCCTTACTAGAACACACAAACACATACATACACACACAAACATATAACATCTATATTGTTAAATAGAGGCCTTTTTTCTCCTTATTATAATCTTTGTGAAAGGTTATCTCCCCCCTTCACCCACCCACCATCCCCATCTCTAGCTATATCACCATTCATATGGAGAATAGAAATTATAATTTTTGTTTTCTTCATACTTATGTAATTTCACTATCTTGCCTAATCAAGGGTTGAAAATATCTCTTCCTGTCTCCAAAATTGTGATAATGCTCAGATCAGTACAAGTGTAGCAGTTTTTGTTTTGGGTTTTTTTTTTTGGTAGCATTCTGTTCTTTAAAATGATAGATTTCCATATACTATGCATAAACATAAAGGCTAAGCCCCCATCCTACTCTCACCATACAATTCAACTGATTATTGCCCTGGGATCCTTGGGAACTTGAAAAACGGAAACATTTCTAATATTTGTCAGAGAAAGAAGTCTTTTAGTATATAAAAGGAAAAGTTGCAAGCCATCTTGGGTAGGGAGCCTTTTTTATTCAAATCTAAATTTCTCAATGTACAAAAATTAATTCTTTGAAAAAAAGAAAAACAAAAACCTTGCGATAAATATATATAGTAAAGCAAACAAATTCTACAATTGGCCAAGTCTAAAAATTATGTTTTCAGCCACTGTGGCAATCTGTTTTGCTTGACTATACATGTTTACAATAGATTTTGTTTTTCTTACTTTCTCAATGTCAGGAAAGAAAAGGTAGGAAGGAGAGAATTTGGAGATGAAAATAAAACAAAATTGAGTTTAAAAAGTTATGTCTCATTCTGTACCCTGAGTCCATCTTCTTTCTGTCAAGAGTTGAGTAACATGAATCATGATCAATTCCTTGTAATTTTGGTTGGTTATTATATTGATCAGATTCTTAAGTCTTTCAAAGCTGTTTGCCTTTACAATGTTGTTATTCTATAAATTGTTCTACTGGTTCTGCTCATTTCATTCTGCATCACTTCATTTAAGTTTCCTCAGGTTTATCTAAAACCATCCCTTCTGACATTAGTTAAGGCGCATCTCCAGTTGTCCTGATCTCTATCTGGCCACTGGACCCAGATGTATCTGGAGGAGAAAGTGAGGCTGGTATCTTTGCACAACCCTCCCTCGCTTAAATCCAATTCACTTGCAAGTCATGGCATCACCTTCTTGATGTCATGGTCCTTTTCAATAACAAAGGACAAAAACAACAAGAAGAGCTATGGCAAAATAACATTCCATTGGACAGCTAGGTGGTGCAATGGATGGAGCACTGGGCTTGGCATCAGGAAAACTCATCTGCATGAGTTCAAATCCAGCCTCAGATGCTTACTGTGTGACCCTAGGCAAGACATTTAACTCCATCTGCCCTCAGTTCATCATCTGTAGGGTAAGTGGAAGAAGGAAATGGCAAACCACTCCAGTATCTTTGCCAAGAACACCCCAAAGTGGGGTCACAAAGAATCGGACATGATCGAAATGACCAAACAACGACAAATATTCCATTACATTCATAATACCATCTAGTAAGTTTTGGGGTCATATTGTCCTACAGAATGACTGGACCAATTCACAGCTCCAGCCATCAGGACATTATATGTGCTAGAGGTGGAGCTGAGTTTCTAACAGGTCTTTGTGCTGCCAGATAGTTGATATAAACACATCTCCCTTCTCCAATTACAATTTGGGGAGTTATTACTCCTAACCTCTTCTACTTCCGTTTCCCCTCTGGGTGATTAAGACTATAACCCAGGGGCAGCTAGATGGTACAGTGCATAAAGCTCCAGCCTTGGAGTCAGGGGGACCCGAGTTCAAATTTGGCCTCAGGCACTTGACACTTACTAGCTGGGTAACCCTGGGCAAGTCACTTAACCCTGACTGCCTCACCAAAAACAAAAGAACAAAACAAAAAAAAAAAACAACACAAGACCATTTAAAATCCCTAGATAGTATAAAATACCTAAGCGTATACCTTCCAAAACAGATATAGGAACTATATGAACATAAACATAAAACACTTTTTATACGGATAAACTCAGATTGAAATAACTGAAGTAATGCTTATTGTTCATGGGTAGGTAAAATCAATATAATTTTTTAAATGATAGTTTTACCTAACTAATCTGTTTGTTCAGTCATCCCAACTGAAATACTAAAAACTTCTTTACTGAATTAGAAAAATAGTAATAACAGTTCATTTGAAGAATGAAAGGTCAGGAACTTCAAAGGAACCAGGGGAAAAAAATATAAAAGCAGTAGATTCAGCAGTATCAGACCTTAAACTATATTATAAGGTGAGAACATTGTTGAAGTGTAAAAAGAATAGTTTTATCCCTTCCACACTGTGGGAGTTAGGGGCACAATGCCCCCACAATCTGGAAAATCTGTGTAAAGTTTTTTGACCTTCCCTTCATAACAGAGAAGTAGTCTGATTTTTTTTCTTTTTCTACTATGGGGTGTTTATAGCATCTTATTATAAAATTTGGGTTGATATTATACAATACTATACATATATTTTATGCATTTCTGAGTTTCTAAACTTTTTCTGTGTCATCTAAATTCCCCCAAAATCCCCATTTAATTTCTTATGCCAACCCACAATATATCAAAACCACAATAAAGAAAGTCGCAATGTGGAAGGGATAACTGTATGTAAACTCTTACAATCAGGAAGGTTTTTGTTTAATGTCAAACTCACATGCCTATTTTTTAGCTAGAAAATTTGGAAATTAAACACTTTATTTACCTTACTAAGTTGTAGAGATCTTTGCTTCCATCAGTGCCCAAACTTTCCAGTTGTTCATGTAATCCTTCTACCAGCTTTTCACTAAACTGACATAGATTGGAAATCTTCATTTTGTTTTTCATCACGCCATATAATAGACCATGGGATGTTAAAAAGATGCTCTTTGGAACTGATACTATAAACAGAAAATTATTTTAAATTACAAATGTCTGTTTTAAACATAAAAATATATATGATTTATAGCTAGAATTTGATTTTCCGTGGCAAGGAAGAAAGCAGTATTTTAGATACCCCAAAACAATGAAGAAATGTTTGAAATTTATTATATAGTCTTTTTTACATCAGATTTACCTTCCTAACCATGCTTTGTTTAGGACAATATTAAATATAGTAGGCATCTGATAAAATTATCTTATCCAAAATACATAAGTAACTTAAATATTCAAATTTATAACACTAAAAAGTATTCCCCAAAAGATATGAACAGGTAGCTTCCAAAGAAAGAAACCCAAGTTATCAACAACCATGTGAAAAAAAACTACTCCAAATCACTAACAATTAGAGAAATTAAAGGAAATCTGAGATTTTACTGCATCTATATCTGAGAAACATAGATGACAAAAGATGAAAATAACAAATATTGGAGGGGTTGAAACAAGCACATTTTATGTGCTGTTGGTGAAACTGTGAATTCGTCCTTTTGTTCTAGAAAGTAATATGGAACTATGCTAAAAAAAATTAAACTAAAGCCTGCATACCCTTTGAGTTAATGATACCACTATCCTATGCACCCAAAGAGATCAAGAGAGAGGGAAAGGACCTATACATACAAAAATACTCATAACAGTTCTTAGTAGCACTAAACTACAAACGTTAAGGGGGTGCCACACCTATTGGAGAATGGCTAAATAAATTGTGGTATATGAATGTGATGGAATATTACTGTGCCATAATAAATGAAGAAATGGACAGTTTTAGAGAAAACTGGGAAGATCTATGAACTGATAGAAAATGAAGTGAGCAGATCCAGAACAATTTATACAATGTCAATAACATTATAGAAAAATATAACTTTGAAACTAATTAATGAAGTGATAAATTATGAGTCTAGAGTAGGCCTGCACAATTCGTGGCTCACAGGCCACTTACGGCCCTTGTTGCCAAAGGATTTCAGGCAGCCCACGAAAAATTATCTCTACATTTTTTGCGGGTCGCTTCAAATCCTTCGGTGTGCCGCAGGTTGTATAGCGCTGGTCTACAGTATTAACCATATTATCTACCTCCTGCCAGAGAGGTAATGGACCTAAAATGCAAAATGAGACATCTATTTTGGACGTGGCCAAAGTGATAATTTGTTTTGCTGGACAACACATCTTTGTCATGAGGGTTTGTTTTTCATTTTTCATCATCATTATCATCATCATCTTTATTATTATTATTCTGTTGAAGGGGAGAGAGAGAAGATAAATGCTTATAAAAATAAATATTTTTTAAAATATAGTTCACATTACTTGAGTATACACTTTTAGGTGATTAGAGTATATAATTGGCAATGATCTGGATGGCAGAGGTAAAGTCACAAGAATAAAATTTTAAGTATTTCATAATTCTGATCTGAAAGGAGTATCAGCAAAGGAAATATGATAAGGTTTTTCTTCTTTGAACTGAGTGAGAAGAATTTTTATAATTGATGCTTTAAGTTACTTATTAATGAATAATAAGGATAGTTACTTAAATTCTAAAGTTTGTCCTAAAGGTCATTGATTTTTTTCAATGAGTAGCTTAGAGGTGGAAAGACCATTAGAAGTTATCCCTTATTCTTTGATTTTGCCAACCCCTTCAGTTTACAGACGAGAAAAATGAGACCTAAAAAAAGTAATTTAAGGTCATATGTGATAGTAAGTAGTAAAGCTAGTTTATGAACCCACGCTCTCTAATTTCAAAGGTAGGGCTCATTTTCTCATCTGGTCCTTCTTAGGGGGAGGAAAGGAAAGAAGAGGGCCAGAAATTGGAACTATCTTTTTTGGATGATATAAAAAAACATCAAGATGACTACTGCGTAGATATCTCAAAGAGGTCAAAAGATAGAAAGTCTTTACATATACCAATATACTGATAGATTTAAAAAAAAAGAAAAATGGAAGTGTCCTTTATTTGGAGAATGGCTGAATAAACTGTAGTATGTGAATATAATTAAATATTATTGCACTGCAAGAAAAGTTTAACAAGAGGAATTAATACAGAACGAAGTAATCAGAACCAGAAAAATATAGATAATGAATATAATAGTACGATAACACTAAAAGGCAGTAAAACTCAGACTAATTATTAGCCCTGAAGAAGAGAGCATGAAACGTGCTTTCTTCCCCTTGGCAGAGAGACATGGTACTGCTGAGGAAGAAGGTTGCATATACTGAAACAATCACTGTATTAGTTGGTTTTGCCTAATTGTTTTTTCATGTCACAAAGGAGTAAATGAGTGATGAAAAAATAAAAGGTAGAGCCATACCTTGTTTCGTTTTGTTTTGTTTTTTAAAAAAAGCTTCACTTTTTACTGTGTTTCATCAATATTGTATTTTTTGTAAATTGATCATTTCTGGCAACCCTGCGTCAAGCAAGTCTACCAGCACCATTTTTTCCAACAGAAAGTGCTTACATAATGTCTCTATGTCATATTTTGGTAATTCTCTCAATATTTCAAACTTTTTTTCATTACTCTATCTGTCACGGTGATCTGTGATCAGTGATTATTGAGGTTACAATTGTAATTGTTTTGGGGTGCTGCAAACTGCATCCACATAAGGTGACAAACTTAATTGATAAATGTGTGTTCTGGCTCTTCCACCTATTAGGCATTCTCCCATCTCTCTCCCTCTCCTCAAGCCTCCTATTCCCTGAGACCCAACAATACTGAAATTAGGCCAATTAATAACCCTACACTGGCCTCTAAGTGTTTAAATGAAAGGAAGAGTTAATTGACGCAGCCAACTTCGTTGCTGTCTTAGTTTAAGAAACTGCCACAGCCACCCCAGCCTTCAGCAGCCACCACCCTGATCAGTCACCAGCCATCAACATCAAGGCACGGCCCCCCACCAGCAAAAAGATTATGGTTCGTTGAAGGCTCAGATAATGGTTAGCATTTTTTAGCAATAAAGTTATGTATATAGGGTTTTTTAGACATAATACTATTACACACTTAACAGACTACAGTATAGTATAAACATAACTTTTACATGTACCATGAAACCAAATAATTCATGTGACTTGCTTTATAATATTTGCTTTATTCTGGCGGTCTAAAACCAAACCCACAATATCTCTGAGATATGCCTGTATTGATCATTTTTTTTTCAAAAGATAAATGACAAAAATGTAAAGGAGATAGGAGTAATGTTTTTAAAAATATAATTCCTGGTGCTGGTCTATAAGGAAAAACTCCACAGTATACATCTGTAAAACAAAACAAATATGGTGATTTAAGAGAAACAAACAATACATTTTCTAAGTCTCTTTCAATTTCTATGCCTTGGTTTTCAGATTTAATAAAAGCTCTACAATCACTGTATCAACTGGCTTAAAGATACACAGTGTCCAATGCTGGCAAAGCTAAAATACTACATACAAAACCAATATACGGGGGTCAGATGGAATGGGAAAGTGACCTATGACCCCACAGAAAATTGAACTACCTTGAGTAAATGTAAACAGCAAAAAAAGTTCCAACTATTCCATGGAAAAATTTGCACATGACCATGGGCCATCCTTGGCACTAAGCATTCTTTGTTCTGTTTCTAATATAATATATATTATATATTATATATAATTATATATATAAATATAGTATATAAATATATAATATTATAAAGCCTGTTAATAACCAAGCTGGTATGAGCTCCTCTTTCTATGGTATCTCAGTAGTCTCTCAGAGGGTATGCCACCCTACAATTGGCATAATTAGGGTAGAACAGATACGCCCCTTACATTAGGCCTAGTTGGCAGTATAGCCTCCTTACATCAACTAATATTATATTCAAAATAATTCTGGAATCATTTGAAAGGGAACGTGGTGTTACCAACAAGGGCAATATCAGAAAACCTTCCTACTCAATGAATACCAGACCCTTCATATAAGCTCCAAGATCAAATATAAAATTCTCTGTTTGGTACACAAAACCCTGCAAAACCTGGTCCCCTGCTACCTTTCCAACCTCCTTACTCCCAACATATTCTGTGACCTAGTGACAGCGGCTTCCTTGTTGTTCCTGAAACAAGATACTCCATCTCCTGACTGAGCATTTTCACTGGGTGCCTCTTCCCATGCCTGGCATTCTCTCCTTCCTTATCTCCATGACCTGGCTTGCCTGGTTTCCTTCAAATCCCAGCTAAAATGCCCCCTTCTAAAGGAAGCCTTTCCTGATCCCCCTTATGCCAGTACATTCTCTCTATTATCTAAAAATGTATCCTATGAAAAACGAGGTCTCTAAATCAGTTAATAGTAATTACTTTGATTTGTTTTAGGATTAACTGTCCTTTTCTTAAGAAGAGCTAGGCCAGTATAAATATTCCTTTAAGCCTAAATAACCTATAGATTTAGTGAATGAATATTTTAACAAGAGTTAATGGTAGATAAGTTAGAATCAGCCTAAATATATCTTTATAGAAATAAAATCAAATAATCATAGGATTAAGCTTAGATACCACAAGACTCTTTACTAAAGGTCAAACTGCCATTTTCAGACAGCTAAAGGGTGGATGTTGCCTCTCAGTGCACCACCTTACTCCTTTTAATAAGTTCCTCCTTCTTTTTTTTCAGGGAGCTACATAGACTCACAGCAGAAATCCTTAAGACACCACTGAAAGACATTTCTCAAAAAGATTTACAGAAATGATAGACATGAGTTCTAAACCAATGAAATACTGAACCTAGCAGTTATCGCACTCTTGAAACTTCCCATTATGACTTCAATATACCCAGAATTTGAATATTGCAAATCTACCTATTTCTCTATAAATCCTATGAATCAGCCTTGTGAAAATAGTTCCGTTTTTTCTGTTATAAAGATAAGCTCTGTAAACCTGTCAAATTGTCACTAATCACTGAGGAATTAGTTGACCTGATTTAATGAAAACTTGATGACATTGCTATTAAATAATTTTCTCTCCAAAGTAATACATCTCAGAAATTTTCTATTTTAAATAGAAATTCAACACCTATATGTAACTTGCTTGTACATAGTTGTTTTTTCACATCATCTCTCCATTAGACTGTGAGCTTCTTGAGAACAAAGACTGTCTTTGTAAAGATCTTTCTTTGTATTACCAGTACTTAACATAGTTCTTGGCACATAGGCACTTAATAAACGCTTGCAACATAGACAGTGCTTACTCAATGTTTACTGACTGACTGACCTGAGTTTAAGTCCCAGCTCTGATTCTGACACTTACTAGATTTGGTACTAGGCAATTTCTTTGAATCTGAGTTTCCTCAACTATAAAATAAGGTACTATCTATCTCACAGGATTATTACGAGAGAAGTACTTTGTAGACCTTAAATGCTATTTAAATTCAGGTTATTACATATTCTCATTATTGTCCCTTTCAATTAAGCCACAGGAAAAAAGTAGCTCTAAATCACTCTATTACTCATTACTCAGCCAACAATATAATAGTTATTTCAAGCAAAATGCAGGAAAAAAAAATACTCTTTACCTGTTCGATAGATATGGTCTTCCACTGCATGTTCAAAATTTATTTCTTTTGACTTGAAAAATACATCAAAACCCTCTTCCTCAGTTACAAATGTAAGCCGCTTACCCAGAGCAAAAACTGTAAATACTGGTCCATGCTGAAAGAAATAAATTGTATCATAAACATAGTTTATTAAAGACAAATTACTATCAGTATAACTACTCTGCAAAGCATTTTTTTTAAATGTCCCATAAGACTTTAAATGTTAAAGCACAATTCCACAAAAATAATAATTCTGGCTTATTTTACATTTCATAATAAATTTTAAAACTGATTATGCAGATCTTATCAAGTAATAATTTTATTATAAAACATCAATCACTTTATTAATGCATGGCAATTACTTTGGTATGAGTTAATTAACAAATTAAGTCTCCATTAATCATTATTAAGATATAATCAACTCCAGATTACACAAGGAACTGTTTTCCTCTTCTTTCTTAGATCATGCATTTTGATGACGGTCTGCTTATCTACAAGGGTCCCAGTTGCAGAAATAGTTTCTCAATCTGGTACAGACAGAGTCCAGCTTGGGGTACAAACAACAAATTATTTCAGCTCAGGGTGGTCTTTCCCCTTGTTCAGGGCTCCTGCATGCTCCAGTGTGTTGGGGGAGTCAAAGGCTGCACTTAAGGACCTAGAAGGCCACATGTGGCCTCAAAGCCACAGGTTTCCCACCTCTACTTTAACTTCTTCTATGTATTTATCAAATATTAATTTGTATTATAGTTATTTGTGCATATACTTATATATTAACATATTGGTTGGTGTCCTTCATTCTTGAAGAGAACCAAGATGACATGATTATGTTGGAGTCAAGTAAGTGTGTCCAACTGTGGCTGATCTGGCTAATTTGAGCTCAAGAAGCTTTACCACTGGTCAGGCACAAATAGTCCACATAAACATGTGGAGTAGAGATGTCTTTAAATTTGCACATCTCATATTTCTTTTGAACTACTGTAATTCTGCTTCGCTAGCAGAGCACAACGCCTTCTTCGATGCAGGCATGCCATACTTGGTAGTCCTTCACCAGTGTCTCCCATGTAACACAATCAATTCCAAAACATATATAGGTATGTATGTATGTGGGGGGGGACGACACATACATAATCTATAATGACATGATATATTATTATAGTATTATATATTACATATAATGCGTTTACATAACCAGTATTGTGAATATACATGTATTATGTATATGCGTGTATACATATACATGCAGACAAGATTATGCATACACATACATATATTATCTCAATACACTGATTATAATTGCTTTGAAGGCCTGGACGTGTTATATTCATCTTTATATGGCCATCTACCTCCTCACCAGTCACCAAATAGTAAGAGTTCAATAATATTTGCTTAATATTCTCAGGTTGATTATTAATAGCTTTCCTTTTGACCATTTCTTTACTCAATATTCTCAAGCAAAGAAAAATATATTTATATTATAAATCCCAAATCCTAATACTTCACCCTCAAACTGCCTATAATTTCTAACAACTCTATCAAAAACATACTTACAAGGGCCTTGTAACAGAGAGTCCTACGAGGGCTCATTAAAACATTCTGGCAAAACAACTCACGCCTTCTTGTAGTAAAACATGGAAAAAAACCAAACAAAAAAGTAATACACCCATACACACACACTTCACATAAAGAATGAACTGACCCAGAAAAACAGCCCAGCAAGATGTAATGAAAAGGGTACTGGAAGGTCTGGGTTGAACACCAAGCTTTATTATTTGCTACCAGTAGACACGTACGTAAATCACTAACTTCTCTCTGAGCCTCACTTGTTTTCATCTGTAATTTGGCAGGAGAGGAAGGAAATACATAGTATCCAAGGTTCCTTCCTCTTCTAAGTCTAGGATCTTATGATAAAGAAAACTGTAACTTTAAATTAATGCAAAGAGAACTTATTAAGTGCCTACTGTGTACCAAGGGATACAAAAACAAAAGCAAAGAGTTCTTGTCAACAAGCAGCTCATATTCTAGTGCAGGGCTGGGGAATAACACAATATGTAGAGTTAGGTAAGTTATTAAAATCAAGTACATATTAAATTGCAAATGAACACTAATAATTACGGGGATCAAGACATGTCTCCTATCAAATATAAATTTAGGCAGAACCTGAATGGAGGTAGGAATAACAACAGGAGAGGAAATAAAGCATTCCAGGCCAGTGAAAAGACAAGGAGTAAGGAGATGAAACATACCACACAAGGAAAAAATTAAAATGTCATTTTGGTTGGAATATAGAGTTCGTGACAAACACTAACCTGAAATGAGTCTAGAAAGATAACATGGGCTAGATTGTGAAATATTTAAATATTTCTAAAGGAGTTTAAGAAAAAATGGAGAGATATGGCAGACCCACGAGTCAGAAACAGCAATTTAGTAGCCTTGTGATATCCTTTCTCCCCGCTGCTCCCTTTTCAGTTTCTTTTAATGTGTTACTTTCCTCCAATGGATTATCAGGTTCTGAAGGGTAAGGACTATCTTTTGCCTTTTTTTTTTTCATGCTAGAAGAGAAGTTTAATAATTGATAAAAATGCACAAAAATATTCAAATCAGAAATGCTTTAGAATGTGTACCACAGAAGTCAATACTTCTCACTGAGTAGGGAAAAGTTCTCCTCAATGAAAAACTGGACAGAGGATATTTTAAAAAAAAGAAAGAGAGAGAAAGAAGGAAAGAGATCTGGTTTCTTTTTAAATCAAGAGAACTTTTGTTAAAGAAAATGTTTAAGTCGACATTGATTTTTTTTTTAGACAAGGATATTGCAACTGTCACTTAAAATTTGGTGGCACATTCTTTAGTAGGTCCTTAAGGCAACATATTTAAATTAATTTACAATTTGATTTGATGTTAATTTCTTTTTTTAAACATCGCCTCAAAATAGATGTTCAAATAATGCCCTCACAATAGCCTTCTGTTTTATTCATCCAGATGCTCTTAAAATTAACAATGGTGGCTATAATACAGCAGTGCCCCTTAGCACTACTATATAGTTAAGGGTTTCCATCAAAAAACACCTATTTTTTTAGTTCACCATAAAAATTCACATCAGTTAAACCAGCTAGGAAGTTTTTGCCTTCTTTTTAACTCTAAGTGCTTAGCACATTGCTAGGCAGTCAGTAAGCATTTAATAAATATTTACTGACTGGCTGGCTAACTTATCAGAAATAGGAAAGACAGGGAGAGATTGTGTTCCACTGTGGACAAGTTTGAGATACCAGCTTTTTGCCTCGTTTATGACTCCTCTGACCACAGCATCTGGGAGGAGGCAATATTATGAAGGAGTGAGCTGCGGTGCCTCTTCTCCTCTAAAACCATGTAGTCCTGTGAAAGGGTTTTGGTCCCTGCCCTCTGTACTTCTTGTTTTCCCTTTTAGGTGAAAGAGCCTGGAACCTCTGATCTTATGAGCAGATCAATACTCTAAAGTACAGCCAGGGCAGTCTCTATGCCATGAGGACAAGGGAGCCTAATGAAACCTGACTGATCTGATAAGAGATGCCACCACTGCCTGTACACTTAGTGGAGCAATACTATATAAGAAATGAGCAGAGCTTACTCAGGAGAATATAATCATTCCCTCAAAGTGCTGGGGAAAATAATTGTATGTTGGTTCTTGCTATATCATTGAAAGAAATATCTCTTTGCAAAAGCTAGTGGACATTCAGGTAGACATGTCCAATAGGCAGTTCTTAATGTAGGGTTCGAATTCAGGAAAGAAATAACAGTAATAGTAATAATAATAATAATAATACCTAGCATTTATACATTACTTTACCTTTCGTAAAGTTACTTATACTATACTTGTAGAAAGAAAGAGAGATGGTGAGCTAGGTAACAGTACAGTTAGGTAGAATCAAATGCAGTTGAATGGTTAGATACAAAAAATAGTTAATGATTCAATGTCAACTTGGAAGGTCTTCAATAGAGTCCCTTACAAATCTATGCCTTTTTTCACTTGTTTCATTTGTATCTGATTCTTCATGACCCCATTTGGGGTCTTCTTGGCAGAGATACTAGAGTGGTTTCCCATTTCCTTCTCCGGCTCACTTTACAAACAAGAAAACTGAGGCAAACAGGGTTAAGTGACTTGCCCAGGGAAAAAAGGCTAGGAAGTGTCTGAGGCTGGATTTGAACCCACAAAAATGAGTCTTCCTGAAGCCAGGCTCAGCACTCCATACAACATGCGACCTACCTGCCAAATCTGTGCCTAGACCTATGTAATTTATTAAACGTTTTCTTAAATTAAACTTTTCTTAATGACTTGAATAAAGAAATGATGGCATGCTTTACCAAATCTAAAGATGACACAAAGCTATAACAAATAATTAAGACACTAGCTAACACAGTTAGGATTCAGAAAGATATTGACAGTCTGGAACACAGAGCTGGATCTCACATAATGAAATGCAATTTGGATAAATATTAAATATTATATATAAGTTAAAAAAAACACTTAACAAAAGCTGGCAGTTAGGGAGCCAGACAAAATTTCTCTGAAAAAGGTCTGTTAACTTTTGATGTGGCAGCTAAGGAAGTGAAAGTGAACCCAGAATCACAGGACCTTAGACCTAGAATTTGAAGGGACCATGGATCCAAGACTACAATGAAAAGCCTAGTGTCTGGGATGGGGGGAGGGAAGAAGAAGAGTTCCAGGCACATTTTCTAAAGGACATTTGTAAACAAGTATTTCATTCTTCCTGTCTCTCAGATTCATAACATTAGCACTGCACTACCCTTCTCCTCACTCTCCTCTATCCCACACATCCAATTAGTTGCCAAAACTTGCTATAGCTACATTTACAATATTTCCTCAGTCTGATACCTTGTGCATTTTCACATTGACCACTTTAGTTCAGGACTTCATCATTGTTTGCCTAGATTAATGAAACAGGGGCCTCATAATTGCTGTCCCTGACTCAAGTCTCTCCCCACTTCAAACCATCCTCTACAATGATGCTCATACTGCTGATTTTCCTTGAGTGCAGAAGTGATGTTGCCAAATCTCACTACCCTCCCCCCTCCGCCAGCCCCACATAAATTCCCACGGCTCCCTATTGCCGCTAAAATAAAATGACTCCTCTGTTTTACTTTTAACGTACCTTCACGACCTCTCTTTCCAGCCTCATTGGTATCCCCTTACTCAGAAGTCCAGTAAAATTAGCCTTCTCTCTCTTCCTCACACAGGACAATCCATGTCCTGTCCCTATGTCTTAGCACTGGCCTGGAATGTATTCCCACTTCACCACTGCCTCATAGAATCCCTCTCTTCTTTTTTTTTTTTAAGGCAAAAAAGGTTAAGTGACTTGCACAGGGTCACACAGCTAGTAAGTGTCAAGTGTTTGGTCTGAGGCCCAATTTGAACTCAGGTCCTCCTGAATTCAGGGCCAGTGCTCTATCCACTGCGCCCCCTCCTCTCTTCTTTCAAGATGCACCTTGATCACTACAAGCTTGTGTTGTTTTTCAGCTGTGTCCAACTCTCTATGACTCCATTTGGGGTTCTCTTGGCAAAGATACTGGAGTGGTTTCCCATTTCCTTCTCCAGTTCATTTTACAGATGAGGAAACTGAGGCAAATAAGATTAAGTGACTTGCCCAGGGTCACACAGCTAAGAAGTGTCTAAGGCCAGATTTGAACTCACCAACAGGGGTCTTTCTGACTCCAGGCCCAGCAGTCTATCCACTGCACCATGTAGGTGCTCCTCACTAAATCCTATACGAAGCCTTTTCTGATCTCTCCCCCTCTCAAACTACTTTATATTTAATCATCTTGTGTTTATTTGCATTTATTCTCTCTGTACCTATTCTGGATATCCTTAGGTATTATTTCATTAGCTATATTTGTATCCCCACTGACTAGCACAGTGCTTGACATATAGTTGCTGTTTTAATAAATACTTGTTCATTTCTTGATTTATGAAGACAGAAACTAAGGCTGGATAGTAAGTCATCTTAAAAGCTTAAGGAACTGTGATAGATTAAAAGGTTGATAAGACTCACCAGTATAACAGAGCAGCAAAAAAAGAAAACCCATTAAAAATCCTTATATGACCTCAGGTATATTAAAGGGAGGCATAGTGATGAAAAACAAGGAGTTAGCATCCTACTGTATTATATCTTGGTTAGAAAGTTATTTAAATAGGCTTGAGTTTTCTTACTGGCAAAATGAGGGCCTGACTAGATTATTTCTAAAATGTTTTCTAGCTATCAATTCTATAATTTAAAAGATCTATATACGTGTGTGTGTACCTATACGTGTGTATGCATACATATGTCAGTGTATGTATATATGTGTGTGTGTGTATATATATATGTACACATATATACATACATATACATATTTATTTTTCTGCTTAAATAAGGTCAAAGTCTTCACTGACAGAATGTTATATTTTGCGAGTTGTGAACCAGTTTTGATAAACTATTTGGAATATGTAAGAAATGTTGCTAATTTGTTCCTATTCTTTTTTGATGCAGAAATTACAGTAGTTGAATTTAAAAAACAAACTTCCTTTCCATTAGTTTTTTTTCTTTTTGTAAATTATTTGATTTTTAACAACCAACAACACTCATACCTAGTCAATAATGTCCACGCTTTAGTCTGGAATTTATAACCCTTTATATCCTGCAACTTACCTACCTCTCATCTCAGACTCATTTCATACTACTTCCCTCACCGGGGTCTCTATGAGGACAGGATCAGTGTCTTATATCACCTTCTAACCCCCCCACCCCCATATCTAGAATAATATAAGCCCTGAATAAATTATTGAATCTAATACCTCAAAAGCCCAAAGAAAAACTGGAGCCATCATGAAGCACATCAGAAACAAAACAGAAAATGTTATTTTACCCAGAAAATTGGGGTTGAGGGAGTAGAGTCTGTACCTAAGTAGGCACTGAGTTTAGTTCTGAACACCATACCTTAAAGAAAGAAACAATGGAGCTGGGAGAAGTCCAAATAAGAGTCACTAAATTAGCAAAGAAATATTTAGAGATGAGAACAGGCTAAATAAAATTAAGAAGGCTTAAGCTTGAGGCGGAGCCAAGAGGGCAGAGTGAAAGCAGTGACTTGCTTCAGCTCTCCTCCAAACTCCTCCAAATACTCATAAAAAAATGGCTCTAAACAAATTCTGAAGCAGCAGAACCCATAAAAAGATAGAGTGAAACAAATTTCCAGCCCAAGACAACCTGGATGATTCATCAGAAAGGTATATTGCACTGGGCTGGAAGCTCAGCGCGGCATGGGTGCGCAGGCCACAGCAAACCTGGAGCAGGCCTCAGAGGACTGAATCTCGGGCAGCTGTAGAGGTTTCCAGACTCCTCAATCCACGAATGCCAAAGACAACTTAGAAGGTCAGTGGGAAAAGTCTGTTTCTCTCAGTGCTGTGAGAGGAACACGGGGTTTCAGCTCCATTCCCCAAGAGCGTGGCCCTGGGGGGGCAGCTGCTTCCCAAGCTCCCAGCCCACAGACTGAGGGGGAATCCAGTGGCTGATCAGAGAGGGACTGCAGGGATCTCTTTGCCAGTGCTGAGGCAGGAATCCTTGCTTTGCCCATGTTTGGATCTGGGCCACAGTTCTGGGCGGCCATTGGTGGAGCTTGTAGTGATTGTGGAGAGGAAACCCTCCTCACAGTTACAGGACAGAAGGGAGTACCTGTAGTCACAGGCCAAGGCCAGGAAAGGAGTAAACACCTCGCCTCAGCTTGGAAGAACTGAAAATTTACAGGTCCCTACAAGGATCTCTGAAAAGAGCTGTACAAACCCTCTGAAGCTTGGGACAGTACATTCTCCACACTGGAAGCAGATTCATACCTTAACAAAGAGTTTAAAACTCAAGTAATTCGCCAGGATCATGAGCAAGCAGTGCAAAAAGAGTCAGACTATATTATCTTACTTTGGAGAAAAAGAAGACCAAAATATACAACCAGAAGAAGATAACAAAGTCAAAGCTCCTACATCCAAAGCCTCCAGGAAAAATATGAATCAGTCCCAGGCCTTGGAAGAGCTCAAAAGGGATTTTAAGAAGCAAGTAAGGGAAGTAGAGGAAAAACTGGGAAGAGAAATGAGAGTGACGCAAGAAAATCATGAAAAACAAGTCAACAGCTTGCTAAAGGAGACCCAAAATAATACTGAAGAAAATAACACCTTAATAAATAGCCTAACCCAAATGGCAAAAGAGGTCCAAAAAGCTAATGAGGAGAAAAATGCCCTAAAAAGAAAAATTGGCCAAATGGAAAAGGAAATCCAAAAGATTACTGAAGAAAATACTTCCTGAAAAATTAGAATATAGCAATTGGAAGACACTGACTTTATGAGAAATCACGACACAGAAGAACAAATCCAAAAGACTGAAAAATTAGAAAACAATGTGAGAAATCTCATTGGAAAAACAACTGACCTGGAAAATAGATCCAGGAGAGAGATTTTAAAAATTATTGGACTATCTGAAAGCCAAGATCAAAAAGAGCCTAGACATCATCTTTCAAAACATTATCAAGGAAAACTGCCCTGATATATTAGAACCAGAGGGCAAAAGAGAAATTGAAAGAATCCACAGATCTCCTCCTGAAAGAGATCACCAAAGAAAAACTCCTAGGAATATTACAGCCAAATTCCAGAGTTCCCAGGTCAAAGAGAAAATATTACAAACTGCCAGAAAGAAACAGTTCAAGCACTGCGGAAACACAATCAGGCTAACACAAGATTTAGCAGCTTCTACATTAAAGGACCACAGGGCATGTAATATAATATTCCGGAGGGCAAAGGAGATAGGATTACAAACAAGAATCACCTACCCAGCAAAACTGAGTATAATCCTTCAGGGCAAAAAATGGTCATTCAGTGAAATAGAGGACTTTCAAGCATTCTTGATGAAAAGACCAGAGCTGAATAGAAAATTTGACTTTCAAATACAGGACTCAAGTGGAACACGAAGAGGTAAACAGGAAAGAGAAATCATAAAAGACTTATTAAGATTGAACTGTTTACATTCCTGCATGGAAAGATAATATTTATAACTCATGAGACCTTTGTCAGTATCATGGTAGTTAGAGGAAAAAAATTATATGTATGTATATGTAGATGATAGATAGATAGAGGGCACAGGGTGAGCTGAAGATTAAGGGGTCATATCTGGAGAACAAAATTAATGGATGAGAGAGGATTATACTCGGAGAAGAAGAAAGGGAGAGGTAGAATGGGGTAAATTATCTCACAAAAAAAAACCAGAAAAGCCTCTTACAGTGGAAGGGGAAACGGGGTAAGGTGAGAGGGAATGAGTGAATCTTATTCTTGGTAGGATTTGGCTTAAGGAGGGAATAACATACACATTCGATTGGGTATGGAAATCTGTCTTACCCTACAGGAAAATAGGGGGAGAAAGGGACAAGAGAACAGGGGGATGATAGAGAGGAGGGCAGACTGGGAAAGGGAGTAATCAGAAGTAACTTCTGAGGACGGACAGGGTCAAAAGAAAGAATAGAATAAATGGGAGGGCAGGATAGAGTTAGTTTTTCACAACATGTCTACTAAGGAAGTGGTTTGCATAACTGCATGTACAACCTATATTGAGTTGCTTGCCTTTTCAATGAGGGTGGGTGGGGAGGGAGGAATACAGAAAATTTGAAACCTAAAGTTTTAAAAACATATGTTTTAAAAAAAAAAATGTTTTCACATGCTACTGGGAAATAAGAAATATAGGAAATGCGGTACAGAAGTCTGTCTTGCCCTACAGGAAAATAGAAGGGGAAGGGGATAAGAGAAGGGGAGAGAGATAGAAGAGAGGGCAGACTAGGGGAAGAGATATTCAGAATGTATGCCATCTTGGGGTGAGGGGAGGGGGGCGATGGGGTGAAAATTTGGAACTCAAAAACTTGTGGAAGTGAATGTTGAAAACTAAAAATTAACAAATTTATATTAAAAAATCTTTGAAAACAAGGTTTAAGCTCAGAAAAGCAAAGATGGAAGGACAATATGAGCCTATAGAGAGGGTGAATATATATTTCAGGTTCACTAAATTCCAGAATACTAGAACTGAAGGACATTAGCTTTTTCAATTTGAAAAAAAAAAATTAGGACAAGTTTTAAAAAGATACAGCTGACAGCCACCTTTGGAATAAGCCAGACATATTTCAGCTGGGTGGGGGATGGTGGGGAGCGATTTGCAAAAGAGTCACAGTGATTTAAGAGAAATTCCACTAAGTGTACCCTAGCTCTTCATTACAGGAAGGGACCTCTGACACCTGGAGCATATGTAGATTAAAGAGGAGGCTGGGTAAAATGTTCTCTAAGCTCTGTTCTCAGAGGTCTAACATTCACTAAATTTGTGAAATTCACTGACTCATTTGTGCAATTTTAGTTTGAGAACAAAAAAAATGGCTCAAGTATTTGATCAAGTTGGAAAGATTAAATAATTAGCAAGTTTTGCAGCAATAATAAACTTTGAAAACTTACAAAATCTTCTATTTGACAATATTTTTTCCTCCCTGATCTTCTACAATCATACAATGATGTGCTGGAACCAGCTTGAAATAGTTCAGAACCAACTGCTAAAATTTCAGTGTGGGCATTTACACCTTTAAGCAGCAAAGCTACAAATCTGGGCTTTTTTGTTTGTTTTTTTGTTTTGTTGATTGTGTAGCCTTAAGAAACTGATAAAGAAAATGTTAATAATGCAGTTTAAAATTAAACATAAAAGCGTGTCCTTTAAACTCGTTTTTTTTTGAAAGCCAGGCTGTTGAACATTTACCAGCACCCCCAGCCAAACACTTAAAAAAGAAATCTCAATTTTAGCTAAGCTTAAGAAATAATAACAGTATATTCTGTTACCAGTAATAATCACACAACTGATAAGTTTCCCAAGAACAACTTCATCGAATTTTTAGTTTTTCTAGTCCAAGCCATGGCTCAAATCACCTGCAAACTCACACACACATACACACATACATAGATATACATATGCACATATACATACATACATACATAGATATATAGATATAGCTTGCATGGCATGAAGTATGCCACATGCACATACATCTAACCTGGACTCAAAGAAGAAAAAATAAATTTAATTCCACTCTAGAAACATTTATTGAGAATCTGCTATATGCCAAGAACTAGTGCTAGGGAGCAGTGATATAAACATTAAAATGGAAGTTCCTGCTTTCAACAAACTTTCCATTGTCACTGGGTAGATGGGAAAACATCTACGAAGATAAAAATGCAAAAGAACAAAAAGAAACTCGGGCAGTAAAACTTGTTTTTCTTCTCCCCCCCCCACCCCCATTACCTTGATTCTTGCTTGCTCTATAAATTCCAGAGGAGCTTTTCCAAACCTGAACCCAGCTCCAATCCAAGGAATCCAGCCACTTATGCAAGGGGGTCTGTGCAGATTCCTTTGCTGATGAAATAAATAAAAGACAGTGCACCCCAGGATTATGGCCAAGGACATTAAAAGTATCTCCATTTTTCTGTCCGGCCACCAGCAGGATTGTCGTCGTCGTGTCTGTCTTGATCGTTGTACAGGAGGTGGGAAGAGAGTTTGCACCTCCCAACTTGCTGACTGCACTCTCCCAGCACGTTGCCTTATTGACTCACAAATCGGGCTAGTTGGAGCTTGAGGGAGCCTCAGGGGAAGGGGCGGGCGCAGTGGGAGGGAAACGATTGTCTTTCGAACCAATCAGAAGGCTGGACTTGAAAGGCACGTGAAAAGGATAGGCTAGCGGGCAGAGTTGAGAAGACTGCATTTCCCAGAAGTGTCCGCGCGTGTTCTTTTCTGTATTTGCCTCGCTTTCACTGCTGGTTCCGCTTTGTTAAGTCACGCTGCGGGCTGGGAGGGCCAGGGCTGGCTCTTTGGTCCAGAGGAGAGGGCAGGCGGGGTGGGCGGGTCGGCAGGCAAGTAGGCAGGCTGCCCCGGGGAAGTCGTTGGGTGCAACTCAGCGGGAGATAGTTCCAACTGGGCCGAGAATTGGTTGATTTAGGACTGCCCAGGGCAGGAAGCGAGCGGGGTGTGGGGAAAGGGGAGGGGGAGGGGGTGGAAGGACTTGGAGCGCGGGGAGTGGGGGGGGAGGGTTTAAGCTTGTCTGAATGTCCCGCCAGGTGGACGAAGAGAGAATTTTGGCCTTCGCTCAGAGGTGTCCCAAACGAGTACATTCATACTCTCCTTCTCAGCTGTCGTGGCCGAGATAGTTTCCAAGTCCATTCCTCTCTCGGCATCCCTAGCGCAGGGATGGTGAGGGGGTTGGGGGGTGGGAACTGCCCTGGAGAGAGAGAGAGGGGAGAGGTGGGAGGCGCTGGTCAGAGAATGCACAGCCAGTCTTGTGGGGAAAGGATGCAGGGCTTGATTAAAAGATCTACACCCACCTGATGCATTACCATTTCTCCTTCATGGTGTGGCCACAAAGAGCTCTGACTTTGGAGCCAGAAAAGACTTGAGTTCAAATCCCAGCTCAGCCACTTATCTACAGCATGGGTGTGCACTGGACCCAATCAGTTAACCTTTCTTGGCTTTTCTTAACCGGACTTGGAAGGGCCCTTCCAGCTGTAAATCTTAGGAGTCTTCCTAGGCTGCTGGCTCTCGGATTGGGAGACCAGGAATCAGAAGACTGTATTTTAAATCCCAGCTGCTTACTGTGGAAAGAGAATTGGAGTTTGAATTAGGGGACTTTGTTTCTGAAATTGACTCTATTACATACTATCCTGTCACTTTGGGCAAATCACTTCACCTCTGTAGTCTTCAGTTGCCTTAGTAATTGATGGTGTTGAAGTCAGGGACTTCTATTTCACTTTGTTATCAAGTAGTGGCAGAGGAAAAGAGCCCTAAGGTTGAAGTCAGATCTGAGTTTGAATTTGGCTTCTGTCACTAACTAGTTATGTGCTGGTGGGCACATAACCCGTTTTATGAGCATTGATTTGGAGTCAGGACTTGAGTTCAAAACCCAGGTCTTCTGCATACTATTTGTGTGTCCCTGGACAACTTAGCCCCCCAGGTCATTTGCCTTATCTGTCAAGGGGGGGGGGTTAGATAAGATGAATCCTAAAGTGCCTTCCAACTCTAAATCTGTGATTCTAGAATCCTATGACAATGAGGGCCTTGGGTCAGACTTGATCTTTAAGGTTCCTTTCAGCCCTAAAATCTCCATATTCCAATATAGCCATTTTGGTAATGATTTCCTTTAAAAGTTAGATCCACTAGAAATAATTTTTATAATAAACCACACACATGTTAGTGTGAATTCGTTTTTATTGACTGCTTTACAAAGGCTAGATCAAATAACAAATGGGTAAGAAAATAAGAATAAAGGTGGAAACGATAAAGACAAATTTTGAGGTTAATCAAATACTGTTACTATATTCATTTGCTTTGGAAATATGTGTTCTTAATCTGCCCCACTGATCAGCTTTTCTGTTTTTTGCCAGTACTAATTAGTTCTAGGATTACTACTCAGGAGGATAGTTTAAGATCTGATATTTCTATGCCTCCTTCTTTCCCATTCTTCCTCCCCACCCCATTATTTCATTTTAGATTCTTGACCTTTGGGGCAGCTAGGTGGTGCAGTAGATAGAGCACCAGCCCTGTATTCAGGAGGACCTGAGTTCAAATGCGACCTCACACACATACCCCTTACTAGTTGTGTGATCCTGGGCAAGTCACTTGACCCCATTGCCTAGCTTAAAAAAAAAATATTCTTCACCTTTTGTTCCTCCAAATGAATTGTTATTATTTTTTCTAGTTCTATAAAGTATTTGTTTGAGAGTTAGGTATACCACTAAATAAATAAATTTAGGTGATATTAATCATTGGTATTATATTGGCATAGGCCAATCATAACTATTTAATAACTTTCTAATTACTTAGGTACATTGTTATTTTTGTAAATAATGTTTTTAGTTGTATTCACATATGTCTTGTGTTTTTCTCCCAAGTATTTAATATATTCTGAAGATATCTTGAATGGAATTTCTCTATCTTTTTCTGTGGGGTCTTGCTGTTTGTCTGTAGAGAGGGTGATGATTTCTGTGGATTTGTTTTACATCATGTTATGTTGCTGAAGTTGTGTCAATTTCTAGTTGAACTGCTAAGGTTCTCTAAGGAAACCATCATATTATCTGAAAAAACAATAATTTTACTTCCGCTTTACCTTTGCTTATTCTCTCAATTTCTTTTTCTTGTCTGATTGCTATAGCTAGAATTTGTAGTATTCTATCAAATAATTATGTCAGTAATAGACATCATCCTTGCCTTACCACTAATCTCATTACAAAATTTCCAAATGTTTCTTCCCTACAAATAATACTGCCTCTTAGTTTTAGATAGATACTACTTACATATTAAGGAACAACACTTTTATTCTTATGCTTCCTCAAGTTTCTTTTAAAATAGAAATTGGTATTTCATCAAAAGTGTTTTATACCTTTGATATAATCATCTGATTTTTATTGTCTTGTTATTAATATGGTTGATTATATTTATACTTTTCCAAATATTGAACTCAACCTGCGTTCCTGCTATGAACCCTTCCTGGCCATAGTATATGATAATATATTGTTGTAGACACTTTGGCAGTATATTTTAGAATATTTTTGTTCTGATATTCATTAGGGATCTCAATCAATCAATTAATAATCATTTGCCGAGTACTTATTATGTGCCAGGAAGTATTCTCAGTACTATAATAATAGTGGCCAGCATTTATAAAGCATTCTAAGATTTAGAAAGAGCTTTGCAAACATTATTTTCATTTGATCCTCAGAACATAACAACTCAGGAGGTAACTGCTATTAATCCTATTTTACAGATGAGGAAACTGAGGCAGATAGAACTTGCCCACAATCACACAGCTAGGAAGTGTCTGAGGCTTGATTAAACTCAGGTCTTCTTGACTCCAAGTCTCATGCACTACTCCAAATATAAGATAATAATGAGACAATATTGAAAAGTGCCTGGCACATAGTGGGTACTTTTTAAAAAATTGGAAAACCTGTATTAAGCACCTACTATGTGCCAGGCACTATGCTAAACACTAAATACCAAAAAAAAGGGGCAAAGACAGTCCCTGCCCAAAAGAAACTTAAATGGGGGAAATAACATGCAAACAAATACATACAAAGCAAGTATATACAGGTTAAATAGAAAATGATTAACAAAGGAAAGGCACGGGACTTGAGAAGAGTTGGAGAAGGCTTCCAGTAGAAGGTGAGAGTTTAGCTGGCATTTAAGGAAGCCAGAGAGGTCAGTAGTGGAAGGAGACTTCTTTTTCTCTTCTTATATCATTACAGTTTGAAATTTGTTACAACATGACCCTGCTATACTCATTGTGGCCCCTCTTTAATAAACGCAAAGAGAATCTGAGAATCAGAAAATCTAGGTTCAAATACTAGCTCTGTTCCTGGGCAAGGAACTTCTCCACAGTGAGTTTCAGTTTCCACATCTGTTAAATGAGGATAATAATCCTTGTACCTCCTATCTCATAGCCTTGTGAGTAAAGAGCTCAGTAAACTTTTATGAGACATATAAATGTGAATTGTTATGCAGAATGCTATTTAAATGTAAGCTTATTATTAATAGAGGTAGCATGGTCTAATGGATATAGGGCTGGCTTTAGAATCAGGAAGACCTGGGTTCAAGTTTCTCTTCAGGCATATATTAGCACTGTGAAATTGGCCATCACTTGGCCTACCAATCCCCCAGGTAAGGGTAGAAGTTACAAAAAGATTGTTGACTGTCTGAGAGAGACCATAATAAATATTTATTGAGAGCTAATTCTATGGCTAGCTTTAGTGACATTTCCTCTCCCTTGACTGGCTTCCATATAAGAGTAGACATTTATTATGTGTCTAGTGCAGAACCATATGTTATAAAGATTACCCCAGACTCAGTTCCAAAGACTGGTGTCTCAAAGACTTTTTATTAAAGAGGTTGAAGTGCATCCCTTAGATCCTTGTGAGAAGTGGGTACACCTCCTTGGAAGGGGAGAAATGTGTGCATAAAAGAAACCAGAGCAAGCTTTATAGTTACTAATTGTCTAACTCCTCCCTTCTGGGTCAGGATTGGTCCTAATCCTTCTTGGTTACAATCTTCCTTATATGCCCCACCCTTAACATACATTATGTGCCACTTCTGCTTCTGGGAGCCAAGATGTCAGAGTGAAAAGGTAGTTGCTCTCACTCTCCCCTATCAACCTCTGAAAACCCAGAAAATATCACCCCAGGAAAAAAAAACCCTGGAACACCTGAACTAGAAGAAAGACAAGGAGCAGCAGTGCAGTAGCCCAGCAAACAGGTCACCCAGTGCCTCAGCAAAAACAAGGGGCTCCAGGCAGATAAGTACCCTGCGGCATTTATCTGAAAGGAGGTGAAGAAAACAACCTAAAGCTTCCTAAAGCCCCGACCTTGCTGATTCCAACCCAACACCAGGTGAGCTGTAGGAGCCCTGAAGCCCCAATTGTGAAGAATCCTGAAGCCCAGGTGGTAGAGCAGGCAAACACCAACACCTGGACCTCCAGTGCCTCAGTGAGGGCGGGGAACCGGTGGAAACCAGCTCAGAAAACCACCAGGAGTCTGGCAATCCACGCAAAGGAATCTCCCGGTGCATTAGCAGAAACGAGGGAGACAACACTGCAGGGGGCCCCAGGCAGATAAACATCCTGCAGCAGCCATCTAAAAGGAGCTGAAGAAAGCTAAAGGAAAGGAAAAGCAGGCAACCTAGAATTGCCTGAAAGTTCCAGCCTTGCTGATTCCAGCCCAACAAGGTAAGCTGCCAGAAACCTACAGCCTCCAATTGCCAGCATAAGAGGCCCCAGCACACAAAGCCAGTGACCAAGACCTAGGCTCCCAACACAAGAAGCTTGGGTCAGTACCCTCTGTTCCCCAGCAGGAGAGCTCAATCTCTTTAAAGGCCAGGGAATAAAGAAACACCATGAGTAAAAAGAAACATACCATAGATTCATATTATGAGAAGAGTGAAGATCAAGACAGAAATTCTGAAGAGGACAACATTGTCAACAAACCCACATCTGCAACAACAAAAGGGAATATGAACTGGTCAAAAAGCCTTCTTAGAAGAGCTCAAGAAGGATTTTAATAGTCAAATGAGAGAGGTAAAGAGTCCTTCAAAAATACAATTGGCCATTGGAAAAAAAATACACTGAAGAAAACAAGTCCCTAAAAACACAATTGGCCAATTGAAGAAGGAAGGACAAAAACTAACAGAAGAGTACACTGAAGAAAACAAGTCCCTAAAAAACACAATTGGCCATTGAAGAAGGAAGTACAAAACTAACAGAAGAGTATGCTGAAGGAAACAAGTCCCTAAAAAACACAATTGGCCAGTTGAAGAAGGAAGTACAAAAACTAACAGAAGAAAACAATCTGTTAAAAACTAGAATTGGACAAATGGAAACTAATGTCTCTATGAGAGAGCAAGAATCAGTCAAACAGAAACAAAAAAGTGAAAAAATAGATGAAAATGTAAAATACCTCATCAGTAAAACAACCGACCTGGAAAATCGACTCAGGAGAGACAATTTAAAAATTATTGGACTACCTGAAAATCATGATGAAAAAAAGAGCCTGGACAGTATCTTTCAGGAAATCATAAAGGAAAACTGCCCAGAAGTCCTAGAACCAGAAGGGAAAATAACCATAGAAAGAATCCACCGATCACCACCTGAAAGAGATCCCAAATTGACAATGCCAAGAATATAATAGCAAAATTCCAAAATTACCAGATGAAAGAGAAGGTGCTGCAAGCAGCCAGAAAGAAACAATTTAAATATCATGGAACCACAGTCAGGATTACACAGGACCTTGCAGCTTCTACATTAAAAGACCGCAGGGCATGGAACATGATATTCCTAAGGCAAAGGAGCTTGGAATGCAGCCAAGGATCAATTACCCAGCAAAAATGAGCATCATTTTTCAAGGGAAGGTGGATATTCAATGAAATAGGAGACTTCCAAACTTTCCTGATAAAAAGACCAGAGCTCAACAAAAAATTTGATCTTCAAGTACAGGACTCAAGAAGGACTTAAAAAGGTAAATGGGACAGAAGGATACAATATGTTGTTAATAAGGGGGGGGCTGTTTAAACCCCTACAAGGGAATATGAGACTTGCAACCCTTGAGAACTGTATTGTTATTACATGTTAAAGGAGTATACATAAAGAGGGTGGATATTAGTTGACTTTGATGTAATGATAAAAAAAATCTAATCAAGTGGGTTAAATGGATCCAAATAAGTGGATCAATCTGATCTTAGAAAATGTACTGAGAAAGGAGGAGGCAGACAAGGGTAAATTACATTACAGGAAAAGACACAAAATCCTATTACAGCAGAGGGAAAGAAGGGGGGGAGCATTGTTTGAACCTTACTCTCATCAGATTTGGCTCAAGAAGGGCATAATATAATCAGTTAGGTATAGAAATCTAACTTGCCCTATCAGCAGTAGAAGGGAAAAGGAGAAAGAAAATGGAGGGGGGAAAGAAAAAGAGGGGGGAAGAAGGGAGGGAAGCAGCAGTAAGACTAAAGGGGAAGAAAAGGGAAAGGGATAATAAAAGGGGGAAGGGACTGAAGGAGGCGTGGTCAAAAGCAAAACACTAGTGAAGGGGAGAAAGGAAAAAGGAGAAAGAAAAGCATAAATGGGGGAAAAAAGGATGGAGAAAAAGACACAGATAGTAATCATAACTGTGAATGTGAATGGGATGAACTCTCCCATAAAACGGAAACGGATTGCAGAATGGATTAAAAACAATAATCCTACAATATATTGTTTACAGGAAACACATTTGAAAAAGAGTGACACATACAGGGTAAAGGTAAAAGGCTGGAGCAGAATATATTATGTCAGCTGAAGTAAAAAAAGCAGGGGTAGCAATCCTGATCTCAGACAAAGCAAAAGCAAAAATAGATCTAATCAAAAGAGATAAGGAAGGAAACTACATCCTGCTAAAAGGCACCATAGACAATGAAGTAATATCATTACTAAATATATATGCACCAAATGGTATAGCATCCAAATTCTTACAGGAGAAGTTCAGGGAGTTACAGGAAGAAATAGACAGCAAAACTATACTAGTGGGGACCTGAACCTCCCCCTCTCGCACTAGATAAGTCTAACCACAAAATAAACAAGAAAGAAGTTAAGGAGGTGAATAGAACATTAGAAAAGTTAGGTATGATAGACCTCTGGAGAAAACTGAATGGGGATAGAAAGGAATATACTTTTTTCTCCACAGTACATGGCACATACACAAAAATTGACCATGTACTAGGGCATAAAAACCTCACAATCCAATGCAGAAAGGCAGAAATATTAAATGCATCCTTTTCAGATCATGATGCAATAAAAATTATATGTAATAAAGGGCCATGGAAAGATAGACTAAAAAATAATTGGAAACTAAATAATCTAATCCTAAAAAATGATTGGGTCAAACAACAAATCATAGAAACAATCAATAATTTCATTCAAGAGAATGACAATAATGAGACAACATACCAAAACCTATGGGATGCAGGAAAGCAGTTCTTAGGGGAAGTTTTATATCTCTAAATGTTTACATAAATAAAATAGAAAAAGAGGAGATTAATGAATTGGGCATACAACTAAAAAAACTAGAAAAAGAACAAATTAAAAATCCTCAACTAAACACCAAATTAGAAATATTGAAAACCAAAGGAAAAATTAAAAAATTGAAATTAAGAAAACTATTGAACTAATAAATAAAACTAAGAGCTGGTTTTATGAAAAAACAATAAAATAGATAAGCCTTTGGTTAATTTAATTAAAAAAAGAAAGAAGAAAACCAAATTACTAGTATCAAGAATGAAAAGGGTGAAGCTACCACCAAGGAAGAGGAAATTAAAACAATAATTAGGAATTATTTTGCCCAACTATATGCCAACAAATTTGACAATCTTAGTGAAATGGATACATATTTACAAAAATATAAATTGCCCAGATTAACGAAGAGGAAGTAAAATACTTAAATAACCCCATCTCAGAAAAAGAAATTGAACAAGCCATTGATGAACTCCCTAGGAAAAAATCTCCAGGGCCAGATGGATTACATGCAAATTCTATCAAACATTTAAAGAACAATTAATTCCAATACTATATAGACTATTTGGGAAAATAGGTGAAGAAGGAGTCTTACCAAATTCTTTTTATGATACAAATATGGTGTTGATACCTAAACCAGGAAGAGTCAAAATAGAGAAAGAAAATTATAGACCAATTTCTCTAATGAATATAGATGCAAAATTTTAAACAAAATATAGCAAATAGATTACAGCAACTTATCACAAGAATAATACACTATGACCAGGTAGGATTTATACCAGGAATGCAGGGTTGGTTCAATATTAGGAAAACTATCAGCATCATTGAGCATATCAACACCAAAACCAACAGAAACCACATGATCATCTCAATAGATGCAGAAAAAGCTTTTGATAAAATACAACACCCATTCCTATTAAAAACACTAGAAAGCATAGGTATAAATGGAGTCTTCCTTAAAATAATAAATAGCATATATCTAAAACCTTCAGCAAGCATTATATGTAATGGGGACAGGCTAGAAGCATTTCCAATAAGATCGGGGTGAAACAAGGATGTCCATTATCACCACTGTTATTCAATATTGTACTGGAAACGTTAGCTTTAGCAATAAGAGAAGAAAAAGAAATTGAAGGCATTAGAATAGGCAAAGAAGAAACAAAGCTATCACTCTTTGCAGATGACATGATGATACACTCAGAGAATCCTAGAGAAGTGAGTAAAAAACTACTTGAAATAATAAACATCTTTAGCAAAGTTGCAGGCTATAAAATAAACCCACATAAATCATCAGCATTTCTATATATTACCAACAAAGCCCAACAGCAAGAGATAGAAAGAGAAATCCCATTTAAACTTACTGTAGACATTATAAAATATTTAGGAGTCTACCTCCAAACAAACCCAGGAACTCTATGAACACAATTACAAAACACTTTTCACACAAATAAAATCAGATCTAAATAATTGGAAAAACATCAGTTGCTCATGGGTAGGCCAGCTAATATAATAAAAATGACAATCCTACCTAAGCTAATTTACTTATTCAGTGCCATACCAATCAAACTACCAAAAATTATTTTATAGAGTTAGAAAAAATAATAACAAGATTCATTTGGAAAACAAAAGGTCCAGAATATCAAAGGAACTAATGAAAAGAAATGCAGGGGAAGGTGGCCTAGCAATTCCAGATCTTAAATTGTATTATAAAGCAGCAATCATCAAAACTGCTTGGTACTGGCTAAGAAATAGGGAGGTGGATCAGTGGAATAGGTTAAATATGCAAGACACAGTAGTCAATGACTATAGTAATCTATTATTTGATAAACCCAAAGACCCCAGCTTCTGGGATAAGAACCCACTCTTTGAAAAAAACTGCTGGGAAAACTGGAAAAGAGTATGGCAGAAACTAGGCATAGACCCAAATCTCACACCATATACCAAAATAAAGTCAAAATGGGTTCATGACTTAGATATAAAGGCTGATACCATAAGTAACCTGGGAGAACAAGGAATAGTTTACCTATCAGATCTATGGAGAACAGAAGAATTCATGACCAAACAGGAGATAGAGAACATTATGAAAAGCAAAATGGATAATTTTGATTACATTAAATTGAAAAGTTTTTGCACAAAGCCAATGCAACTAAGATTAGAAGGAAGGTAGAAAATTGGGAAAGAATTTTTACAACCAGTCTCTCTGATAAAGGCCTCATTTCTAAAATATATAGAGAATTAAGACAAATTTATAAGAACACAAGCCATTCCCCAATTGATAAATGGTCAAAAGATATGAACAGACAGTTCTCAGATGAAGAAATTAAAGCCATCTGTAGTCATATGAAAAAAGTGCTCTAAATCATTATTGATTAGAGAAATGCAAATCAAAACAACTTGGAGGTACCACAAGCACACCTATCAGATTGGCCAACATGACAAAACAGGAAAATGATAAATGTTGGAGAAGATGTGGGAAAATTGGAACACTAATACATTGTTGGTGGAGTTGTGAAATGATCCATCCATTTTGGAGAGCAATTTGGAACTATGCCCAAAGGGCTATAAAAATGTGCATACCCTTTTTATCCCAAAGCAAGATCAAAGGGAAAAAGAAAAACCCACATGTACAAAAATATTCATAGCAGCTCTTTTTGTGGTGGCAAAGAATTGGAAATTGAGAGGATGCCCATCAATTGGGGAATGGCTGAGCAAGTTGTGGTATATGAATGTAATGGAATACTATTGTCCTGTAAGAAATGATGAAGAGGCTGACTTCAGAAAAATCTGGAAAGACTTGTCTGGTCTCATACTGAGTGAAGTAAGCAGAACCAAGAGAACGTTCCATACAATAACAGCCACATTGTGCGATGACTAATATTGATAAACTTAACCCTTCCCAGCAATACAAGGATCTAAGATCCAAAGGTCTCATGATGCAAAATGGTAGCCAGATCCACAGAAAGAACTATGGAATATGAATTGCTATTTTTTTCCCTCCTCTGTTGAGTTTTGTTTCCTCTTTTTGGTCGTTCCTTCTATTGGTTCTAATTCTTACTTACAACATCACTAATATCAAAATGTTTAATAGGAATGTATATCTGTAGCCTATATCAGATTGTGCGCCGTCTTGGGAAGGGCGGTGGGGATAAAGGGGGAGAAAAAATTTAAACTCAAAAGCATATGGAAGTGATTGTTGATAAATCAAAATCAATTAATAAAAAAAAAGAAGAATCCACCAATCACCTCCTGAAAGAGATCCCAAAAGAAAACTAGGAATATTGTAGCCAAATTCCAGAGTCCCCAGGTCAAGGAGAAAATATTACAAACAGCCAGAAAGAAACAATTCAAGCATTGTGAAAACACAATCAGGATAACACAACATTAACAGCTTCTACATTAAGGGACCTCAAGGCTTGAAACAGAATGTTCCAGAGGGCAAAGGAGATAGGATTACAACCAAGAATCACCTACCCAGCAAAAGTGAGTATAATCCTTCACTGGATATTCAGTGAAATAGAGGAATTTCAAGCATTCTTGATGAAAAGAGCAGAGCTAAATAGAAAATTTGAGTTTCAGATAAAAGACTCAAGTGAAACATGAAGAGGTGAACAGGAAAGAGAAATCATAAGAGACTTATTAAGGTTGAACTGTTTACATTCTGCATAGAAAGATGATATTTGTAACTCATGGATCCTTTGTCAGTATTAGACTAGTTGGAGGAAAAAAATTATATGTATGTACACACACACACACACACACACACACACACACACACACACAAAGCGAGCACAGGGTGAGTTGAAGATAAAGGGGTGATATCTGGAGAATAAAATTAAGAGGTGAGAGAGGATCATATGGGGAGAAGGAGAAAGGCAGAGGTAGAGTGGGGTAAATTATCTCACATAAAACAGACAAGAGGAGGCTTTTACAGTGGAGGGGAAGTGGGAGAAGGTGAGAAGGAATGAGTGAATCTTACTGTCATAGGATTTGGCTAAAGAGGGAATAACATACATACTCAGTTGGGTATGGAAATCTATCTTACCCTATAGGAAAATAGGAGGGGAAGGGGACAAGAGAGCAGGAGGATGATAGAAGGGAGGGCAGATTGGGGGAGGGGGTAATCAGAAGCAAACACTTCTAAGGAGGGACAGGTCCAAAAGAGAGACTAGAATAAATGGGGGGGGGATAGGATGAAGGGAAACATACTTAGTTTTCCACAACATGACTACTATGGAAGTGTTTTGCGTGACTACACATGTATAACCTGTATCGAGTTGCTTGCCTTCTCAATGAGGGTGAGTGGGGAGGGAGAAAGGGAGAAAATTTGGAACCTAAAGTTTTAAAAACAAATGTTAAAAAAATACATATTTTCACATACAACTGGGAAGTAAGATATACATGCAATGGGGTATAGAAATCTATCCTGCCCTACAGGAAAATTGAGGGGGAAGGGGATAAGAGAAGCAGAGACAGAGAGAAGGGAGGGCAGATCAGGGGAAAGGGTATTCAGAATGCATGCCATGTTGGGGTGGGGGGAGGGGCGAGAAGGGGAGAAAATTTGGAACTCAAAACCATGTGGAAGTGAATGTTGAAAACTAAAACTAAATTAATTAAAAAGAACCCTTCAAATCTCCTGCTCTTTCCTCCCACTGCCTCCTGTCTTCTCCAGCAGATCGTGTCTTCAGTTATTCCCCCTGGTCAAAAGCCATTATCAATCGGTTCCTTCCCTACCACATCCAAATATGCCCACATCTCCTCTGTTTGGGAAAAACAAAAAAACAAAATACCAAACCTTCATTAGATCCTATCATCTATCTCCTCAAGCTTTTGTCCTATATGTTTCCCTTTCTCAGCAAAACTGGAAAAGTTTACATTCCCTGCCTCTACTTCTTAGTCTCACTTGCTGCTCAAACCTTAGCACTGTCTTCTGACCTCATCCCTCTATTGAGTCAAGCGGTTTCTTTGAAAGTGACTGATGATTTAATTGCTAAATCTGACGATTTTTTCTTGGTGCTCAGCCTTCCCCTATTTGCTGCATTTGACATTGGTGCCCACACGTGTCTGGAGTCTTTCTCCTTTCTGGGTTTTTGTCACCCGGCCCTCTGCTGGCTGGCCCAACTGACCTCTCCTTTCTGACTTTCCTTCTCTGCCTCATTATTCACCTCATGCCTTGGAATGATAAACATTCCAGAAGGCCCTTTCCTGGGCCCTCCTTCTCTACCCTCTCTTAGTGAGAGGGGTAACAGCTCTCATGTATTTATCATCTCTCTACTGCTGGGCTTCAGTCCCACATCACCAGTTGCCTATTGGACATTAGAGCACATAGACTTACACGCAACATGTTTAAAACTGAATTACTCGTCTCTCTAAACCTTCTTTTCCCAATGACCTTTTCTTTTCTGTCAGAAGCACCCCATGCTTCCAATGTCCCAGGTTTGCAACCTCAGCACTACCCTGGCCTTTCCCTCTGGACCTACATGCTGTTGGCAAATCTTGCTGTTTCTACCTTCACCTCTCTCTCATCCTCTCCCCCTCCCTCTTCCTCTATCTTTCTCATCCCTCCTCCTATCTCTCTCCTCTCTCTCTCTGTACTCCCTGCTCCCTCTCTCTCTTCCTCTCCTCTCTCCTCTTATGGCCTTGGTACTCACTCACACAAGCAATTCTTTTCATTTGGATTCTCCTACATAATTACCACCTATTTGGTGTCCCTGCCTCATCTCTTTCCCCTACAGCCTATCCTACACACAGCTGCCAAAGTAATTTTCTTTTTAATTTTTCAAGCAACAGGTGTTTTAAAAACTAATCTGTTCCGTCCTCTACCCTTCCCACTTAAACTCGTCACATAGCTACATAGTTCAGAAGCAAAACAAATCCTCCCATTATGTTCAGTCGTGTCTGACTCCTTCATGATTCCATTTGGAGTGGTTTGCCATTTCTTTCTCCAGTTCATTTTACAGATGAGGAAACTGAGGCAAACAGGGTCAAGTGACTTAAGTGCCCAGGGTCACACAGCTGGTGTCTGAGGCCAGATTTGGACCTCAGGAAGGGGAGTTTTCCTGATTCCAAGCCCTGCACTGTGCACTATGGTGCCCTCTAGTACCCCGTAAGTTCATCACCTGTCAGGTGAGTGGCAAGTTTTACCTTTGTTCTCTCAGTTCATCACTGGTTATAAAGACTTTTCAAGTGGTTTTCCTCTGTTATCATTGCATAAATTTCTCCAAAAGTATTTTTCTTTATGCACAGATCTGATGTGACTCCTTTACATCCCCTGCTACAGTGGTCACCTATTAACATCTAGAATTAAAGACAAACTCTTTAAGGTTTTAAAACCCTTCACCACCTCATTGGCCATTACTGACCCTCCAGCATGTGGTAATTCAGCCAAACAAGAGTGCCTTGTGTCTTACTGCCCACCACCTCCCTTATCCTCATTCCTCCCATCTTGGCATGAAGCCTTTCCTGATAGTCCCCAGCTGCTGGTACCTCTAAAACGACCTTGGATGCATTTCCATGTGATCATCAGTTTTATATTTACGCTATGTGCAGTTTTACATACTCATACCCCACTAGTATGTAAGCTCCTCAAATATTGGGATTATTTCTTGTATCCCAAGTGCCCTATAGGGCAGTGCCCTAGAACATAGATCTTGGGACCGCTGCTCAAATGATGTGGGAAGGGATGAGGCATCTGTGAATGTCATAGGAGGGGAAAAGTTGCCGATTTTAGAGAGAAGATATTTCTGTATGTATGCAGAGATAGGGGAATAACTGGACCTTTCACAACCCTCATTCTCCTTGACTTCTTAGGAGCTGTTGACTCTATAGAGATCATTCTCTTCTGGGTTTTGGGGACACCCTTCCTTCCTATCTGAATGCCCGTCTCAGCTCTGGGTGCCTGCTGTCTCCTCCCCTCTCCTCCCACATGCCTGGAATGTTCTCTCTCACTACTGGCCTCCTAGGCTTCAACTAAATTCCAGTCATTTAGATTGGGAACTCCTTGTAGGCAGGGCCTCCAAATTTTATGTTCCCAGGGCTAAGCAATCCCTGGCACAAGTGTATTGATTGACCCTAGTTATATATGCTCAATAATACACTCAAGATAAATCTGGGTTCTTCTGTTACTCTGTGGTTCCAAAAGGCCTGATGAGAAGAAGATACACTTCTATGATAAAATGAAGGATTGAGCATTCTGATTCCAGGGAAAGAAGCCACTATTACTCCCACCTTTCACTGGAAAAATGCAGTCAGTCAGTCAACGTCCACAAGAACCCTGTTACAGTCTTTGGGATGGCTCAAGATACCAGTAATCTACTTTTTTTCATTCAAGCCTTTAATTTCATATCCTATACAATCCTCTATAACCATAAGAATCTTGCCAGAGTCTGGCTTCTGTGCAAATGAAAACTCCTTCCCTTCTCCCCTCCCAAAGCAGTTTTTGCTTATGAATACTGTTACATTAAGCCTTCAAATATCCAACAGCCAAATGAATCGCTCTGTAAATTATCATGGCTTCAAGTTAGGCCTTGAAAGAGTTGGAACAAGTTCAAATCTCTGAGTTTCAAATGGCAGGCCCACGTGTTGTCCATTCTAGAATTTTCAAAATTGGACATTGTCTAAACAAAACTTACTACAGTGAAATCAGAAAAAACCTGTGTTTGAAAAAAACTCTTTTTTCCCCCAACAATTTTTGCAGTTGTGGTAGAGAGATTACACTTCATAAAATAATCATTGCAAGGGGTGGAGAAAAGTTGGGACTGCCATAAAAATACATGTCTATACATTCAGTGTATAATTTATTTACCACAAAACCATGAGCAAGTAAATTCAATGAATTCACGCAAAAAGTTTTTAGGTTATGAAGAAAAACATTTAATGAAAAAAAGTTTACATTTGCTAAAAAAAAAACCCCAAAACAAAAAACGAAACTTCATTGCCTTGAACATTGTCATTCACTGCCCCATTTACAAAATAACTTGAAATTTTGTGACAATCTGTCAAACTATATTATATTCACTTAACTAAATATCTGTTCTGTCCTTATTGCCTTAAAATTATGTTTTACTATTTGTAAGATGACCATCGTCTTCACTTTCTTCTTTGTTGCCTGGATTTAGAACAAAAAACACAAGATAGACATATATAAATATTTTATCTTGTATACATATGTATTAACAGCAGATACATGTAACGGCATTTCCAGTTACACAGTTATTGAGAAACATGAGAGCAATATCCCGTTATCTAACCACAGTACCTGAAACCCAATTTCCTATTAGATCCCATATGCTAGTCTTCTTTTCTGCAAAAATTCTACAAGAGAACTTGTTCAGTTTAGGTTTAATTTTTTTCTTTTTCAGATCAATGAATAAAAAAGGAAAGATCTGCAAGACAAATCACAAGTTAACTTAAACATTTTATTTAACATAATCGATCACAAGCTACACTGGAGTAAACTTCTCAGTCTGTTGATAATATGGACTTATATAACTTCATATCATTTTTGAAATGGCTGAAGGAAATGCTAAATTCAAAACACATTGGCTTTCAACTGAAGAGTCCTACACTGGGTCAAAATGGATAAAATATAGAAACGAATTAAGATGCACAGAATGTTAAAATTCATATTATGAGAGGCCTAAGTTGCACTTTTCATCATGAAATTCAAGATAATGCAACATTCATTTGAATTCTTATTTCTGAGAAATGTGCTATATGCTAGTATTAGGCCAATTGAAGAGTCTGGTTTCCCTCTGCTTTAATCCTACTACAGTGACCAGAGGGCTCTGGAAAGTCATCTCCGTGCCAAAAACTGGGCCAGGTTTCACCCAATTCAAAGGTTCTGGATCTAGACCTAGTGAAGGACTTAACAGTGTGTGGAGGTGGCCTGTGGACCAGCCAAACAAAGTGCCAAGATCGTACCACAAGATAAGCTGCCCTCCCTCTATAGGTAAGTAAGGGCCCAAAGGCCATCAATTAAGTTCTGATGTGTCTGTGATATAATCGGTAGAAGAAATACCCACACAGAAAGATTATGGAATAGTACAAGAAAATTCCTAACTATTCTTAAAACAACAACAGATTCTTGGGATATTTAAATAATAAGGTAAGGAAGCTCCTTTTGAATACCTGGGGAATTGTAAATATAAATTAAAGTTAATTGATGCTTATTAAGGCTTTCAGGATAGGTGCTTTAAAATGTAAATAGGTTAGGGCAAAAAAAAATCTCATTGACCTGGGGCGTTCAACTATTTCCAACAGGTGTGACAACCTTAAAGAGAGAGAGACCAGATAGTTTGCTTACTTTACACACAATTGTAATAGGTTAGTTATATAGTTTTCTATAGCTGTCAAGGAGGTTGGGGAAGGGTGAAAAGGGGAGAAGGAAAGCAAATGACAGTAAGAAAAATGTATAGCTGACAATGAAGAGTCTGGGATGATTGTGGGTCTGCAAATATCATTATATTACAGCATAGTAATTGATGTCCATAGTGATGACTACTACTCATCAAGAAAAGGTTAAATTACATTTTGAATACTCGGCTTTAGAAAGCAGAGAACTGTGTAATAGATTTTAGGAAGGTTTCTATCTAAAGCCGTTAAAATTTTAAAAAAAAGGCTAGTGCTTAAAGGGCAGAGTGAGGGTTCAATTATTCATAAAATTAGCTTACACTATCCAAGCTTCATATTTATCCAAATCTGATACTACTTGGATAAACAAGGCATTATACTGTACCTAAAAGAATCGATGTTTTACCATTCATAACAAATGGTTGCTTTTCACTTTTGTTTCAGAATCACAAAACTAAAAGCAAACTTGGTTATCACCTTCCCTGCCCTACAGTGCTCATTTACAATTTTTGCTTTGTTAGGGAGGAAGCTCAACATATTCCAAACACTTAGGCACTCCTCTGCCCCAAGACAGACAAGACCTGTTTCATCTGTTCTGGAAAAGTGGACCATATATGTGTTACCAGCACAGAATAAGGTAAAGATTGGTATAGAAGAAAGGGTTTCACTTGATATTTTATTTAAATTGCCTTAGATAGCAAACACACATTACCTCATTCCAAAGTCATGTAAATGGTTTTTAGCTTATCTTATATAATACTGAGAGTTGAACCTAAACCTTTGAGAAATTTAGCAAAAAATGTGATATGCCCATTAAAAAGAAACATCATAAAATATGACATCATACCTATTTTGAACTTGTGGTTAGCTGGTTTGCTCTCCTTAAGTTGTGTTTTCCTCTTTTCCCTGAGTTCCAAAATTCCTGGTCATTACTTAATTTTGTGGATTCCGCAGCATTATTTTCTTGAGTCTGGTTTTTGTTATTTTCTAACATCGCACTGCTGCTTCCTTCTCTAAGCAAAGAAGGCTCTGACTGGGTTTCTTGAGGAGATAAAACCACTTTTAAATTGTCACTTGCCTGTGGGACAGATTTTAGAAGACTCTCTGGGCTATACTTTTCAACATCAGTTGGCTCTGACAGTTTGCTACTAGGTGTCTTTGATTTTCTTCTCTTTCTCAAAAGAGTGCTGTAAAAAGTTTTCTTCAAATTTGAGACTTTTTCTGGGGTTGATTCTCTTGCTGTGGTGGACTGGTCATGTTTGCTAAGATTAGCAGATCTTTGCAGATCTGTATCGCCCCCTTTCTCATGTCTTGTGTTTCTTGTCAGGAAAAATCTGAAGAATATTTTCTTTTCTAATCTTACCCAAAGCTAAGATGTCCTTTGACAAAAGATTAAATCCTATCCATTCTGTATTGCTGCTGCTTCTCGCTTTAGACCTTCAATGTACCCAGTCTTCAGTCATATCTCCATCTTTGTTCTCAGCGCAAGCTATCTCCATCGCCCTAAGCAAAAGAGAAATATAGAGTTCTTTCCTCAGTTTCATTTAGGCTTCCAATTCTAAAGGATTCTTCCACTCTATCCTCAGCTTTATTTTCCAGGCTTGGAAGCTGCTTTTCAACAATCTTTGTTGGACTAGGTATCCGATAAATGTCTTGTGGTTCTTTTTTTCTCTTTCTAGTTAAACATAAAATTCCTTCAGGTACCAATGAACTTTTAAAGATATCCGGGCAAAGACCCATGCATGTGTCATCTTTTTCTATATCATTTGTGGGTGGTGATAGAGGATTAGATCTTTCAGTCCTGTATCCTTTTTATTTTTACTGCTAGCCCTTAATCCAATCTTCTGGACATTGCAGGCTTTTTTCCTTTTTTGAGGTTTATCTCAGGTGCAACCCTGGCAGCATAGAGTAATCTATGCCCCTACTTCTAGATCATGAAGACCCGTGACATGGACTCACTGCTTTTTGGTTTGCTTTCTTCTCTGGGAGACTCCTCCCTTGACACTCCATACATATACTCTCTTGTGTTTCCATTTTGTTTTGACTTGGAGATCTTGATGACATAAACTTCTCTGGAAGCTCTTGTGCAGTCTGTTTCTTTCTGTATCTATTTTATTTTTGCCTCTAGTTTTTGAAAGTATCATCCCTGTATTGGGACTTGCATCTTCCAGTTTCTCCTCATTCCCTGTCTTACATAATTCAGTTGATAAACCTAAATTAGGCTCTTGTGATTCCTTGGCAGACTTAATTGTACTGCTATCTTTTCATGAACTGTGGACACTCAGGTGGTGTCTTTTCCTTACTCTCTATGCATAACTTCTTTCTCAAATTTGGCTTTCCTTAAAAATTTTGGTTTTGCTTCTTGTTCTTGAAGCCAGTCCATCTTCAGTCACAGTCATCTTCCCCTGAAAACTCTTGATATATTTTTTGTCATTTTCTGTGTGTAACTCCTCTATTTTACTGGATAAACCCAAATGCTATTCCTCAATACTTTTATTTCTATTTCTAGGATGCAATATTTTCTTTTGACCTTTTAAAATCCATGGGAAATTTTTCCAAGGTACTTTTTCACTATTGGGGAATATTTTGTCCGATTCAGTAGGAAATATTTTATTTTTATTCCTAGAACACAACACCATCATTCCTTTATTCACAATTCTTTGTTTCAATTTTAACCCATTTAAGACCTTCAGGGGCTTTTGTTCATTTTGTTCTGTGTCAGATCTTATTTCACTAACCGAACCACTAACTTTTGTTTTTTCATCAGTATCAATTTTCGGTCTAGCCCTCTCCATCGGTTGGTTTGCTTCCCATTAGATCTTCTGCTGGTTTTACTTTTGACATTTTCAAAACTCTTCTAAAATTTGTTAAGTTTTGCACTAGTTTTGATGTTTCCTTAGGAAGATCTGTAAGTTTTTCTGCTTCCTTCGGTTTTCTTCTAAGTTTGCCTAGGCCGTCCAGTCTCCTGGTCAAAGTCAGATCTTCTACTGATCCATATTTCTCATCTATTTTTATTAGGAGGGACTTGTTCATGTTTTTGGATTGAATTTGCTTTGGAATAGTCGTCCTTTCTGGCCCTTTCTCCTTAAGAGGCTTCATATTTCGGTTGCTTTTTTCCTCTGGAGGAGTCATCAGTCTTTCATTGCCGCCCACCTCCTCCTCCCCTGCTTCTACCTTGTCCTTAGGAGTTCTCATCAGTCTCTTGACCACTGTTGTCAGATGCTTGACGGAGCCATATTTTCGTTTAGGAGTCTTCATCACCTGCTCGGGGAGATCCTCTGCCTCAGTTTGCTGCTCTACTGTCCTCATCAGCTTCTTTTGGACTTCAGCTCAGGTTGTCCCAAGATTTTCCTGAACTGAATTTGCATCATCCACAGCAGACTCTGCCACTTTGTTTTCTTGGTCTTCTTTTAGTTCTGTTGTAGTTGCCGTAGGCACTCTGATGACAATTAGGTCTTTTGTTTTTGTTTTTCCCTTCGGGGTTCTTATTACTTTCTTTATGCCTCCTGGTGTTACAGTTCCTAGGGCAGCCTGCACATCTAGAGACACAATACTTGGCTTTAGACTTCTTTTATAGGCTCCTGTCGGAGAGTACTCTTCATTTTCTGATGAAATTCTTGATTGCTTTATGATTCTTGTTGGCTGGTCAGTGACAGGTGGCTCTTTATTTGATTTGGTGACTAACTGACCTGACAATTTTGTTTTTTGATTCCTTAGGTCTATATCTATTGCGTTTCCTTTTTCTCTTTCCCCTCCTTTGATGTTAACAGTGCTGGCCCGTGAATTTGGTGTTATATGTGTAGCTGTAGCTGATGTTATTACTGGATGATGTTCTGCTGTACTTGTCGTGCTGGGCTTCACAAATTCCCTAGCTATTTTTGGTTTAGCCCCGTTTACATTTCCACTTTCAAATTTTTCTTCCATATATGTAAAATTTTGATCTATTTGTGGTGTTTTAATTCTGCTGAGATATGGTGTTGATACATTTTCCTTTGATGTACAGGTCTTTACCTTTTTTGAATTCGGTGTTAATATTTTGGGGTCTACATTGACTCCTCGAAGTGCAATCTTTGTTATTTCATCACTTCTTATTTCAGAGATCTCCTTTAGGGTTTTAATTATTTCATCACTGTCTACCCATTGCCGCCGATTTCTTGGGGAATGGCTGCATATAATGCTCTGGCCATATAGCTGTTTCGTTGTGTTGGGAATAGGAGGTATCAATCTCTCTGCTGTAATAAATGACAGAATAAAGATAATTACGAAACAAAGACTATGCCTCCGCTCACCAATCTAGGGACTAATTCTTCTTTATGAATTAAAGGTCTACCCCAATTATGTTTTGTAGTCTTGTGTTTTCCTGGCCAATGATAATATTTAGTTAGATGATGCAAATCTATGCCTATCCAGGTTAAATATATATATATGTGTATGTATATATAATATATGTAGGTATAGATATCTATCTATCTATCTATATATTGTTGCATTACATGTAAATATAATACATAGACATACGTAACTTTAAGTATAGCTAGTTTGGTTGGAATACAGAGTACATGAAGGAGAGCAATATGAAATAAAGTGGGTTTTGGGAGTTTGCGTTTAATCCTAAAGGAGGAGGAAGCCAACTAAAGATTCTGGGGCATACTAATTACTATGGGTTAGATCTGCACTTTAGGAAAATAACTTTGAAAACTGTGTGAAGGGAAGGATTGTGGAGAGGAGGCCAATTAGGAAGCTGTTTTAACAGTTAAGGGCTAGAGGCAACTAGGGCCTGAAAGTAGAGTGTTGGCCATGTTAGTAGGAAAAGAGGGATAAATCCCTTTTATTCTTGGAGAGAGAACTGACAAGACTTGCAATTGATTAGATAGGACTGAGGTGAGATTGAAGAGTCGAAGATTCTTTGTATAGTTGCTAAATATAACTTATAAGAAATTTTCAAATTGTTGTATCACAAGAATGTCTAAACTACGTTTAGATGTTAGCTCTCCTTATTCATCAAAAAGTAAAAATCCTACAGGGATGGGTCATGTCATTGTGATTCAGTGAGGGCCCAGCCCTTCGGTTGAAGGTTAGTTTTGCAACTCATGAAACCTCTACTGGTGTGGCAAGGGCTTATATTTGACATGGGGCTACAAATACAAATCCTAACTTGCCATTCCAAAGTTTCACAGAAGAAGAAAAAAAGGAAAACTAACCACTAAAGTCATTACCTGATCTATGTTCTAAAGAGTCTTCATCTCCTGAAGAGTTATATGAAGTTGTACCAATCTCAGGAGACATGTTTGCAGTTTTGTGTTTGATAGGGGTTTCAAACATGTCTACTAATTCTATTAATGAAGAAAATAAGGAACATTAATGTATATATTAAACACATAGAATATAATATATGTGTATGTACTGTATATATTACAGATATATATTTTTTAAAAATGTAAAAAAGTCATATTCCACCCTCTTCCAACAAGAAAATAATGTGACGGAGTTTCCATTCTATTCATAAAGAGATCTCTTCTCAAAGTCCAGGGCACCCAATCAGTCTAGATGCAAACTCTTGACTCTCATACCTACTTCAAACAATGCAACAGACTCCCTCTGCTCATTATGCATAATGATTTCTTTTCAAAGTCCAAGGCCCCAAACCTAGGCTGCAAACTCAACTCTCCTTTCCTGCTTCCTTCCACTGGCTTTCAGTTCTTCTTGACTGGCATTTAGGCCAGTCTGTCTGCTTCTCTTGTTCTACTGAGTCACAACCACCTTTATTCTTCCCCTGACCACAAACCACAAGATAGAGCCTAGCCCTGCCCAGAGGCGTAACTATGCCAACTGAGAGTTATCATGGGGCTAGTTTGTTTGTAGCTGAAAAGATAAGCTATCCCACCAGACCCGATTACAACAATTGGCCAGGACCTCCAAAGAATGTGTGCTCCCCCTTCTGCAGGAGTTGGGGAGCATTTCTATCAGCTCTTTTAAAATTGTGCTTTTACAAACACATTTTGGCAGGCAGTCTCAATATGCCTGCCTACATGACATTCTCATGGCCTTCTGTGCACACTTTTTCACCTGTTAAATCCTCATTCACATCTATCTTAGGTTTTTTAACAAAGTTGTTCAGCATCCTACAGGGCCATATAGGTACGGTCACTTTTTCAGTATGAGCTCTCCCAGTCACTATGGTGCAGGAAGAGTTGGCGTGGCCTGTGCTAAAGTGATTCTGTGCATGGTTTGCAGGCTTCTTCTGTAAAGTAAAAAGAAACATTTCCAAAAATAATTTCAGTATTTCTTAATGTTTGCTCAGATGACATTCATAAGTACACAAGTGTAAATGTGTAATACATATGATATATATGTATATACACACACATATATTATGTATATGTATAACGCACACACACATGTAAAAATGATCTCCACATTTCTGTAATGTACCTTGACCTTGTGGGTTAATCTCTTCTGCTGTTTTATTATTATTCTCTCAAGACCATGTTTTATAACAATGTGTGCTTGTGGGTTTTTTTAGTACCTAATCTCACCACATCTGCCCAAGAGTGTACAACTGTTAAGTAACAAACAATTAATAAAAATAAAATTCATTCAAACAGAAGATAAATGAACATGTTTTGGAACAAAGAGAAAACCAAACCTCCCTAAACACTGATATCTTCCCTATTTCTAGTCACCCAACTAACTTCAGGGCATTCTCTCCCCTACTTTCTACCTGGATACATCCAGCCAAATCTTGCCATTTATCTCTTCTCTCCACATCTATCCAGTCAACTCCTCTTTTCTCTTGACTCGCAAATACCTCCAGGTACTGACTGTATCTAAAAGCTCCCCCTGCCCCACACTCTCACTGCAAACTGATTTGTAACAGGTGCCTAATTTCTGTTTTCCCTCATTTTAATTTCTCTTTCCTACAGCAGTTGCCAAAGTGATTTTTGCTAAACCCAGCACACGAGTCTTCCCCATCATGTCTCAACTCCTTCATGCTATTCTTGACAAACTCTAAGTAGCTTTCTGTCACTCCCATGAGATTACTAACTTTTCCAGCCTTGTTGTATTTACACCTTTTAACTCTAGCCCAGCATAACAGCTCTGCACTGTCTGATCCAGCCATATACTGGCCTTCTTACTGTTCCTCCTACATCTGTTCCCTGTGTTGGTAGACTGTACCTCTTAAGCTCTTTGAAGCCAGGGGACTGCCTGCCCCCTGCCTGTAAAAACCATCTTAAAATTATTCCTTGCTCAAATACCCATGAGATTGGCTTTTGATGCACCGCTTCTCTTCTTGGCGTAAATCATCTGTAGCATTTCAAACTGGCTTCTTCCAGAGGAGGATCTCCTCAGGCGCGATGGTGTGCTCACGATTTTGTGGGGCTGGATGGTCTGGATTTCGGGAATAGATGTTACTCTCTCATTGAGTAATTTTGAAAGGGTTGTATTATCCCTGCCCAGAGCAGACTTCTTCTGAAGATGATGAGTGGCTGGAAGCTCTTGTGATGGGTCTTTTGTACATGGTATGCCTTCCAGTAAACTGTTAGAAGGCTCTTTTTCTGGTGGTTTAGAATGTGTCTGCTGAAATGGACATTTTTATACAATTTATAAATGACAAGATCTGCTATACGGTTCCCTAAATAAATAACTGAATTTTCCCAAGGTGCATCAAAAGCCTGTGACAGACATTTCACTGGAGTCTGACAACAACCCTTTGAGGGCTAATCCTACAGAGACTATCTCTGCAAAGGTACCCCTTGAGGCTCAGGTGAGCTTTGGGGACAAAAGTCTCCGCCAGCTGCCAGTTAGCAGTGAGATGTATATAACCACACGTATGTCTCTTTATCACAACGATGGCAGCCACCATCGGTCCGGAGCACATTAGTTTAGGCCTTGCCTTCCTAGCAATGAGAGCTATGATACCCCAAAGTTGGAAAGGATTGCTTCCCCAAGGCAATTGGAGGAAGACGAGGTCCTCGAACAAAGCCTGTCTGGCCACTTGTTAGGAATGCTGGCAAGTTCACTGGTTTGCTGTAGATGGGACCCCTGCTGTCAGCTGAAAAAGCTGGAATGGAGTTTTCCATCATTACCAGAGCTCAGTGCTTCAGATTAACTGTCTACCACCACCCAGTGGCAGCAACCATAATTACAGGGGCATACCATTGGGAGCGTTGCTTGGCAAAGGATTCATTTATTTACCTAGCAGCGCTTGTCAGGTTAGCAAAGAACTTTCTCTTTTCCCAATGACCCTAGGAAATAGGGACTATATTACTTGCCCTTAAGTATAAAACTAATAGCAGCAGCACAAAGCAGAAGCTGAATATGTTTAGAGTCTGAGGGCCCTACAAGGTACACGTCACCTCCCTTTGATGCTCCGAGGTCTTGCAAGTTTAGGGTCTGATTAAGTCAGAGTGTATAATGGGCAAAAAAAGGTTTTGCTTATTTTGTGAATCACATACTATGTATGATGGCAAATGTGAAATGAGATTTTATGACTCAGCCTTTTTTTAAACACTGCAATAACCGTAGCAGACCTAGAGAAGCTCAGGCCACTCAGGCCTGTTCACATATGTTCTATATATCAAGACCTGATGCTCCCTTTATATGCTGGAATACCTTGAGTCACGAGTGTGTGAGAAGCCAATATAACAATAAATAACTGAACTCTCTCCATTTAAAAAGATATTCAATAGGAAATCATTTTTGAAGATAGAATAATATATATATATATCACTACTTGTTAAAAATGCAGTAAGGGTATGGATCATAGAGAAATGCATAATTTAAACTATAGACAGATTAAATGCTTGTCTAAAATATTGTACCTTCATTATTGACTTTCTCGGACACAGGTTCCAGATGAGCTTTTTCTCGTCTCTGGGCTTCCTCCTTTTTCAAGAGGTGCATTGGGAGGTAAATTTTCATCAAATATTTCACGTCTCAGAAGGGCTCCAAAAGAAACTCTCCTCCTTTTTTCACATGGTTCATTATTTTCAGTAACATTATCTTTAAAAAAAAAGTATATGTATATTTGTATACACTATATATATATATATATATATATATATACATACATATATATGTATATATATATATATATGTATATATATATGTATGTATATATAGGTTTGTTTAATGTACTTAGCTCCACATGCTGAATACAACAAAAAGATATGAATACACACACATTATAGCTCGAAACAAATTGGAATGTGAAGGAGCTTTACAAAGACTTCTCAAGAGGATGTTCTGAGTTGCCTAGAATCCAACTCTCAATCACTCCTGGAAAGCACTGTTAAAATATGTCGAGGGGGCTTTGGGAGCAAAACAATTAAGTGTTGCCTTTCCAATATCCTCCTCCTGATGGCGTCTTTGGATGGGTTATCAGTTATCAGTGACCCTAAAAATTTAACTTTTCATTATCTGGATCTGTTGAGGAGATAGGCAATCAATAATTTTGAGAGGGAAGGAAGTGAGCTGATCAACTTGCATCAGAAAAACTCCCTTTGGCTACAAAATAAGAGCCCAAACTAAATGTATCTTATAAACATGTTTAAATGTAGATTACACAGACTACTACACACAAATGGCAGAAATGTAAAATCTCTTTAGAAATGAAGATTTACCCAGTTTGTGAGTACCTGAATCAGAAGAAGAATCCACAAAATCGCTGATATCAAACTCACTGATATCAGGTGATACACAATGAGGTATCTCGTCAATGTCATCCTCATCTAACGATTTGTTAGAGGTTTCATCATCATCAGCTACTTTTGGAAGAAATGTTGATGGCTGCTTTGTGGTATCTGTAGAGGAGTTAATGCTGCTGTCTTTGAGAACAGGCTTCTCAACAAGTGAATCCTCTCTCTTGAGTTTGGGCAGCAGTAGGCCATGGCCACCACTCCCCAAGAAGCACATGTCGGGCCTCTTGGTTTGGGACCGAAGTGTGTGAAAAGAGGGTTGACTTTGGGCATCCACCAGGGGCCACCCAGGGGCTGGCCTCCTCCTTTTGTCCTCTTTCCTGCAGCCCTTACTATATTTCCCTGAATTCTCAGTGGGTCATTCTTCGCTCTTCTTCCATTTTGAGGGCGTGTTCAGTTGCTGTGATTGCTGGTCTTCTTTATGAAGGAAATTTTCATCCCACTGTAACAAAGGGATGCTCCAGAAGGGGTCCTCAGTTTCTTTTTCACCATCACTGCTGTTATCGTCGGACCCATTGGAGACGGTGACACACCTTATGGTGCTGCCCCACAAGGTGCTGGAGTGGGGCAATTGAAAAAGCTGTACTTCCCACTCTGCATCATTCCTACTTGAGGGCCCTGGTTTTCTATGGCTGTCATGCAGATCGACAGTTGGTTGGCTCTGGGCATCCGAGGCATCTTGCATCAGGCCCAAAAGTTCACTAAAAGGAGGTAAAATGTCTTCATTCGTCCCGGGATGTTTGGGAGTCGAAAAAAGACTCTGATCTCCTCTACCACCTTCAGCTGCTACATGGGTGGAGACAGTTTTTTCAAGGAGGTCTGTGGCACCTTCTGTCAATTCTTTGGTTTCTAAAGTTAGCATTATCCCTGTGGATTATCAAAACCAACATCAGCATGTTTTTTAGATGTATTTGGTCTTACACTATTTTCTTCAGTACATTTAATAGCAATGTTTCTGAAAGACACCTGGTCTATATCTGTATTCAAAAAAAACAAAACAACACATACGAGAAGGCTTGAAAATATCTTCTTGAAATATATTACTACTAGTAATTAGTCAATTGTATTAACAATTAATTAGTAATTGAATACTTGAAAGTAAAATGAAAAACCTCCCTCAAATTATTGTTTTTTTAAGTCTGTCTATAAATGAATTTTTAAAAACAACAATCAAAAAACCCTCCCTCTCTCTATCCCCTATAAATTTAGTCTTGTTTCCCCCAAACAGGTTCATATATAACATGTAGACTGTATTATATAACAATAGCCTAAGTTAAGAATTAATTTTCTGTTTATATTGGAGGTCCTTCTTATACACTTCTTAGCACAATTGCACATACAACATTTATATAAATAGTATGAATTCTCAGTAAATGTTTCATTTTCCAAGAGAAAAACATGTAAACACTGTTGAGGACCCTGTATAGTTTCACAACTAGGCTAGCTGCAAATGAAGCAGCTTCACTAAAAAACCAACAAACAAAACCCATTATAAAATCCTAATTATTGCCTCTCTCCCAAACCAAATCTTGTCCCTCCCCCGACCCCTTTCCCTATATACTCTATATGCTAAAGTATGTTAGCTCATATCCTTGTACAAAATGATCCTAACAAGATTAGCTAAGCCTCTCTCTAACCTCTTCTCTCTAACCTCTAACCACCCCCATCCCCTCCCCTATCCTAACCCTATTATCTGGCTCCAGGCCAAAATGTTAAGTATTATTTGGAATTTAATCTGTTTTTTTCCTTCATTTACTTTCAGTTCTAACCTGCTGAACAAGGTTCTACTGTTGTTGCCCCCTCCAAAAAAAAAAAAACATAAACAAGGAAACAGTTACTGACCAGAGCCCAAAACTGAGGTACTTCGGGATGGAGTTGGTATCACCTATGAATCGGTAGAGGTACAGGTGTTTATTAATGTTTACATGTACTTTGTAGACTATAAGGAGAATACGATTATTATAAAGATACCATGCCCCTCCCTACCCATGCCCCTTATCAAGTTAATTCCCATGATAAAGCTAAACACCCATTATTTTAATGAATAAGTAAACTGTTACAACTTTGTTGTAAAATTCTTTGAATCTCAAGGTACATATACATTGTTCTGATTGCTTACAACATGCATCATAGTCTACATGAGTTTTTATTCAACTTATTTTTGCATCGATCAAGTAGGGTCCACCTTATAAGAAACAACCTAAGGCTTCAAAAAGATGGCCAAGAAAATATCTGATTAATGTCTAAATCTTTTTACAAATGTCAGTGTTAAAATCATGAATTGATTCTAAGTGTTAGCAACAGAATTAAAACTATCAAGCCCATCACTGACTGAGCAAAATTAGACATAAAAAGCCCAGAAGAATTATTGGAAGACCTCTACAATGTCAAAATAGAAAAATATTATACTTTCATAACTCTTACCTCTTTGTTTTTTGTTTCTGAAGGCCTTCTTAGCTGTCTTTCGCTTTGAAAGTCGTATTTATATTCAAATCTGAAGAGGGTTAAAGGTAAGGTAAGATGGTTTTAAAATAATGATTTTAAAATGTTGTATTCAATATCTGGCAACCAAGCTAATTACCTAATGATGTACATATATAATATAAAATAATTATACCAATATTGGCACATGCATATAAAATTATTAGCTTAAAAATTAGCACCCGGTTTTCATACTAAAAGAATAATTAATTATACTTGGCTTTTTCTTTCCTTCTAGAATTCAAAGGCATATATTTGATTTCCTATTTAATAAAGGAATTCATGATTATGGCCCTGATTTTGTGAAGAAAGGAGGCAGCCAGGCTTCTTTGCCAAAGATGGGATGTTAACTGAGACCTGAAGAAAGCCGAGGAAAAGCCAGGAGGTGAAGATGAGAAGGAGGGAGTGGGAGTGTTCCAGGCATTTGAGGGGGCCCAGAGGGAGAGAAGGACAGCTAAGATAAATGCTTAAAAAGTCAAGTGTATGTCTTGTTTAAGGAACAGCAAAGTAAGGAGAACAATCATTTGATGGCAGGGGGTGTGTGTGTGTGTGTGTGTGTGTTTGGAGGGATGTTTGGTAGGAATGGTGCAATTTAAAGACAGGAAAGGTCTTCAACTTATAAGATGTAAGGTTTAAACTAGTTTGTAAGAATGGAAAGGAGAGATCTCTTTGTAGGTCAGGTCAGTAACACAACAAATCACAATCCAAATTGGTAAATTAAATAATTACTGCTTTAAAAATCTTTTGCATGACAGATAGCGAAAATAGGTCACTATAGCTAAGACAAGAGAGGAGGAAAACTGGTTTTGAGAGTGGGCCCTACTTGCCCACTTAAGTGTGTCCCATTCCTTTCCTTCTCAGTGTCATCAGTACATCTCTTTAGACTGTAATTGCACCAGATGATCTGCACAGCAGCAGCACACCCAGCATTGGAAGAGGGAAGTTTCTAAACATGATGCTAAATCATAAGTCTGGACCAACTACAGAACAAACACTGACGCCAAATGAAATACAACTTTGATTAACCACAAGCCAATTAATTGGAGACCAGTTTCGCTGACCCATTATGAACACATGCCACCTTGAAAAAGGTTCTGATTCAAATCTGAATACATTCTTCTCTTTGAGGTCCTATTCAAGAAAAGTTTCTCCTTGTCAATGAGGGGCTTGGTTTGCCCTCCAATGTACTCTTTATTTATTGTCTCTTTAAAAAATTTAATAAATATATGTTCATCTAGATAGATAATTCTCCTTATCTTAGTAACAAAGTTAATAAAAATGTCTGAAACAGGTAATTATGAAATTAACACTATAACTGCTATGATAGATGCTCTGTGTGTAGTGTGTGTGTGTGTGTGTGTGTGTGTGATAGAGAGAAAGAGAGGGAGAAGGGAGAGAGAGAAAGATCTTGCCAATTTCACCTACCTGAATGACCGATCAATTATAGTAATTAAATCTCCGTGTTCAAGATTTATCGGATGACAAAAGGTAGATCCATTTAACATAATTGGAATTGTAGAATTTAAATTAGTCAGTATGGCCTAAAATGAGACAATTTTAGTAAATAAAGCTAAAATGTATATAAGAAGCAAAATGAAACTCCGGTCAAACCATACTTGCCTCCTTAAGTTGTAGATCAAATTCAATCTTGCATTGCTGCTTGGGTACTATTGGAAGCTGAAGCTGAATATCACATTCAGTATCTCTTAATTCAATTTTAAAAGAATGTTTTACTTATAAGAATTTCAGAAAAAAAGCTAATTTTGACACAAGTTTTGATATTACTATTTGATATCCCTTCACACTAAATGGTAGAATGAAAATATCTTTTAAAAATGAAAAAGCCGTTCATTCTTTTATGTGAGTAGTATTTAAATAACCACCATTTATTTATCAAATGCCTATCACCTACTGTGTGCCAGGCTCTGTGCTAAATGCTATTGGGCACCCCAAAGCAAGCTTTCAAAGCAGAAGCAGTTAAAAATTGGGAGAAACAACCTTCATTGTCATTCCAGGAAATTAGAATTCTGCCTCCTTAACACTCACTCCCTGTTGATCTTGAGAATGGACTGGTTAGTTAAGTAGGACTAGAATTTTTGTTTTTTTTACAAAGCTATAAAAATGTTGGCTAAGAAACTGGCAATATCTAAGGCAAACAAGGGACTAGTACTACACCAAAATAAAAAAAAAACACTAATATATTGGCACACTCTGCTACTAAAGGGGAGTCCTCCCCCCAAAGTTGCCTAGGAAAACTTGAGGCCACAGAGTGCCTTTATTTAGGGAACCTAGTTTCTTCCCGTTTTTTTCACTCAAACTTGGCAGAGGGTTTATGTGTGTGTCTAAGCTAATATGTTATAATGTTATAAAGTTGGTTATAAAATATCAACTTTTAAGGGATTGCTATAAAGTTACTTTTATCACTATCAGTGTCAAAGATTGGTTCAATTCTTTCCCTAGTACTTTCAAAATTATCTCATAAATGTGATTTCAGAATTAGGGTTCTCTAGGTGGAACAGTGTTAGCCTGGAGCCAGGAAGACCCTTCAAAATTTAATAGGGACTCAAAACACTAAGTCACTTTAACCCTTCTGTCTCTGCCTCCAAATTTCCTCAATTATAAAATGGGCATACATGATACATCTGTCAAGCAAGATATCTTGTGTGGTGCCTGATTTGTAATAGGTAATATAAAAATGCTAGCTATCATCAAAGTTCTGTCAATGGAGTAAAAAAAAAATCATAGTTTGCTATTCCCACCACCTGTCATCATGGGGTAAACAAAGTACTTCCCTGAGCAACAAAATTTCTCCCTTACATCAGGAAATTATCTTAGTTTGATCTATCTTAAAATTAAAAGCAAAAGCAACCAGGGTGGTATTCTGTGAATAAAGGATGAGCTAGCAAAAAATGATTACTCTTGATTTTAAATTCCATAGCCAACTAGAAAGCACACTCCTATTGCTTCGTGGGTGCCCTAGCCTGTCTTTTCCAAAGCCAGGGGGCTGCATGGAGAATTGTGTCACCTTAGTTGAAAGTGGGAATAATTTTGATCCAACTAAATTCCACTAAAAAACAGTGAAGGGCTTCCTCTCTCCCACACAGCAGAGGGATTTGTGACAAGCAGGTCCTCTGGTTTCCTTTCACCAGACAAGTGTTCTCTGGGCCTTGAATTCAATTGAATAAAGCGCAGGGTTGCTTAGTTAGGCTGGGCAGTTGCACATATTCAAGATTTAGGACATGATTCTAATGAACACATGCAAACACTTTTAATTCCCTTTAGGGATATTATACTAAGGTTTAGAAAATGCATCAAATATTTCAGTCTCTGCCAACACCAGTGTATGTTTGGCACATTTCCAACAAAGGAGGGAAAGTTTAGGCTTAATTTCTCAGTTTAAAAAAAATTATAGTTTTGTCAAGATTTTTAATGTCAAAACTTCTTTACAGTGTAAGAGAGGATCAACCATGGGGGTGGGGGGCAGAGAATGAACTAAAAAAGAACAAGGCAGAAATAAAAAAGGAAATTTCAAAGAAGGGGCAAAGCTAAGTGCTGGCCCCTCAGCAACATTCCTGTTTTGCTATGACATCTCCTTAGTTATCAAAGTAAGAATAAGGATTTGTAGCTCTCACCTTCCAAAATAACAAGTAGTTTTCTTTAATGGATACTAGAAACCGTCAACACCAGATTTTTTAATACAAATAATATATCCAAAAATATTCATTTCCTGCACTAGAATTAAACCTGGAAAAAAAATTAATTTTACCCATTACTTCACAAGAAACAATTTATAAACAGTTCTACAAAGATTCACACTGGAAAAAAAACCCAAAAGCCCTCAAATTGCCTTTGTACAGAGGTGTAATAGTCACCAAGCTACCTGGAGTGACGAGGTGGACCAAGTGGGCTGTCTGCAACCCCACCCCAGGTTAGAAGTCAGAATAGGAAGAACAAGGGGGCAGCTAGGTAGATGTCTCAGTGGACAGAGCTGGGCCTGAGCTCATGAAGATCATCTCCCTGAGTTCAAATCCAGCCTCAGATACACCTGTTTGCCTCAGTTTCCTCATCTGTAAGATGTAGAAGGGAATGGCAAACCACTCTCCACCCAGTATCTCTGCCAATAAGACCCCAAAAAAGCTCAGGAACAGTGCATTGGTCACCACCGAACCCCAAACAAGAGGACAGATGAGGAGGAGCTGTCCAAAGCCCTCCACCCCCACCACAATACCTGACAGCTGGGCAGGCAGGGCCCCCCAAGACCAGGGGTCAGGTGTATCAGTTAGCAGATTGAAGGGAGGGGTCAGGAGCCCTGGTCAGTTTCAGGGAGGTGGGTGGGGTCCTGTGATCCAGGCCCTTCCCTAATTAAGGGCACAGCCTGGGGAGACCTCCCCCACTGACACCTTCCCAGAAAGAGTGTCAGACTGACGTTTAGCCAGCATACTCAACACACTGCCTCTTCCACAATTCAAAATGGCGGACCCTGGGGCCCTCCTGCTGCTCAGCACCTCCCCCCCATTTCAGTCCCCGAACCTTACTCTGCCAGTAAGATGGAACTGCTCCAGGGCCTGTCAGCCGGAGATGATGAGGCCAAACTAGGACTGGGCTCAAGGAGAGGCCCTGTGAAGTCTCACAAGGGGCCTCTGGCAGGGGGCAGACCACCGAGATCACAATTTGGGGCAGTGGGGGACACAGGAAGTTATCAGTCCTTGTACTTGGAACAAAAACAATATATCCAAAAGGATTCGCTTTCCGCAATAGAACAAAAACCTGAAAAAAAGAATTTTAGTTTTACCCATCACTTCAGAAGAAACAATTTAGAAACAGTTCTACAAACATTTCTATCCTTTTTTGTTGGAAAAGGAAAAGATTCACACTGGAAATAAAAACAAAATACCTCAAATGGCCTTTATACAGAGATGTAGTAGTCACCAAGCCACCTGGAGTGACAAAGTGGTAGTGGACTATCCCCACCCTCTAGCCCAGGTTAGATGTCAGAATAGGAAGAACAAGGGGGCAGCCAGGCTAGACAGCTCAGTGGACAGAGCCAGGCCTGAGCTCATGAAACTCATCTCCCTGAGTTCAAATCCAGCCTCAGATACACCTGTTTGCCTCAGTTTCCTCATCTGTAAGATGTAGAAGGGAATGGCAAACCACTCTCCACCCAGTATCTCTGCCAAGAAATTCGCAAAAAAGCTCAAGAAACGTTCACTGGTCACCACCGAAAAGGACGGGTGATGAGGTGCCGTCCAAAGCCCGCAGCTCCACCATGACACCTGACAGCTGGGCAGGCAGCCCCCCTCAAGCCCGGGGTAGATGGATCAGTAATCAGATTGGGGGGTTCCGTAGCTCTGGTCAGTTTCAGGGAGGTGGGTGGGGGTCTGTGACTCAGGTACTTCGGGAGTACTTCCCCTAGTGACACCTTCCCAGGAGGAGTGACAGACCGACCCTTGACCAGCGCACCACACACAGACTCTCCCTCAATTCAAAAGCGAAGGACGCTCGGGCCCCCCTGCTGCTGACCACACCCCCATTTTATTCCCCCTACCTCACTCTGCTGTCGGGCAGAAATGGCAGGGGCGGGACCCGGAGCCGGTTTTAAGGAGGGGCGCTGTGACGTTACACAAGGGGGCTGCGACACGCCAGAATGGGGGACCCACCTAGTGATCACAACGGGGGCTGGGAATACCGCAAAACTATCTGTCCCTGTCCTTTCAATAACAATAATATATCCAAAAGTATTCACTTTCCGCACTAGAATAAAAAAGAATTTTAATTTTGGGCACGACTTCACAAGAAACAATTTACAAACAGTTCTACAAAAAGTTCTATTCTTCTTTGTGAAAAAAAAAATTCACACTGCAAAAAACAAAACCAAAAACCAAAAACCAAAATAAAACAAAAGCCCTCACATTGCCTTTTTACAGAGCTGTACAGATAACAGTTACCACAGTGAGGGTGCTTGTCTTCCAGGCATTTGTGGCTGGGGGGGGTCTCTGGGCTGCCCCTGCCCTGCTGCTGGCCTGGTGACCCAGCTGGCCATCCACACCAGGAAGCTTGTCATGGGCAGCTTCAGGAGGGCACCTCTGGAGGACCAGGGGTGCCCTCAGCCCTGCCAGGAAGGCCTCTGCCCTCTCTTGACCTAGAGTTATGGACAGCAAAGGAGAGATGGGAACCCTCGGGCATGCCAGAGGATGTTTTTCAAATGCCCAAATCAAAATCCAAAGAATTTCAAAGGAAAGCAATTATGTTGAAATCAACATGCAGTTTTTTTTTTCCATCCAAGTCGATAGACCTGCCTGAAATCTGTCCCCAGCCCTTGGACCCCAGCTTAGGAGCCCTCACCTGCGGGAATCCCCACCAAGGCAGGGAAGGAAGGGACGGCTTATCCCTTAGGGAATGACTTCAAATGGGCTCAGGAAGACCAGGGAGGGTTTCAGGGATGGACAGATGCTGTGTGAGCTGCCAGAGTACTAGGCTGTCTGGGAGTACATTCACCTTTAGTAATGAAGGCAGTGATCACCAACATTCCTGTAGTATTTCGAGGCTGGCAAAATACTTCACATACATTATCTCCTCTGGTCCTAACAAAAACCTTTGGGAGGACTATTATCTCCTTTACAGATGAAGAAACTGAGTCTCAGAAAGGCTCAGGAAGAAAGTGATTTGCCCAGGGCCACGCTGCTGCCTTCAGAGGGCAGCCGTGAATACTGCAGACATCCTATATCTGTGTGCAGTTTGACCAAAGCCCCAGAGCCTCTGTGATGTGCTCACAGCTTTCTATGGGAAACATCTGGATGGTTTGTTTATTTGGACTCAAACATCCAGATATTTGGAAGTAAAAGCCAAGGCCCATCCCAGAGAATTCTCCAGGGTCACCCCAGGTTCATCTCCTGGGGGGTCTTGGCTGTGGGCAGCCTGCTCCTTCCCTGTCTTCCAGTGAGACAGATGGCCATTCTCAAGGTCTTGGGTTCAAGGGCCGCTTTGATGCCTATCTAAGCTTTTCCATTTGCCTTCTGGCTGCTTGGCATCATGGTGTAGACATACCCTTTGGCTGCCATTGGAGGCAGTGTTGCAATTGGCCAACAAGGTCTCCTCTCCCATTCCGAGTGTCTGCCACAGCCTAGGCATGGCACAAATGTCCTGGGACAGATACCAAATATCATTGGGGACAAAAAGGTGCCCTTCCCAGGCATCTGGGAAGGCAGCACCTCCCCTCAGCCGAGCCCTTGCCATCCACAGTCTCCAGGACTGTGGAGAAAGGAAAAAGGAACTATCACCAACACCTTGGGTCCAGCCACATGCCTCTCCTCCCCTGGTCCTGCCCTCCCTCTAGCTTCCAAGTGCCTGCAGTTCCTTTCAGAGCATGGGGGCAGGAGGGAGGGAAGGGGGGGCTTCTAGGAAGAGCTTCCCCTGGGGATCGAGGCTAGCTGTAGGCCTCTGGGTCAAAGGCTGGAGCTGAATCTGCTATCCCAGCCACCTCCCCCTACTTCCAGAGCCCATGTGCCCCCCTGGGGCATTTGCAAGTTCAGGTTGCAAAGCTCTCATCCTAGAAGTCTTCAACGCTTCAGCCAGAGGCTCACTGAGGCATCTGTGCTTAAGCACAGGCTGACCTGGATGGACTTGGGAAGGCCTGCCACGTTCAAATCACTGGACCAACAAGAGAAATCTTTGAGTATGAATGTGTTGGCCTTTCCTACTTCCTTCAGGCCTCATAAGCTGCCTCATGCATTTCAAGCCAACCCTCACTGAGTATATACTATGTGAAAGGCCTTGGGCTCTGGGCCCAACAAAGGGCTGCCCTCATGGAGTTTAAAGTCCGAGGGGAGACCTGCACGAATTCGTTCACCTGTCAGTATAATAAAAGTGGAATGTAATAGGGAGAAAGGAGAGATCCAAAGTTTTGTCCACCCAGAAACCACGTCTTGTAGAGTTGGGGGTGAGAGGCGCTCACTGGCTCAGGGTTAATTTGGAGAAAAAACCATTTCTCTTAGATCTCCTGAACCTTTCAGTGTCCTGTGGCCCCCAGGGAATGTATCATTTTCTGGACTTTAAGAGTACAGAGCAATCTCTGATTCAGGACACCCCAGCCCAGCACCTAGAAACAGAGAAGCGTCTTTAGGGAGATGACTGGGTAGGCCCAGCCCTGTCAAATGGGTCTTCCAATGGGGCTGCAGGCTGTTCCTTGAGGCAGCAGGGCAGACACCAGCTCCATACGCCTTTGGGGACACCTTTCTGCTGACACCCCCTTTCTTTCCTTCCAGATGACCACTCCAGGGTGATTCTCAGCCAAGTGGATGGAATTCCTGCTCAGACTACATCAATGCTTCGTACATAGACGTAAGCCAAGGGTTTTCTCCTCAACCAATGCTACTAAAATACCTGTTTTTAGGTAAATCATGACTGGCAGTGTGCCTTACTGGGTAGAGACTTAGCCTCAGAGTCAGGAAGACACCTGGGTTCAAATGGTTACTCACGGGTCAAATCATTTAGTCTCTCAGGGGCCCCAAGCAGGTCTCTGGGATAATAATAAACAGCAGAGATGATTGGGGCCTGCTCTGGGAGAGGGGATTGTTTTCACCTGGGAGCTCTGTAGGACTAATGAAATCACCAGGCGGGGCCAATCTTAAGCCCTTCCTGACTGTCACTGAAACCACTGCAGGAAATCACGAATACCATCTTCCTTCTGCAGGGTTACAAAGAGAAGAATAAGTTCATCACTGCTCAAGGTAAAGTGTTTTACCCAGCTCATTTCTGCCCCTTTGCTTCCTTCTCATTTGTGTGGGAGATGACTGAAGGCAGCAGCAGGGTTTTGTTAACCTGCAGGGAAACTCTGTCCTCCATGGCAGCCTGGGCCACCCTCTGCACAGGTGGGTTCAGCATGTGTAGCCAGCACCCCTTCCTTGGCTAGGACCCTTTCTCCCTGACCTTACTCCCAGATAACCAAGGCTCTGTCAGAGCCAAGGCTCTGTCCTTTCCCAGGGTCCATTTGTCCAACTAACCAGCAGAGTGCTTCAGTCAACGAATGGGCTGAAATCCGTGAACACAGTGCCCACCATATACTCATGGCTTAATAAATGCTAGTACCCCGCCTAACTTGACATGTTAGGTCCGCGTTGTCCAGCTTGGCAGAAGAGAGCTCTCTCCCTCTGCTCCTCAGATCTGGTGGTGAGCACACAACTGGTGGACGGCCTCAGGCTGCCTGGGGGCCAGGTCCTGCAGCTGGCTATTTGAGTGTGGCCCTCTCTCTCATCTGCAGGCCCCACACAGGAGACAGTCAATGACTTCTAGAGAATGGTCTAGGAGCAGAAGTCAGCGACCATTGTCATGATTTCATAGCTGGAAGTAATATCACTGATGAGGGTATTAATATTGAGGGTAATGTTAGAATCGTGCCAGGCCCCCAGTAGGCGGGCATGTATCTTGTCTCATGAGACATCAGGATCTGAAGCATCATAGGGTAGCAGAGTAATGCAAATATATGAATATCTGTAATCACATTGCAAAAGCAACCTTGTTTTCAAGGTTTCTAACTCACCTCCTAAATACAATACTGATTGCTCTAGCAGATCAACCTTATACGTAATATCTCTATCAATAACTTCTTGTGCTTTAAAAGTGCTAAACTTATATTTTTTGCTAAGTCATTTACTAAGTGTGCAGTTTAAACTTCAGATTGTAGCACAATAGATGAAACAGTAGTGGATACAATAAGAGAAGCAACAGTGATTAAACCAGTAATAATGAGGCTAATAAATCATTCTGATTGACTTAGGGAGGAAGTAATAATCTGAAGAGCATGTTCACCAGATTTCTGGAACTATGCATGTGAGATGTTAGTAGGGAAAATAGCAAATGATGGTTATTCTAACAAAAGTACAATATGGTCATTATTATCAATACATTGTTTGAGAGTACAACGGACACAAATAACATTCTATTCAAAAGTAGTATTAGATTGAGTAAGATTTACATATCCATTAGACGAACTGGTATTAAAAGATGATACAACAAGAAAAAGACAAGGTTCAGTATTGTTGCTAAATTTTGAAAAACATATAGGTGTCCTGGATGCTAGAGATCTGAGGGTAATTGTAAAGTTAGTTCTGTCCTGGAGGAAGGGGTATTCTTGGCCTCCGAATATACAGGTGTTATTAGTATACATAGTTCCCAATTTGTCCATATATGTGAGGGGTCACAACCAGGGTGGAAAAGGAAAATAAGTCCAGCGCTGAGCACTCTGTACATTACACACTTGAGCAGAAAGTAAAGCTACCACTGCTAAAAGTACAAGTTCAGGATACTTCCATCGCTCAATGAGAGGGAGCTTTCACTTGACCCCATGTGGGAAGGTGACTCAGCACTGCAGATCGACTCCTTCTTCTCTTTCCCCGAATCCTCATACCCTGCATTTGAGCTGTGAGTTGTGGTCCAGACAGGGTTATCAAAGTTTTCTGAAAAAACACAAGCATACCCTCATCCCCACGTTAGTAATGCATCCAGGCCTCTGGATGTTTATTTTTCTCAAGACGTTTTTCGGCTGGAATGTACCCATCTTTGTTAATATTTAAAAAATTAAGGGTATATAATGCAATAGCCAATAGCCCAGGTACCCCCTTTTGTGTTTGAGAAGAATAGTTTTAATATCTTTGTTTTTGATTATATAGAATGCCTGTGATCAGAGAAATGTCATAAAAAGCATAAAAGGAAGAAAATGCTTTGGTAACATAAGCAGGAGCATTATCTGTTTTAATTTGTTAAGGTATACCCATAACTGCGAAGGCTTGTAAAATATGATTGATTACATGTTGAATTGCTTCACTTGTTTGTAAAGTGGTAAAAGTGAAAGAAGAAAAGGTATCGATTATAACATGAACATAAGAAAGCTTTTCAAAAGAAGGCATATAAGTTACCTTCATTTGCTAAATATGTTTGGGAGAAAAGCCTCTGGGGTTAATAGCAAAAGAAGGAAGGTTAATAAAAGTGATACATTTGGAACAGGCTTTTAAAAAAAATTCTTTATACTATGTTTCTAATACTGTAGGGGTGAATTTATTAAAAAATAGGCACAAAATGTTATCCTCTCTACAATTAAGGTTGTTGCATTGGTAGAATATAGTTAAGAAAAGGCCTAATAAAAGCTTAATAAAAAGTTAAGTGGCAGCATTTTGGTGAAACTGGGAATGAGAATTAATAGCTTGTTGTATGGTAGTGTTAGATAGAGGGGCAGCTAGATGGTGCAGTGGATAAAAGCTCCAGCCTTGGAGTCAGGAGGATCTGAATTCAAATCCGGCCTCACACACTTGACACTTACTAGCTGTGTGACCCTGATTGCCTCACCAGAAAAACAACAACAAAAAAGTGTTGGATAGAATTGTAGTTAAGAATCAATAATGGCATTACTTTAGTAAGAGGTCTGGGCAAATTAGAATGTGCTTGTATGTGAGTAATATAAAGAGAATTGGTATGAGACTGAATAAGAGTTTGTAATTGTTGAAAAAGAGAATAGAAATCAGGGGACAATATGTGGCTTAATTTTGCTGTCTGTATATGTTGACAAACATTCATAGAATATTTACAGTCTGACATTACATTAAGAGGTTCCGAAAAATTTTTGAAAAAGGAGAATCAAAGCAAAAAGTTCTGTCTTCTGGGCAGAGGAAAAGCAAGTTTGAATTACTTTTTGTGCTGGTGTTGAGAAATATAATAACCAGCTTTTCCACTACTTGAGCTGTCAGTAAAAGCAGTGAGCACTTGGGGTATCGGGGTGTATTGTATGACGTTTGGGAAAATTTAAAAATAATTAGTGAAAAAAGATAATATATTAAGTGAAGGAAGATGATTATCAAGTTTACTTATAGACAGAGAGAGAGCAACTTGGCAATCTTCAGAGGAGGCTACTAGGGAATCAAGCTGTTGTTTATTGTAAGGCTGGCTGAATAACGGGAAGAAAATGTCCTGACAATCGTAAATATCTTTTTGACAGCCATTGAACTAATGATGCTACTATGGTAGTATAGGAAGTAAGTGAACTAGGGAATTGGTGAGGGAAATAAATCCACTCAATTACACTAGCAGTTTGAAATAAGAACCTAATAGGAGAGACAGGTGTGATTAATATAGGCGTTGATACTTTTCAAAGTGAGGATTCATACAGATTGATTGGGCCTTCAGCTATCTTTTATTCTCCTACTTTAAATTCCTCTTTTGTCTAAGGTGTAAATATTCTTGGTGAGGGTGGTAAAAAGATTAAATAATTGATTAGTGGTGATCTGCAAGGCAGGCTGAAGCTAATTAATACCTTTAAGAAGTTTTTGAAAATCATTAAGAGTTTTTAAGGAATCTTGCCTAATTTGTAATTTTTTTTGGTCTAATTGGAGACTGTGAAACAATGTGCCAATAGGATGATTTCTTTTGTACCTTTTCAGGGGGAGTTATAAGTCTATGAGACTGAAGGACTTGTTAAAGCTCAGGCATTAATAAGGAAAGTTCAGTAGAAGTAGAACAACTGTGAAGTATATCATCCATATAATGAATTATTTTTGTGTGGGAATAGCTCTGTCTAATAAGTTTGATAGTGTTATGAACAAAATTCTGGCACATGGTGGGAAATATTCCTTCTTAAAGGAACACAATAGGGAAACTTCAGATACTGATTTAATGGAGACAACTATACCCAAATTCAAACTCAAAACAAAATTAGTCATAGTCCTAAGAGTCTTTTACCTCAAACAGCAAGTTTCACTAATCACAGCTTAAAGCCAGCTACAGTTAATTTTATTCTCATGGAGTTGCAATAAGCAATAAAGATTTAGTAGGATTCACATACATAAGAGATTTCACTTAACATCCTTTTTTCTCAAATTTAAACTTGTCCTGGTGTAAAAGCCAATTATTAGAAATCATTTCCATCTACTGTATGTAAAGTTGCAACTTCTCAGTAAGCCAAATTACTTGTTTAGGAACTCTATAACACAAACAAGTTCTTTTCTCAGGGCAGATGACCTTGCCCACACAGATGGGTTTCCAGGAACCTTCCCAAGTTTACAAAGTAAAGGGAATTAATTGCCTTGTGCTCTTCCTTTTCACTCATAAGTAATTAATTAACAATTCTAGGTTTTAACATTAAAACAGCAACTCCAAATAACTTAATTAACAATCTGCTAATTTTCATAAGTGATAGTCAAATTGTTTTAGCTATAAGCTGTTCTTTAATTACAGGTAAAGATGGAAATACCTGATTTTCTAATTGACAGTTATAAAACATTATGAGACAAGATTAGCAGGGCTTGATAAAGTAATTTAACTGGTTTTACACCATTTTCCCACTGTCCTTTAGTTTCTTGTAGTTCACATTTTAATAACATCCAAATTATGAAAAACTCCTTGACATAACAATACAAAAGTTTACCAATTGCAAACAATACTACATTTTAAAAACTTGAAAGAAACACATTATCAATTAGAATGAACTAAATTATTTTTTCATTGTGTTCCAATACATTAAAACTTTTCTTTTTCATCTGAGGGGAAAAAATTCACCCTCCTTTCCTCTTTCTCTTCCTCTCTCCCGAACCCCAGCCCTGACCAAGTTGGGTGCTACAACCCAGCCAAAGCTGAATGTGGAAGAGAGGAAGAGAAAATTTTCCAACAACCTTTCTTTCTTATCTTTCCATCTACATTCAAAACTTGGCCAGAGTCCAGAATGCAAAGAGAAAGAGAATTTTTTCCTAACAATTCTCCAAAAGTTTCCAGATCTTTTACTCTCAAACCCTCTGTTCACACTGTTCATGCAAACAGATTATGCTTTTCTTTCTACCCATACTTCTTCTCTCATTCCTACATGCTTAAACTTTCTTGCCTTTCCTTCTACCCATTGAAACAAACCCAGAACAGATACAGACAAAATATGACAGGGAAAATCGAAAAGCTCAGAGGGGTTCGTTAGAAATTCCTTGCACAAATCAAATAATTTTTTCTTTTCATGGTTTTCCAGACGTTATGGAAACCGGGCAAAATTTTCCTTAAGGTCTTGGAGAATGAGTTTTCTCCAGGAAGAACACATTTTAACCAAATGAGAGGAAAGAAAACTTGAAGGTATTGCTCTCGATGTTTAAATTGAGTCTGACCCATTTTAAAGGAGAGCAGAGAAATCCCCGAATAAGCCTAGTGTCATGTTTCTTTCAACACGAATAAAATCCCCTTACCCTCTATCTTTTGTTGTAGTGGAGCTCCGATTCGGTAAGGTGCCACTATGTCACATTCACCTCTTCGATCCCCCCGTGGTAAAAAGTTTTCCCATCTAAGGATCTAGCCGTCCCTGCTCGGGCGCCAACTGCTGGCAGCTGGTGTGGTGCAAGACAGAGCGGTGAAAGAAAAACGGGGAAGGGGAAATGGAGAAAGAAAAGTCGGGCTAGGTGAGTCTGAGATTAATGCCCAAGACTAGTTTATTTCAGGTGTTTCATGATTACATACCCATAGAAAACAGCTTTGTACCATGAGAAATGATCTGCAAGTGCTAATTAATAACATAAACAAGCTAAGCCGCTAAAGATCCTCATTTTCTCATGAGAAAGTAGTTTTAATGCCAAAATTCATATCTATTGTTTCCCTTCCCAGTTCTTACAATTATCTGCCCAAGTCAGCCACCTGGCCTCAAGGCTGGTCATGAATGAGAACTTAGAATCAACAAACTGTAACAAGTGGAATTGGAGCAAGAGTCATGGGAGCATTTATCCCGAGGCAAGCCTCTATATGTACTGACCCCTTAAGTCTATAAGGACTTAGAGATTTTCTGTAAGGATGTCTCCCTACACCCCCCATTTGTGGGTGAGGTCTCCCCCTGTTAGACTCTAAATGAAGAGGTCTAGGGGTTCTGGGGTGCTGGGACCCCAAGATCACGGTACCGGGCCCTGCTGAATGAATTCAACTCAAATCTTCAGCCAGAGGAAAAGTTTATTAGTGATAAATCACATTGACCAGGTGACGCCCGTAAAGACGAGCGGGCATGAGAGGTTCTCAGCCTTGTGGGCCTGAGATTCTCAGCATCTGAATGAGGGCCAAGGTGGATCTTAAATACTAAAGTTAACATTGGGTGGCCAGAGAAGGGGGTTGGGGAAAGGGTCTAAGTAAGAATTCTAATTGGGGAGGTCAGAGAGATTGAATAGACAATGGGAATAGATAATGGAGGGAACAGGAAGGCAGAAGTTTGAAAGGCATCTGCACAAAATCAAGGTGGGGCTAGGACTTTCAAAAGGAGATAAAGGAAGGCCTTTCTGGGGCCTATAGACAAGAGGGAGGCTAAGGCTTTCAAAGGGAGATGAGGGTAGTTGATTAGGAAATTTGAAGGTTTAAGGGTTTTCTGAGTCCTGTAGACAAACAGGAGCCAGATTCTATTCAGGGCAAGGGTTGAAGGTGCATCTGAATAAGATCTAAAGGTAAGCTAGGGCTTTCAAGGGAGATGAGGGTCTGGGGCCTGTGAGTCAGATTCCCTTTGGGGCAAAGGGCAAAGATCTTGGCTTGGGCCCCGCCCCTATCACAAACTTCTGGAGGTTGGGGCAGTCTTTTCTTTTCTTCTTATATCCCCAGTCCCCAGCCCTTGATAAATGTTTCTTCAGTTGGTCATTCAGTGCTGCCCTCAAGAAGCTTACATCTCAATACACTTGTGAAGCGCATAGTCAGTCATTAACATATACTAAGTGCCTAACTATGTGCTAGGCAATTCGGCATACAAAGAGGAGCTGCCAGTCCAGTGGGGAAGACAACAGGCTAGCAGCTAGGCCCAAGCAAGGCATAGGAAGGATCCCTGGGATGAGCAGAGGGGAAGGCCTCAGAGCCAAGGGGATCTGGCCATTCCCAGCTGCACCCGCCAGAAAGGAGGCTTAGAAAAGAACCCAGAGTTAGAGCTCGAAGCACCCAAGGCCACTTACTTGACCACCTCATTTCATAAGCGGGCTTTTCTAAGGTCCCTCCTCAATGAGCTGCACCTGAGAACTCCCAGGTGACCTCAAACACTGATTAACTCCTTTGTGCTTCCATCATGCCCCCTTACCGCTACAGAGAAAGAAGCTTATGATTTGGAGCTTCCTAGTAGACTCTGATGGGACCAGGGGCACTTTCATCCCATCCTTGGGGGAGAAGGAAGGGGTCCAGGGGGCTTTGGAGACCTTCCCTCCTCCCAAAGTGCTCTGTTCCAGCCCACGCCCTGACTCACCCTTCCCTGCCCTCTCTCTGTTACTGAGATTAATCATTTCTAACCAAGTCCTTCCTCAATGCAGTTCCTGTTTCCTGATTTGAAGAGGCTTTTTTTGGGCTCTCAGCTCTCCACCCACCAGGACCAAGGTTGTGAAATCCTGTCCCTTCAGTCAAAAAAAAGGAGGCACCTTGGTGAAATAAGATTCTTTGGCACCTGGGCTTAGCGCTCCCCGAGACACCCCTTCACTGGCCAAGTTGCATTTCCTGAAAAATCATGACTGTCCAATGATCTTTATTTCCTTAATCCAAAATGCCTCCCAGGTAGGAGGAACAAGGCCTCTTCCCCCAGTCTGTCCTGAGGTGCCCACAGAGCCATAGGAGGGTAGGGGAGGCTGGGTGATTCTCTGTTGGCCAAACCACGAAAGTCAGAGCACCCAGCTAGGTCACATACTACACGTGTGTCCTTGGACAAGTCACATGACATCCCTCAGCCTCAGTTTCCTCATTTGTAAAATAAGGAGGTTGGACTGGGTTAGTATCTAGGGTATCTTTCAGATGAGCCTGGAGGAGAGTGCAGGGGAGCCTCTCCTAGCTGTGGGGATGAATGCAGGTGTCTCTCTGTCTCTCCCTCTGCCACACACACACACACACACACACACACACACACACACACACACACTTACACACACACACGCACTCACATACTCGCATACACACATGTACATATGTGCACATAAACATTCACACTTGCACACACGTGCACATATATACACATACACACAGAAACATACATATATACACTCATGCAATATACATACACACATATACACACGAATGCACATGCACATATACACATACACACACGCACTCACATGCTCACATACACGGGTGTACACATGGGGACATACATGCACACACATGTGTGTGCATACATACACATGCATATACATACAAGACTCATAATCACACAATGTACAACATGCACATATATACAAGCACACACTCAAATGCTCACATACATGCATGTACATGTGTGCACATATGTGCACACGCACACAGACACATGTGTCCGCATACATGCGCATGCATATACATATACAGACTCACACACATACACATTCACTCAAATGCTCGCATACATGCATGTACATACATGTGTGCGCATATATACACATGCATATACATATGCATAGACTCACACACATATACACACAATCACACAATGCACATACACAGATATACTACACACATGCACGTGCGTGCAGACACAGATGCACACACACAACATCTGTTGCCTCTTGGAACAGCCCTTCAAAGCCTTCTGCCACTTGGCCTACACCTATATTGTCAGCCTCTTTGTGGGTCTTCCTTGCCATCTCTCCTTCTATTTATTTTGTTTTTGTTTAGCATCACATGGATGTGGGTATGCTTGTTGTCTTCCCTGTTGAGGAAATATCAATGCCTTTTGTTTCTCATTAAGAGGCAGCGGGGTGATGCTGTGGAGTCAGGAAGACATGAGTTCAAATTCAGCCTCAGGTGCTTACTAGCTGTGTGAACCTGGGCAAGTCACTTCACCTCTGTCTGCCTCAGTTTCCTCATCTGTAAAATGGGGGTAATAATAGCCCTTCCTCCCAGGGTGGTTGTGAGGAGCAGATGAGATAAGAATGAAGAAGTGCTTAGCACAGTGCCCAGCACATAGCGCTACATAAATACGAGCTACAATATTATATTTGCTAGCACATATATACATGGCGCCGTACAAATATTGCTGGTAAATAGCCTCGTCTTCTTCGAGCTGTCTGCTGTCATCCCACCATCCATGCAGGCAAGGGTCCTATCCACGTTGGGTTCTCCTGCCCCCCAAAAGAGCTTAAAAACCCCACCCTTTCGTGATTGTTGTTGCTATTTCCAACCAATCCAGGTCATTCTGGGCTCCCCCAGGCCACACGCTCTTGTTTATCTGTGCTCAGTTACTGCTCCTTGTTCCCCATAGAATAGTAGGTGGGGTGCAGGTGGCTGGCAGGGAAAGAACGCTGGTCTTGGTGTCAGGATGAAGGCCAGGGCAGGGCTCGACTCTGGCCATGTGACCCTGGGCAAGTTCCTTAGCCTCCATTTCCTCTTCTATAAAATGGGTATAGTCGTACCCACAGGAGCTACATCACAGCTTGTGTCTGTGATGTGCTATGAACTCCTTTGGGCGCCACGTTAATGCCGGCCTATCATTATTCATCCACCCCTGAACACCCAGAGAAGGGGCAGGGCTACAGAGGCACTGTCTAGTCCGCTCTCCTCACCTCCTCCAGAAGGCCACGATAGCAGCTGAGCTCCAGAGTTGGGTTCATGGGGAGGAGAGCTGCGGGTGTGCCAGGAAGCACCTTGGCACCTGATCTAAATCTTCTCTTTCTTCCTGATGGGGAGGGAATCAGCATTGATTCCAATCCCTTCTCTAAAGAAAGCGTGACATTTTTCCAATCCAGTCCAGTCCAAGGACCTGGGATGTCTTCCATGGGACCACTCCCTCCAGTAATGCAGATTGCAGCCCCTCTAACACCCAACAGGCAGCTCTTGCCAGTTAATGCAGCTGGAAGGCAGATCACACTGTACTGGCCTTAGGAGAAGAGTCTCTAATTCTGGAGGGTGGCTCTCATTCTCCAAATTCATGTCCTGGGGTTGTTAGTAGCACTTTGGTATCATCCTCCAACCGAAGATCTCCAAAGGTTCTATAAGTATTTTTTGTGATATTTTCACTTGAAGTTTAACTTCCCCCTCCCCTTAGACTTTAAGGGATGGCCTTGGAAAGTATCCATGGCCAAAACATTCATTCACACAGCCTCCCCTTCCCACAGCTCACTCTCCCTGCATGGCCACTCTTCTGGGGAGCCCTCCACACTCAGGCCAGGCCCCAAACAGCAGCCATACCCTCCATCACCTGGCCTAGGGTCAGAGCTTGCAGCAGGACCTTCCAGAGCCGTGTGCCTTAGCAGTAGCCTTCATTCAAGGACCCCACCTCCCCTCCCCATCACCAGGAAGCCTTGGGGCAGGAGCCTCTGTTGTGAACTTTTTATCATCAGTATTCTGTTTGTCAGTGCCACATGGGGTGCAGGGACCCTGGGAGCTCCGAAGCCCGTCTAGTCTAGGCTGGAAGGGCCTTCATACCATGAACCCACCGCTAAGGAAGCCTACCTCTCCTGCCTCTGCTCAGCCAGGATCCTGATTCAGCTAGAAAAGGAAGGATCCAGTTTTAGCCCACGGAGGGGACAAGGGGTTTGGTGTGTTGGGCAAGATGGGAAGAGCTCTCTTTTTAAGGACTAGCCCATCTCTGCGTTGAAACGTCTGCTTAGATACTTGCATAGTTAGGGATGGCTGTGCCCTCCACTGATCAAGAGCCACCCCTCCATGCCTGCCCATGCAGGAGCATGGTTCTTGTCTGCTCCCATAATGCGCTGCAGGCAGTCCATCCTCAGACCCTTCCTCTGGACCTCTTGACACTGTTTGCAGCCTTCACAAAAGCAGACCAGGTGGTAGAGATGATAAGGAAAAAAAATTACATATTTCCCTATTTGGCAGGGGAAATTCTGCAGGGTGGGGGGCGGCTTTTATCAATGCAATCAGCAGACAGGCCAGGCCTGGTGCCAACCAGGTATGTATTGAGTTTTTACCATGCCATGGCTGCCCTGAGGAAAGAGCACAGGTCTATAGGCAGAGGGCCTGGGTTCAAGTAATGTCCCTGACACTTACTATCTCTGTGACTTTGAGTGAGTGAGCTAACCTCCCTGGGTTTCAGATTCCTCATCTGTAAAATAAGGAAGGCATTGGATTGCATGGGGCTTTTTAGGTCCCTTCCTGTTCTAAATCTGCTCTGGGGATCAAAGGTCCTCGATTTGGAGAGGAGCCCAATGTAGTGGCTCTGAGTCTAGCCTTCAGCCTTTACCAGCTGTGAGACTGTAGGTTCTGTGAGCCTCAGTTTCCTCATCTGTAAAATGGGTATCATAAAACTTGTACTATCTGACTCCTAGAATTTTGGTGGGGAGAGCACTTTAACCATAAAGACAGTAACAACAGCAACAACAAATACTACTATCATCATCATCATTAGTGCCTCAGACACTTCCTAGCTCTGTGACTCTGGACAAGTGATGTCACCTTTGTCTGACTCAGTTTCCTCATCTGTAAAATGGAGATAATAATAGCACCCAGGGTTGTTGGGAAGATGAAATGAGATAATAATGCTTGTAACTTTTCATTAGTTCAACCTCACAAGGGAGAGAAATGGGATCTCTTTTTCTCTGTCATGGGTGGGGGCGTCCTCATCCAGGGGCTCAGAATCCAGCCTAGTGGGCTGCAGTGAATTTATCCCACATGCCAGAGCCAGGTCAGCTGAGGTGACTAACCCAAGGTGTCCCCCAAACTTTCTCCTGAAAACTCGGGCTGCAGACATGGCAGATCATTTTTGAGGGCCGGTCTCCCTCTAGTGGCATTGCCGCAGATCGACACCAAGGCCTTTATTGGCACGGACAGGCCCAAAGTTTAAAGTCAGTGATTCTTGACTGGAATCTCTGCATGGAGTCTGAGCCCTGGAAGAAAGTGCTGAAGCTTCCTGACGTATCCCCCGAGACTGTTTATCTGCCAACAAGTATGACATGTAATGGCTCTCTTTCTCTCTCTCCTTCCTCCCTTTCCCCATTTCCCTCTTCCTCTCCTCTCCCTCCCCGTCCCTGTCCTTCCCCCTCTCTCCACCACTTCATCTCCCTCCTCCTCCCCCTCCCCTTCTACAACCATCTCCTTCTCCCCGTTTTTCTCCCCCTCTCCTTTCCTCTCCCTCTCCTTGTCCATGTCCATCCCTTCTCCCTCTCTCCTTCTCCCCCTCTCCATGTCCATCCCTTCTCCCCCCCTTCTCCCCCTCTCCTCTCTTCTCCCTCTCCCTGTCCATGTCCATCTCTTCTCCCTCTCTCCTTCTCTCCCTCCATGTCCATCCCTTCTCCCTCCCTCCTACTCCCCCTCTCCTCTCTTCTCCCTCTCCTTCTCCATGTCCATCACTTCTCCCTTTCTCCCTCTCCCTCTCCATGTCCATCCCTTCTCCCCCTCTCCTCTCTTCTCCCTCTCCTTCTCCATGTCCATCCCTTCTCCCTCCCTCCTTCTTCCCCTCTCATCTCTTCTCCTCCATGTCCATCATTTCTCCCTCTCTCCTTCTCCCCCTCTCCTCTCTCCCTCTGTGGGCCAGATGGGCACCTTCATTGTCATCGATGCCATCACAGATATGATGCATGCTGAGCAAAAGGTTGACGTCTTTGAGTTTGTTTCCAGAATCCATAACCAACGGCCTCAAATGGTTCAAACTGATGTAAGTGAGAGACTTCATCTGCAGAACTTTTCATTGTGATCCATCTTGCAGACTGAGTCCATACACTCACGTATGGGCCATTCAGTCCCATAAAACAACTCCGGTGATGTTAATGAAAATGCTGTGTGACTGATGGATTTGGACCAAAGGCCCTGCCCTCCCTCCCCTCAGCTCCTGGCCTGTAGAACAAGGCTCAGCTCCACTGTGGGATCACGACCCTGCCAGGGGAGAGGTGGGGGACTTCTCTAATTATACTCATTCTGGAAGAATAAGACACTTCAGGATTTGAATCTTATACATATAAGTTCAAACATTAATTTAACTCTTGCTTAGGCCATGGAAGGAATACAGATTCAGATCAAAACAGCAAGATCTCTTATGTTTTACAGCTCATTACAATAATTTAGCAGGAAATTATCTTGCAAATGAAAATTTAGTAGGCCTTCAAAAAAAATCAACAAGACATTTCTTCTAAAAGTATTTCCCTTCTTTAAAAACAGATTAAAATTTATCCTGTTGTTAAGAAGTATAATCACTAAACTTATCTCTTTTCTACCTTTATTTAAGCAAAAATAAACCTTTAAAATTGGAATGCATGAAAACTAAGTTGGTATAAAATATCCTTAAGTCACATAAATAAATTCCCAAAGTATTATAACAAATGAAATTCCCAGTTAGTACAGAATTCCTAGATATCATAAAGTTCCTTAGTCAAAAGGTGTTTGTAATGGAGAAGAAATTCAGTTTTTAGAAGCCATGAAATACATACCCAATTAAATTAGCCTTATCACAACAACATATATTATCAAGCCTTTAAAAATTTATTCAGTATTTTTTTACTTTGTCTTTAAGTATATCTCTAGAAATTAGGAAAAATGATTACATCCTGGAATCTCACACAGATGTGAATATGGTAGTCCATAGTATCTCCAGATTAACATATCCCCAGTATTCTCATTTACTCAGGAATTCCACAACACAGGAAACTTTTACAGACTTGATAAGAATTTTAGGTGAAAACTTCCTCTTAAATGTAAATGAGACTTGGAAGTTTATTCTAACCCATTCATTCTTTCCAATTTTTTTGGGGGGGTGGTACAATTCTTGATCTAACATCTCTAGATTATAAGAGAAAATGCTTTTTTAACAACATAGCGACTACAATTTGTTTACCAGATTACACAACATAAAAATTCAGAAATAGAACCATACCATAAGCAATTATTATGTATTTTAAACTTGAAACAGAACCAATTAAGTACCTGCTTATAACCAAATATACCTCATCAAATATTAACAGTTTTCAAATTCTCATTTTTATCATATTTTTAAAAGACCAATCCATATGCACCATTTCTACCTCACAATGGTCTCTCAAATTTTACAATGAGAGTTTTAGAAATACAATACAATTTAGAAACATAGTAACAACACAAACAATAAACTTCAGATGACATCAGTTGCATTTCCAGATTATCACATATAGAAATTATTCATCTTATTACTTTTGGTATTTAAAAACTACTTCAAAGTTGTCAGGTCTGGAACAATTACATTGAATTAGAGGTAATAATAATGTTGTCTAACATATGCCATTGTGTTAAGCACTTTACAACCATTATATCATTTTGATCCCACAACAACAATCATTACTTTTCCCTTTAAAATCTGGAAACAGGGTATATAGAGATAAAATAGCTTACAAATTGCAAAGTTGACACATTTCTGCAACTGGAACAGAGAAATATGGGGCTTACCAAGAGCAGAAGTTGGCTTCTCACCTGATAATGCTATTGCCAGGCCTTCCAGGGGTTCGGATGGCTGATGCCAGGGCCTTCCCAGTGGTGATAATTCTTGGTGGCAAGGCTTAGGGAATCTCATCGTAGGTCTGACCTGTCCACTTCTCCCCTCCCCACAGCTGCAGAATTTTGCTGTTTGCAGCTGCTGGGGCAGGGTGGGCAGAATGTATTGAACCTGGTTACTCCCAGGCCTTGCTAAGAAGGATGGGCTGCAAGGTGCCCAGGGGCAAAGGGCTGATAGGAGACTATCACTGCTAGTCCGTGATAGCTGCCCCTCCCCTCCTTTTGCCACATAGGGAAAGCTGATCTAAATTTTCCCCAAGATTCTTCAGCACTTTCTTTTCTTTTACAATCCCCATACTAGATAATTATCTCTGAGGAGGGAGTGGGGAATGCTGAGCAATCAGGATTGGGAGGAGGTGTTTTAGCAGAGGGTGAGCTCCTGGAATTACCCCCAGTCTCAGAAGTTTTCTCCAACAGTCCCAAAATGATCAGTTTCCCAATTTCTTAATGATTAATCTCAAAACCTCCAAAATCTGCTAAGATGTCTTTAGTTGTATCTAACTTTTCACTGTAAGTGTTGTTTTCCTAGCTGCAGCCCTTAGAAGTCTCTGGCTAGCTACCTGCATTTTAAATCTTACGAGGTACAAACACAGACAAACTGATAGGACAAATACAATACAAACATAGTGACAGAGTGCACCATTAATACAGAGAGAGGGAATTAGAGGCTTGTTAGAAAACTCCCAACACAAATTGGCTATTATTATTATTCTGAGGAAGGGGGGTTGGAAAATTTGTAAAGATCCAAGACCTGATAGTGCAACTGAATCTTTTGAGCCTTCCTTAGAGTGCCCCTGAGGTTGCAGACTGAAAGGCGCAAATCCCAATGAAGTTAAGTTTGAGAATCTGAGTCCCCATCATAGCCTTTAAGGGAAAAGGGGAGAGGAAAGGGGATTATTTGGAGCCTGAGAAAAAGTGCTGAAGCAGCTTTGTGAACCTTAAGGAAAGAGGCTTCTGCCTTTTCTTCTCCCTCAGCCATCTCAGCAACCCAGTGATGAAAACATTCCCACTCCTAGCTAGATGTTTTGTTGGCCTTTAAACTTAAATTTGGCTTTAAGATAAAGTAACTTTGACTGGTCCAAAGAACCCCTATTGTGACCCACATAATTTGGAGCTATCTTCACTTAACTGACATCACAGCTTGTGATCACCAGATTGGCAATGGCTTGGCATAGAAGAGGCAGCAGTGTTATTGGCCAGATTTCTAGTTTTAGTTTCTGACTGACCCATAGCCAAATTCTCTAGATGGATCTTTACCAGAAGGGACCTGATACAGTAGGCGGCGTTTCTGAACTTCAACTTGATTTCCCAAATAACCCCAGAGCTAGCTTAAAGGGAATTTTCTTTCGGACTTCAACCAAATTAGTGGGAGGTCCATGGAAGCTTGGAATAGGGGAAACTTACCCGACCCCATCAAGGTTAGGACTCCAGGAAAAAACAGATCCTGAGGCGCCTGAGCCACTAAAGCTTTGCCGGGATGGGATGTTTTCTCCCATTCCCTCGGTTCCATCCCAATCACAGCACCATTACTGTCGACCTGAAAGTTGGTTAGAGACAACAAGCTAGGTGATAAGTAAATTCATATTGTTTTATTCCCTTAAATTAGCATCATGTAACATGTTACATGGAGGCAGAGCTTGAACTCTGACTGAATCAGCAATTTTTGGAGGACATTTAAACCCTGACTCAGGATGTCTGTGTTACTCAGTTTATGATCTCCATTTGTTTCACCAGAGTATGGGAAAGGAAATTTAAATAAGATAGGCAAATGTCAGATCCAGGATATCTGTGTTTCCTTTACACCAGCAAGGTAGTGTCTGGGTTAAAGGTGCCTGAGTGGTCATAAACATAAGAATGCTCTTGATCAGCTTTAGTGTTGACACAGGAAGGGGCATTCTTAGTTCACTCAGAAAGAAAAGATTAATTCAGGGTTTTGGCCTTATTGGGGCTCATTGAGTTTAAATGATCATCAGGGTTAAGTGACTTTCCCAGAGTCATACAGTTAGTAAGTGTCTGAGACTAAATTTTAACTCAGGTCCTCCTGACTCCAGGGCTGATACTCTAACCACTGTGCAACCTATCTTACTTGCAGGGGTTTGTCGATAATATATAAAAATGCTGATGATTTATGTGGGTTTATTTTACATCCTACTACTTTACTAAAATTACTGTTTTAACTAATTTTTATTTGAATTTAGGATTTTCTAACTATATTGTATCATCTGAAAAAAGATAGTTTATTACCTCCTTTCCCATTCTGATTATCATTTGCTTTTTCTTCTCTTACTGCTGTTGCTAGCATTTCTAAAATAATATTCAATAATATTGGTAATGCATGTGTAGTTTCCCGGTTTATCTCTTTTAATTAAATCTGCTTTAACTTCATCTGAAATCATGATTGCTGCCCCTGCTTCCCCCCCCCCCATCAGCTAAAGCATAATAAATTCTACTGCAGCCCTTTATTTTAACTCTGTGTGTATCTTTGATTTCTAATTGTGTTTCTCGTAAACAACATATTGTTGGATCCTGGGTTTTAATCCATTCTGCTGTCCCTTGATAGGTGAGTTCTGCTGCCTGCTCCCTGGGCTGGTTGTTTGTTGATTTAGCAGTCTGCCTGGAGGTATTTGCATTTCATTCAGGCCAACTCTCTACACCTGGAGGTCAGATTTTCCTCAGGTCCTCTCAAGCTGTCTTAGGAGGACAACTGCTTTAACCTGACTTGTCATTATTTCTGCTGCTCAAAATTCCCTACAAGGCAATATTTTTATCATGTTTGTTGGAGAATATTAGAGAGTCTGCTCTGTCTCATCTTACTCTATCTTTCCAGAATCTTCTCCCTATATTTTTTTATTCCTCATATCTGTTACAAAAATAAACTCTTTAAATCACTCCTTTGTCACTAATTACTGAGGGATTAGTTGACCCGATTTAATGCTAACCTGTTGATTGTTACTATTAAATCATTATTTAAACTTTGGAATTATTTTCTTTTTCAGAGAATTAAAATTTTAACACATTGAGGGCCAAAACTAAGATAAGGATTATCTAATAACCTAAAATTAGAGCAAAGAAAGTTGAATATTTTTATTTTCATTAAAAATTGCTCTTCTGTGCTTAAGATAATCTTCATTAATACTCATCATTAGAACTATATCAACCCCTCCTTTCCCCTGAACAGTGCTAGCATTTATTTTACAGTGCCTGGGAGAATACAGCAAACCTGTCAAAAGAGATTGAGCCAAATACAGAAGCAAGAAAAAGCTTTATACTATTAGAACACCCTGCGACTCCTCCCTTCCAGGCCTGGATTGGTCGTTCCACTCCAGGTTACAATCTTACCCAAGCCCTCAAGCCATGTCCCCTTAATATGCGCCCCCCCCCAATCCCTCATCATACAAAAGCTCGTGCCCTTTGTGCTACTTAGGGCTAATTCAAACCAGTTTTGCTGTCTAGAACTTTGAGGTCTATTAAAAGACTAGGGCCCTTCTCATTGGCTTGCCCTTTCAAGGCTTTGCAAGCTTGTTAAAACAATGTAACTTGCTAATACCAAATTCTTTGCTGATGTTGTAAGATGTCAAACTTCATCTTAAATTGTGGGGGCATTATATCGTGTCCCTTACAAAGTCTTACTTTTTCATCCATTTTTCCCCTCTTCAGCTCCACAAAGACTACTATTCTTGTCTTTGCATTTTGTTATTAAATGTTACCATATGGAAGATTATAATTTCTTATATTAGTGATATTTCAATGAGTGAGATTTAGGAAACATTCTTGTTTCCTTGAGGGAGAATTGGGACATACCTTAGTCTAATCAGCAACACATTCACAAGGTTTCTTAGTGTTGTTTCTATAGCTGATTCATTTCATCCATTTTATGTTATATTGTCTTAGCTACAGTTTCAAAAGGCTGATATTTTCTGACTTTACCTCTAGATTCTGAGACTGTCTCCAGTTTGGAGCTTCCTACTTCCTATGCAGCAACTGACCACTTACTATGCAAGTAATGATCCCAGAGAATAGCTTGGGATCCATCCTTATAAAAAAAAAACTACATAATTCAATGTAGGTGTTCCAAATATGCCAAGATTGATTCACCTATATTCAAAACTTGCTTATTTTCTGATTATCTGGCATGATAATGTAGTATGAACATGCAAATCCCTTAAGTTTAGCTTTTCTATGTTTGTATTTCAGAATGTCTTCTGTATTTCTTTCTCTTTTGTTTTATTTTTCTTTAGCAACCTTTCCTTTTCATGTCACAAAAACTTGACTCCAGATGCAAGAAAAAGCTGCACTTATCCCCTATGTAAAAGAAAGTGCCCCCTACCTGGGCATGCTAAAGACAACCATTGGCATCATATGGGAGGAAGGCTTTCTAAAGTTTTGGCAAGAAATACCTGCAGTTTATAGACATGTAGGCATGTGGAAGCAGATACATTTGTTTTGTATTTGGTGATCAAATCTAACATAAGTCTATTTATTAGTACAGATTAATAATTATTCCTTAATAATTATTCATCTATTGTGTAATCATTTGGAGTAGTGGTTGGCATAGATTATCCTTTATCAGCCAAAAATCCCAATTAATGAGGAAAGTTCTGAGGGCTTTTTATCTTTCCAAAATGCTTCTAGAATATTCAAAGGAATTTTACACTGTAAAAATCAAGAACAGTACTTATCTAACCAAAACAGAAGTAAGTTAAAAATATGTTTGAAGGGGTAAATCATGAAAAATGAGTAAAATACAGCCTTTAAGGACTTCAGGATGACATAAATGTGCTACAAATTATAGAAGTCCTAAGAATTATAAAATTATTACAACAAAGTCATCGTAGCTGTAATAGAAATGGGGATGTGTATTTTCATTACTATATGAAGCTCCCAGGTAAAGCAATCCCTCTACCAGTTCAAGCCAGCACCTCCTCTGCAACTTATAGTCTTAGAGTGTTGCCCAGAACACTGACAGGTTTAAATGATTTGCCAGGATCACACAGCCAGGATGTATCTTTAAGAACAGATATCCAACGGGGGGAACTGAGCCAAGATGGTGGAATGCAAGGAGTGACTTGCTTGAGCTCTCCCCCAAACCCCTCCAAATACTCATAAAAAATGGCTCTAAAGAAATTCTGAAGCAGCAGAACCCACGAAAAGACAGAGTGAAACAAATTTCCAGCCCAAGACAACCTGGATGATTGATCAGAAAGGTGCATTGCGCTGGGCTGGTAGCGCAGCACAGCGCAGTGTGGCATGGGCACGCAGGCCGCAGCAAACCTGGAGCAGGCCTCAGAGGACTGAATCTCAGGAAGCTGTGGAGGTTTCCAGACTCCTCAACCCACTAATGCCAAAGACAACTTAGAAGGTCAGTGGGAAAAGTCTGTTTCTGTCAGTGCTGAGAGAGGAAGGCAGGGTCCCAGCTCCATTCCCCAAGAGCATGGCCCTGGGGGGGGGCAGCTGCTTCCCGAGCTTCTGGCCCACAGACTGAGGGGGAATCCAGTGGCTGATCAGAGAGGGACTGCAGGGATCTCTTTGCCAGTGCTGAGGCAGGAATCTCTTGCTTTGCCCCTGTTTGCATCTGGGTCACAGTTCTGGGCGGCAGTGCTGGGGTGAGGAGGAACACTGGCGTGGTGGAGCTTGTAGTGGCTGTTGAGAGGAACATCTCCTCATAGTTACAGGACAGAAAGGATACTTGTGGTCACAGGCCACCTTGGAAGAACTGAAAATTTACAGGTCCCTACAAGGATCTCTGAAAACAGCTGTACATACCCCTGAAGCTTGGGACAGTACATTCTCCACACTGGAAGCAGATTCATACCTTAACAAAGAGTTTAAAACTCAAGTAATTCGCCAGGATCATGAGCAAGCAGCGCAAAAAGAGTCAGACTATATTATCTTACTTTGGTGAAAAAGATCAAAATATACAACCAGAAGAAGACAACAAAGTCAAAGCTCCTACATCCAAAGCCTCCAAGAAAAATATGAATCAGTCCCAGGCCTTGGAAGAGCTCAAAAGGGATTTTGAGAAGCAAGTAAGGGAAGTAGAGGAAAAACTGGGAAGAGAAATGAGAATGATGCAAGAAAATCATGAAAAACAAGTCAACAGCTTGCTAAAGGAGACCCCAAAAAATACTGAAGAAAATAACACCTTAATAAATAGCTTAACCCAAATGGCAAAAGAGGTCCAAAAAGCCAATGAGGAGAAAAATGCCCTAAAAAGAGAAATTGGCCAAATGTAAAAGGGAGTCCAAAAGATTACTGAAGAAAATACTTCCTTAAAAAATAGAATAGAGCAATTGGAAGCTAGTGACTTCATAAGAAATCAAGAGACTCTAAAACGAATCCAAAAGAATGAAAAATTAGAAAACAATGTGAAATAGCTCATTGGAAAAACAACTGACCTGGCAAACAAATCCAGGAGAGAGAACTTAAAAATTATTGGACTATCTGAAAGCCATGATCAAAAAAAGAGCGTAGACATCATCTTTCAAGAAATTATCAAGGAAAACTGCCCTGATATATGAGAACCGTGTGGGGGGGGTGCAAAATAGAAATGGAAAGAATCTACAGATGTCCTCCTGAAAGAGATCCCCAAAGGAAAACTCCTAGGAATATTATAGCCAAAGTCCAGAGTTCCCAGGTCAAGGAGAAAATATTACAAGCTGCCAGAAGGCAACAATTCAAGTACTGTGGAAACACAGGATAACACAAGATTTAGCAGCTTCTACATTAAAGGACCACAGGGCATGGAATATAATATTCCGGAGGGCAAAGGAGATAGGATTACAACCAAGAATCACCTACCCAGCAAAACTGAGTATAATCCTTCAGGGGGAAAAATGGTTATTCACTGAAATAGAGGACTTTGAAGCATTCCTGATGAAAAGACCAGAGCTGAATAGAAAATTTGACTTTCAGATACAGGACTCAAGTGGAACATGAAGAGGTAAACAGGAAAGAGAAATCATAAAAGACTTATTAAGATTGAACTGTTTGCATTCCTGCATGGAAAGATGATATTTATAACTCATGAGATCTTTGTCAGTATTAGGGTAGTTGGAGGGAAGAAATTACATGTATGTATAGATAGATAGATAGATAGATAGATAGATAGAGGGCACAGGGTGAGTTGAAGATTAAGGGGTCATATCTGGAGAATAAAATTGAGGGATGAGGGAGGATTATATTCGGAGAAGAAGATAGGGAGAGGTAGAATGGGGTAAATTATCTCACAAAAAAAAGAACAGAAAAGAAAAGGCTCTTACAGTGGAGGGGAAACGGGGGGAAGGTAAGAGGGAATGAGTGAATCTTATTCTCATAGGATTTGGCTTAAGGAGGGAATAACATACACATTCAATTGGGTATGGAAATCTGTCTTACCCTACAGGAAAATAGGGGGAGAAGGGGACAAGAGAGCAGGGGGATGATAGACAGGAGGGCAGATTGGGAAAGGGTGTAATCAGAAGTCAATACTTCTGAGGAGGGACAGGGTCAAAAGAAAGAATAGAATAAATGGGTGGGCAGGATAGGATTAAGGGAAATAGAGTTAGTTTTTCACAAGATATCTACTATGGAAGTGTTTTGCATAACTGCACATGTACAACCTATATTGAGTTGCTTGCCTTTTCAATGAGGGTGGGTGGGGAAGGAGGAAGAGAGAAAATCTGAAACTTAAAGTTTTAAAAACATATGTGTAAAAAAATGTTTTCACATGCTACTGGGAAATAAGAAATACAGGAAATGGGGTGCAGAAATCTAACCTGCCCAACAGGAAAATAGGAGGGGAAGGGGATAAGAGAAGGGTCGGGGGGAGAAATAGAAGAGAGGACAGACTAGGGGAAGGGATATTCAGAATGCATGCCATCTTGGGGTGAGGGGAGGGGTCAGATGGGGTGAAAATTTGGAACTCAAAAACTTGTGGAAGTAAATATTGAGAACTAAAAATAAATTTATATTAAAAAAAAGAACAGCTATCTGCTATATTATGCTATTATTATGATATTCTAGTATGTTCTAGTCATTTGTTATGTAAGCAATAATGTTGTGATTACTAGCTAGTGGCTTAAGTTATTGACCTAGTTATTTCATCTACAGTATTAAGGCTTTGTAGTTTGTACTTATTTAAAAGTTTGAGTATCAAAAATTCTGCTTCTTCAGGAATCTGGGAATTTATCTTGATTCTTGCTAGTCACATACTCCATATTTTTTCTCTGGTGCATTTCTATTGAATAGAATCAATTTGTCTAACAATATGATTAATTTGTAAGTATACTTTGTAACTTAAAAGAAATTGAATAACCATTTGACATTCAACTTGCGATTGGTAATATTTTCCTCTTATTTCAGAAATGGACAAATCAAGTAATTCCTGGTTTAAATTTTCTCTGAAAATTAATAATAATAATAATTATAACAACAATAACACTAGTTCATGTTTACATAATTCTTTTACAATCCCAAAAACTTTCCTCTCAAGAACTACATGGGTAGATAGTACAAGCTTTTGTTATCTTCATTTCATAGGTAAGGGAACAAGATTAAATGACATAACCATAGAAGCTTAGAGCTGGGCTTCAAACCCAAGTCTCTGAACTATAAGTCCAAGTTTCTTTCCACTGGCTAGCTTCTTTGAAATGTAAATATTTATGAATAAATTACTAATTACTATGATTCTCTGAAATTCTCCTGTGCTAAAGGAAGAGTATCTGGTGCTTCTTTCTAGAAAGAGAATAATACTATGACCAAATATACTATCCTTGGGCTCTGTGCTGTGTGTGCTTCTGGTCTTTCCAGGAATATAATGGGATTCACTCTAGTCTCTGCAACACAAAGGAGCTAAAAGAGCTAGCTATCATTTATATAGGCTCTAAGGTTTGCCAAGCACTTTACAAATCTTATTTCATATGATTCTCACAAACAGCTCTGTGAAGTAGGTGGTATTATTAATAGATGAGGACTACAATGTTGAAAGGTTGTGAGTTGTCTATGAACACTCAGCTAGCAAGTGACTGAGATAGGATTTGAACTCAGGTCTTCCTGACTCCAAGTCCAATACTATCCACTGTCCCTATCCACCTAGACACAGGAAGGAAGGAAGGGAGGAAGGAAGGAAGGAAGGAAGGAAGGAAGGAAGGAAGGAAGGAAGGAAGGAACAAACAAATGAAAAAAGAAAAGAAAAAAGAATTGCTGATTATGGAAGTTGCCACTTGCAGGAAGATGATAACTTAGCTCCAGAAGAAAAAAAAGAAGTTTTTACACACACACACACACACACACACACACACACACACACAAACACACACATACGCACACACAATATATGTGTGTATATATGTATATATACATACATATATGTATGCATACACATACAAACACATACACACAGGGTAAGGCACCTGTCTTCTCTGTGACTAATGAATATATTTTCTCTGGTGTAAACGAGAACATCAAGCAGAAAAATATTTTAATCCGAGAAATACAGTGTCTCCAAAGCATTTGTTCAATGTGAGAGAGGTTATCTTCAAGCATAAGAATGAACAATTTTTGACAATTTGCTAAGCTTTATACCCTTCTAAAGAGACATACAATTTTATTGTATTGATTCTCATTTACTCTATGTAGACTTGATTGTCTTCATATAGGTGACAATGAATTAATTCATGGGATAATGTATTAATTTACTGACTTATCCAATGCACTTGCATATTAGATGTTATTAAGGTTTAGGAGGCTGAATGTATGAATTAATAGTATATAGTACAAGTTATGTAGTTGATTATCTTTAATGGTCTATTTTTCATAGTGTATTCTGGGTTCTGAAAGGTCTCCTATGAATGTCATCATGACTGTTTTTGGGAAACCTGAAAATAACCAATTTGCTCCTTGGTAAGTATAGAATAATCTTGTCACTGTAAAACCTTTAAAGTTTGTTTATCTATTAGATTGATATAAAATGGTGTTTTGAGATAAAAGCATCTCCTAGTACAAGTTTAAAAGAAGTGATTTTTAGAAGATGAAAAAGGGTGAATGTCTGGATCTCTGATTCATCAGGGTAGGGATCTCCTGGTAAGCAAATTCCCTCTTTAATGCAGATCTACAATTGATATAGTCTTGGAGAGTTGTCTAGGACACTGAAAAATAAATGACTTGTCCACAGTTACAGCTAATGCCAGTATCTCATGCCCTGAGCACAGTTTAAAATGTAAAATTAAATATATTTTTGAATTTGTTATAAGGAGATTTTTATCTGTTTTGGAAGTCTATAAAGACTTTAGCCAAAAACAACAAAAAAGACAACCACAAACTATTTGTCTGAGACAGCAATGTAGACCAAAAGTCCAACATCATATAATTAGAATATGTAAAATTCATTCCTTTGGGAATGCCATAGTTACAAATCATTTGCTGTAGTCAATGTTATTAGAACGCCACATAGTGAAATATTTTCAAAGAACCCTATCCACTAGACAAAATGGAGAAGTAGAAAAGGAAATGCTATTCTCTTTTTATACATATAGTAAAACCTATAATTCTGCCATTAACCGGAATGTTCAGAAAAGGTTTTAATCATTTTAACCCTTTGTGGGAAATGTTTCAAAAACATCTTTCTTTCTAGCCTTAATAATCTTAGTCCTTCAATAAACCTTTGAGTTCATCAAAGTGCAGCCCATCCACAGAAATGCATTTCCTCCCATAAAATTGCCACAGGTGGTCCATCTAACATTCTGAGGGTCCTCCTCTTGGTGTCTTAACATGAGTGGGTACAAGTACAGCACCATGGGTGATCATCTTTTACCTCTCACTCTCCCTATGTGACCTGTCCACCTCTTTTTTCTTATCACCTCTCTCAGATGAACTCATTTATGCCACTGTACAGTTTCTTGTTGGTAATATGTTGTAGCCTTCTCATGCTTACCATATACTTCTCCATTGCCGTTTGGATGACCTCCACCATTAACTCTTGAGAAGCTGGTTTTCCATTACTCATAGCTGTATAGCAAAAATGGAAGAATATCGCTATTAAAAAGATAGGCCTTTGTTTCAGGGAGAAGCTTGGTGTCATTGAAAGGACAGTTTAACAATTGAAATCCAGTCTACTGTGTATGTCTGATTCAATTCTGGACTCAGTTTCTTATCTATATGCAATGTTGTTCCAAAGTATGTACAGCTTCATTAGCTATGCAGCCAATTTACATGTCACAGTTTGGGCAATAGGCATTCTTTATCCACTTGGCTTTTCCTATATGGATAGCTAGGTGAAACACTTATGAGATTTTATGGATCTCATTTAGGAGGCTCTGCATTGTGCCAGGCTTGATGCAATTAGCACAGAGTTATCCATAAACAGGATCACAAGAACTCCCAAGGGAAATCTTACCATCTATAGGGATTCCCTCTCCATTTGGATTCTGTTCTGTTTATCTTCCATTACAGTGGTAGATACCTTTGGTGAGTATGTTTCTCCCTGTCTGTACCTAACTTAATATTAATAATCAGAGAATTGTTGAACAAAGATATTCTGTTATGTCAATTAAAACATCTTTTGCCTTGTTGGAGGAGACAGTCTTTAAAGTTACATTTTATACTTAATATTTTTTTCAAGTACATGTAAAATAGTTTTCAACATTCTTTTTTGTAAGATTTTGAGTTCCAATTTTTTCTCCCTCCTTCCCTTCTCTACCCCATCCCCAAGAAAGCAAGTAATCTGATATAGGTTATACATGTACAATCATGTTAGTCATGTTGTGAAAGAAGAACCAGAATGAAAGGGAAAAAAATGGAAGAAAAAAAAGGAAAAAACAAGTGAAAATAGTATGCTTTGATCTGCATGCAGATGCCATAGTTCTTTCTCTGGATGAGGACAGCATTTTCCATCACAAGTCTTTTGGAATTATCTTGGATTGTATTACTGAGAAGAGCCAAGTCTATCATAGGTGATCATTGTACAGTGTTGCTGTCAGTGGGAACAACGTTCTCCTGGTTCTGCTCACTTCAGTCTGTCGCCAGCAATCAGATAGTGCACCGAACGGGAAGGTGCGAAATAAACGTGAGACATGAGCCAGGCGGAGCAGTAAAGACTGCCTCAGTGTATTCATCTGAGGGTACAGGATATATAGAAAAAATCTAGCCTAACTTCAAAGAGTCGTCCCTGTGAGATACTCCCTAAAACATTTGCTGAGGATGTGACAACATACATTTCCTCGTTATCAGGGTTCCTAGATTGGGTTGTATTTTCCAAGGCTTTCCCAGGCACCTTGGAGCCACCTGCATAGAGGAGTGAATGTGTAAATCTAAGGTTCAAAGGGTGAGAAGGAATGTCTCAGGAGCCTCCCTTGCAGGGGGACATTTGGAGAGCCCTGCTTCCTAAACGATTGAGCCCTGTGGGTTAAGCCTGGGCAAGAGTCAAACTCTGTCCTGGATCTTAAACCCAGATCGGACTCTTTAGAGCCAGCCTTCAACATCAGTCAGCATCAGTGTATATAAGTCTTTCCAGGTTTTTCTGAAATCTGCCTACTCATCATTTCTCATAGCACAGTAGTATTCCATTACATTCATATACCACAACTTGTTCAAGCCATTTCCCAATTGATGGGCATCCCCTCAGTTTTCCACTATTTTGCTACCACAAAAAGGATTGCTATAAATATTGTATACACATGAGTCCTTTTCCCTTTTTTATGATCTCTTTGGGATACAGACCTAGTAGTAGTATTGCTGGACCAAAGGGTATACCTGGTTTTATAAACTTTAAGCATAGTTCCAAATTGCTCTCTAGAATGGTTAGATTAGTTCACAACTCTAGCAATAATGCATTAGTGTTCCTACTTTTCCACATCTTCTCCAACATTTATCATTTTCCTTTTCTGTCATATTAGCCAATCTGTAACGTGGTACCTTAGAGTTGTTTTAATTTGCATTTCTCTAATCAATAGTGATCTAGAGCATGTTTTCATATGGCTATAGAGAGCTTTAATTTCTTCACTTGAAAACTGCCTGTTCATATCATTTGACCATTTATCAATTAGGGAATGACTTATATTCTTATAAATTCAACTCAGTTCTCTATATATTTGAGAGATGAGGCCTTTATCAGAAACATTGGCTATAAAAATTGTTTCCCAGCTTTCTGATTTTTTTCTAATCTTGATTGCATTGGTTTCATTTGTGCAAAAACTTTTTAAGTTAATGTAATCAAAATCATCCATTTTGCATATCAAATGTTCTCTATCTCTTGTTTGGTCATGAATTCTTCTGAAGTTGCATTTTGTTCTACCAAATTAGGTACTTTTTGTAGGCCACATACAACAGGCACACTGGGATTTTAGATTCTCTCCAGCTTTCAGACAACTGTGAGATTATGGAGAAGTGGTTTACTATACAAGGTTCCTATTCACTTCTAATTTGTAGCAAGAAGGTTCTCTATCCTCTTCACTGCCTTTTTTCTTTATTTAGCAATGAGATGCATGTTGTTGTTTTTTTGGTAAGGCAATTGGGGTTAAGTGACTTGCCCAGAGTCACACAGCTAGTGAGTGTTCTGTGTCTGAGGCCAGATTTGAACTCAAGTCCTCCTGACTCCAGGGTCGCTGCTCTACCCACTGTGCCACCTAGCTGCTCCTACATGCATGTTTCTTTCCCAGTCATTCTGTATATGCACATGTAATAAGAAGTCCATACTAGAAGCAACATAATTTTAAGGACATGGAGGAGTAAATTCTCAAGAAACATGAAAAGGGAAGATACTGAATCATTGGAGGAAATCATGCATGTTTTTGCTAACAAAAAAGGCAATTAAGAAGCTGTCAAAAGATTTCTGGATCATGAAACCAAGAAGGTGGAGGACTAGATATATTCTCTGATTGCTACAGCTTCTCAGAACTCTCTGAAACAGAAATTATGCACCAAAGATAAAGGAACTTCAGCTTTCTCTACAGTCTAGGACACCCAGAATCCAGAAGAATATAGGAGAAAAAAACCATGAACTGACACCCATCTGGAGCTCACTCAGCACCCTTTCCCCTACCATATAACAAGGCTGTAGTAGAAGATTTGTGAACCAACCCATGGGCTTTCAACAAAATCCAACCCCACCCCTTTCCATTGCCTTATAGATGCTGGCTCCAGGCTGTGGAAATTTGCTCAGGCCCTGACAATCAGCTAGTGCTGTGACAGTGCTTCAGAGACAGAAGTTTGCTATGGCTGCAATAGATAGCCAATGCTATAATAGGCAATGGTCTGTCCTGCAGAAGATCTCTGCAAGATAATAGAAGAAAGGAAGGAAGGGGGCTTGAAGTAAAGCTCAACCCTATATCTTCTCCCTCCTCCCAGAGCTTCAGAGACTCAAACTACAGAAATCAAACACATAACACCAATGTGGTAGCTCTCTAAATTACTGGTACTTGGCCAAGAACTGAGGAACACAGGGAATGGGACAAGTTACCAGGACAAGACACGGGATGGGAGAGTCCACTCCACTAAACCTGAAGGAAAAAGCTCAGGCTCTACCTGGGGCTAATTTTATCCCCTCAAAAGTCATCAGGGAAGAGTCTGAGGTTGGTAGACCATGAAGTGCCCAGCATGGAAAGGGGCTAAGATGCTTTGAGGTCCAACCCCCAAGGAAACCACCATTCATCAGAAGGAAGGGAGTCAGAAAGTTAGCAATAGTGGAAAACTATAGGGGAAAAACTGAAATTACCAAAAATTTCAGGAAGAAAATATAAATACCTTGAACATAAGAAGCAAATACATCAACAGGGAAAACATTAACAATAAAAGAACATATAGCCTCCAGATCTAGTAAACAAGTTCATGTTGGTATGAATAAAAACAAACAAAGGAAAACCAACTCTTGGTGAGACAAAGGCCTTGTGGAATGTGAAGAAGACATGGAACCACAAAATTCTGTTCCTGAGTAGTTGAAAAGTGAAATGAGAATTATGCAAACAGACTTTATGGGCAACAGGGCAAAAAAAGGGGGAGGGGTAGAATATAAAAACTTAAATTTGCAAGGGAAACTCTTCCCAAAGAAACAAAAGAGGGAGCAATAGAATAGGAAGGTAAATATGCAGAAGTGAAAGACAATCTACATGAGAAGCAGAAAAAACAGTAACATTAGAAGAAAACATACTGAAATCCAAGATAGGATGCTGAGAAACAACCTAAGGACCATAAGTCTCCCAGATGAACATGACAGAACAAAAACTATGAATACCATAATGCATGAAATGGCACAAGAGAATTGTCCAGAATTTTTGAATACAGAAAATAAAAATTTCAATTGAAAGAATTCAGATTGCCTCCAGAAAAAAGCTCAAGGGTACAAACTCCAAGACACATAGTGGTAAAATTTAACAATTCAAACAAGAAACAGCTAGTTCTGCAAGCAATCAAGAAAAAGACCTTCAGATATAAAAGAAAGGAAATCCAGATAGCATAAAACCCTTCTGAAGTCACCAGAAAACAGAGGAAGGAATGGAATAATCTGTTCTGAAGTGTAGTTCAGTTCAATATGCAGCCCAGGGTGACCTACCCTGAAATTCTGAGCTTAATTAGAAAAGAAAAATGATGGACATTCAACAATAAAGAGATGCTTAAAAACTTCTTAGAAAGAAAGCCAAACCTGAAGAGATTATTTACTTCTTGAACACTCTAGACAACAGAAATATAGGAGGATTGAATATATGCAACAACTAATGAAAACCAGAGCAAGAGCAGAGAAACTAGGAAGAGATTTCTTTCTGAATGTATACAAAGACACAGTGGTAAAGGCAGAAGTCCAATGGAGGTGACATGGAAGAGGTGGACCTGGGGCATTAGGGACAAAATCTGGCAACAGGTGAATCAAGGTTGGTTTTTTTTTGGGGGAGACTACATTACAAAATGAGAAGGAACATGAAAAGGGAGAGAGGGGCAAGGAGATAGAGGGGATGTGCCTAGGTTAAATCAACAGCTAGCGATGAAAGGAAGGTGACCCCTGTGTTCTGAAGAAGGGAAGAGCCTTCAGGGCAGTGAGTGAGGAATAGGGAGAAAAGTTTGAAAACAGGGATAGAAAGAGGGGAGGCTTGTTTTGGTGGCAGGAGGAGCTCCACTGATGAATGCTTTTATGAGTAAAGAGAGATGTTCTGTATAGTGAGAAGGATACCTTGCTCTGGGAAATTTGGTTCTTGAAAATACTTTTTGTCCTACCTTAAGAGAGGAGTAGTTGGAACTATTGGGACAACTTTCATCTGGGGGAATGGGAAGATATGAACTAATACAGAATAAACATATTTTAAGGGAACAGGGAAGCAAACAAGATAATATATATTGTTTTGTTAATGCTGATGCTTTTATTCTAGGAGAAAAAAAATGAACACTTAGGAGTTTATGATTTTACGTGTAATTTTCTCTTTATTTTTTGTTGATGGCTAAGTTTTAAACAAAAACTCATTTCTTTAGAAAGGAAAAATGAAACAAAACAACCACAGGACATGTTAGTGTCTGGTTGAGCCAGAGGGGAGGAGCAGACACATGTCAGGCATTACCAATTATAATGAGCCATCTCTGACCAGGTTCAAATATGGAAACGTTAACTGTCTCAACCCTTTGACAAGACGAAGAAGCTTGAAGTGGGGGACAATGCTGGCAATGATGCCTGGCAATCCTAGATAACAATTCTGTCACAGACTGGGAGTCTACCTATCCAGAAAGTTGATGAGTGCCCCCTCTAGGGGAAGGCTGGATAATCACTAACAAATGTTAGAGTAGAAATTCTTTTGTGTTATGGCTTAGACTAGATGACCAGGGAGGTTCCTCCAACCTTCAAATTCTATTATTCTCTGTAATCTATAAGCCTTTGAGCTCTTGTTTCTTCATTCTGAATCATAGTTTCCAACTTATTTCTCACCATCTTTCTCTGTTTTCCACTTCTACATACAAGTCACTGAGTATTACAATACATATTGATTTCATTTGGATGTCTTTATCAAGTTGTTAGAATTTTTCTGTCTCCTCATTTCCTTCCAGGGGATGTTGGCACATAAGATAAAGTTATCTTCATGGTGGCATTTTTGCTTATGCATAGCATATATAGTGAAATGCCAGACAACTGAATAACCTGTGGAATAATGTTTCTTGTTGCCTTTAGATGCACAACATAACCAACTCTTCCAACTCCTTTATTTGTCACACTAAGCAGACCTTTCAAGCCATCCTTTCAATTCAGCTCCAACTTCCTTTTGTCTTCTGGTTTGAGTTGTAGTTCAAGTATGAATCCTGATTCGTTTTCTCCAATAGTAGATTAACCTATTGGTTATTAGACAAAGATCTCACTTTTAGAGTGCAAACACACATAAAATAATATTTATAGGTAGTATGAAAATTACTGTGATTCTTAGCATCATCTTCCCTCTCCTTTCCCTTTTTGTCACCTTGCCAGTGCCACTAGAATTGTGAAAAGGGTCAACACAGGATAGACAGCCACTTTGTATAAGTTACCATGACCAACTAATTCCTCATCTAGTGACCAGTAGAGTTGGTCTAGTGGTGTTGAGACTTTCTGTGCTTCACCTAGACTGGGCCCAGGAAAAGCAGACACAGCCTTCTGCTAGGCTTGTATACAAAGCTTTTCAACATGGCAGTACACTGCCAGAGCTTGGATCTCACTGGCACGGTCTTCAGGAACCATGGAGTCACTTCTAAACCAAGATAAGGCATTAGCATAAGGATTTTATGGAAGTATTTAATTCACATTTTTGCAGTGGCTCAGGATTATCATTCTGAACACTAAGTATCAGGAAAGAGGAAAAATGGATTAGTGGAAAGAACATTAACTCTGAAGTCTGAAGTTGTGGGATTGAGTCACTACCTCTTTGAAGTTGTGTTACCCTGGGCAATTGACTTGATTCCTCTAGACTTCAGTTTCCTCATGTTAAAATGAGATTAAATGAGGCAGTTACTATAATCACTTCTAGCTCTATTAGTCTATGGCCCTCTATGGTCCTCAGCTGTAAAAGAAGCCTTTGGGACTAAGGAATCTCCCATGATCCTTTCGTGTTCTAAATCTTACTGTACTATAAACTTATAAGAGAACTGAGACCCTTGCATAGAACAGCTAGAACAAGACAATACAAGGAACTTTTACTGTTTTTCCCCTAACACAGCATAAACTGACTTACCGTACCCTGTAAAGCGGGTAAACTAAGTTGCAGCGCTTTATGAACATGTATGGAGGAACTCACCATAAGCGTCATTACAATTTAAATGTCAGTGAGGTCAACTATGATGCCCACTAACAGAGTTGGAAGGCTACTGCCGAGTGGCAATGAGAGCTCATACTAAAGTGGTTGAGTGGGAATAAAAATGAAGAGATGGATAAAAGCAGGAAGATTGATAAAATTTAAGGGCTGGTTATGAGTGGTGAGTAAGAGGAAAGAATGAGAAATATCACCAAAGTTTTGAGTGTGGGAAATTGGGTGAATGGTGTCCCTGATGTCATGGTCCTCTTTAAGAATGAAGGACAAACCACAATCTGTGAGTAGTCTGAGCTGCCTGAATGGGAACTTAGCTGGCCAGTTCTAGCTGGGCAACTCATCTCATCCTGTCCTGTTCTGTACTCTCTATAATCTATATGGCTATATTCAATGTTGTATAAATAGTGATGGTTACATTTTGTGCAGGGAAGATGTCTTCAACATTGACCTCTTCTCTAAACTTCATCAGTCTTCATTAGGCTCGTTGTGGTCACACCCTTCTTAGAAAGTAAGATGTTTGCATAAATAACCTGGAAAAATATGAGGTGGAATGTGAAGAGAGTTTAGGATGGAATGACCCCATTTGAGAGGGAAAAAAAGATGAGTTTATAAGACAAATTTTCTTTTTTCTTTAGCAATTTATTTTTATTTTTTTCAATTTTGAACATAAACGTCAATTAAATTAAGTAACCCCATCTATACCAGTAGAACAGAAAGATAGGCTTGCACATTAAACTGTAAATCCCTACATGTACAGCTTGCATTTCTTTTTAAGTACATAATAAATTCAACACATAACTTTCAAAGCTATCTTGCTTTATTCTTGGTCTTCCTTCTGTTCTTTTTTGGCCATTTCAAAAACTTATTCCAATGATCCTTTTTTGGGCTTCCCTATTTCTAGCTCCCTTCTCTTTCTCTTACCCCTGCCCTCACTGACAAAAAAAGAAAGTTAAAAAAAAACTCAACCTTTATTACAGATATATTGTCAAGCAAGCAAAAATCTCATATTGACTATATCTGGAAGTATGTCTCATTCTGTGCCTCTCAGTGAAGTGATGGGTAGCCTGATTCATCATTGGTTCTTTGAATCATGATTGGTCATTGAATTGATGGGCCTGTAGCCATTTTGAAAAAGAATAAAACTGACCCCTCAAATCCCAAAATGTTATATACTCTTTGCTTTCTGAAGAAATTTATTAAAAACCTTAAGTTTCTAAAGGATTATAGTCACAGTGGCTATTTTCTAGAGTTTTGGAGCTCAGTGATGGTTGTTTCTTGATATTGAATAAAGGGAATACAGGAGTCCCTCATTTTTCTCAGATCTCTTGTTACTCTACTTAGGAGTATTCTTCAAGGTATTATTTGCCCACCTTCATGGCATAGCTGCTTCAAAATAATTTTATTTAAAAGATTTTTAAGCAAGTGCTATTACTTGCTTTTTTTAGTGGATGGATGGGTACACAAATAAATAAAATAAATGATAAAACATTTGTGAAGTTATTACTTTGGGCTAGGCATTGTGCTAACAGCTTCAGATACAAACACAGCAAAGCAAAAACCATCCCTTCCCTCAAGAAGATTACCTTCTAGTAGGAGAAGGCATCACATATAAGAGAAGCCTGTCCAGTTAAGAAGTGTCTAGCAATGGTAAGTGGAGTCATGGAGAAATTGATTTCATTTTCTCTGGCTATCCCAGCTAAAATCATACCTTCTACACAAAACCTTTCTCTTTCTCCTTTAATTTAAGTGCCTTCCTTTTTATTGATAATCTGCAGTTTATCCTGTACATTTCTTGTTTATGTTAGTTGTTTGTGTGGTGTCTCCCCTATTAAACTGAGAGTGGAGGCTGTTTTTTTTTTTCTTTCTGTCCATTAGAGTGTGAGGTCCTTGCGGGCAGGGAGGGTCTTCTGTCTTTTTTTATATCCCCAGTGCTTAGCACAATGCCTGGCATACTGTAACAAAAATGGCGCTTATTAAATTTTTGTTATCTTGGCTTGGGAGAAAATAAGCTCGTTGTCAAAACCTTATGGCTTAAAAACACAAATGTAAAAGTTTTCCTAATTTCTTAAGTCTCATTTTTACTTTTTATCTTGATGCGCTTCCAGATTTAGCCACATATGATACAGTGCAATACTTGTTACCACTGAACGCATCACTTGAAGGCAATATTCTGCCTCAAGGTGTAGGAAGGTAATTATTTAAGTCTGATTCTCATACTACTTCCTATTAACTTTTCTTCCATGTTTTAAAAAGCAGACTTTCAGTTTCATTGTTTTGGGAAGCTCTTAATGAAATACTCCTAGATTAGCAATATTTTCTGTGAGAATTGTTTGGGACACTGAGAAGATAAGTGACTTACCTAGGGTAGCACAGCCTTCATGTGTCATGGGCCTCAGGGACTTGTTTTTGTATTTGTATCTCCATGGCCTAGCATGTACTTAATAAATCAATCAGTGAATAAATAACCAGGATTTTAGAATTCAATTTAGTTCAACAAACATTTATCAAATATTTCCTCATGACTATGCCCAAAGGGCTATAAAATTGTGCATATCCTCTGACCCAGCAATACCACTTCTAGGTCTGTATCCCAAAGAGATAATAAAAATGGGAAAAGGACCCACATGTAAAAAAAATATTTATAGCAGCTCTTTTTGTAGTGCCTAAGAATTGGAAATTGAGAGGACGCCCGTCACTTGAGGAATGGCTGAACAAGTTGTGGTATATGAATATAATGGAAAACTATTGTTCCATAAGAAATGAAGAACAGGTACACTTCAGAAAACCTGGAAAGACCTAAATGCACTGATGCTGAGTGAAGTGAGCAGAACCAGGAGAACATGTATACAGTAACAGCAACTTTGTGTAATGACCAACTTTGATCAATTTAGCTCTTCTCAGCAATGCAATGATCTAAGACAATTCCAAAAGACTCATGATGGAAAATGCTATCCACATCCAGAGAAAGAACTATGGAGTCTGAATGCAGATTGAAGTATAATATTTTCTCCTTTTTTGTTTCTTCTTTCTCATGGTTTTTCCCTTTGGTTCTAATTCTTCTTTACAACATGACTAATGTAGAAATATGTTTAATATGATTATACATGTATAGCCTATATCAGATTGCACACCATCTTGGAGAGGGGAGAGTGAAGAGAAGGGGAGGAAATTTAGAACTCAAAACCTTATAGAAGTGAATGTTGAAAATGAAAAACAAACAAATAAATAAATAATAAAAATATTACTAATGAAAAAGCCCCATGCTAAGTGCTAGAGATACAAAGACAAAAGTCAAACAGTCCTTGCCTTCCAACAGCTTCTATTCCATGAGGAGGTAGGGATGGGGCAAGATCAACTATGAACATAGATAAGTTAAAAGAAGGTAATTTGAAGTGTGAAGGTACACTAGCAACTGGGGAGCTGGTGTATCAAGGAAAGCTTCCCAAAGGAGTTACCAGCTGGCATAGAAGACAGCCTGTATGAAAGCATAGGAAAGTAATATGGAATAGTAGATACAGAGAGTATCTAATAGGCTCCATTTGTCTAGAAGAGAAGTAATGTCACTCTGGAAAGGTGGTTGGAGCCACATTGTGAAAAGCTCCAATAGCAAAGCTTAAGAATTTGCATTTTATCCTAGAAGTGCTTAGGGAACCACTGCAGATATTTGAATAGATTAGTCACATGGTCATACCTGAACAATTATTTTGGAATTCTGTGGAAGATGGATGGATTACAGAGAGGAGAGACTGGAAAATGATAATATTCCTGTCCTTTGGCTGAGCACTGATGAGGGACAGACCTAGAGTAATAGCCATGTGATTGGAGAGGAGACAAATGTGGTGGGATGTTGGAGGAAACATGTAGCTGGGGTTAGGATCTGTAATTTTCTTTTATCATAGTGGAAAACAGGTTGTAGCTACATTATGGAAAATCCTGAATGCCAGACTAAGAACTTATTTAATCTTTGATAGATGACAGGGGTGAAAGTGATAATGGCAGAACTGTGTTTTATGAAGCTGCACCTATCTGCTGGAGAGACAGATTAGATTATGGATAGCTAGTATTGACATAGTGCTTTAGAAATATTATCTCATTTGATCCTCACAACAACCCTGTTGGATAAGCACTATTATCATCCCTATTTTGCAAATGCCTTTATAGATGGCTAACAATCCACAACGGCACACGCTTTTTCAGTGGATTTGTGCCAACCTACATAATGCTCTTTTACCCATTGTGCCTTATGTAATAATGCCTTAACCATGGAACCAAAAAAAAAAAGCCTAAAACAAGACCCAAGTCACAACTCTGCCCTTGTTATGATGGCTTTGTAAACAGCTGAGCTAACCAGCTATAATGATGATAAGCTTGTATGAACTGACCACATTTAGGATCATAGGATCAGTTAAACACTAAAAAATTTACCAATATTGTAATGATAGCATTTATAAGTGATCATTGCTTTTTAATGGGAGTCCTTCCTATTGTCTATGGTCTCCAAATTTATGCCCCTTGGGCATAAAAGTATATGAGCATAGAAGTATATAGTCAAAGATACTTTTCTCACCAGCTTAGTTCATCAGTTGCAGGATGGGCACTTTTCTTTCTTCAGACTTTTAGATGACCTAAATTTACATGGCTTTTGTCACAATTGGTTCAAACAAATTAGGTTAAAACATTTAACAGAATGGGCATGTAAATTCCTTAGTGTCTGAGCTTGAATAGTTGGGGCATTTTAACTTGTTGTGACTTTTTAAGTCAAAACCACAGAAATTTTGCTAGTTTAATCCCAAGCATTACTGAATGAGGACTGAAAATTTTAGTCAGCTTTATTCTTTGGTTATTATCAAGAATTAACAGTGATGGTTAGTGTCTATCTCTAACATATAGATGATTAATAGTAAATCAAAATGTCCATTCTTTTTATTGTCTTGCTCACATTCATTTAAACATAACCAAGTTCAGGTTCCCTTATTCCTTACACATTTTTACTACTGTATTATACAATAGTGAATGTTCATCATAGTTACTATCCTTTATATTTTTATTTTTTTAATCTATTGTAATTTCTTCTCCACCTTGGCAAATTTTAATGAATTTTCTCTTAAATACAGTTCTCTTTTAACATGTATTCACTTTTGCAGCTCCCAACAGTCAAATAAACTAATTAGATTTCTTAAATCTTCCTATTGGTAAGATAAAGTTTTTACCTTCTTTAGGTATTTGATATGCTTGTACTCTGTCCCTCCAGTTAATTATAAGCTCCTTGAGGTTGGGAACTGGCCCTCTGTTATTTGTTTTTGTTTTTAATATCTGCATCTTACCCTCATCATAACTTCCAAATAGTTCTGCAGTTGGAAGTATTCAGCAGATATTATTGACTAATTAGTTAAAATTCATTTAATTAATGTTTCCTAATTCAAGAATTTGTGACAATTCTAACTGGGCTGAAAAGTAGAGCAGTCAAATTGTGTAGAACTTGTGAAGAATAAAAATAGCTAAGCAAATCCAAAATAAGATACAAAGGAAATGTTTCAACTACTGAAAAAATATTAAAATTTTCAAACACTTTCAAGATGCATCCATTTATAGCTAAGAGGCAAATTACCAACTCTTAACATGTATCCAATCCCTAGGAACTCTTCCTAAACAAGTCGCCTAGTTACTTCATGGATCTGAGATTGAAAAAAAAAACTTTAGAAAACTGTGGCATAATTCAAATTTATCATAAATTCATCAGGTATTGCCATTATTTGCTTGTAGGGAGATATTAGAAAGCTGAATTTTCAATCTTTTATGCTCCTTTAGGAATCTGGATTTGTTACAACTGAAAGGCACTTCATAGTGACATAATAGATATTGGCTATTTCTTCTTTTTTCCTTTCTTGGGACTTAAGATTAATTTTTTCTGATTCATTTCATGATATGAGGAAAGTGATCAGCTGATAAAGATATTATACACATTATGTATGTATATATATGCATATATTATATGTGTGTGTGTGTGTGTATGTGTATACACAGATCAAATGTTTCAATTGGTTAAGGTGCCTTATGTATACAATTAGAATGCTGGATGTTTTTCTTTTGTGTTCAAGGTTCATTTTCTCTCTTTAAGTATAATGGTTTTTATGATTTTAATCATGCTTTTATGATGTTAATCAATGACACAGTGTGTTATTTTAATGGAGCCTGGAGTTTAGCAGTTAACATACCCATGCTCCGAGATTGATACTTTTATTTTTCTGCTTGTTTTAAATAATAACTAAATTAAAATGTGTAATGTTTGATATATTTAACCTAATTAGTAATTATATACTTGAGAATCATATAGTAATTATATGCCTGAAAGGTTTTGCCCTTCAGATTTTGTATGAAAAGTGTCTCCATACTTTGTGGTTATAATAAATTCAGTACTTATTGCCTGTTTTCCTTTCTGTCTTTCCTTTCCTCCCCCAGTTTTAAACAATGAGCCTCTCTCTCTGTCAGGCTCTCACTCTCATTATTACTTTATACATACACATTAGCAGATCAGCAGATCAACAGTAAGGGTCACTGTAAAGGCTTGGTTTTACAGTACATTGTTGAGCGATAGGAAAAGGAAATACTGGTTCAACTGTTCTTATCAATCAAGACTTTTTTAGAAGTTCCCTTGGGAAGGTGTGCAGAGGACCTGATAGGGGAAGTGTTGTCCAATAGCAAAAGCCTCATCAGATTCAAGAAGATACCTTGACCTTTTATTTCATCCATATGGCATCATCAGCAATCCCTCTCCAAGAATGGGATAAGAGACAATGTTATCCAATGTCATCTAAAGTGACTTGTAGGGCCAAGATTTAAACTTCAGGATTTACCTGTAACTTATTCTTCTCGTTTACCTATTCTACATCTTTTATCTACCTCTATACTGTTCTTGTTTTTTCTGTTCTACTTACGTAAAACTCAGGTTTTTTTGATGTTCAGTGTGAAAAATCAATGTCCTCTGCTTTCTTTTTTTAGACTAACACTATATAGTAAAAATAACATACATTATATAGCAGCTTGCTCTTTCATTCATTCTACCATGATGCCTTATGGTGGCATTTTAAAGCTATGCTATCAATGGCCAAGCTCTAGTAGAGTCTTAAATTACACACTTCTGAGTCCAGAGACTGTGTTGTTGTACACAGAGTACTGCATTTGGAGTCAGAGGACCTGGGTTCAAAATATGGCTCTCTTTACTTTCTTCCTGGGCGACCTTAAGCAAGTCCTTTTTCTTCTCTGTTTTTTCAATAATAAAATGAAGGGGCTGGATTAGATGACCTTGAAGTTCCCTTCCATTTTTAAAACTATGCTCCTGTGGATGGAATCCTAGCCACTGCTCCTAGACTCGATATTTCAACTTCCTCATATGCCCCACTGAGCAGCAGGCATGACCTGACCACATCCATCCAGTCTCAGATAGGGCCACAATAGCCAGCCAATCAGAAAGCAGCACCAACAGGATACTAAGCAGGATGCTTGACCATTAAATCACAGCCTAAGTGGACACCTGCACAGTAATAGCAAGGAACTGTCCTAAAGTGAACTTATGATATAGAGAGGCTTATTACAATATCATTATCATACATTAATACCCCCAAAGTGGGCTTTTCTGTATGCATTCAGAGTAACTGCATGCTCAGCTCTACCAAGGCTAGGACCAAGACTAGGACCCCCCCCATCAATGAACCCCTTCTATATCTTAATATCCATATATTCTGTAATGATATTATTGCATCTTTTGCTCTATAAAAATCCTGTCTTGCTTTGCTAAGCTTCTGGTTCCTTTAAGGAACCTAGCTCTCTTGTTGGGAGTGTAATTTTCAATAAATGTCTTTGCTTGGGTTGGAGATGGCTTGAGTCTGTGAATTCTTTCAAGATGACCCTACAACACACACCTTGAAACCACAACACTATGATATGATGTGGGTTTACCTGAGGATTAACCCAGTTAAGTATAGGAAGTCATCTCTAGAAAGCTGGAAACTAACTGATGAACTTGTTAGCTATGGAAGATATGAAACAATTATAGCTGGCATTTTCAAAGACTTTTAGGATTTGCAAGGCAAACATCTCACTTGATATACAGTCTTATTTGATCCTCACAACAACCTTGAGAGGTAAGGGTGAAGTATTAGTTCTGTATTTGCTCTGTTTAGTCATGTCTGACTCTTTGTGACCCTTTGGACCATACTGTCCATGGTGTTTTCTTGGCAAAGATACTGAAGTGGTTTGCTATTTCCTTCTCCAATGGATTAAGGTGAAAAGAGGTTAAGTGATTTGCTCAGGGTCATACAGCTAGTAAGTGTCTGAGGCCGGATATGAACTCATCTTCCTGGCTTCAGACCCAGTGCTCTATCCACTGAACCCCTGCTACCTCCTAGGCAAACAGGCTAAGTGACTTGCCCAAGGTCACACAGCTAGTAAGTGTGGGCAGCTAAATGGCCCAATGTTAGGCCTGGAGTCAGAAGGTTTGAGCTCAAATCCAGCCTCAGTCTTGTATTACAGATATGGAAATGGAGGGTGAGAGCAGTGTGACATAGTGGATAGGGCACTGGACTTGGAGTCAGGAAAACCTAGGCTCAAATCCTGCCTTAGACACTTGCTAGTTGTTGGCCCTGGGTGTCATGTAACAACTCTTCTCAGACTCAGTTTCCTCATCTGTAAAATGACTCAAATGGCCTTTGAGGTCCCTTCCAGTCTCTTTGTTCGAATGCCAAAAGTATGTTTGCCTAAAACACTGTTTTATGGAGAACTCATACGAGGCAGCTGCTCACATTGAGGTCAGAAGAAGCAATACAAGGACACTCTCAAGGTCTCTCTGAAGAACTTTGGAATTGATTGTGAGACATGGGAGACACTGATACAGGACCACCCAGCATGACCTACCTGCATAAAAGAAGGCCTTGTGCTCTTTGAGCAAAGTAGAATTTCAGTAGCTCAAAAGAAATGTGAGATGCATAAATTTAGAGACATCTCTACTCCAAATATTCATGTGGACTATTTGTGCCCAACGTGTGGTAGAGCCTTCCAAGCTCGTCTGGTCAGCTACAGTCGGAACGCTGCACCTTGATCCCCACAGAATGATATCATTTTGGTCTCTTCTTTGAGTAAGAAAGACAACAACCAATCTTAGGCATAATTTGAACTCAGGTCTTCCTGATTCAATTCAATAAAAATTTATTAAGCACCTACTATCTACTATGTGCCAAGCACTGTACTAATTGCTGAAGCCCAGCACTCAATCTACTGTACCTCCTAATTATTACGAAACAACTACAAAGTGTTAGTTCATTCTATTATTAACAGCAATAATATATTTTAGGAGCAACTGTGTGTATATGTGTGTATTTCTCTCTACCTCTTTGTTCTGAGTACGAAACATAAAGAGGAATTAAACCAACGTTCCAGTTGGAACTATAAGATTTGTTAGTTCTGCAAACTCTTCCAATGATAAAATTAAATGCATTCAATAATTCTTTTACTTTCTTTTATCCCATCCCACTTATCCATTACCCACCCCTTTTCCTCAAGTGTATTTCTCAATATCTTGCCTCTTGTCATTCATTCAGTTCATCCATCCATCCATCCATCCATCCATCCATCCATCATCCGTCCATCCACCCATCTATCCATCAAACATTAAGTTGTTATTCACAAACAGCCATCTAGGCACAAATCTCTCATTCACTAGATCCCTCTAAGTGCTTCCACCTCATCCCTGTCCAGATCAGCTAACTCTCCCCAGACTCATTCCATTTCCCCCTCACTCCTCTACTTTCCATTGTGAACAAACTCCCTTACGTCCTTCACCTTTCTCATGAGAGCTCCTTGTACCTGCTTGCCACTGTTTCTCAACTCCTAAGACTACCTTTGAAACTCCCTCTAGTAGAAGTCTCTTCTTCCCACTTCTCCCAACTTACAGGTCCAGGCTGAGGGATCAACGTATTTGTCACTCCCCACTGCCACTTCAGACTCATGTTCTGCGCTCATCTCTCTACAATCTCTCCTCTTTTGCAATTTACATTATCCATTAAAAATCCTCACTTGATCATACTTCTAGAAGTAAAATAAGTATTGGGGAGGGGGGGGAAGGTCCCCAAAAATCTAATTCCCAAATTGAGGGCCAAAGTCAATAACTGAAGCCCCATAGTCCTTGTTTGAACTTCTCTCATGATATTTTCATAACTATACATTTTATTATTATTACATTTATTATATATGTATATCATATTACATATAACATTATTACTTTTTTTACATTCTCAGACAGTAAGCTGCTTGAGCATAGCAATAATATCTAATCAAGCTTTGTCAGTAGCAGAATGGTGTGTAACTGGTAATTTCTAAATAAATTCTTATTAAATAAATAAGTGAATTAAAAGTATTAATAAATAAAGCAAATCAATTAATCAGCTTTGAGCTAGGGGAGAGAGATGGGAAGTGTAGTTTCACACACTTTTAAAAAATTTTTTAAGGCAATTGGGGTTAAGTGACTTGCCCATGGTCACACAGCTAATGTCAAATGTCTGAGGCTGTATTTGAACTCAGGTCCTTCTTACTCCAGAGCCAGTGCTCTATCCACTGTGCCACCTAGCTGCCTCTTTTTTATATACTTCTGAGAGGCTTATTATAGGAATTTAGGAAATTTTATGATCTAACAAGCTATGCAATATTCTAATTAATTTTCATCAGTGTTTCTGTTAAAAGCTAAATTGTTATAATGCCAAGCTGTACTGTCCTATAATTTCCCCAATTTTATACAAAACTGAATAGGAATTTACCAACTCAATGATACGTAAATAATGGCATGCTTGTAAACGTCTAATAACCAGCTCTCTGGGGGGGGAGGGAAATGACATACCTTGAAGTTTAATCTGCTCTGATAACATTTTCTCCATCAATTTCTTAAGACTAGGCAAGGAACAAAACATTAAATCAAGCCCTAATTTATAGCATTTATCAATTTTCAATGTGTAAATGTTCACAATGAAAACTTAACAGTATGCTATTTCATTGTGTATAAAATGCATGTGTATTTACAGAGTACTTATAGCAGTATTCCTGAAAAGCAGATAGCTAGGTAGCACAGTGAATAGAACACCAGGCCTGGAGTCAGGAAAACTCCTCTTCCTGAGTTCAAATATAGCCTCAGACACTTCCTAGCTTTGTGAACCTGGGCAAGTCACTTAACCCTTCTTGCCTCAGTTTCCTCATCTGTGAAATAGGCTGGAGAAGGAAATGGCAAACCCCTCCAGAATCTTTGCCAAGAAAACCACAAATGGGGTCATGTAGAGTCAGACATGACTGAACAAGAAGAACAGTAAACTGAGGCGGGGTAGGGGGGCGCAGGGTTAGTAGCTTGTCACATGAGTGTGGATTCCATCCCAAGTCTTCTGACTCCAAATTCAGTATTCTTTCCACCACAAACGCTGGCCATCTGGCCACCTGGTACCAGACCAATATGTTTTGATCAAAGCAGTTTATTCAGACATGTAAAGGGATTGTTATTGTTTGTTGTTGTTCAGTCACATCTGACTCTTTGTGACCTCACTGAAAAGTATATACAAAGCCTTTTGTTGCATGCTGAAGTAGAATTGCCTTGTTGTTCAGTTGTTTTTCCATTGTGTCTGACTCTTACATGACCCCATTTGGGGGTTTTCTTGGCAAAGATACTGCAGTGGTTTGCCATTCCCTTCTCATTTTACAGATGAGGAAACTGAGACAAATAAGGTTAAGTGACTTGCCCAGGGTCACACTGCGCAGAAGTGTCTGAGGCCAGATTTGAACTCAGAAAGATGACTTTTACTAGCTAGCAAAACTGTCTGAACTCACATTTGAACTCAGGAGGGGAGGCCTTCTGACTCCCAGCCCAGTGTTCTATCCACCACACCATCTAGCTGCCCAGTTTCCTCATTTATAAAATGAAAGGATTCTATTAAATAAATGACCTTTGAGGTCCCAGGTCCTCTTGTCCATATCTTGGCTTTCTTAAGTGCTCCCTAGGTAACCTTGGGCAAGGTACTTGTGGTGAAATGAGTTTCCTTATCTGGTTACATGTGTTTCTTCCATTGAAAAAATGAAACATTTAGACTAGATGATTTGTAAAGCTTTTTCCAACTCTAAATCCTACAATCCTAATCCTTAAAAGACTTTTTTTTCCTGGACTTGAAATTTGCCCTATTTCTGGAGAAGTTTCTGAGGCAAGAGAAATAGTCTAACTCTGTGGAGATTGGTACTCAAAAGCCTTTCCCAAATAGTATTTGTTCAGTTGAATGTAAGCCCCTCGAGGACAGGGACTATTTAGGTTTTTTATTCTTTGTATCCTCAGGATCTAGCACATGTGTTAGCGACTAACACATAACAGACACTTAATGTTTAATAATAAATGTTGGTAGGACCTGCCGCAGCTTCTGTTCCAGCCTTTCAGAACCAGGCTCACCCACTGCACTGATTACTCATCCCCACCTTAACAGATAATAAAACCAATGCTCAAGAGAGGTGAAAGGTTGCCCCAAGTTACCACACTTATAAATAAGGGTAAAGGGCAGGACCCCAACCGCAACCCACACATTATGATGGCCAGTCCTAAAATTCTCTAGGCTGGTACTGCATACTTGGCGGGGGAGGAGTCCTAAATCACACGACCCCACCCCATTCTCCAGAAGCCTTCGTCGCCCCCAAGAGGCTAGACCTATCACCCCCACCACCAAGCCCACCCCTGCCTCGCACAGAACTCCATCCTCCACTCCCCTTCCCCCAACCTCGCCAGTCCGTAACCCTCCTCCTCGCCCCGCGCACCGGCCAATCAGATCCTCGCACACGCTCCCGCCGGAAGCCGGGTACTCATTCACGCCCGGGCTCGGGCACTATATAAAGGGCTGCAGGGGCCAGAGCGGTTAGTCGGCATTCTAGCATTTCCGTTCGCTTCAGGTGTTTGGCTGCGGGGACTCGGGAGGGAGCCCCGCGAGAAGGCTACCTGAGGCAGGCGCGGGGGTAGGGGAGGCAAGGCGCGAGGGAAGCGGTTCCCCGTCGGTTTTTAAACAAGTTTTCCTTTCTCTGCTTTTGGGTGTAGGTCGCCCACTGGCCGTTGAGCTTCGCGGCGCGTTTTTCCCGGGGACTTGGTCATCGGAGGACCCATCTCAGCACGTGTTCTACCCAGTGTCCAGGGACTGCCGGTGTCTGCGGAAGCCTTGGGGGGAGAAGCCAGCTTCCCAGTTCCGTGATTTCGCTTGTCGGCTGCCCGCGCTCCAGCCCTCTCTCTCCGCCGTCGCCTCCTTCTCCTGCTTCTCCTTCCTCGCCTCGTCTCCTTTGCTTCCTGCCTTCACCATGTGCTCTATGCCCGGCCTGCCCAGCCCTGGCGCCCCCATCACGCTGTGCGTCTCCTTCGTGGACGTGCACCCGGAGGTGATCCCCGTGCAGCTGTGGGGGCTGGTGGGCGACCGGCGGGAGGAGTACGTGCGATTGGGCCATGACATCCAGGTGGCTGCAGCAGCGGTGGCGGCCCAGACCCGGGCCATGCCGGCCGCCAACCCTGGCGAGCTGTGCCTCGTGCAGCTGGGGCCCCGCTGGCATCGCTGCCGGCATGGTCAGCCGCCAAGCGCAGGAGTGCCGGGTCTTCCTCCTGGACGAAGGTCGCACAGTCACGGCCAACTCGACAGCCCTGGCCCCGGGCCGCAATGAGTTCTTCCATCTGCCGTCAGAGGTGCTGAGCTGTGTACTGACTGGCCTGGTGCCGCTCGGGGGAGGTGGAGGCGGGGAGCCCCAGCAGTGGTCCCGCGGTGCAGTGGATTTCCTGGGCCACCTCCAGGGCAAGGAGGTACAGGGCCATGTGCAGGATGTGCTGCTTCCCCAGCACCTGGTGCTGCTGGAGGTGCCCACCGTGTTCCAGCAGATGCAGGACCTGGGCCTGGCTCGACAGGTGCCGGACAGCCTCTTTCGATCCCTGCTGAAGCGCTACATCAATGCACCGGGGGCCTCGGTGCTCCTCCCGCTGGCCGTGCCCAAGCAGGAGCCCCCACAGCTCTTGGATTACTTCTCCCCCAGCTGCAGCTGGGTGTCACGGAGTCCGTGGTGGTGACCCAGGTGTGCCATCCCCACCGCATCCACTGCCAGCTCCGCAGCCTTTCCCAGGAGATCCGCCGGCTGTCGGACAGCATGGCCTATGCCTATCGGGCAACAGGTACCGGGGATAAAAGTGGGAGAAGCAGCAGCTGGGAGGAGAGGGAGGAGAACCCTGACAAACCCGGCTCCCCGTGCGCTGCTTGTGGCCTGGATGGACAGTGGTACCGTGCGCAGCTGCTGGAGAATTTTCGACCCCAACGCTGTGCCCAAGTGCTGCATGTGGACTATGGGAGGAAGGAGCTAGTGAGCTGTGGTAGTTTGAGATATTTGCTTCCTGAATATTTTCGGATGCCAGTAGTTACTTATCCCTGTGCCTTGTATGGACTCTGGGATGGTGGGCGAGGTTGGTCTCGTTCCCAAGTAGGAGACCTCAAGGCCTTAATCTTAGGTCAGGCAATGAATGCCAAAATTGAATTTTATAGTTCCTTTGAACACCTTTATTATGTAACCTTATATGGAGAAGATGGGATTAATCTTAACTGTGCTTTTGGGGTCCAGTCCTGCTGTCTGGCGGACAGACTTCTCCAGAGCCCAGGCTTAGAAGAGGAAGGGAAGGAGCAGACTGAAGCTGAGGAAGGGTTGGAAGATGACCTGTCCCCCCCAGTCCTGAAAACTGTGTGCCTGAAGGCTAATTCTTTCTATGATGCACAGGTGGAATTTGTTAAAGATCCCTTCGAGTTTTGGATCAGATTGAGAAAACACAGTGGCCCCTTTGGCAAGTTAGTGAGGAGCATGTGTAACTTCTACTCATCGAGAAAGCTGGATGAGTTAGTCCTGCAACCTGTGCCTGACCATCTCTGCTGCGCCAAATGGAAAGAGCATGGGTATTATCGGGCTGTAGTCACTAGATTGGTGGGGAACAAAAGCGTGGAGGTGCATTTGGTAGATCGGGGCAATACAGAGACAGTGGGCTGCTGTGATGTAAAAATGCTGCTTCCCCAGTTCAGGCACCTCCCAGCAGTGGCATTGAAGTGCTGTCTGGCTGATATCTGGCCCTTGGGGGAATGCTGGAGCCGAGAAGCCATTTCCTATTTCAAAAAGACAGTGCTGCACAAGGAGTTGGTCATTCATGTTCTTGGTAAGCAGGATAGCCAGTATGTCATTGAAATTCTTGATGAATCAAGGATGGGGGAAGAAAATGTAAGCAAATTGATTGCCCAAGCTGGATATGCCAGATACCAAGAATTCGAGATGATGGAGATCAAGCCACCTGCTGATTTCCAGGGGCAAATTCCAAATCAACTAAGTGCTGATTGTAACAGAGTGTCTTCTGCCAGGAAAATTGGAGTAGGACAATGGGGAAAGAAAGATAACAAACTTCCAGTTTCAGAGGTTGTGACTAACAGAACGATTGTTACAAAAAGCTCTTTCAGCGAATCACTTGTGCAGTCAACAGAGAAAACTAGAAATATACCCATGTATTCTCCGCTAGTACAAAATTATTTGGAAATTAAGCCGGACTCTCCCTGTAAAGGTCAGTTGGAAGTTGGGAGCACAGTAGAAGTCAAAGTGTCTTATGTTGAAAGCCCTGGATATTTCTGGTGCCAACTAACCAGAAACCTTCAAGGTCTCCGATCCCTGATGTGTAAAATTCAAGATTTTTGCAAGAATTCTGCCACTGCATACCAGGGAATCAGTCCAGCTTGCTTGGCAAAGCGTACTATTAATGGGAAATGGTCCAGAGCTTTGATTATTAGTGGAACCCCTTCTGCTGACAAGGCCAAAGTAATATTTGTTGACTATGGAAATAAAGAGGTAGTCTCTATAAAGAATATTTATTCAATCAATGATGAATTTTTAAAGTTAAAGGCTCAAGCTTTTAGATGCAGCCTTTACAATTTAATTCAACCAGCTGGTCAGAATCCCTTTGTTTGGGATGAAAGAGCAATTCGAGCTTTTAAAGAATTTGTAGATAATGCCTGGGAAGATAATCTCGAGTTGAAATGCACAATTTTTGCCCTTGCAGCAATAAATAATAAGGAACTCTTTAATGTGGTAGACTTACTAACTCCTTTTCAAAGTGCTTGTCGCTACCTAACAGAAATTGGGTTTGCAAGACAAGTTGGACTTCAGAAACCTCTAGCATCCTCCATGCAGCTCCATTCCTACTACTATTCCACACATGACATCAAAATTGGAAGCGAAGAAGCTGTTTTTGTAACACATGTTGATGGACCTTGGACCTTTTATTGCCAGCTTGCACGGAGCTCAGGTGTGCTAGAGCAGCTGTCAAGTGATATTTTTCGATTAAGCAAAGTCTTACAACATTCAAAAACATCTTCATTAAACCCTGGAATCTTGTGCCTTGCAAAATATAGTGACCAGAATTGGTATAGAGGAATAGTTACAGGCAAAGAACCAAACAAAGTTTTCTTTGTTGACTTTGGGAATATTCATGTGGTTACAGATGAAGACTTGCTTCCCATCCCAGGTGATGCTTATGATCTCTTACTTTTGCCCATGCAAGCTGTGAAATGTTCTTTGTCTGATGTTTATGATAATACTCCTAAAGAAATTGCAGGTTGGTTTGAAGAGGCTGTACTAGACAAATCGCTGAAGGCTTTAGTTGTAGCAAAAGATCCAGATGGAAGGTTGATTATTGAATTGTATGATGGTAGTGTTCAGATTAATGCTAAAATAAATGAGAAGTTGGGTTTACTAGGTTACAAAGGGCCAAAGAAAGTAGAAAATGAAGAGTTGCTCTCTTTAGCTGAAACCCTTAGAGAAGTAAAAAGTGAAAATAAGAAATTACTTGCTGGATATTCCAGCAAAACAGCAAACAAATTATGCATATCAGAGATCCAGGGAGAATCATGCAAACCTAAAATCAGTTTAGCATGTAAGGAATTAAAAAACTTACAAAGTTCTACCAAGATAGGCTTGTTAACTAGTTATCAGGAATCTGTGAGAAGTCAAAATTATCAAATGTCCCACCCACCTGATAAAACAGGAGAGAATTCTGTTCAGCCTTCTGCAGAAGTCTTAGAGAGAAATAAGGACTTTTCACTCAAATTTTGTGATCTACCTAAGAAGAGTATTGTGCCTGGTTTTAAAACTAAGGTATATATTTCCCATATCAATGATGTAACAGACTTTTATATTCAACTAGCCGATGATGAGGATGAACTTGCGAGTATTTCAGAGAAGTTAAATGATGATAAAATAAGACATGAAGGTTTTGTTGGACAACCTCTAGAAAAGGGAGACTTGCTGTGTGCAGTTTTCCCAGAGGATGACTTGAGGTATCGGGCTGTAGTTAAAGGGCAGTCTGGCAACCTTGTCACTGTACAATTTATAGACTATGGGAACACTTCAGTGGTCAACATTAGCAAACTAAGCAAGCTTCAGAAAGTTAACACCTTAGTTCCAGGGATGAGCATTCACTGTACCCTGGGTGGGCTTCATATCCTGCCAACTAAAAACCAATGTCAGGAGCTTTATTTTTCGGAGAGAACAGATGAGGCTCAGATAAATTGTGAATTTGTCATGAAATCTGAAGATAAGTGGGATGTTTTGCTTACGGATGAGCAGGGTGTTATATCAGACGATATGATGAGCAAGTTTATATCTAGTTCGAAATCACAAGTAGAAACTTCTGCTCAGGTAAATATAGGTACCAATCCAGAGACTCTATTAGACTCTGGTCCACCTCTTCCTCTTCCTCCTCCTCTTTTACCCCTTCTTCGTCCCCCTAAAGAGTCCCTTAAAGATCCTGACAAAACAAATTTTAAATTGCTCAACTGGTATTTTCCGGAAGTAAATAAGATAAAAGTCTATGCTACTGTGATTGATGGACCAGAGTATTTTTGGTGTCAGTTTGCCGACACAAAAATCCTTGACTGCTTGGACCCCCAGGTACAGTCTGCTGGAGAACATGCAGCATCTTGTGCAGACTGCATTTCAGTTATTCAGTCAGGTGTGGCCTGTATTGTTAAATACAACGAAGATGGACATTTTTATAGGGGACTTGTTACTGATGTGCTAGAGGGAGACCTCATATCAGTCAGGTTTGTGGACTTTGGGAATGCTGTAAATTTTGGCAGAAATGCCCTTTGGAATATCCCTAGTGACCTCCTGAATGTTAATATGCAGTGTTTCCCCTGTTGTCTGTCAGGATATAATGTTTTAGAAGGTATATGTTCTTTTGAAGAAAATGACTATTTTTATGAAATAGCTACAGAAGGTGTTTTAGAGCTTACTATTTTAGAGATCAAAAAGGATGTTTGCGATATACCACTGGCAGTGGTTCAATTAAAGTATGAAGGTGATAATCTTAATGAGAAAATGCTGAAATTTTCCAGTCAATTCTGTACAAGAGATGAGGAATTCCCAAAGACTTTATCTGAAAACAAACAGAGGGAAGCAGATATTCCCATGCCACTGAGTCTTGACGTTGGAAATAAGCCTAACAAAATTGTACAAGATGGCTTGCTTTATGTGGAACCACAAGGAGATATTTTCCATATAAGCGGTAGATTAAACCATGTTGAAACCAAACCAAGTCCTGTTTTTGAAAGTGAAACCATCATTGCTTTTGTGCCTGCAGTGGGGCAGCCTAGCAAAGACAACACTGGAGATAGTAGGGTAGAGTGCTCTTTGGCCGAAAAGATCAAGTTTGATAATGACAAAAACCGGATTACAGGATTAGAAACTCTGCTGCCAGGAATTGAGACAAAGGCAATGTTAGAACTGGATTCCCTTGAAGTACCCTTCCTGATGGAAGAATCAAAAGAGTTCTTGGAACTGGAGTCCGTTGAATTACAGCTTTCCCTAGCTGGTGAGGAGGCAAAAGAACTGGACCTGGAACCTCCCATGGCCCAGCTTTCCCAGGGATGTGACTCAGAAGTAACCCTGGAACAGTTTACAGTCCAGCTCTCAAATGATTCTAAATCAGAACAACTAGGGCTAGAACCTCCTGTAGTACCTCTGTCTCTAGATAAGGAGACTAACCCCTTTTCAAAAGTGAGTCAGAAGTCGCAGGAAGCTCTGTGTCCGGAGGACTCTGGAGAACCAAATCACCTAAAACCCTTTGGCAGATGCAAAATATATTCCAAAACTGATACTATACATAACTTGTACAAAGAAGCACTTACAGAGTACAAAAACAGACTTGTTGTTGAATCTTTGACTCACTTGCTCCCTGAAGAAGAAATAAAGACGGAAGAAAATCATGGGAATGCTTTAACAGACCATGCTTCAGGTATGATTTTTTTCTCCTTCCTCACTACTTTTTATTGAAGTTAGTGATGTATATAATTCATCCTTTCAGGGACTGAATTTCTTAAGCTAGGAAATTCTGAATCTCAAAGGTTTTTTGTTTGTTTTGTGTGTGTGCTAGTATGTGTGTTTAATTTGTGTGGAAGACACCAAGAAACGGCAGATTTATAGGGGTAGGGGGTGGGGGGATGGGCAGGATTTATCTAAGCCGTAGGTAACTTATTCCTAATAAAGTAGAGATTTATGGAATTGAAGTTATTTTAATTTTTAAAGATGGGTTAAGATCAAACTCTGCATGTCTTGATACAGTATCTTACATCAGAATGTATATTTGTCATATGTTCAGTTATAGAGACTGCTTACAGTATTTCCTTTATGCACTGATGGGCAGAGACTCAATTTCCTGAATCAGTGATTTGAAAATTTCTTAAGTGTTATGGTGTCCTAAGTATTTGACATTCCTTTTTTTTTTTTTTGGCTAGGCAGTGGGGTTAAGTGACTTGCCCAGTGTCACACAGCTAGTAAGTGTTATGTGTCTGAGATCGGATTTGAACTCAGGTCCTCCTGAATCCAGGGTCAGTGCTCTATTGCACTGCGCCATCTAGCTGCCCCAGTATTTGACATTTCTGACAGCCTCATTATACATACGAGGATAATTTTTAACATTTTTCCTCACTTGCCATCATTTTATGTTGCTTAGGAATCTCTTATGCCAAACTGTGGTGTTTTTAATTTTCCTATGAACTTAGAAAGCTCAGAATTGTTTTAGAAAACTTGTCCTTAATAAAAGAAGATAAATAAGAAAAAATTTATAAAGTTTATAAAGTCAGAAATATAAAAATTAAAAACTCTTCCTTTGCTTTAAGATAGTCTGCCATTTTCTGTTCTAGTTAGGCTGGTGGCATAGCCATAGAAAATGGCAGGCATCTAACTTGCGTTGTCATTTGGATTTTTGAAGGGCTAAGAGATCATACTACATACCCTTGAGTATACTCCTATTCTCTGATTGGCTCTTTGGTGATACTTCTCCCATTGTGAGGAAGAAAAGGTATCAATGGCTGATGGGAGAATAAAAGTAGAAGGGGAAAGGGTAAGAACAAATTAATTGATTTTATTTAAAGAAATCCACCAAGGAATAAAGGCAGTTTTGGAAAATGGTTTGGAAATCCAGGATCTAAAGAATTTGGGGAAAAAAGGTATAGACAAGAAACCCTAACTTTTTTTGGATTTTCTAGCTCAAATTGAGAATACCTATACTCTTGAAGGATTCACCATTGGTTCGAAATGTGTTGTCTGGTCAAGCCTAAAGAATACATGGTCTGAATGCAAGATTTTGGAAATAGCTGATGAAAGTACCAAGGTAAATTGGATTTAAGTGCTGCAGGTCAAATAATTATTGGAGTGTTAAGAAAAATTTAATGGTATTAAAAATTATTGGAATATTAAGAAAAATTTAGTGGTATTAAAAGAGGACTTCTAGTAGAAAATGTCTTTTGTTATAGTATATGAAATAAGATCAGCACCTATTTATTTCTCAGGCTAACTATTCTGGCATTGCTACCCTAAAATGCCTTATAAGAAGTTGTTCTAGCAGTAAAGTTGTTCTCACTGTGTTCTTCTGTGAGATCAGAGAAGCATGGGAAACTTGCTTTCTTGTTACTAAAGAAAAAGGAAAAAAAAGCATTTCCAGGGTTTTTACACTGTCTGCCATGTTTGTATGATGGTAAAAGTACAATAAAAAAAATCTCCCTGAGTATTTCATTTGTTTTACTTGGAATATAGTCTGTTAACCTCACTGAAATGGTTTATTTTTCGTTAGTAACAAATTGGAGTTTTAATTAAAATGATACCTTGTAAATTAGCAAATAGTAAATATTTTAAAATTTAGATCTGATCATTTAAGGTGTCATGAGATCTGTTTTATTACAACTTAAATTTTGATTTGGGTTCCAGTCCCTTGTCTAAAAAAAGCTCACGGTTATCTTTCTAAGGTTCTGAACCTTTCAAATGGTATGGAAGAAATAGTGAACCCAGAAAATGTCTGGAATGGAATCCCTAAATTGAATAACAGTCCATCTGAGGTATGGAATTATAAAATTTTATTATTGTAAAGTTATTGGAAAGTACCTTAACAATACATTAAAGTATAGCATATTTGTGTGCATTTCTTAAGCTTCATACTTTAGTCCCCAATCTTGGAATTTTTAATTGAGTATAATCTAAAACCAACATTATATAGATCACTATAGAGGAAATCTTGAAAGCAAAATTGACCTTAGAAAACTGATGTTCTGAATGCGTAGATTTATAATGATAATCTTTGGTTTTACTAAAAAAGTTTTTTTTTCCCTTAACACCTGAAACCAAATGAGCGCTTGACACATTTGGGAAGAAGATTTAAAGGAAACAAAATAGCTAACCAAAGAGAAAATCTGGTGAGGTACAACATCTGCAGACTTGGCTTAGTAGGTTGACTGCTTAACCCTGTCACTCCCCCGACTTTAGAAAGAAAAAAAAAAGCTTTTCTAGCAGCAAAAAGATGGGTTTTTCCATTTGTGACTATAACCTGTGTAATGCACAGTGTTGGAGGTGTTTTAATGGGTTGTCTTGACACTTTGATTATCACAATAAAATTTTCCAGGTTTCATTTAAAAAGTCTTTAGTATTGAGCAGAGGCACTACATTAAACATATTTTTGGCAAGTTATCTCATGGGAAAGCTTTGTTAGTATTTTTCATTTAGGATAAAAGAGTATATTTAAGGAGGTTCCGCTCATCTGGTGTGTGTACTCGTCCAACCTCCATTGACCCATTAATTTAAAATTCACCTTTTTAGGTGGACACAATACTTGTATTTGATAATCTTCTTCTGCCATCCTGAAATCTGTTATATCTTTATAGGTGCTTCTCCCCAACTAACCTCATCATAATTCTTTAAAACTAGACAAAAAAGCTACTTAGTTTAATTCTGCTAGGTTGGATGTGTGAATTTATTTAGAAAACTGAGAAGTTGAGCACTATTCTTTAATTTCATTTTGATCCTGTCAGGTGTTTTGTAGCCTTTTGCTTTTATTGTTTCTCTCCCTCGACCCCACCCCCACCCCCATCTTATTTTAGTCACTTTGTATGTATCACATTGTGGGTAGTAATTCTGGGCTTTCTTTTGGTAGGGTGTATATCAAGCATTGGAAAAAGATTTTTACTTAAACTCAACAGACGACACTGCTATTAAAGGTAATTTTGAGAGACAGATTTTGAGTGGTAATCTTAAACACAGCTGATATCACTCTTGCCTCCAAAGAAAAGGTAAAATGGTTAGTTTTCTTGGTCTTCATGCTAAAGAGTAAATACTTTAGCCAAAATGACTTAGTAGTAACCAAGTACATGTTTCACTGGATTTTTTCCCTTTAATTTTATAGATTGATTTAGATTACCTGCTTTTGGTGATGTTAGGCATCAAGTTGATTGAGAACAAGGGGTATGTAGTTTAAGTAGTTGACTTTAGGACATTTTGGGGTGTTCTGGCTTGTTTATTCTCAAAAGACATAGTTATGACAGATTTATATAAATCTTAATGACTTTTATCTATCTCACATCCCAAACTTATGACAAAGATTAAAAGCAAATTGAACATTCACCAGATCTGTGTAATTCCTGCAATTAAAATAATCTGTCTCTAGTATTGATCTAGGAATGAAGCAGCATCTGCACAAGTAATATTTTATTTGTTTCTGCTCTCTCAGCTTTAGGCTTTACCCCTCTGGTTTTAGAAAAACGATCTGGAGGTGATTTAAATGTGGAGCCTTAGATGTTGCCCAGAAATCATGAAGTAGTTCCTGAATGTGTGGCATCTTGTTTACAAGATTCAGATCGGCAGAAAAATTGTGGGTTCATATCCTTGAGAAGAACTTACCATTTTAGAAAATGATTTTTAAAAAAACCTAACAAATCTCAGGTTGAATATATCTATGGTATTTTGTGGCGCTATCTATGTAAATAAAGAATTTGCAACACCTCTCTTTAAATCTGAATAATAGTTCTTATCTTTGACATGGAATATTTGTGCCTTCCATATTAGTCAAAATTCAGAAAATGAATATATGTAAATATAGTATATAAATTAGGGGAAAAATATTTATGACAGAAAATGTTATACATGACCTGTGTATATTATGTGATACTCACTACTTCAGAAGGGTCTCATTTGTTAGTAGTAGTTGTTAGTAGTAGCTCTACTTTGTTTGGAAGTTTTATCTTTGCTTTCTGGTGAAGAAATAATTGACCACTTCTTTAAATTTGAATATGTATAACATGACAAGACTGAATAAAATTTACCCTTAAAAGATGGTGGTTGTGTAGGTTGCCTTTTTAAAAAAATCCTTAATAAAGGATATATTTAGAGAAATAGGTGGGTTTGATCATTTAACATTTAACTTGTTTCTGAAACTATCCTACTTCTCCATACCAACAGCATAGTGTGACAACTCCCACTACAGTGGTCATTTGGGAGGCAGCCCATTTCACCTGAGTCTTATGATTGTTAGAAAGTTTTTCTTTACATCTACCATAAATATATCTTTGTTACTAATTTTGTCTTCTGGGCATGCTAATCTTGAGAATCTCTAAGCTCTGTAATTTAAAAGAGACTGAGTTTTTGAAGACATGTAAGCTATTTCCCCAATGTCTTTCTTGAGATGTAGCCATCAAGTTGTGAGCCATACTAAGTTGGAAAGGTTTTGTGTGAGGGTCCAGTAATAGACTAGGTCAGGGGTGGGGAAACTGTGGCCTCAAAGCCACATGTGGCCCTCTAGGTCCTCAAGTATGGTACCTTTGACTGAATCCAAACTTCACAGACAAATCCTCTTAGTAAAAAGATTTGTTCTATAAACCTTGGACTCATTCAAAAGGTGACATCCAAGAGCCTAGGAGGCCACATGTGGCCTTGAGGCTGCAGGGTCCCCACCCCTGGATTAGGTCAAGAGCCAGTCTAGTTAAGTTCAGGGAGGCTCCAGATGATAAATGGAGCAGGGGTTTTGGCCCCTACAACTGCAAGATTAGATCTTAGATGTGATTCTATGGAAGTAAAAGGAAGTACCCTACCTATCCAGTCTTTTTATTTTTTAAAATTTATTTATTTATTTATTTATTTTTTTCTGTCCAGTCTTTTTAAACCATATACTCTTCCACCTACTTGATGATCCATGATACCTGTTCCACAAGACACTCCATCTCCTGACTCATTGCTTCTTGGCTCTCCCCCATGCCTGGAATTCTCTCATCTCCATCTCCTGGCTTCCTTCCAGCCTTCATGTAAAATCTCATCTGCAAGAAGTCTTTCTTAGTCTCCTTTAATGCTAGCACTTTTCTCTCATTACCTACCAGGTCTAAATTCATTTTAATCACATGTATACTTGTAATTAGGAAGGAAGCTCCAGATAAAATAGTAATATAGCTGGAGCTCAGAAATATTAATTGGACTTTCTGCAGCATGGTGAGTTAATCACATTTTGTTTAATAGATATACTATTCATATGTTAGCCTTTAAAAATTAAGATATTATAGTTAACATTAAGTGATTTTCCTGTGACTTAAATGGCAATTTAGTATCTTGTTATGCCCCATGGTTCTCATGACCTGCTGGAAAGGTACATTAGATCTACTGTAACAGAAGCAGCTTAAAAAGGTTGTTACTTAAGACCACAGAAGCAAAGACAGGCTCCATTTTGTCTCTCACTGTAAAGTACTTTCTAGTAGAAATTACAATTTTTTTGGATTAAAAAGAAAAAACACAACAACAAGAGCTTACTATAAACTCTGTTTCCTAGGAATAGGTAAAAACACTCTGTTTCTAGTTGCTGTACACTGAGTACTTTTCTTGGAGATGATTTACCGGTTAGCCTCAGAATTAAAGTGAATGAATTGATGGGTATTTTAAACATGTTGAAAAGGTGTCTTCAAAAGCAAATAATCTTGCTAGGATGTTACTATAGAAAGGGCATTAGGGAGCCAAGATGGCAGAGTGCAGGCCAGGACTCAGTTGAACCCCTCCCAACATTTCCCTCCAAATAATTTTAAAACAATGCCTCAAATCAAATTTCAGAGTAGCAAAGCCAACAAAAAGATCAGAGGGAAAAATTTTTCCAGCCTACAACAACTTAGGAGGGTCTATAGGAGTAGTCTGTAACACAGGGGTGGGCACAAGCCCAGAGTGTGGCAAAAGAGCACCAGCAGTGAGCCTTAGACATAGGTGCTGCAGCAGCAGCAGCTTCAGGAGCTCTCAGCCCAGAGTTAATAAGGGGGACAGACAACTGGTCAGAAAGTGATTACAGGGAACCCTTTGCTGGCACTGAATGCGGCTGGCACTGATTGGTAACTCTAGTGCTCACAGGCACTTCTGGGTCATAATTCAAGAGCAGAGAGGAATGCTTGTGATTGGAAGAGAGCAGAGGTTCTGGTCACATTTCCAGGGCTGAGAGGAGCACTAAAACCTATGGCTGCAGAATAGTAGAGGCCTTTTCTGGGTAAAAACCAGAGCACAGACCAGGAAAGCAGTGACTACACCTCTTTCAGGATAACACCATCTTGAAAGCACTGAAAACTTGTAGATCCCCAGAACTAGCTCTGAAAACAGCAGTATGAAAAAGCCTGACACTTAACATGATACTTTCCCACCTCCAGGTGAATAGACCCCATTTTTAACATAAAGTTCAAAGTCAAGAAATCAGTTGGGGAAATGAGCAAATAACAAAAAAAGAATCTGACCATAAAAAGCTACTATTGTTGCAGGGAATACCAAGAAATAAACTCAGAAGAAAACAACAATGTGAAAAGAGCTACAAGCAGAGCCTCAAAGAAAAAATGCTAAGTGGAACCAAGCCCAACAAAAATTCCTAGATGGGTTAAAGAAAGAAGAGTAGCAGAGAAAAACTTGGGAAAAGAAATGAGAGTGATACAAGAAAATTATGAAAAGAGAATTAGCAGCCTGGTAAAAGAGGCACAAAGGAGGCACATTTCTGAAGGAAATAACACCTTGAAAAACAGAATAGGCCAAATGGAAAAGAAGGTACAAAAGCTCAGTGAAGAGAAAATAGTTCCTTAAAAATTTGAATTGGGTAAGTGGAAACTAATGACTCTATAAGACATCAGGTAACAGTAAAATGATGTCAAAGGAATAAAAAAATAGAAGAAAGTGTGCCCTGGAAAATAAATCAAGGAGAGATAATTTAAGAATTATTGGAATAACAGAAAGCCATGATCAAAAAAAGTCTAGACATCACATTTCAAGAAATCATAAAGGAAAACTGCCCTGATATTTTAGATCTAGAGGATAAAACAGAAATTGAAAGAATCCATTGATCACCCCCTGAAAGAGGTCTCAAAATGAAAACTCTCAAGAATATTATAGCCAAATTCCAGATCTCCCAGGTCAAGGAGAAAATTTTGCTAACAGCCAGAGAAAAACAATTCAAATATTGTGGAGCCACAGTCAAGATCAAAATTTAGCAACTTCCATGTTAAAGGAGCAGAGGGCTTATAATGTGACATTCCAGAGGGCAAAAAAGTTAAGATTACAACCGAGAATAACCCACCCAGCAAAACTGAGCATAATCTTTTGGGGGAGGGGGAGAAATGGAAATGTAATGAAATAGAGGACTTCCAAATGTTCCAGAACTGAATAGAAAATTTGACTTCCAAAAAAGACTCAAGAGAAACATAAAAAGTTAAACATGAAAGGAATAATCATAAGTAACAGAGTTAAACTGGTTGCATTCCTACATGGGAAGATGATACATGTAACTCCTAAGAACTTTATTATTATTAGGGCAGTTAGAAGGAGTCTGAATAGACAGGGGGCACAGGTATGAGCTGATTGTGTTGGGATGATCTCCACAAAAACAATGTAGGGCTAAGAAAGAGGGATGCACTAGGAGAAGGGAGAAAGGAGAGGTAGAGTTGGGCAAATTTTCTTGAAAGAGGCATGCAAAGAAGAGCTTTTATAATGGAGGGGAAAATGGGGTGGTTAGTGGGCTATGCTTGAACCTCATTCTCTTAGGAATTGGTTCAAAGAGGAAAGAATACATACACACACATTCAGTTGGGTGTAGAAATCTATCTTGCCCATTAGGGAGTTAGGAGGGGAAATGGATAAGAGATATGGAAGGAGGGAATGATAAAAGGAAGTGCCTATTTGGGGAGGCTGTGGTTGGAAACAAAACAGACTTTTGTGAAGGGACAGGATAAAAAGGAGAATAAAGAGGAAAAATGATTGGTGGAAGAAAATACACAGTGATCGTAACTGTGAATGTGAATGGGATGAGCTAACCCATAAAACAGAAGCTGATAGCAGAATGGATTGGAAACCGGGATTCAACAATATATTGTATACAACAGACACACTTGGGACAGAAAAACACAGGAGTTGAAATGAAGGGCTGGAGCAGAGTCTTTTATGCTTCTGCTTAAGTGTCAGGGGTGGCAAGCATGATCTCAGACAAGGCAAAAATAGACCTAATTGAAAGAGATAATCAGGAAAACTGTATATTACTACAAGGTACCACAGGCCTTATTTCTCTAATATATAGGGAATAGGGGAAAATAAGTTGACTAATGCACTGTTGGTAAAGTTGTGGATTGGTCCAAACATTCTGGAGAACAATTTGGAACTATGCACCTTGACCCAGCAATACCACTACTAGGTCTGTACCCCAAAGAGATAAAAAAGGAAAAGGATCAATATGTAAAAAATAACTATTCTTTTTGTGGTAGCAAAGGATTGGAAATTGGGGGAATGGTCATCAATTGAGGAATGACTGAACAAGTTGTGGCCTATGATTGTGATAGAGTACTCCTGTGCTATAAGAAATTATGAAGGAGGTGGTTTCAGAAAAAAAAAAAACCATGGCAAGACCTATATGAACTGTTGCAGAGTGAAATGGGAACCAGATTATTGTGCACAGTAACATCAGTGTTATAATGATGATCAACTGTGAAAGACTTGACTAATCTGATCAATACAGTGATCCAAGACAATTCCAAAGGACTCATGATTAAAAAAAAATGCTATCTACTTTCAGAGAGAGAATTCTGAGTACAAATTAGAGTATAATTTGATTTGATTTGATATGGCTAATATGGAAATATGATTTGCATAATTTCACATGTATAATTAATATACTATTTACCTTCTTTGTGGATGAGGGATGGATGGAAGGGAAAGAATCTGGAACTCAAGAAAAGGTTAATATTAAAAAAAAAGAAATAGAATGGATTTAAAAAATAAAGGAATAGAGAAGGGCTCCCAGACTCATTAAATAATCACTGGATGCCAGTCTCCAACATCCCTCTATATCTATTAGGTGTTGCAGTAGTTAGAGAGTCTAGAAGATATCTAGGAGATAGAAGACTCTATTAGAACTGAGTTCAAATCTTGCCTCAGATACCTACTGGCTGTATGGCCCTGGGCAAGTCATTAAGCTTTTGTCTGCCTCAGTTTTCTCATCTGTAAGAGGTAATATTACATACAAATTCCAGGGTTGTTGTTAGGATTAAATGAGATAACATTGAGACATCTGGGTGGCACCATAGATAAACATTTCTTAGCTGAGTGACCCTAGGCTTATCACTTAACTTCTGTCTGCCTCAGTTTCCTCAACTGTAAAATGGGGATAACAGCAGCATCTACCTCCCAGATTTGTTGAAAGAATCAAATGAGATAATATTTGTAAAGCACTTAGCATGGTGCCTGGCACATAAGCAGGTGCTTTTAAAATGCTTGTTCCATCTGTCCTTGAATTTATCAAGGAACTTTGTGTAATTTTTCACATGTATTTGAGAGATATTTTGTTGGAGGAAAACCATTAAAACTTCATTTTGCTTTACCAAATCAAATACTTTCTTACAGTCAACAAACAATAACCAGAGCAATATCTTATATTCTCTGCCCTTTTCAGTCAACTGCGGGACTATGGAAATATACTTTGTTGTAGGATAACATTTGTAAAAACCTGGGACAAAAAGAAGAAAGGACATTAGACTCACATTTAAGTCCTGGCTTCACATACTTTCTACTTGTGTAAATCTGGACAGACTAGCTTTTCTCATTCTATTTCCTCATTTGTAAAATAAGGCAATGGTACAGGCTTGTGAAGAAAATATATCAACCTTAAAGCACTTTTCAAATGGGAATTGTTAGTAGTAATGGCTTGTTTTATCAGTGCATTTAATTGACAATAATAGGTGACCCAAATGGTAATGAAAGAGAAAGTATGGTGGGTATAAGCTATAAGTATTTCAAATTATCTGGGTTCAAGAAATGGAATAAGGGCTACCTGAGCAAAGGATAAACAGAAAAGGTGGGTAGGTCAAATAGCAAAAAAGAAAGAACAGAGACCCAGAGGATGTCCAGCAAACTGGGTTCTACTGAAGAACAAAGACAACAGCAGTAGTGAATAAGGAGGTGTGAATGATTTGTCATCTGTACCAATGTTGGAAGTACCAAAATTGAGACTGAAGATCTGTTGAATAACTGTCAATAAGCACATGGCATCAAAGTGCTTGGAAACAAATGGAGAAGTCCAACCTAATGAGCTTCATGACTCTTGGAGTCTTGTAGAAGATTCTCGGAGGAAATGCAGGTTGGTGGTGAAAAAACACTGGAGTTGGCAATCAGAAGACCTGGATTGTATAAGACTTGGACAAAATTGCTTATGCTTCCTGTACCCCATTTTGAAAAATAATGAGGGGTTTTTATTGATATCTTTCATTTTTACATCATCTATAATTCCCCATGTATCCCTGCCCCTCCCAGGGAACCATCTCTTATAACAAAAAGAGAAGAAAAAAAACAGGTCAACAATACATTGAAAGTTGACTTCTGTGATGTTCCAAACCTGTAGTCTCCCACCTCCTTTAAAAAAAAAAGATAGTAGAGGAGAAGACATGGCTTCTCATGTCTTTTGGGAGTCCAGTCTTGGAGATTAAAATTTCACAACATTCACCTTTGTTTTCCATGTACATCACTGTAGTCATTACATTGTGTATGTTATTTTCCTGGTTCTACTTATTCAGTTTGCATCAGTTCATACACATCTTTCCATGCCTCTCTGTATTCACTATTCATTATTTTGTGCAGTAGAGTCACATTTTGTTTCATTCATGTATTACTACTTGTTTAAGCCATTTCAGTCAATGAGTATCTTTGTTTTCTGGCTTTTATTTTAAAAAGGAGCAAGTTGGACTACAGGCTGTCCAAGTTTCCTTCTGTATTGATGACCCAATGAATGTATTTTTCTATATTCCCACACTCTGCATCACCCTCAATTTTCTTAGACCCTATCTAATTGGAATCAGAGTATCATTGATTAAGAAATACTGATGTGAAAGTGAAGTTATTTGGTTAAGATCTCAAAAGAGTAGTTTTCTGTTAAGGATCTAGGTTCCAGTAAATAGTGTATTTGTGTTTTTATTCCATCACACAATTTTACATATAATCTTATAATTTTTATTTTAAGATTGAAAAGAAATATAGGAAAAATATTCTCATAAAATTCTTGAATATATAATATAATTGTCCTGATAAGACATTTCCTTGTTAAGTCTTTTTTCCATTATAAAACCCTTTGCTCAGAAAATGAAATGTGTTTTGTTCTTTTCCTTGCTAGACAAAAAATTATATTAAAGGAGTAACTAGCAGCATCTGGCTGCTTTATTCCCCCATCTAGCTGTTTTTCCTCCTACTTTTCGTATTCCTATCTCCTCTGGACTGTTAAGTGTCTGATCGTCATTAGTTTGGGGACAATTATACCACCTGGGGTACCGGGGGCAGACACCGATCAATACCCAGAATGGCACTTTCTCCCTGATCTTTCTTTCGTTGGCTCAAAGGTGTTTAGTGCCCCATATCTGAAATGTAGAAGGAAGTAAGTGTGAACACAACCTTCATTCCCATCCCTTACTCCCTTTCTGTGCTGCTAACCAAGAAGATATCAACTCAATTATTTTTGTATATGGGTCTTTACTGCTGCTTTGCTGCACTGTGAGAGGGGCACCAACCACCACTTGAATTAGCCCTTCATCAGAAAATGCTGACAATGTAGAAAAGATGAGAATAATAAAAATACAGGCTACTATGAATTTTGCACACTGACCTCCTTTGAATTTAAGTGTAATAAACTTCAGCCACTTTAATCAAGATGAATCTTAACCGATGATTATAGCATAGTCTATATTTTAAAAAGTATGTGGGCAATAGTTAAAAAAAACCTATGGTCTCAGTGAAACATAATTTAGGTTTTTTTTTTAATGGGTTGGTTGACACTGCACATTTCATTATTCCAGGTGCTCAGAAAGGTATGTAACTGAACCAGCATTGCTATCTGGAATGAGGTTTATATCTTCACCTTCAATTAAATGATCCCATTGATTAAAATTTCTCTGAAGATCTAGAAAGAAAAATACAAATGTGCACAATTTTTTTGATTAGGAAGTTGAAGGCATTAATTAGTAACTAGCAATTTTAAACAGAAATGCTCTGAAAAACTTAAGGGAAGAACTGTTTCAAAAAGCCTCACAAAGAAAATGGGGTTAGGAAATTATGTCTGTGGATAGCTGCAGCTCTGCAGGGAGATGTTTAAGGAACTCAGCTTTCAGTAGACCCAACATACAATCAACCCCAATATAAACTTTAGCCTCAAGAGATAAATGTATATGCTACAAGATAAAGCATATACTACTAATGCTGCTATACTGTGAGCATATGTTGATCTGTTTGTCTGTCTGTGTCTCTCCAGACCTGTGATTTCATCTGCATAGGAAACTCTTTGATGTGGCTGCTTCTGGGGTGTGTGTGTGTGTGTGTGTGTGTGTGTGTGTGTGTGTGTGTGTGTGTGTGTGTGTTCACACATTGTATACTATAATACCATTTTATGGCATAATACAATTTAATATCTGTATGTGCTACAGGCCACTTATATATCAGTGGCAGATATGTACAGTAAACTGAATCATGGCACATAAAATTTTATGGTGTCACTGAAATAATTTTGTTTTCATTTCTACCTTGATTTACTAGTACTTTCAGTTTAGATGAGAGTTGTATTTTGAAATTATAAACTAAATATCAGGATTTCTCAAAGAGAACTGAAACTTGAAAATAGGTCACCCCAGCTTGGTGTTAAGTATTGGCTATTTTATGAAAAGACCTATAATAGTTTCTTACCTAAATGCTTTTGCAAGAAAGCTAATGATGCTTTGTTGCTTAAATCAATGGCTACATCCGAATCAATATCTCCTTTTAATGAGAATACATGTCCAAGTACTTTACCAGTCACAAAAGTAAAGTCGGGAAAGTTCTGATGGACTGATCCCCTGGAAGGAAAAAAGAAATAGAAATGATAACACGGCAGATTAAAGTATGTATGTAATTAATGGTGCCACATGTAAAGGTAATATAAAGGATGCTACATAACTCTGGATCCAAGTAGGACCCAGGTTATGGATCTGATCTCAACTATGGTATTTCACAATCATAGCTGTCTCATAAATAAGCACCTTTGATTGAGTGAGTATGATAGTACCTGCCTGTAATCTGCTGGAGATGGCAGATGTCTTGAGCCCATGAGTTGTGAGCTGTTCTGGGCTTAAACTTATCAAATGTGCACCCAGAAATTAATGGCTGAACTCTACACATCTAGCTAGGGCGAGATAGGAAAATTCAATCTTGATAGGTTGGGGGATGGGGTGGGGGGAAAGAACAAGCATTTATTAAACACCTATAATATTCCAGGCACTGAGCTAAGTGCTTTACAAGTACTTCATATGATCTTCACAACAACCTTGGGAGATAGGTGCTATTATTATCCTCATTTTAGACTTGAGGAAACCGAGGCAGACAGAGGTTAAGTGACTTACCCAGGAACACACAGCTAGAAAGTTACAGCTAGGATTTACCTCAGGTCTACCTGACTTCAGGCCCAGCACTCTATCCATTGTGCCACCTAGCTGCTGATACGGGGACCACACAGCCAGCCAGACACAGACATGATAGATAGACAGATAGATAGATAGATAGATAGATAGATAGATAGATAGATAGATAGATAGATAGATAATAGATGCCTTTGGTCACAAAGGATGAGAAAATTAGAGTGGCTGAATGTAAATCTTATCTTCCTTATGGGAAAACTCAAAATGCCCTGCTCTATAGATGTTTGTTGCAAGAAAAGAACTGGAATACCCAAACTTGGACTGTAAATCTATTCAGTGGAATCTTGACAAGCTACATGTAATGACCAAAGAGTGTGGGCAGCACAGTATGATAGAGACTGGAATTTAGGAGGTATAGTTTCTAGCCCTAGCCTGGAAAGAAGCAAAATAATTAATTTTCCCTAGAAAATAACATTCTGTTCTTTTGGTATAAAGTTGCTTCTCATGAGTCCAAGTGAGGGTTTGGGGTAAAAGGTTTTGCTTTCCCTTCCTAAATTATATGGTAAGGTGATGATCGAAATGAATTTTGGAGAAACTTAAAAGATAAACAGAAAGATGCTGAAGAAAGAGAGGTCATTTCTAATGACCTACAACTTGCTCATCTTTTGAGAGGATATGAGAATAATTAAGTACCTTTTAGTTCTCCAAAATTAATTTCAAAGATCACCTTACCATGTAAATCAGGAGGGAAAAAACTCCTACCCCAAACCCTCACTTGGACCCAGAGAAGGCAACTTAATGCTAAAAGAGAAGTATATTAATTAAAGAACTGTATTTAAACTACAGGATATCTTCATCCTGTAGTTGTCTATCTGATTCTCTAAATGTACTACTCTTGGGTCTGATAGTTTCAAAAAGAATTCTGTCTCCACAGTTAACATTGCTTTGTTACCCTAATGCAGGCTTGTGCCTGAAGGCAGTCACCTTACCTGCTCAGTTAAGTGTTAGGTTGCCTTTATTTACTAGCAACACTGAGAATCACAGAATCCAAGTTAGAGGCCTCTATTCCACCCCATTCCTGAATAGGAATCTTCTTACTTTGAAAATTGACTAAGCTGTCACATGGATATTTGCTTGTACTTTTGCCAGATGTTATTGTGTGGTCTTGGCATTTCACCAAGAATCCTGGCTCATCTCAGCCATTTATTTCCCTGTTGATTTCAACTCTGCCTCTCAGTATGCTAATAGAGTCATCAAGAGATGAAGACTAAAGCTAAATTGGCCCTTAAAGTTCTTCAATACTTCTCTAATCAGGATACATCCTACCATCCTTCCTCTAATCCAACTGTTCAACTTAAAGAGGTCTCTATTTCTGTGGATTACAATAGAGACATTTCTTTAACAGCAATCTTTAAAATGAGGTACAGCTGAAATGGTAGTACTGGTACACTAGGAAACAGGGATTAGTGAGAGTACATTCCACTTGCAAAAAGAAGATGATGAATTCTCTCTGATATCTCTACTTCTGTCTGGATAGTCAGCATGGTATTGTGGGAAAGCATTGAACTTGGAATCAGGAGACCTGGACTCTGGTTCTAATTTGGCCAATAACTAGCTATGTGACCTTGGACAGATCAGGTAATCTTTCTTGGATTCAGTCTCCTTATCTGCAAAATGGAGGTAGTGGGGGAAGAGGAGGGAAGAATACTCTATGATTTCTAAGCACCCTCTCATTTCTGAAAATCTACTATTTTGTGCATTTTTTCTTCTTTTCTTCTTTGGTCCATGATTTAATTGGTACGTGGAGCTGAGGAAAATTCCTAATGCTGAACAGCATTTGCTCTGAGCAGTCTTAAGAGAATTTCCTGGTGACACATGGTTACTAAAACATGATACTAGATTATCAAGAAACTATGCTTAAACCAGGTTTTCTTAATTCCAAGGCTGGTTCTCAACCCAATATACCATGTGACCGCCCATCCTATGATTCTGATACATTAAATAAGTTTTATTTTTGCGGGCTTGCTTAACATTTTAATACCCATTTATAATTATTTCATTGGGAAAATAGGTTCCTTAAATATCACATCCATAGGTGATATTATGTATTTGATAAAACCTAAATAACTGCTTAATATAACCTGATAGCTAATATCTAGACAGCTAGGTGACAGCTAGGTGGCAGCAAAGTAGTGCAGTGGGTTGAATGCTGGGCCTGGAGTCAGGAAGACCTTAGTTCAAACCAAACCTCAGACACTTACTAGCTGTGTGACCTTGGGCAAGTCACTTAACCCTGTTTGCCTCAACTTCTTTATTTGTAAAATGAGCTGGAGAAGGAAACAGCAAACCACTCCAGTATCTTTGCCAAGAAAATCCCAAAAATGGGTCATGAAGAATCAGACATGACTGAAAAAAAAATGACAAAACAATTATCTTGATACCTAACTAATCTGGGTGTCACATAGAACAGCAAAAATAATATGTATCCTAATGCAAAATGTAATTGCAGATATTGCATGATTTTTATCCCACTTCTAAGTCTATCTAGACATTGATTTCCCCCCCAATGTTTTTTCTCATAATCAACAAAAGATGAAGTCTTAACAACTGCTTCAACATTAGAATTCTGCTCTGGTCACCCATGCATCTCAAAAGTTTTGTTGCTTCCCCCCTCCCCCCCAAGCTTAAAGTTTCCATTATAGGAAATCAAATAGAACTGTTTTGTAACACTTACTTGATTGTGATCATTTTTCTTTCTCTATCAGGTAAGTAGAATTTTTTCATTTTCATGACATTTTCTGGAGTCTGGAATCTTTCAGAGTTGATAAAGAAGAGTGGCTGGGGAACTCTACTATACAACTCATCACTTAAAGGGACCATCCATGCATCCAGGGCAATACCACATCTAGGAACATTTCATTGACAATAAAAAAAGGAAAAAGGATCTTAGACCTTAATTGACATGAGAGTCAGTTCAGAATTCCATTATAGTCCTAGTGTTAGGAGGCAAGGATAATAGTAGTCATCTAAATGACTTTGGTGTTACATTTAGCAAGATGCATTATTATTTACTGTGTAAATGGCAGGTAGGAGCTTACCTCCCTCCTCAGGATAACTCAAATAATGCCATGACTTAATATGTTTTATAATGAAGTTTTGCTGGAATTCACAGAATTATGAATCATTAACATTCATAGAATTCATAATTATTCATAATTAACATTCATAAAATGTTAAAGAGCTAGAAAGGACCTTAGACATCCTCTCATCCTCCTTATTTTATAAAGGACATTGAGACACATAGAGCATTTTAGTGATTTGTCCAAGGATCCAGAATTAATTAGTGGCATAGCAAGAACCCAAGTATCTTGATACTTACTTCACAATCATCTTCAGGTGCAATTTTAGAAAGGGTCTTTTCAGTGTAAAATAGGGAATATTCATTAAGAAACCATGACAGAATTGAAAAGAAATAGTTGGTAGAGACTTTACTGTATAAAAGCTATCCAGAATGAGAATTCATGGATGTTGATATGACATTCAAGGAATGAGAAATAGTTTTATATGTAATTCAGTCCACATACATTAAGTGTGCACTTGATTCCATAGGGGACTCATCCCTCTACTGGAATGGAATGGTGCAACAGAAAAGAGCATGGAGTTAAGATTGGATGTATGATCCTGGCTTTGACTAGTTGAGAACTGAGTCTCAGTTTCCTCATTTGCAAAACAGGGCTAATACAGAAGGAGGTCAGGGAGAAAAGCTGTGATATATTGTGGGGAAAAGAGGGGCAAAAGTCATAGACCCTCTTGGAATTCTACAGTTAAGCTCAGTAGTGCTATCTGCACTGAACACCCCTTTAGAATTTTCTGGCCACCATAGCAGTTGCTAGAGGAGGGAGGGGCAGCTGGACTGAAATTAAAATTTTTTTTTTTTACCTGGCTGTTTCTCAATCCCTTCCCTATTAAGGAAGTGGAGCAGTGAGAAGATTTACCTCAGCTAAGGAGGTGATGTAAAAGGGCTGAGTAGACTTCTGAAGATTAAAAGCAGGTAACAGAAAAGTCTAAGAAAAGGTAAAAAAGCAGACCTGATCTCAGCATATGATCCTGTCCTTCTTGGTGCAGTCAGGCTGAATAGAAGGGACTTTTGTTAGCCAATGGCTCAGAGGAACCTAGTTCAGAAACTCATTGAAGCAAGCTTCACAGTTATTGAGAATGTTGATTGAGGATAATTGTTGCCTTCCATGTAAGGATGAGGCTTGCCAATCATAGCACCTCCAAAAGACTGAAAGACTGAATTTAGTTGCAGATAGCTCTAACGTGTTTTCCTAGGGACTAGAGCTGAAGCACACAAGGAGGCAGAGAAAAGGCAGATTGAGAAGGATAGCCTCTCTCATCCAGGGGAAAGGCTTATCAGCCAGAGCATCCCGCTGCCCACAAGTGGATGTTGGAGTTGTCTTAAAAAAAAAGGTGCTGAAAGAGGTGTAACCACAGAATCCCTACTTGTGTTGTACAAGGTATTAGGTGACCAAAATTAGAGTTGATGGCCAGCTGAATAAAGAATGAGGATAGACTATAAAGCTTAATGAGCTCCCCTGCATGTCATAATTAAATCAAAATTAAATCACACCATTAAAATTTATAGTCTTCTTGCTTTATTTTACTTACTGGAATCTCTTGTCTTCACCAAGAGACTGAATAACTGTGGCTCCACCAAAGGAATGTCCCATTACTGCTATTTTCTTACCATCAATAGCATCCTGTGTAGAAAGCATGATAAAACTCACAGCTTTTATAAGATATCATTTGAAGTACAGAAGAAACTATGAAATGGTTTCATTAGTCATATTCATGCATTCATTCAATAAGCATTTTTTCAATCAATTTGATTTCTTATAAGATAAAAAATACATTGAAGACTTGTGAGAATGCCTGATTTGCTTTTACTTACCTCAACATATTTAGTGATCTTATCAGTTCCCATGAGTTCAATTATCATCTCCAAATGTATATAATCAGCCCTAATCTCTCTCCTACATTCCAATCTTACATCTAACTTTGAAACTCAACACAAGAATTCATTCTATTACACACTGACACCACCTATTCCTTTTATACCCCTCAAAACACACACACACACACACACACAAACACACACACACACACACACATCCTTTTCCTTTATATTTCCTTATTTTTGTGGAAGGCATCAACATTTATATCTAGTTGCCCAGAGTTTTGAACCTAGGCACTTGATGGAAGGTGGTACTTACAACAGACATGAGGAAAACTTTATTCTCGCTCACCACCATATCTAATCAGTTTGCAAGGTTAATCCATTCTGTATCCACATCTCTCACTTCCAAGCCTTGTTAGTCACTCATAGTCACCACATTATTTCAAACTCCCTACTCTAATTCTCTTACCTTGCCAATCTAATCATTTAGGTGGCTTAGTGGATACAGTCATAGGCCTGAAGTCAGGAAGACTCATCTTCCTGAGTTCAAATCTGGTTTCAGACACTTATTAGCTGTGTGACCCTGGACAAGTCACTTAACCCTATTTACCTCAGTTTCCTCATCTGTAAAATGAGCTGGAGACTGAAATGGCAAACCACTCCAGTATCTTTGCCAAGAAAACCCCAAATGGGATCACAAAGAGTTAAACACAACTGAAAAATAAATGAACAACAACTCACCAATCTATCCTCCACTCAGATGCCAAAATCATCTTCATAAAGCACAGGTATGACCATGTAACCCTCCCACCTCTATTCAAGAATCTTCAGTAATTTTTAATTACTTCTAGGCTCAAAAAGAAACTCCTCACTTTGGAATTTAAAACCCTTCACAATCTTGCTCCAACCTACTTTTCTCAATGTATTTCACATTACGCCCCTTAATGCATCCTCCTATTTTACTTGTTGTTCCTTGAACACGGACCATATCTCCCCCTTCCATAACTCCATGTCCCCTACGCCTAGAGTACTCACCCTTCTCACCTCCACCTCTCAGTGCCCTTGGTTTTTCTTCAAGGCTCAGCTCAGATGCTAACTTCTAGAAGACACCTTTCTTCATCCTGCTATTTGTTAGAGTTTCCTCAAATTATCTTGTCCTTGCTTCTCTGTGTAAATGTTCAGTGCAAGCTCTATGAGAGTAGGGACTGATTTTTTTGTTCCCATCTTTGCATTCCCAGGGCCTTGGCTCAGGGTTCAGACATGACCCTTTGCATATAAATATGGCAACCAAATTCAAGGATAACTCCAAGGTTACATCCTTGAATTTTCCCTTCTACCCCAAGTCCTTCCCCATTTAATTAGTTGCCAAAATCTTAGATTTCTACTTTTATAACATCTATTACCTTCTCTCCATTTGCATGTCTACATGCAAAGGTTCACATTTGAACCCTGGTTCAGGATGTCATCCAACTTTCACCTTGACTTTTCTCAATTAGCCTCCCCATTTTGAAGTCCCACTTTCTACTCTGTCCTTCACACAGGTGCCAAAATCATCTTCCTAAGACACAGGTCTGATCATGTCACTTCAGAAATCTTCAGTTATTCACTACTGACTATAATTCGGAAAAAAATCCCACAAAATCTTCAGCCTGGAATTCAAGGCCCATCGATCGTAATCTCACTTTCAGCTTTCACACTGATTCTCCTTCACACAGTTTACAGCCAAACTGAATTGCTAGCTTTCCCAGAATTCCATTTCTTACCTTTGCATTTTCACAAGCCTCCTTCATGCCTGTAATGCACTGACTCCTGATTCAGTCCAACAAGTGTTTATTAATCATCTAGTGTATACCTAGTGTGTAAGCACTGTTTAAATATCTATTATGAGAGGCAGTGTGGAATACTGGATGGAAAGCCTGCCTCTAAAACATCTGTTATTGTTGTTTAGTTATTTCAATCATGTCCAACTCTTACGACCCCATTTGGCATTTTCTTGGCAGAGACACTGGAGTGGTTTGCCATTTCCTTCCAGCTCATTTTACAGATGAGAAAACTGAGGCAAACAGGGTTAAGTGACTTGCCCAGGGTCACACTGCTAGGAAGTGTCTGAGGCCAGATTTGAACTCAGGAAGAGGAGTTTTCCTGCTTCCAGGCCCAGTGCTCTGTCCATTGCACCACCTAGCTGTCTCCTCAAAAACATGAAGACCCAGATTCAGGTCCTACCTACGGTGCTGGATAGGTGACACTGACTCTGGGCTAGTTACTCAACCTCTTAGTGCTTGTGGTAATTCTCTAGGATTATAAATTGCAGAGAAGGTCCTGACCTGCATTAGTAGAGGAAATTTTCTATGCTGTGAACTCCTTGAAAGCAGGGGTTATTGTTTGTCTTTCTTTGTTCTCCCAGCACTTGGCACAGTACCTGACATACATAAGGTGCTTAATAAATGCTTGTTGACTTACTGACTCACTCATAGACCAGTGAAATCACAGGTCCAGTCTCTAACCTCTATCCAGGGAATATGATGATACTACACGTATATGACACTAGTCTCTTTGATGTTCCATAAACAAGACACTCTATCTCTCAGATGAGGGCATTTTCTCTGGCTGTTCCCCATGCCTGCGATGTTCTGCCTCCCTCATTTCTGCCAAGTGGCTTCCCTGGCTTCTTTCAAGTCCCAGATAAAATTCTATCCTCTACAGGAAGCCTTTCCCAACCCCTCTAAATTCCCTCTTTTAATTATTTCCTACTTATCTTCTATATAGCTCATCTGTACATATTTGCCTGTTACCTCCCTCATTAGCTTGTGAGCTCCTTGAGGACAGGACCTCACAATCTTAATATCTTTTGCCTCTTTTTGCCTCCCTAGTGCTTAGCATAGTGCCTGGAACATAATAGGCACATGATAAGTGTTTATAGACTGATAGAATTTAAAAAAAAAAAAAGGAAAGTTGGCTTTCTTGACTCACCTTTAGTTGCTGCAAGTCAAACGGAGAATGCAAAACATTCTTCACTGTTTTCCCATCATTAATATCAAGCATCAAATTAAGAGCTTTAGAGCATTCCTCTGCTCTTTGAAGTACCTGGGTATGGTTATAAGGAGTAAACAGCCCCATTTTACATAAACAGAACAATATAAAAATGCTTTGCTTGAGCCGGAAAAAAAAAGATGGAGCCACCAAAATGATCTTTTCTAGATAACATATGGTGGTTCGTTTAACAGTAGAGAAAAAGCTAGCTTTTTGGAGCTTGTCCAATTATTGTCTAACAATTAAACTTCTAAAATTAGAGTGCCTCATACACAACCTATATAAAATTGCATCTTAGGAAGTAGGGAGGGGGAAAAGGGAGGCAGAAAAATTTGGAACTCAAATATAAAAAAAATTATCTTATAACAATTATCTTTACATGTGATTAGAAAAAAAAATATTATTAAAAATAAAATAAAATAACATTACAGTGCCTGGTGCAACAAATGAGAGGCAATGTGGCTTATTGGGGAGAGAACCAGCCTCAGAGTCAAGAAAACTTGAGTTCGAGTCTCTGATGCATATTGGCTGTGTAATCAAAGACAAGTCATTTCAACCTCTTAGTGTCCCAGGCAATTCTCTAAGACTAAGTAAGGTACAGATTCATTGCTAATCTGCATCAGGGGAGACAGTTTCCACACATGGATGACATCACAGGTCTGGACTCCAAGCAGAAAATTCCCAACAAGTATGGTACCATCTGTCAGGATGTTGGTTGATTTTGTTTATATTATGAAATGGAAGTTTTATAAGGAGCAGTCCTGAGAATTTGGTTGTGGAGAACAGGAAATAGGACCATAGATTGAATGTGGGATATTAAATTAAATTGCACACCTATGTGCATGATTACATTGTCCTTATTCAGCTTCTCCCTGGAACATACCTGTTTATGGCGTTGGGGGTACTCCATATCCTGTGAATGGAGATGCCTGTAGGGAATCCAGGACTTATTATCTCTTTCTACAGCAAATTCATTTTCGAAGTAAAAAGTTGCTGATGCTGATTCATCTCTATGATATGGAAAAAGCATCATACCATTTGCTTATTCTTCCCTTCCCCTCATATCAACTTTTCTTACTTCCATCCCAACATTCCTGCTCTTTTTTATTCTAGAGTGCTGATTTTAAATTTTTTTTAAAAAAAAAGGTCCCTCGAAGAGGTTCCCATAACGAAAGAAGAGAAGATAAGAAAGTTTTGAAAAAAAAAAATTTGTACATATTTCATCTGTTGTGTAACAGAGTTAAAGTCGTCGTGATTACATTATTTTCCAAACAAACACAAAAAATGCAAGCTATAACCTATCAGTGATCAAGTCTGCCATTTCTTAACAAGCAAGTGCTGGCAAAGCGAGTGTGTCTAGCATTGTCAGGAAGTCCAGAATGCCTCAGCAGGAATATGTGCATGTAATGACTTATTTACAATACAATACAAAAGGTTACATGATGCAATATTGCATCATCAAAATTTTAATGCAGGAAAAATGCATAAATTTACAATAAATTATTAAATTTAAGCTGCATCATTTAAAAATAGAACATATTTTCTTTGAAATGATGCAAATTAAAAAAAAATATTAAAGGGTTAAAGAAAGTAGATTTCCAGGGGGAGCACTGAGTAATTTTTTTTTTTCTTGAAAAGGGGGCAGTAGGTCAAGTAAGTTTGGCAGCCTCTGCTCTAAAAGAACCGAAGCGTATCAGCCTGAGGGCTAGTACTTCTATGCAAACGTATTGTTAGGCAAAACCATGATGGAGGGGAGGGACAGCAGCCTCATGGGTGTGGAAGCATGGATCAGGCAAAGTGAGAGCCACCTATGGTAGGTGCTGTGTAGAATAGAGTACTATGCTGAACTAAGCTCATCTCCCCTGTAATGTGCCTAGGGGGACATGAAGTTGGGGCCTGGTTATGTTTTAGTGACGTTACTAGGAAACAGCCTTGTGTGTGGCAGTATTACGTAGAATACATATCTTTACATTAGCGAAAACCTTCTATGCCCTCTCAGACTAATGGTTTGGGGTGAAGCAGCAATAACATTGGTTTCACAGTCAGAGGACATGGGGTCCAAATTCTAGCTCTGATAATTGCTTTCTGAGTGACCTTAGGTTTAATCACTTTGGCCTCAGTTTCCTCATCCATAAAACGTGAAGGGTTGGATTAGATATAAGATCTCTTCCAGGGCTAAATCTATGATTTTGTCTTCTTCAAGTACAATCTAATTATAGTTTATATCTATCTAATAAGTAGATGGGGCAGCTAGGTGGCACAGTGAATAGAGCACTAGGCCTGGAGTCAGGAAGACTCATCTTCATGAGTTCAAATCTGGCCTCGGACACTTACTAGCTGTGTGACCCTGGGCAAGTCACTTAACCCTGTTTTCTTCATTTTCCTCATCTGCAAAATAGAAAAGGAAATGGGAAACCACTCCAGTAACATTGCTAAGAAAACCCCAAACAGGGTCATGAGGAGTCAGACACAACTGAAAAACAATAACAACAATAGGTAAATACATTTATATAATGCTCTAAGATTTGCAAAGCATTTTACAAATATTCTCTTCTCAACTCTAAATCAATGATCTTGTGATCTTCCAGCATAATCTAATCATTCTTTTTATCTAACTAACAAGTAGCTAGCATTTCTATAGCACTTTAGGTTTGCAAAGCTCTTTACAACAATTATTTCATTTGATCCTCTCAACAAACCTGAATGGGTAGGTGCTGTGCTATTATCATCCCCATTTTACAGAGGACGTAACTGAGACAAACAGAGGTTAAATTATTTTCCCAGGGTCACAAAGCTATGAAGTGTCTAAGGCAGAATTTGAACTCAAGTATTCCTGACTCCAACTCCAGCACTTTGTGCTGCATCCACTATACACACATTTTAAACCAGAGTTGAAAATTCCTCTCTAAGGTTCACGGAAAGTCAGTGGTATGGTTATAACCACCAAACATTTTTTTTTAAATATTTCTGGTTACATGAACTTTTAAAAAGTTTTACATAAAGAAAAATCAATGCAACTAATAAGAAAAATGTACATCGAAAATGTCTTTTTGAGTTGGCTAAAAAAGAAATCTCATACCACAAATGACATTCACATACATACCTGTGTTCTACAGCAGCAATTATAAACCCATGAGATGCCAGATCAATCCCAATAGCAGAATAAATTGTCCTTAAAAACAGAAAGTTGACAAAGAACCAATTATACTTGGCATAAGGATAAGAACTCCTCGAAATACTGTGGCACATAACCCATAATTTTGTAGATACACGCTGAGATCTCGTTTCATTAAATGTTTAACTTGGGGTCAGGAAGTTAGGTGGTCATCCTGTGACAAGAAATAACACCACCACGTTACCTTTTAATGCTTACATGTATATATAATATACATACATACACACACAGATATGTATGTGTTTGTATATGTATATGTTATGTATTTGTTTGTTCTTTTTTACTCATCAATGGATGACACCATTTGCAACTCTTTCCAATGGAGGCCACTACTCTTAACTGCTTGACAAAATTCACAGGCAGAGGAAGGGTCGATATATTCCTTGCTGTTATTTACTGCCTCTTTCAGACCACTGCCCTGCCCAGGTCGCTTTTTGGAAGTCCATGTCTTCAGCTTATACTCTTCCCTAACCTAGTCTCAGTCTACTGGTAGCCATGATACTCAAGTACCTTCCATAACAACATCATCATCTGGCTCACTCCCCTTCTCTGTCCCTAACCATCACCCTTGGCATCATTCCTAACCCTTATTACATCCTGGCCTAAAAGTTCCTACACCGCCTCAGCTCTCACAATCTTTCATTTCCACCCCACTTTAGCTACTCACCGCCAAGGCCACATCTTCAACCTTGTCATCACTGGAAAGTGTTCTACATTGAGGTCTTGAACTCTGAAACTCCCCCTCCTTGACCAAAACCTCTCATTCATCTATATAATATCCCCTCATCCTACTTAATCTGCTCATGGCCTTCTTCATTAACACCTCCAACCTTCTGGTCTCTTTTTTATTCTCCCATTGAATCAATGACCTTTGGGTTCTCTTCTAGCCCAACTCAGCCTGGTGCCCAATGTCAGCCATTTCAGCAGTGTGCTCACTGGTGTGTTGGAGAGGCAGCGTGGTGTAGTGGATAGGGAGCCAGCCAAGAAGTCTTGGTTCAAGTACCACCTCTGATACATACTGGCTGTGTGACCCTGAGTAAATCATTTAATCTCTCAGTGTTCTAGGTGACTCTTCAAGACTGTAAGTCACAGAGAAGGTGCTGACCTTCATTAGTAGAGGGTCTCTTTTTTCATCTAGTAAAACCCTATTCATTTGCCAGTGCCTTAGCTCATTCTGCTTCCTGAAGTTTCCATGTTACCCAACCTGATTAATTCCTAACCCTGAGTTACCCATACTGTGTGATTTCTCTGCTATAAGGGCTTCTGATATTGCCAGCAAATGTAAAAACAAAATGGGACAACAGTCTCCACCAAAAATTTATGCTTCTAAACCTCAACTGGACCACCCTCTGCTACTAAACATTTTTAAAAATCATTCTATTTGCTCCCTACTTACATTTCCATAACAGTCACTCCAAATATTTCCATTCTCCTCAAGTTAGTAACCCAAGCTCTGACATTCACTAGCTTTATCACTTCTTTAAAATATTTATCAGATGGCTTTATTAAGAGGAAACATCCAACAGCATAGCATACACTGGAGCTAGTACTGGAGAAGGAAATGGCAAGCCATTCCATTATCTTTGCCAAGAAAACCCCATTGACAGTGTTGGTATGATATGGTCCACCGGGTCAAAAAGAGTTAGACACAACTGAACAACACAGAAGGCAATGCATAAGAATAATTATAGTTGAAGCTGAAGAGGCTGAATGTGGTGTAGTGAATAAGACCAGCCTTGGAGTCAGGAAGATCTGGATTCAAGTCCTACCCATGATGCATAGAGAATGTATATGTGTCACATGATTTTATACAAGTCACTTAGCCTTTTGGTAGCCAAACAACTTTTTCAATCTCAAGTTACAAAAGGGTAGCACACAGGAAGTGGTGGAGGAATTATCCATAAGAGGAATTCCCTACATCAATGTATGATTGCCCACCCCCCTCCCTAAAATATGTTTTTAAAAACTAACATATGGTGCTTTAAGTTTATAAAAAGCTTTACATCCATTATCTTATTTGAGGCTTACAGCATCATCAGTCCTCTAGAACCAAGATTTGTTGTTGCATTAAAAAAATTCTGATATCCATTCTCCAATACATTTTTTTTGATATGCCTAAAATCTTATGATCCTCAGAAAAGAGTGGAAGATTGAAAAGGGGAGGGGAAGATGAAAATAGGAGGGGGAAGTGATTCTGAGAGCATCAGCGGCTGACCTGGAGTGACAGGTAGGTTGCCTTCCATGCTATAAGGCCTTGCTGGGAATTTCTTCAGGGAGGGCCCTGAGTAAGATAGGAGAACTTACTTAGACCCCAACTCAAAAACCATTTGGAATAAAACACAAACTCAGCCTGGTATTTAAAGCCTTTCCCCTAATATTAAAAAAGGACTCCTACCTGCCTTTCCAGCCTTATTTTTTATTTTATTTTTTTTTTGGGGGGGAGGGGGAGGCAATGGGGTAAAATGACTTGCCCAGAGTCACACAGCTAGTATTATGTGTATGAGGCTGGATTTGAAGTCAGGTCCTCCTGACTCCAGGGCCAGTGCTCTATCTACTGTGGTACTAGCTGCCCCCAGTCTTATTTTATACTACTACTCTCCTTCACAAACCTTGCATTCTAGCTAAGCTGCACAACTGTTGTTCTTGAACTCAAGATTCCTCCTCCCACATTGCTAAGCACTTGTCAGGAAGTCTTCCTCAATGTATTGTCTTCTCAATTCTACTTTCTAGAGTCCTTGTTCTCCTTCATGATTCAGGTCAGGTACCACCTCTGTGAAGCCCTCCCTGATCATCTCACCACCAACACTCCCAACACAGACAGACACCTAGCTCTCTGTGCTTTTTTATGGATCCCCCTCTCCTCCTGACTCCTCAGACTTCTAATACCATGCCTTCTCATCCTAGAAAATCCTCTCCACTCTTGCTGCCCCCTCCTCCCACTGGTGAGTTCCTCCTGGAACTTTCAGAGGAAGTTCCCAGGCCAGCCATCTTTCACTCCTTCCCTGATTCCTTTTCTGAGTCTCAGCACTTTCCCACTATGCCCCTCTGTGGGTACCTTTCTCCCTTCCCCCCACTGCACCTTCAGCCTTTTTAGCTCTCCTTTACACATAATAATTCTCTAGGTGGTCCAACAGATAGACTGCTGGGAGAAGGAAATGGTAAACCACTGCCAAGAAGGGACTGTCTTTCTTTCTTTCTTTCTGTATTTGTATTCACAGCATACAACACAGCGCTTAAAACATGATAAGAACCTAATAAATACTTGTTGATTTCACTCCCTCCTCAAAATGCCCCATTTTACACTTATCTGTGTACATGCTACATCATACTTGTAGAATGTGATCTCCTTGAGTACAGGGACTATTACTTTTTGTCTTGTCACTTAACACGGGGACCTTGTGCATTACACATATTTAATAAATGTTTTACCGAATTCAATAGAGAAGACGTCATAATCACCTCAAAGAATTACTAATTGAATTGGGACAGCATTGAGCTTAAGACCTTGCTGCTCTTTTATGGAGGGGAAAGAAGCAAATGGTTGCTCCTAAAAAAGGGCAGATTATTTGCCCAAGCATTACCTGAATGCTCCAAGTCCGTGAGAAAAAATAATCAGTGGGTATTTTTCTCCAGTCCTCAAAGGGGCATTCCAATTTGCAGGAGTTGTCACTGAACCTAAAAACACAATAAAGTAAGACCCCACAAAGTGTATAAAGAGAGTTATTTTCAACTTTACTGTGCGAAAGTTATCACTGATTTAATTTGTATTTCTTTAGGACAAATTATGATCCATTGATACTTTTTCTTGTTTTACTATTATATCTATTAATAATTACAAACCTAGAAATAAGGGACTTTTCACAGACAGGCAGAAGAATTGAATCTCATGTTCTTTGCTGAGGTCACATTATTAATCGTTGATATTTTTTATGAGATACATTAGTAGGACAGATAGCTCACTAGATCGAAGGTGAGTTATCATATGGAAGACTGACCATTATTATGTAATGGAGAATGGGCCAATGGGGTCTGACTCTTGAAGCATGTGCAGTGGGCTATGCCTGCTGACAACACATATAATGAAGAGAATGATATCCTGACTCAAAGCATGAACAGTGCATTCTCTGTTTCCTATCACCTTATTTCATGGTGATGAAAAGTCTTTTAACTAGCTCCTGAGTTGGAACTGAGTGTATATACACGAGGAAAGAACAGAAGGAATCTGTCTTTCTCCCTTCAAAAGCCAATGGTGGTTAATGGTAATAATATTTTCCTTACCTCGTTACCACCTTGTAGCCTGGAATGCTAGTTGCGATTAATTTTCTGTCTCTCTTGCATTTATTATTTCCATAAGTGAATGAATCACAGAGACAGAATAGACCAGCTATGATTTTGTGAGCTTGGAAAGGTTGATTAGATGAGTTGTCAGAGATCTAGCAATAAAAATCTGTAGCAGAGTCTGCCAGTGACCACAGCCATCAAGCTAGGGAAAGAACCAGTCCTGAGGGGTGAACTTTGTAGCCAGCCCCGAATCAACATGGCAGTCAACACACTGGGGCCTGCAAACAAGGGATTAACTTGTCCATTGGCTATGCCGCACCCAGAAGTTAACTTGATGGGAGGAGGAATATCTATAGCAGCTACTTTAAGTCTGAGCCCACTCTCCCCAGGAATCAAGGGGGTACATTAGGAGAGTGTGTTTCTGATTTTGGACATTTGTCTTGGTATAGCAAAAAAAAAATCCCTTTGTAAAATCCTTGTAAAATCCCTTGTAAAATTTATGTTAATTGGTTATTAATAACACTGAAGAGTTATCAACTGTTCAGAATGTATATGGGGGCACTAATCACTGGCTAAATGATGTTAAGGAGTTATTAATTGGGTGAATGATATTAGATGGAAGACTGGATGGGTGCTGGAAACCAACAGTATAGAAGGACCTCGCAGAATTTGTTTGGCTGCACTATGCATATTTGTTATGAGCCTTCTATTTCATTTAAAGAAATATTCAATGAATGGGGCAGTGGGAACATGTAAATAATCATTTTTGGACATGGCCAATGTGGTTATGTGTTTTGCTTGACCAAGCATATTTGTTACACAGATTTTCTTTTTATTTTTCAATAAGGATTAAGAGTGGGAGAGAGAAAAGTAAAATTTTTAGTTGGAAAAACTAAGCAATCAATTAAAATGTTTTTAAACAAAAAAGAAAAAAAATTACAGAGTCCTTTATGAGTAGCCCTAGAACCCTAAAGGAAGGTAGGACTATAAGTAGCCTTCTTTGGGAACCAGATTTAACAGTGTAGATTGGGAGAGTTGCTCCAGAGCCTGTAAATGTTCTACAATTATTATTTCTTTCTTTTGTGTGTGTGTGTGTGAGGCAAAAGGGGTTAATTGACGTGCCCAGAGTCACACAGCTATTGAGTGTTATGTGTCTGAGGCCAGATTTGAACTCAGTTCCTCCTGAATCCAGGGCCAGTGCTCTATCCACTGGTGCCACCTAGATGCCCCCAACAGTTATTATTTTTAAGCCTTGGCTAAACCATGGAGAGAAAGTCATAAAATATAGATGTCCAACAGGTATATGTTTACCATACTTTAGTTTTCCTGGAGCACTTCACTCTGGTCCTTTCTTTACCCTTATCACAATCTACTTCTATTGTATTCATTTGAGCTTCTATATGTCTCATTATGTTCATGCTCTATCACTCTTTTAGACTCTTAAGTTTCTTGAAATAAAGGATTCTTCATCTTGGTAAGATACCATGTTTGACACCAGTGAGACACATAGTAGGTGCTCAATAAATATTAGTTGAACTGAATTGAATCTATATCTCAGTCTTATCAACTATAAAATGGAACTAATATTTGTCTGACATACTACCCAGGACTGTCATATAAAAATTAAATTATATCATAGTTGTAGAGCACATTATAGTTAAGGAATTGTGAAGGAGGAAGTGATGTAAAAGGATGTTATCAAAAACATCTATAAGTGAATTTTAAAATGGGCTAGTGAGAGCAAGGGATAAATGACAGATAACCTAGTACTCCACTGAATCTTGTGGTTACATATCCCAATGTCAACAGAAACTGAGGAAGGCTGCTAACATATTGATTGTATGCCCTGTGGTAAATTTGTGGGAGTGCACGGATTAGAATTATACTGAATATGAACAGATAGGCATGGAATGCTTGTCATTTGCATCATTGAAAGGAAAACCCACATCAATGAGACTGTAGAACTATATCAGTATTTTGAGTTATGATTATGGAAGTGATATTGCAAAGTATCAAAGGCTAAAAAATTGTGAGGTTTTAAAATTTGTATTGTTACCTTTTGAGCCATTATTTCTTTCTTTTGTCTCATAATCTCCAGAGGATTTGATCTTTCATCAGGTAATTCTGGATCATTCAGTCAGTCAATAAGCCTTTTAAGCACCTGCTATGTGCCAGGCACTTTATTGAGCTCCGTGTTCCTTGTGTTATAACACTTAGTGTGCTTTTGGTTTCTCTTTAAGATTTTACTTCATTCTTCCATTTTTATGATCATCCTTTCTATGTATTTATCTGCTTGTAAGCTAGGTTTTTATTTAGGCTTTCTCTCTCAAACTTTTGGCCTTTTGATCTCTCTCGTATGGATTCCTTGACAATCTCCTCTGATTGTCCCCCCTCTGGGTTCTTTCCACATTCTTTGGTCCCTCCACCTTCAACTGATACACAGAACCCCTGGTCATCTTCAGCCTCCTTTCTTTGGTAGATATGGAGCTTGGCTGCGGTCCCAGTAAACTCCAGAGGGAGTGGAATGGCCCCATCTGGGCTTAGAATCCATTTTCCCTCAGGCTTTATATTCTTTTCTTTTCTAATTTACAGCTCTGAGCATAGCTCTAGTCTTCTGTAGCCTCCTTCCTTCACTAATTTTCCTGTTCCTTTGCATGTCAGGGCAAAATCGGTGCCTGTTGCTTTTTTTTTTTTTTGTGGGGTTGGGGGTATGGAATCAGGATCAGTCAGTCATGGGAGATTCTTACAATTGACCTCTAAGTCACACATATGAGTTTTCTTGTACCCATTGCATCTGGACTCGGAGCGGATGGGAGAGGAGGAAATTTTAAGTATTAGAACACATCTCTGATATCCTTTCACGAGTTGTTTCTTTTTTTTAAACTTTTAGCCAGGGTTGTGTCTTCTTATCTCCTAGACTTGGTTGTAACTACTCTTTAACTATGTACGTCATTTACTTTTATGAAGTTTTGGGATTGTGATAATTTGGAGAAAGCAGTCACTCTGCTACACTGTCAGATAAGTTACATGTTTATTTCATCACTATTTTTAATTTCTAAAGAACTCCAGGACAAATTGAAATGGAATTTGGAAAGTATTTTTTAAAAGTGGGGGGGTTGGTAATCAGGAGTGTGAGATCTGAGAAGATGGTTAATATCAGCCCAACAAGTAATGTTTTGACTACATTAGAGGGAAACGTTTCTAAGGCATAGACAGCAGGCTTTGGAGTCAAGAAGGCCTGTGTTCAAATACTGCCTCTGATGCATTGAGGCTGTATGGTTTGGGCAAGTCATTTAATTCCTCAATGCCCCAGGTGACTCTCTAAGTTATACACCTAAAAAACTGCACAAAAGGTGTCAATCAGCATTGGTAAAACAACAAATTTCTTCACTGTGAGTTCCTTATACCAATGAAATCGTACTCCCTGTGGCTCCAACCCCAAAGGAGAAGGTAAAGTTGGGTAAGGGGAAAAAAAAAAAGATTGTCATAGTAGAATTGAATGGTATAAAGAGACTGGATAACAATAATAGCTTGACATTTACATAATAGTGCCTTACAAGCACTATGTCATTTGTTCCCCCTTTGAGCTTTGTGGTGAAAAAATAGCATAAGTTTCCTAAGTCTTAGAGCTGGGAGGAACCATAGAGAGCATCTAACTCAACATATTCATTTTACACAGATTTCGTAAACTGAGGCTGGGAGAGATTAAAGAGATTTTGCACCAGGTTACCCAGGCAATATTTTTTATCCCTATTACAAAAGTAAGAAAGCTGAGGCTCAAAGAGTTAGACACAAAATAACCAAGATCACACAGTCAGTAGGGATTCAAACCCAGTTCTTCTTACTTTTCTATTGCTCTCCTTACCCCATATATTATGCCAGCTGTCATGGTGGGACAAATGTAGCTTTCGTAGAGAAAGAAAGAAAAGCTAACTCTTTGGCAATCCTGGAATGACAGACCTGAGTTTAGGGAATGAGTTTTCTTAATTCCTTATGTTGAAGTACAGATGGCCTGCTACAGGGAAGACAGAATTGTCTCTCTTCCATTCTCTTCCCTTCACTTGACCTTAAAGTATATTGTGATGCCCCTAAAATAGCAACACCAACCAAAGCCATGAATTAAATCAACTTTGCTTCTTCCCTACATAGCACAGTGGATACAGTGGTAGTTTGGATTCAGAAAGACCTGTGTTCAAATTCTACTTCTGGTCCATTCTAATTTTGTAACCCTGTCTTGCGTGGGCCTCAGCTCCTTCTCTGTCAAATGAGGGTGTTAGACTCACTTAGCCCCTGAAGTCCTGGCCTTCTCTAGCCTCTTTAATCCTATGATCCTTTCATTTTACAAGCAGGTGGTTTGGGAACTAACGTAGAAACATAAGAGCAGGTACCAAGGAATGCAGAAATCAGTTAGGATAACAGGTCTAATTAACTAGGGCATCTTTTTAAACTCTTGAGTCAATGGGGGTAAGTGAAAGCCCAACTCTGATAACTCATTATGATCCATTTTTAAGAACTCATTTCATATCCAGAAATTTTTAGATAGTCTCAAATCTTGGAACCCTAGAAAAATGGAAAGAGCCCCTGAGGTCTTGTCTCTGCCACTTTCTACCCATGAGACTTTGAGCAAATCATGTTTCTGAGCCTCAGTTTCCTCTGCTGTAGAATGAAGGAGTAGGAAAAAGGTGGGGAATGCATTGTAAGAGCTTTCCCAACTATAAAGACACGATCCTATGAAATGCTTAGATCTGACATTTTCAAATCTGAAAATCTGTCTTGCTCTTTTATTGATAGAAACTCTTGTTGACCAGATGAGTAATAAGACAGGTGAGTCTGCCTGTTTTTCAGGATTCCCTATATTTGTTTGGGGGTGGGGTGGGAGGGGAGGAGGGGAGGACAGGAGAGAGGGGCATAAAAATGTAAAACAGAACCAGCAAATCTTACCAAAGATGTAGGCGATGAATTTGCCCATGAACTTGCGCAATCCAAGAAAATTACTAACACCTAGGAAATATTCTTTACTGGGGATCCATAAAGTGCTGTGATATTCATCATCTTGGGAAGGGTAGTATAGACGCAGTAAGCTACCCTGTCAGGGAAGGAAAGGAATGTGTTTTTAATTTTTAAAAAATGTAAACCATCTCAAGGCCAGTATTAGGGTAAAGGTTAAACTTACTGCAGTATGTTACTACTGGCACAGAAGATTATAATGCAGTTAAGAATGACAAAGTATGAGAAATGTAAACCAACTTGGAAAGACTACCAGGAAGTAATGCAAAGTGAAAAAGCAAACTGGAAGAATGGAGTACATATGTGAAGAAAAGTGGGAGAACAAAGGGACAAAATCGCTGCACTAGGGACTTAGAGAGAGTGGCTAAAATGGTGTCAGGATACTCTATAATAATAGCTAACATGTATATAACACTTCCTATGTGCTAGGCACTGTGCTAAGTGCTTTACAGTTATTATCTCATTTGATGCTCACAACAACCCTGGGAAGTAGGTGCTATTATTTTCCCTATTTTACAGATGAGGAAACTGAGGCAAACAAGAGATAAGTGACTTGCCCAGGGTCACACAACTAGTAGTGTCTGATGCAGGATCTGAACTCAGGTCTTCCCAACTTCAGGCCTTGCACTCTTCTGTCTACACTGTACCGCCTAGCTGCCTCTACTTTATTCATTGCATGTAACTACCGTAAGTGTAAATAAATAATTACTAAGCATGTTTAGCTGTTTGTATTAATGTTCAGTTTTAATTTTTTAACAAAACATGAAAAACTTATGTGTCTGAAGAAAACTTAGAATCATAACATTCAAGCTGGAAAGGGACCTTGAAGGCCATTTAGTTCAACCCCTTCATTTTACAGATAAGGAAACTGAGGCTCAGGGCAGTGAAAGCAGTTTTGCCAAGGGCACACAGGTAGTAATTAGCAGAGCCAGAATTTGAACTCAGGTTCTCTGACTATAGATTCAATGGTCTTTCCACTGTACTATAGCTGTCTTGGGGATCAACGAACTAGTAAAAAGGTCAGTCTGATAAGTTGCAAGGGAAAACATGAATCATTCTCCAATTCTAATGCCTTACCTTAGCAGTGAAGTCAAACATCAAGTCTGTGCATCCCACAGAGTAAGAACCTTTTCCTTTAGGGATCTGATGTTCGTCACCCAACGAAGTACTCATTAGGCTCTCTATTGTATGATACCACCCTGAAAAACACAGCAAGCTGATTTCACTTGTCACCTGTTATATACAGCAGTTTCTTAACAAGTAAGACATCTAACCATAGTTTCAAACTGTTTATGTTTCCCCCTCCCCTATCACTCCCCACCCTGGGGACAAAACTGTCCAATAAGTCAAAGAAGTCTTACCAGGTTCAGAGAGACATAGAATTTACATGAAGACACAGTTTCCCGACACTTTAGGGACATCACTTTTCTCACCTTTGACTACTCCCTTGCCTACCCCATTAATATTCCCACCGAGGCCAACCTTTTCACTGACTTCCTTTAATTTTCTCTTTCATTCCCACCAATGTGTATTCCTTCCTTTAAGGGCTCAGAGGCTTCACCCTACACAGATCCTAAAACTCCTCCTCCCTTGTTACACTTGCTTAAAAGCTGCCAAATCAGATCTAACCTCCTTTCAAATATATACATATATATGTTATATATGTTATATATGTATACATATACATACATGTATGTATGTATACACACACACACACACACACACACACACACACACACACGATCCTCTTACAACACAGGACCCTGCCTTATACAGATCAAGAGATCAAGAGATTGGTCAAAGTGAATCCCATTATTCTGCTTAACCTCCTATAGGGAACTAATTAGCTTATTAGTTTCTCACAGGATCTCGGGATCCTAGATCTATAGCTAAAAGGGAATTCAGAAGCCATTTAATCCTATCTGTAATCAATTCAACAACAAATTCAATTAAATTCCTTACGCGACTATCAAGAGTAAGGCATTGGACTCCCTGCTTTGTCAGTGCGTTGTGGCTGATTGTGGAGAACTATGTGTGATATGACGCAGATGTAATCATTGGTAGTTACTTCAGCTCTTTTCAGTGGAAAAATGTCCATCAACTTCCTCCCCAAGCTGACCAGTTTGTGACTCATCCTTCAGTGACTCATGCCTTTCAATCTATCTTCTATAAAGCCAGAAATCGTTTGGTCTGATCATTCAACAGCAGTGAGCCCAATGGGTGATGCCAACACCTAGGAATGTCCTCAAACTCAGTTGTCTCCAGCCACTTGAACTCTTGGTGGTGCCCTCAGGAGAGCTAGGTGAATTCAGCCGGGACGCATAGCTACCTCTGCAGGTGAATTTACAGAATATCCTCTGCCAGGATTTGTCCTTAGAACCTTTGGAAAATTTCACTTGCCCTTGCAAGAGAATTGTAATTTTACACTCTATTTAGAATCAAAATTGCTTCCTTCCAGAGAAAATTCAATAGGTGAATTGTCTTCATAACATCAAATTGCCTTCAGGGCCAGATGACTGTTAGGTGTCTGGCTGTCTACTGCTTCTCCCTGTAGCTTGGGGTCCAAAGGGGCCCAGTGGCTATGTCCATACAACTATCACCCCAAATTATGAATAGCCATGATGACACCATACTTTAGAAAATGTCCAGCTCACACATCCTGGTCCAGGGAAGCCTTAGGGAGCCCACAGCTGCCAAGGAGCTCTGTTTCTTCACTGGCCTCCTCTCACTTAGTTAGTAAACTACGAGGAATCCAAATCTCTCTGACAATGGCCTTGAGAAATCCCAATTCTAATCAGACCTTCAGATCCTAAGTCCTGAGTGATTTGGGAGAGGTCTTCAAGGGAGAAACCCTGGACCCGCCCTGTTAGTCCACAGGTCCCCAAGTCCTCCACTGCTAGGCTAATTTGGAAGAGGAGCTCCCTCCTTGGGTCTCTAGGCCCAGGGTGAAGAGGCATAAAGGCCAAAAGGGCACTGAGGCCAACCAGTACCCATGTGGCTGCAGGAGGGCCTCAGAAGCCTGTGACTGGATCTGCCCCACTAGGCTGGGACACAAGATGTCCCCTGACATAATAATACCCAACTGTTACAGTGCTGAAAATACTATTGAGAACAACTTTCAAATCACTTCAGTCTTTTACTTCATAAACAATTGGCCAGCAATCTTTCCCAAATTTTAGGACTTGCCAGATAGTTGTTAAACTTAATGTTTGTTTGATTACTTGTTGGTAATCATTTCTTGATTTGGTTGATTGGTTATTGTCCTTTGTTTTTGAAGAGGCCCAAAACGACATCACTATGTTAGAGTCAAGTTTCAGTGTGTCCGACTGTGGTTGATCAGACCAATACGAGCTAGGAATGCTCTAACACAAGTTGGGCACAAGCAGTCCAAGTAAACATTTGGAGTGGATTCTCTAAATTTGCATATCTTGTGTTCTTTTGAGCTGCTTCATTTCTGCTTTGCTCATGGAGTACAGCGCCTTCTCTGATGAGGGTATGCCATGTTGGATGGTCCTGTGCCAGTGTCTCCCATGTCACACCATCAATTCCAAAGTTCTTCAGAGAGACTTTGAGAGTGTCCTTGTATCGCTTCTTCTGACCTCCATGTGAGCGCTTGCCCTGTGTGAGTTCTCATAAAATACTCTTTTAGGCAAGCACACATTTTGCATTCGAACAATGTGGCCAGCCCATCATAGTTGTGCTCTCTGAAGCAGAATTTGAACACTTGTCAATTCTAGAAAGAACCTCAGTGTCTTGTACTTTATCCTGCCAGGTAAGCTTCAGAATCTTCCTAGGACAACTCAAACGGAAGCGATTCAGTTTCCTGGCAAGGTGCTGGTATACTGCCCAGGCTTCACAGACATATAACAATGAGGTCAGTACAACAGCTCTGTAAACCTTCAGCTTGATAGTCAGTCTAATACCTCTCCTCTCCCACGTTTTTCTTCAAAGCTTCCCAAACAGTGAGCTAGCTCTGACAAAGCATGTGTCAACCTCATTCTCAATGTGTACATTCCTAGAAAGTATACTGTCAAGGTAAATGAACTTATCCACACTATTCAAAACTTCTCCAGTTGCTGTAGCCAATGATTCTAGGTATGGATGGTGTGGTGCTAATTGGTGAAGCTCCTGTGTTTTCTTGGTGTTAATTGTTAGGCCAAAATTAGCATAAGCAGCAGAGGATCGATCTATACTTTGTTACATCTCAGCTTCAGAGACTGCATTAAGTGCATAAACATCTGGGAACAAAAAAATCATTGACGAACTTTCCCTCCACTTTAGTTTAAATAATTTACCATCGGTGTAGTAGCTGTCTTGATGCTGTATTCATACTTGTTGAAGGTGTCTGACAACATACCTTAAAACAGTATGCTAAAAAGCATGGGAGAGAGCACACAGCCTTGTTTTATTCCACTGACGACTGGGAAAGCATGAGAGCATCATCTATTAACCAGAACCCAGGCAAGCATGCCGTCATGAAACTGATGTACCATGCTGATGAACTTCTCTGGGCAACCAAATTCTGACATAATTTTCCATAAACCTTCACTACTGAGAGTATTAAAAGCCTGGGTTAGATCAATGAACATTGTGTAGAGACCTCTGTTCTGTTTCTGGCATTTCTTCTGGAGTTGTCAGGCAGCAAACACCATATCAACTGTTCCTTGGCCCTTTCTGAAGCTATGCTGGCTCTCAGGTAGATGACCATCCTCCAGATGAAGGATCAGCCTATTAAGGAGGGCTCTGGTGAGAATCTTGCCAGCAATGACTAAGAGAAAGAACCCCCTGTGATTGTCACAGGACAATCTATTTCCTTTACCTTTATAGAGATGAACAATGGAGGCATCCTTGAGCTCTTGGGGGACAATCTCCTCTTGCCATATAACCTAGAAAATTTCAGTTAGCTTTATATGAGCAATGGATCCCCCAACCTTATAAATCTCAGCTGGGATAGAATCAGCACCAGGTACTTTGCCATAAGAGATGAGCCTAATGGCATTCAAAAACTCTTCTTCAGTTGGAAATTTGGCTAGAGATGGATTGACTCCAACCTGAGGTATTGGTCAATGGCTTTAGCATTGATTGATGATGTTCTGTTGAGAACACAATGGAAGTGTTCAGCCTATCTCTCCAGGGTCATGTCCTTATTACTAATCAGTGTGGCTCCATTAGCACTGAGTAATTGAGATTCACATGTCTTTGGCTTATAAATAGCCTTCAAGGCATCATAATACTTTGGATTGTTATTATCAGCATAAAACTGAATTTCATCTGCCTTCTTACTGAGCCAAGAATCCTGTATCTCTCTAAGCTTTTTTTTGATACTTTTGATGGAGTTAAATGCTGGCTTCTTAGAGAATGATAACCTATCCTGCTGGTAAACCCTATGGAGTTATATAACAAAAAAGGCACATATAGGAACACATCAAGATCTGAAGCATTTCATGAAGAGAAACCAACCCAAAGAGGAGGGAGATTTTTAGTCCAGAAGATGAGAGCTTATAAAAGTCATTTTCTATTTTCTGCATTATTTAATGGACTTAGATAAAATAATAAGCAATATAATTAGCTGGTATTTTAGTATGATTATTTTCTTCTTGTTTTATTCTAGATTTATGATCTTATCTATCTAGACAATAACCCTAGACAACATCTATTTAGAAAATTAACTAACATAACCTTTCCCAAACTTCAGAGCTTGCATTTTATTTCTATTTTAAAAACTGTATGCTTTATTGATGCCTTCTGTTTTTACATTCATGGAGTTAGAGTTTTAGTGATGGAAAAGATATCAGATGCCAACTAGTTTAACCCTTTTTCCTCCTGTTTGTCTTCTCTTTCCTTTTACCCTTTCCCTCCTTGACAGCGTTCTGCTTCTGACTACCACCTCCCCAACCCTGCCCTCTCTTCTGTCAGGCTCCTCCCCTTATCCTTAATCTCCTCCCCTCCTACTTTCCTGTTGGGTGAGATAGTTTTCTATATTCAACTTCTGTGTTTATTATTCCCTCTTTGAGTCAATACTGATGAAAGTAAGGTTCAAGCGACACCCATTGTCCACTCTCCCATCTTTCTCTCCGTTGTAGTAGGTTTTTAACACCTCTTCACGTGAAATAATTTATCCCATTCTATGTCTTCCTTCCTTCTGCATCTATTGCACTCCTCTTTCTCATTGCTTGACTATTTTTTTGTCATTCCTTCAAATTCACCTTATGCCCATACCCTATATGTATTCCTTCTAGCTGTACTATTAGTGGTATAATTTTTAAGAATTACAAGTATTGTCTTCTCATGTAGGGATATAAACAGTTCAGCTCCATTGAATCCCTTATGCTTTATTTTCCCTTTTTCCCTTTTTAGGCTCCTTTTGGGTCTTGATATTGGAGATACATTGTGCTTCATTCTGGTCTTCTCCTTATGAACGCTTAAAATCCTTCTATTTCACTGAATGACCATTTTTTTCCTTGAAGTATTATGTTTGGTTTTGCCCATTAGGTGATTCTTGGTTGTAATCCTAGCTCCTTTGCCTTGCAAAATATCATGTTCCATGACCTCTGATCCTTTAATGGTGCAGCTCCTAAGTCATGTGTAATCCTAACTGTGACTCCTCAATTTTGAATTCTTTCTGGCCACTTGCAGTATTTTTTGCTTGACCTGATAGTTCTCTATTTTGCTTATAATATTCCTTGGAGTTTTTATTTTGGGATCTCTTTCCTGAGGTGATCATTGGATTCTTTCCATGCCTATTTTGCCCTGTAGTTCCAGGATATCAGGTCAATCTTCCTTGACAATTTCTTGAAAGATGATGTCCAGATCTTCCTTTTGATTATGGCTTTTGGATAGTCCAATGATTCTGACATTGTTTCTCCTGGATCTATTTTCCAGGTCACCTGTTTTTCCAATGAGGTATTTTACACTTTCTTTTATTTTTTTCATTCTTTTGAATTTGTTTGATTGATGTTTGATGTCTCATAGACATCTAACTTTTAAGGAGTTGTTTCCCTCAGCTTTTATATTTCCTTTTCCATTTGGCCAACTCTACTTTTTAAGTAGTTGTTTTCTTTTTCTAAGCTATTGACCCTTTTTCATAATTCTCTTGTATCACTCTCATTTTTTTCCCAAATTTTTCTTCTGTCTCTGTTATATGATTTTAAGCTCCTTTTTGAGCTCTTTCTGGGCTTAAGACCACTTCCCATTTTTATGTGGGGCTTTGTCTTACAGGTGTTTTGACAGTGTCGTTCTCTTATAAATTTGTGTCTTGATCTTTCCTGTTACCATAATAACTTTCTGTGGTCAGATTCTTCTTTTATTGTTTTTTGCTCATCTTTTTTAAAAATCCTTTCTCTTTTCTTTTAAATTTGAGCTCTGCTCCTGGGGTGGAAGGGGCACTGTCTCAGGCTTCTTGTGCCAGGCACTACAGGCCCTGACCATTTACCTGGTGCTGCACTGATATTGCCCTGAGGCCCACAGGGGACCCTGGTTTCTGTTGCTGTGCTGAGGGGATGGCTGGTGCTGCTGGAGGCTGTAAGGTTTGGGGAGCTTACCTGGTGCTGAGATGGGGTCCAAGTGCTAGTGTCTGGTGTGTGCTGAGGCTGGTGGAGTGTTCCTGCATTTCCCAGGGTTACACTGAAGCACTTAGCAGTCTGGCTGCTGGATTCTGCCTATTTGCCCAGGGCTATGCTGAAGCACATGGGGGGTTCTGGTGTTGATGTTTGCATGCTCCACCACACTGGGGCTCAGGATGTCTTACTGGTTTGCTGAGGTGGGACTTACTGGGATACTTCCTGTCCTAGACTGCACTCTCCTTTTACCTGAGTGAGACAGACCCTTCCTGACAATCTTTCAAGTTTCTTGGGCTAAAAGATTGTTTCACCCAGTCTTTTTACTGTTCTACTGTTCCAAGATTTGTTTTGGGATGCTATTTTATGGTTGTTTGGAGGTGAATATGGCAGAACTATGACTATTTACTGTTTAATCCACCATCTTGGTGCCTGGAAATCCCTCTTCTTTGGAATTTTTTTTTTTTATTGCTGCAGCCTCCCCTATGATATTTTGAACCTCTGTCCGTAGTTCTTCAGGCACTCAATCTACCAGATCTAATCCCTTAAATCTATCCATCACCTCCACTTCACATTCATAAGGGATATTATTTAGGTTATACCTATATGGTCTGATGGTTTTCCCTGCTTTCCTCAATTTCAATAATGTATCATACATATTTTTATTTCATAGTGGAGGCAGCAACAACAACAAAAAAATATAATGGAACCTACCTCACAGGCTTGTGAGTACCAAATGAGATAACAGATGTAAATCACTTTACAAGCCTTATTAAAGCATTATGTAAATGCTAGCCATTGTTATTTTACTTTATAAACTATTTGCCAGCAGTATTTTCCAAATTTTACGATTTCCTCATTATTTTTAATTTTCTTACTTAATGTTTTATTGGTACCCTTTATCTTTACTATATTCTTCTTTCTTTATTTTCTTTCTTTCTCTTTCTTTCTTTCTCTTTCTTTCTTTCTTTCTTTCTTTCTTTCTTTCTTTCTTTCTTTCTTTCTTTCTTTCTTTCTTTCTTTCTTTCTCCCTTCCTTCCTTCCTTCCTTCCTTCCTTCCTTCCTTCCTTCCTTCCTTCCTTCCTTTCTTAAGAAGAAGAAACATGAAGGCCAACACAAATAAATAATGAGGTTCCAGCTCCTCCCTGGTTCCAGGAGAAGATGAATAATGTTGGAGCCTCATAGGAAGAAAATTACAATTTGACTCATGGCCACAGGGTGGATGTAGATTATAGCTAATCTTTTTATGCATTAATTTCCCAGACTAGGAAGTTGAGCAGGGCAGTTCCTGTTTATAAAGTAGGTAAATTACTATAAAGCTGCAACTATTCAGGAGCATACCTGGGCAGCTCCAAATATTCCATTGTGTTTCTTTGGAGCCTTGGGTGGAGGCAGCATTACAACACCCCCTGCACTTGAACTATGTATATTAAGAGATAGTGTACTGAAATTTATGAGTCAGGGTTGGATGAACCCATGGAGATAGGCCCTTATCCTAAAGGCCTCAGGCAACTTTCCTTGAAAACAAAGGACCTTCAATTGTGAAACCAGGGACTTTTCTGCCTATAGATGGCTGGTCTGACCACTCCTAAGATGATCTCTTCAGATACTCCCCTACCTTCTTCCTTATCTCACCCTTGCTCCCCAACCAGTCTCTTTCCCACCTCCATAGTAAAGTAGAAAGAAGGCAAATACCTATCCTTGGTATCAAAGATCCTCTTAAGCAGCAGAACTATTTTATAAGTAAAGCATACTAGCTTTGGCATCAGAGGACCTGTGATCAAATCTCATCCCTGCTTCTTTCTACCTATATGACCTCAGGCAGTTCACAACTTCTCTGGACTTCAGTTTCCTTACCTATAAAATGAAGAGGATGGTGTTGATGATAGCTCTCAATCTGTGGTACTATGATTCATCTATTCAGTTACTAAGTAGGAAAGATCTCTCTACTCTACACCCCACCCTCTCTGATCCTGCAAGTGAGGACAGCCTTTTAAAAACCTCTATACATTCAACAAGGCCAATCAACAAGTATCATTAAGTACCTAGAATGTGCCAGGCACAGAGCTAGCTGCTGAGGGTATAAATACAATGAATGAAACAACCCTTCCTCACAAGAAGATTACCTTCTAGCTAGAAAAGACAACAAGATCTCTAACTGTTCCTACTTATAACACAAAAAAAGTTTTGGGTTCAGTGGAATAGAAGGCCAGAGGATACAGTAAGAAAGAGATGGAGAGTAGAACCCTTAAGGAGAGCATAAAAAAATCCCAATCTGACTTCCTTCTATACAGCTTTCCCCTGGGTCCTGTCCTACCACCAGACTGCCTCTTCAGAGAAACTGGGCTACTCCCTGGTACAGTGCAAAATTCAGGTCACCTAAAGGACAGTGGGTTAGTTGTATTTCTATATGACTTCTTTAGGATCAACGTTCCAGCACCTTTGGAGGGGGCCACTTTCACTCCAGGAATTTATTGGATCAGAGGGTTGAAAGATGAAGGGGCATTAGAGACCATCTCTAGTGCAGAGATTCTTAACCTGAGGTCCACAGATCCACCAAGGAGAGATTTCAGGTTTCCATGAACTTGGATTGGGAAAATTACATCTTTATTTCAATGTTAACCTTACAGTGCCCCAAAAATCTTAGTGTAGTTTTAAGCAACTCTGAAGCTTAAAATAGGGTATACAGGGTGTCCCAGAAGTCTTAGTGAAATTTTAATGGCCTGTATTTTATTTTTTTAACACCTTATACTTTATTTTATATATTTAAAAACATTCTGAAAAGAGGTCTCACCAGACTACCAAGAGATACCATGCCCCAAAACTGAGCTAGTCTAGTCCCTCCATTTTATAAAAATTCCTATTTTTAATGATGTGCCATGTAAAGAAGATTAAGAAAAATATTTTTAAAAAACAGTTCAACAAAACAAAACCATCTGGCAGAAGAAAGGGCTCTGGCTCCAGAGTCAGAGGCTCTGGGCTTCATATCCTGCTCCTTATGTCATTTAACTTCTCTGGGCCTCAGTTTTCTCATCTGAAAAAATGAAGGAGTTGGACTGGATAACCTCCAGTGAATGAAAAGGTCACTTATTAAGCACACCCCATGTGCCAAGAATTGTCCTCTGCACTAAGGATACTAATAGAAAGAAGAAAGAAAAAAACCCCCAAGATTGTTCCCTCTCTCAAAGACTCAGATACTTTAACGGGGACAATGAATATAAAAGATTTCAGCTACAGGTGGATGGAAAAGCTCAGAAGTGAGAAGGGAATAGTGGCTGGCCAGATGCCAATGACCAGGGGGTCAGTAAGGCACACCAGAGTGTCAGATGACAACAATCTATCTAGTTCCATAGATTTAGAGATTATGATCAATTGAGTCACACAGTATATGTGAGATTCTACACCCCTAGTCCCCCACCTCTGCAAAGAAAGACAGAATATGTGTGTTTCTTAATTCTTCCTTCAAACAGCCCTTTCACTTTAAAGAGGCCGAGGAAGCCTGGGTCTTTAAGAGCTCCAGTGAACTGTCCAAGGTTATGAACGTAGTTAAGTGATGCCTTCCAAACTGAGATTCACACTTGGGTGTTTTCATGAACACGCTTCTCACCTGTTGATTTTATATGCTTAATTGGACCTAGGTCTCTCCAATCAAAGGGATGGATCTGCACCAAACAACCGCAGAGACAGAAAATCACAGGCAGTTTGTATGGTGTCATCTTGGAGCCTCAGCAGCCGCTTCAGCTTAACCTTTGTCAAAAATAATAATGAAATTAAAAAATACATATATATGCATATACACAAAAGAACATTTAAGTAGATAAAAAAGATACTAATGACTTAGTTTTACACATGAAAGGTAATAGAGACTTCAGATTTTAAATTATTCAAAAAAGTGGAAATATTTGGATTTTCTTTTAGCAAATTAAATAAATTTAAGACTAAAATAAGGTGGAAACTTTAATGCTCTATGTGGGATCAGGAATACCATTTGTCTTTTCAGACAACTAAGTTTTATCCGGAATTTTGTGTCTGTCTATAATTTGTGGAATATTCAAATTGGGGTACCATGAACCATATCGTAATTTGGCTCTATTATAATGTATATGCATTGCTTTTGTTTTTAATCTGGGGTCAATTTCTACCCTAAAAGGTGTCCCCACCCCCACCCTGAGATCCATGCAGTGGTGTGCTGGTAAATGTTTAACAATTGCTTCTCTGTGGGAAAAATGTACATACTAACACACTTTTAATTTTAATAAGCATTAATAACACTTTCTCCATCACTGTTTTCAATTTAGACAATCTTGTGTTGTCAAATGGTCATGTCCAACTTTTCATGACTCCATTAGGAGTTTTTATGACAAAGATACTGGACCAGTTTGCCATTTCCTTCTCCAGATCATTTTACAAATGAGGAGCTAAGGCGATTTGGGTTAAATGATTTGCCCATGGTTACACAGATTTGAACTCAAGCCCTCCTGATTTGCAGGGCCAGCACTCTATACAATGTGTCACCTAGCTGTCTCTCTACCAGGGGTGAGGAACCTGTGGCTTTGAGGCCACATGTGGCCTTCTAGGTCCTTGAGTGCGGCTTTTTGACTAAGTCCAAGTTTTACAGAATAAATCCTTTTATTGAGGGGATTTGTTCTGTGATGTTTGGATTCAGTCAAAGGGCCACACCTAGATGGCTACATGTGACTTGGAGGCTGCATGTTCCCTGCCCCTGCTCTAGACAATCTACCAAACAATAAATTAAACCCTGACTTGAAGCATTTGCTAGGTTACCAAGCTGGCTCCATCAAAATGGCACTGGGAAGTGGGAAGGCGGAGGAGAAATGGTAAACACTAGCTGATCCTGATGCTCAGAATCAGTATCATAAGAACACATTAAATGACCACATTTCTGTCTTCCAATGAACTGAAACTACTACAAATGGAGATCTAAAGCTATATTCCTTGTCATGCTGTTGGTTCCACCACTGAGAACATTTCAAAGAATAATACTCTGTCTCAAAATAAATCAACCTATTGATCCAAGGAAGAAACTTCCTCTGACTTTCTTATGACTTCCGTGGTGATTTTTATAGTTCTATCATTTTAAAAAAGCCTCATTGATGGATTTTGTTTTTTAACAGTGGAGTCATTTCCCCATGTAACCCACATCCCCTACCTAAGTCCCAACCCTTTGAACAAAGAACATTTTTGGAAAACTAACCAATCCACCACATATGTTATTATAGTCAACATTGGGAATGGAGGTACATTTCATTCTCTGCACTTTTAAACCAAAATTGATCATTGCATCATCTGTGCCTAGAGGCAGTAAGACCTGAGTTGAAATCTGGCCTCAGACACTTACTAGTTGTATGAGTCTGGGCAAATCACTTTATTTGTGTCTGCCTCCATTTCCTCAATTGTAAAAGGGAACAGTAATAGCATTAACCTCCCAGGGTTGTTGTGAGAATCAAATGAGATAGTATTTGTAAATTGCTTAGCACAGTGCCTTGTATATAGTAGGCATTTAGTAAATGCTTGTTCCTTTCCCTTTACTATTATGTGTAATTTTGGCTAAGCCACTTGGTTCCTCTAGGCTTTATTATTTTTTCTTCTTCTTCTCCTTCTCCTCCTCCTCCTCCTCCTTCTCCTCCTCCTCCTTCTCCTTCTTCTTCTTCTTCTTGCATTTGGTGTTAAGTGACTTGCCCAGAGTCACACAGCTAGTGAGTGTTATGTATCTGAGGCTGGATTTGAACTCAGGTGCTCCTGACTCCACAGACAGTGCTCTATCCACTGTGCCACCTAGCAGCCCCCAGTTTCTTCTTGATAATTGATATTTTCCAATATAGATATTATGAGTATTCAGTATGGTCCCATCTATTAAAAATTGTTCTTATTGTTCTTAAATTTGAGTATTTAGGAATTAAAACTGAATTTTATATTTAAAACCCATGTCATTATGCTTTCATTAGCAATACAGATGTCAGCCTTTGCAGGTTTTCTTGTATATAAATTTTGTCTATATTTCTCATAAAGCCACTTAGAAAATTTACCCAATGATTGTACTAGAGGCCTTCCTTTTGGTTTTATCTTGAGGGTATAGGCTATCTATATATTTTCAGTCTTAATACATGACCACCCCATCTTTTCTTCTTCAGTGATATCTTTTGTAATACTAATAATGATAATAGCTTTATAGGACTTTATAAAGTACTTTACATATATCCTCATCATTTATATTTCCCAAGTAAAAGTCATCATTAGCTGGTTACTATGCATCTTGTTCCTTTGGTTATTTGTAATTTTGAGTCTTTTGAGAACATGGTTGTTCCATGAGTCACAGTCTTATGGCAACCCTGAAAGGTGTTTTAGTATTAAATTAAAATTAAAAGGCAGACTTTTATAGCAGGAAGCAATTTAAGGACACTGAAAGCACTACTATGCAAATGTGATTCAGCTTGATTGTTTTATAAATGTATTTTATAATTCAATAGAATATCCATATAGCTGCATCATACTTTGGGCAATATAGCTTCTATCCACTTGATTTTTTCTGTTGTGGATAGTCAGACCAAAGAGATGTAGTATACTTGACTGATTCTGTGAATTCTAGGAACATTCATATCATTCCACATAGGCAATGGCCTTATGTTAGGATTTAGACACTAAAAAGGCTTTCACCTTTTTACCATTGTGCATTTACATCCCTGAGGAAGCACTTGATAGAGTCATTAGTACAAGGACATACATAAATTTGGAACATTTGGAGAATCTTGTTATCAGTAAGGATTTTAGGATCATGGATGTAGAACTGGGAAAGATCTTAGAAGTTCTTTTAGTTCAACTCCTTCATTTTACATCTACTTTTCAGGGTCATGTTGCTAATAAGTATCTCAGGTGTTATCAAAACCCAGTCTTCCTGATGCTAAGTCCAGTGCTTAATCTACTGCATGATGCTAAGTCCTTCTGTTTGGACTCCATGTCTGACATCTTCCAAGACATAGGTGAATAAGATAGGTGAGTGTGCCTTCCCATTTTATGTTGCAATTGATAGCAAAACGTGGCAGATTAATGAACAAAATTATTTCCATGGCTACATATATCATAGATTCTTTTTATGATTTTAATGTACACGTGCAAAATACCTTTTTGGAGTAGGTAGGAGGATATCTTTTTCAGGAGTGTAAGGCTGCATTTTGATTTATCAAATAAACTTTAAAAAAAATCAATATGTAATAGACCAAAACAGATTTTCTATTTTCTTTACCTCTGAGTTGACTGTGTAACTGTTAAAGACACAGTATAATTATGTTCTCTTGTTTTCATCAAGGACATCCTCAACGCATAAGCACTTAGCACAGTATTTGGCACAAAGTAGACATTTAATAAAGGCTTTTTGATTAGAAAAAATGATTACAAATTATTATAAAATTTAAAATCATCAAACCAACTAAACATATATAATAAGGAATAAATTTTTATAATAAAATAATAAAGAATGAAAATTAACATACAGAATAAGGAACAAATCCATGAAATTTGACAGACTAAAAACCCAATTAATAGACAGCAATTAAAGAAAACATTGTTTATTGGCCACATAAGTTATTTCCAAAGTTTGCTAGATTTCCAATGACGTCTCCTCCTGGCACCAAAGGGTACAACCAACCTTAATTAATCTTTCAGGATACTAAGGTAACCAACAGCAGTGACATACATCTGAACCAGAAGAGGAATAATTGCTACAATCACCCATAAATAATTTTTCTTGGGGCAGGTAGGTGGCACAGTAGATAGAGCACCGGCCCTGAAGTCAGGAGTACCTGAGTTCAAATCTGGCCTCAGACCAAACACTTGACACTAGCAAGTCACTTAACCCCAATTACCTAAAATAAAAATGGAGGATAAATAATTTTTCTTTACATCCAGTATTCTCTGGGGATATGTCAAAACTAGGCACCTGAAATGATCCCAGAGACAAAGATCACAAAAGTCAATACTGGAATGCAGAGACTATTGATGCCTTTTCTTGGGACCTTTACAATTAAGGAACTTGCCAGAGCTTGAATGTAGCTAATATTACCAGCATCACCTTTATATGACAATGAGGTATTTGAGGAGGGTTTTTATTTGTTCAACTTCTTCATCTATGTGAAATGTGGGCATTGATCATCTTTTAATATTCCTTCTACCTCTAAAATGATCTCATCTTTCAAAATGGTGATGGGAGGATTAAACTTGTTGCATTATTTTTTTTTTTGAGGCAATCAGGGTTAAGTGACTTGTCCAGGGTCCTATAGCTAGCTAGTAAATGTCTGAGGCCAGGTTTGAACTCAGGTTTTCCAGACTCCAGGACTGGTGCTCTAACCATGCGCAACCTAGCTGCCCTTGTATTATTTTTAATAATAGAATTTAACTTTCCATGTTTTATTCAAGAATCTCGGTGCTTCAAGGACTAGTCTCTTATCATAACGATGATGATAATAATAATATCATTTATATGATTCTTTAAGGTTTGCCAAGTGCTTTATAAATTTTATCTTGTTTGATCTTCACAACAACCCTGAGACATAGATGCTATTATTGTCCCCGTTTTATAAATGAGGAAACTGAGGCAGACAGCAATCAAGTGACTTTTCTGGGGTTACACATCTGCTAAGTGTCCTAGACTGAACTGAGGCCCTCCTGACTTCAGGTCTAACACTCTATCCACTATACTGCCTAGCTTACATAAGTACAATTAAATCTTGATTAACTAGATCCCTCGACTTAACCAGATTTCTTTGTCCTCACACTTCACTTTTAGTTTAGTTGTTCAGTCATGTCTAATTCTTCAAGACTCCCATGGACCATAGCATGCCAGCCCTTCTGTCCTCCACTATCTCTTGAAGACTTCCAATACATTAATTATCTATCCCATCCTCTGCCATCCCCTTTTCCTTCTGCCTTCTATCTTTACCAAATCAAGGTCTTTTCCAATGAGTCCCATCTTCTCATTATGTGGCCAAAGTATTTACCCTTAAATTTCAATACTTGATCTTCCAGTGAATAGCCTGAATTAATTTTTTTAAGATATGGACTGATTTGATCTCCTTCTATCAAAAGTATTCGTCAACATGACAGTTTGAAAGCATAAATTCTTCAGTGCTCACATTTAGGAGAAAAAGATAAAACAAACACACACACACACACACACACACACACACACAAAACCAGGGATTTAATTTAAAATATTAAAGGGAACATCCTGACCACTGTAGCAATTCAACCCAATATCCTACATCTCTACTTACAGTCCTATACAATGAGAACTGAAGAATGACTTTCACTCTTTAAATATTTAATCATGTTCACTTGGAGTAACTTAGTAGGACAGGAAAGTGAATTCATGAATTTTGGAAACATTTTCAGCGAACAGGCATGAAGCAAAAAAAAGGTGTTGTTTGTTAATACTCAATTAAATCAATTAGCTACATTTCCTACTTCCTGAGCATTTCACTTAAAAAGAAGTTGTAGTGGAGAAAGGAACAGCTCTGCTTTATAGATGAACTATGAAACTTTGTCACTTAAAAGAAGCTGTATTAAAAGGAGGGAGGGAAAAGAACACAGGAAGCAAAGAATGCACATAGAATGAAATTAAAGAAATCAAGTTTCTGGAAAATTTTCACACCAAGTTGAATAGTTCACCAACAATACCATGCCCTGTTCTCTATGAACTGCATCTACCCAAGCTAAATAACTGCAAACAATTTCAAAACTCAAAAGCTATTCACAGAATCTGGTCCTGGACCAACAGAATTGACAAAGCAGAGCACTGTTCTTTAAAAGAAAAAAAAAGTGTTTTTTTTTTTACTTGCCCTCTATTCCATCCTATAAAATACACTGCAATTGCATACGGAAGTCAAATCAGCAAGCATATCCTAAAGCACCACATATTGTGCCAGTACAGTGTGCCAGGACTGGAGTCAGAAGGACTCACCTTCCTGAGCTCAAATCTGGCTTCAGACACTTACTAGCTGTGTGACCCTGGCCAAGTCACTTAACTCTGTTTGCCTGGGTTTCCTCATCTATAAAATAAGCTGGAGAAGGAAATGGCAAACCACTCCAGTATCTTTGCCAAGAAAGATCCAAATGGAGTCATGAAAGAGTCTGACGTGCCTGACATGACTGAACAACTACATGCACTGTACTAATCCCCGGGAATACAAAAATGGTTAGGAAGCAGTCCCATCCCTTCAGTAGCTCACAGTCTAATGGTGAAGACAACAAGCAAACAACTACGTATAATCAAGATACAGGCAGGATGAATTGGAGAGTATGTCAGAGGGAAGGCACTAGAATTAAGGGGAAAACAAAATACTGCCTATGAATGTGGAGGAATAGGAACTAACTTGCTGGAATTACTTGGATATGAATGGGTAAGAGTCTCTCACAGTGGACTGACTGGCTACGGCTAATCTACTTCAAGAATAGAGTCCCTCTTCTCAGTGATCTCTCCCTGGTTGGCTACTTACAGACACTGGTGTAATGAACTGTTAGGAAGTCTTACCCCTGCTGTTGTAGCTTAGGACTGGGTAAGAAAAGTATCATAGAGCCTCCTCAAGGGCCTTTGGGCATGGATAAGAAAAGGATGTAGGACAACATTAAAGAGAAAAGACCAATAAAAAACATATAACAAGACCAAAAGATAATTTTGAGAAAAACAAGTCAAAGACAGAGAACATTCTATTTTTCATAGTTCCTTAGCAATCTTTAGTTTACCCCATATGATATTATAGCTATGCTGTGAATAGCCACCCTCCTGAACTTCTGTTGGTTTGTAGAACTCCTTGGTTTTGAAATTTCCTCTACAGTCACTATCAGCAACTCTTGCACAACCAGAATGTTGCTTGGGAGCAACTCTTGAGAAGTTAAGCAACTTGCTTGTGGTCACATAGTTCTCATGCAGCCTCTTGACCTCTGGTGTGAAGAAGCTAAATAATGGGGCCCAGAACACAGGGTCCTGGCCATTCCCAAGGATGACAAAGCAGTTGTGAGAAAAGGCTCACCCAGCACTACCCTGGGGTTCTTCTGACTTAGGGTAGTATGGCCACAGTTACTGTCACCATGGTCACCATTCCCCCTCAACTTGTGGCATTGCTGGAGACGGAATAATTAGATGGGTAATAGCATATAGAAGGAACTATAATACCAGCAATTTTAATAATTACTAATAGTGTATATGTGTGTACATAAAATTTGTGTGTATGAGTATCCAATATATCCATTGGATGTATACCTATACACACATACATACATGTATACACATATATACACCCTATTAGTATATTATACACACACATATATATATATACATATATAATATACTCTAGTTAGTATTAGTATACTAGTATACTAATTAGTATACTATACATATATGTATACATGTGTGTATCCTATTACCAGGACCACAGAGTGAATTCATGTATTTTGGAAATATTTTTCAGAAAACAGGCATGAAGCAAAAAGGATTGGTTTTTTTTTAATACCCACTTAACTCAATTAACTATAATATCCCATTTCCCAAGAATATATATATTTGTGTGTGTGTGTGTGTGTGTATATATATATATGTATATATATATATACACACACACATATACACACATATATGCACACATATACATATACACACATACATACATTGTGCTTTAAGTTTTTATACATTTTATCTCATTTAATCCTCACAAAAACCCTGTGAGAAGTGCTATTATTATTATTATTCCCTTTTTACAGATAAGGAAACTGAGGCCAAAAGAAGTTAAGTGATTTGCCCAGGGTCATACAACTACTCAGTTTCTGAGAAAGGATTTGAACTCATGTCTTCCTGACTCCACTTTGGGCACTCTACAGACAGTGCTATCTACCTCAAAGAGACTCTTTATGCTTTTTTGCATATGATATCTTACTTCATTATTACATCTATCTTGTATGACCAATTAAGAAAATTTTATTATGATCTCCATCCTCCCCACCTCATATCCCCAGGTGGGAAGCTGAGGCACTGAGAAGCTAAGTAACCTGACTATTGCTACTGACTGACATACCAGTAGAACTAGGATTTGAACCCAGATCTGCTAGCTTTTAATCCAATCTTTTCCCTCTACACCAAAGGCTTTTACTTTAGCCTCAGAATGGTCCAATAGGACCCTCCTTTTCCCCCAACTTATTCACTTTCCCCTACAGTGTTTCTGTTGCCATTGTCTATGTAGTGACTAGGTAGAAAAGTGGTGGTCATCCTAATTTCTATGCCCATGGAGACATGACAACATGCTACTCAATGGGCAGCATTCACCAAAATCTCCTTCCAGTCAACTCTATTTGCCGCAGCAGGCAAATGCTGATGGCACCAAACATAAAGGTAACAGCTATGTGGAGCAGAAATAGAATATTCCTAGATGCCAGAGAAAGCCCCATCCAGGCCTATTCTATCACCAGCAGCATGAAGGTAGGACTTCCTGAATTCAGTAGTTTTCACTAAGATGTTTCACCCATCATGAACTACAGTGAAGAAAGGGGTGACTTTGACCTGGTTGTCTAAAGGAGCCCTTATGCAATCCACCTTATCTTCTAAGATACCATTGTGGACAGTGGTTTCATGTTTATCACTAAGGCCTAAGGATTTCCCTAATACCTATGATTTGGACCCATAATGTTTTTCTCATATCCAAGCTAACCTGGGGTGCATGAAAGCAGATGAAATTTACTTTGGGTCCTCCATGTCTCCTCCAAATATGTCATCCCAGCAGGCACCTGGACACTTGCATATATGTATTTCATTGTATTATTCAGCCTTGACTTTTACACAGTTTCTTGTCCTCCCCTCCTCTCATGAGCCCCATCCTGGTTTTGTTTGTTTGTTTGTTTGTTTTTCGGTTTTTTCAGTGAGGGCAACTGGGGTTAAGCGACTCGCCCAGAGTCACACAGCTAGTGAGTGTTATGTGTCTGAGGCCAGATTTTCGTCCTCACTCCAGGGCCGGTGCTCTATCTACTGTGCCACCTAGCTGCCCCCTCTATCCTGCTTTCTAAAAAGGCAGCTACATAATCTGATAAACTAAGCTAGGCCATTCATGATAACTGTACATTAATGAGGTGCCTCCACTTCCATGTAAATTTCTGTTCCTTTATAACATGGGCATTCTGGAGTGGCAATGCCTTAACCTCAAAAAAGTGGAATTGTTTCTTTTTTTCTATTTGTAGCCCCAGGTGTGGCCCACAATAGGTATTGAAAAGATATTTCATTGCTCAGATTCACAGTGTGTTCTCTTTGGACCCAGAAGCAATGTGTAGAAGTTGCATAGAAGAAATTGGGGCTTGATGTAGGCAAAAAGTTTCCTAATCATTAAGGGCTATCCAGAAGTGGAATAGGCTGCTTGGAGAGGTGATGAGTTCCCTGCTCCTTAGAAGTCTTCAAGTGGAGGCTGAATGACAATTTGTTCCATATATTATAGTGAGGGTGAGTCTAGATGGCTGCTGAGGTCTCCTCCTACTCTCAAATTCTGTGAGTCTGTGAATTTCAGAATCCCTCATCTCAATCAATCATTTATTAAGCACCTACCATGTGCCAAGCACTGTACTAAGTGCTAGGGATACTAAAAGAGGCGAAAGATAGTCTCTACCCTCAAGGAGCTCACAATCTAATGGAGAGGAGAATATGCAAGCACATACATACAAGGCAAGCTATATATAGGATAATTTGTTGCTGTTGAGTTGTATCATGACTCTGGTGCTCCTCAGTGTGGTGGATCACTTCAATTGTCTGGCTTGTAGGCAGACACATGGAAGGTCTGAGACCTAGGCTGGCCACAGTGGTGTCTGAAGGCTGAGTGATGGGGGCCACTCAACCTCCCTGGCCTCAGGAGCTACTGTGGGGTCCTGCAGCTTCTTCAGCCTGAGTTGCTGCCTATGGAACACAGCCTTCAGCCCCTGAAAGCTCCTGCATTCCTGATGCGCACCCCCCCCCCCCCATCTTCTAGAGTCCCTGCACAGAGAGAAAGGGTATTAGGTTCAAATTCCAACTGCTAAACTTCCTGGCTGTGTGACCCTAGGCCAGCCCTTCAACCTTTGTCTGATAGGGTGGCCACACTCATAGCACCTGCCTTCCATGGTTATAGATGTGTGTGATAATAGGAAAAGTTGGAAATCAAAAATGTCTTGGTGGTATGCTCTTGGGATCATGGCAGAAAACAGTTTTGCTGTCCCTTTGGATGAAGATGACAAAGATGACTCAATCTGGTTTCTGGATCGCAACTATTTGGAAAATATGGATGGAATGCTTAAGAAGGTCAATGCTAGAGAAAGGTTGGGTGGTATTATACAGGTCCAAAGCTACATGAGAATGACATTGCCATCAATGAACTCATGAAAAGTTACTGTTCTAACTCAGTGCTAGTGATTACTGATGTGAAGCCAAAGGACCTCAGGCTGCCCACAGAAACATGTATTTCCCTTGAAGAAGTTGATGATGAGGGAACTCCCACCTCCAAGACATTTGAGCACATGACAGTGAAATTAGAGCAGAGGGAGCAGAAGTGGGAGTAGAGCACCGGCGACCTGACTCTAGTGGGTCATAGCCACTGCAGGGCAGAGCAAGGTTGTGACTATCATAGAGACCCAGACTGAGCACTGAAAGGAAGATGCCTTGGAAGCCATCTGCCCCAAGCCCATACTTTCCAGAGAGGAGACTGAGGTTCAGGGTGGTGAAGGGCTTGCTCAAGATCACAAGACAGGATTGAGCTCCATCCCCTTTCTATTATGCCCTCTGCTTCCTACCATTTGCCTAAAACACAGTGTAGCCATGTTTCTATATGCACTTTTCTTTTTTGGGGGAGTCATTTTTTTATTTTGTATCCTAGTGAGTCTGATTTGAATATTTCATATTTGTGTGGCTCTTATGTTTGAATAGGTACAATTGTCTGAACAATTATGGTATATGAATGCAATGGAATACTATTGTGCCATAAGAAATGATGAGCAGGTGGACTTCAGAAAAACCTGGAAAGACTTATATGAACTGATGCTGAGTGAAGTGAACAGAACCAGAAGACCATTGTACACAGTAACAGCCACACTGTGTGACAACTAACTTTCATAGACTTGGTTCTTTTCAGCAATGCAAGGATCTAAGATAACTCCAAAAGGCTCGTGATGGAAAGTGTTACCCATATCCAGAGAAAGAACTGTGGAGTCTGAATGCAGATTGAAGCATACTATTTGATCTCTCTTTTTTTGGTTTGTTTGTTTTGTTTCTTCTTTCTTGTGGTTCTTCCCATTGGTTTTAATAGTTCTTTACAACATGACTAATGTGAAAATGTTTAATAATTAATGTATATGTAAAGCCTCTATCAGACTGCAATGCAGTCCTGTGGAGGGAGGAGGAGAGGGGACAGGAGGGGAGAAAATTGAAAACTCAAAAGCTTATGTAAATGAATGTAGAATAAAAAAATAAAAATAATTAATTAATTAAAAACATATCTTCCTCAAACCCACAAAATATACTTTCAATTCCATTATTCAAGCTACTGATATAAATATTAATTATGTTGATACAGGAAGAAAAAGAAAAGCTACAATTGTTAAGGTTCCTTTTGGTAGGTTGTAATTCTATTACACAATTAAGCTTCAGCATCCCATTGATGCAGCACTTTTTAGAAGTGGAAGATAAAAGTTACTGTATTTGATTTGCTTCTGACCAGATGAGTCATAGGATCTTTAAATAATAATTAACTTTTATATGTATTATCTTTAACTTTGCAAAATACTTTCTTCACAACAGCACTTTGAAGTAGGTCATGCAAATATTATCATGATCCTAGGATTTAGGGATGAAGGGGCCCTTAGAAATAAATTATCTAGTTCAGTCTCATTTTGAAATTGAGATTTGGGGAGGTTAAGGAACTTGCCAAGGTAATACAGATTATAAGTAGCAGAGCCAGGGCCCAAATCTGAGCCCTTTGTCTTCAGCTTCAGTTCCCATATTACTCCTTGTGACTTGGTTTCCAGATGTCCGTGACCAGTGTTATTGTCATTAAAGACATCAAAGACACCAGAGTGGGCCCCCTTTCTTAGCATATCATGAATCAGGTCCATGGCTTGAAGGGATCAAACTCCAAGCTTCTGGATATCAGGGGCTACATGGAGAAAGTGGCAATGGACAAGTTACCCATCAATCATCAGATAATCTACCAGCTGCAGGATGTCTTCAATCTGTTGCCTGATGTTAGCCTGTAAGAATTTGTCAAGGGGTTTACCTGAAGACCAATGACCATATGGTGGTGGTGTACTTGGCATCACTGATCTCCTCAGTGGTTGCCTTATGCAACCTTGTCAACAAGATTGCCAACCTGGATGCATAGAAGAAGGGGGGGGGGTCAGGAAAAGGAGAAGAGGAAAAAGGAGAGGAAAGATGACAAGAAGAAAGACAAAGATAAGGAAAAGGGTGATGTCAAGAAAGAAGAGAAAAAGGAGAAATAATAAAACTTGGTGTTTTTTTATTTTTGGAATTAAAATATTGCAGGCTGAATGAAGACACTGCTAGAGGGTTCTTTTCACTGTCAAGTACTTCTCATAATGTTCTTTTGATAGTTCTCTGCCTTATCTCAGAAAGGGAAGCCCCTTGCTATGGGATCATTCAAGTAAGTGGGAGGGTAAAGGGGACCAAGTTCCCCTAAAGTGGCAGCTATGACACAAGCATGTGATATTGGGGTTTTATGGTCTGGGCCTCAAGACTTGTGTGGAAAGTGAGGAGGAGCAAAGACTTAATGTAGTTTACTTTATTTTTTCCAGTAAAACTATGTTTTGGAGGGTAAGAAAGAATCCTATGTCTAGTCAATAAGCATTTAATAAGCATTTGCTAAATGCCAAATGCAATGCTAAGTTCTAGGTCTATGTTGTTGCCCTTTGTTCTTGAAAAGGACCAAAATGACAACACTATACCAGAGTCAAGTTTTACTGTGTCTGACTGTGGCTGATCAGACCAACGTGACCTCAGAATGTTCTACCACAGGTTGGGGACAAATAGTCCTTGTGAATCTTTGGAGTGGATTCTCTAAGTTTGCATATTTTGTGTCTCTCTTGAGCTACCTCAATTCTGCTTTGACCATAGAGCACAGAACCTTTTCTGATGTGGGCACACCATACTGAGCAGTCCTGTGCCCAGTGTCTCCCATGTCATACAATCAATTCCAAAGTTCTTAAGAGAGACCTTAAGAGTGTCCTTGTATTGCTTCTTCTGACCACCATGTGAATCTAGAAATATAAATAGAAGCTAAAAGGCAGTCCCTACCCTTAGGGAGCTTATATTCTAATGGGACAATACATAAAAGGAGACTGAAAAGGTGGGTGTAGGATAGTTACTTGGGACATGGTGACAAAGTCCAAAGAACGATGGATGATAGCAAGTACCTAACTTGAGGACCTTCTAGGCCTTCCCTCCAGACACCCAAATGGCACAGCAGTTAGCTTGCTTGTGCCAAGGCAACCTTCATTGCTTCTTCACTCACACCACATCCCCTCACTTGTGCCCCATTGCCACTTCAAGGATGTCCCTCCATCAACATCATTCAGTAACCTCTTTTCTTTTGAGGTTCATACCTCATGCCTCATATCATCCATATTTATCACTCAAACAAGATTCTGGTAGCTATTATCTTATAGACCTCAATTTCTTTCTTTCTTCAATGAGTTCAGTACCTGATTCACAGTCTTTCTTTCTTCCCTAACTCCTACCCTTATACTAGGTGACTTCAACATGCACACGGATGCTACCTCAAACACCCTAATCTCCCAATTCCTCAAATTATTTCCTTTGACCAGCTTTTACTCAACCCAACCTCAGCCACACGTGAAGATGGTCATACTTTTGATCTTACCATGGGCCACAAATCCGCTACTTTCTGTGTTCATAACTTCTGAAACTCCTTTATCTGATCACAATCTGATATCATTCCCCTACTCTGCTTTGTAACCTCAAAACCCTATTCTTTGTCTTCACCACAACCTCTAATCTCTTTACTCTTGTGTTTCTTTCCCAGGACATTACTCCTACACTGGCTACACTCTCCTTACTTCCCCATCTTGATTCTTCAGTAAACTAGTTCAAATTTATTCCATCTTCTTCTATTGATTCCTTTGTCCCCTTATCCTTGCCAAGCCTCAGTCAGTCCTGGATTATTCCCAGCATCTGCTATCTTCCTTTCTACCAATGAGCTGCTGAGAAAAGTTGGAGAAACCTTTCCCTGGGAGATTAGGGCAAAAATGCAGGCAAACAAAAAAGGTCAGTAATTAAAACCCATCAGCCTTTAGAAGCTTAACTTTGCCTTTTTTTTAAAAAATCCCCAACACTTAGCATGGTGCTTGATATATATTAAGCACCTAAAAATACTGACTTCTTGACTGTAAGAATAAGGTCACATGCTATAGATTTAGAGAAGGGATGGAAATATAGCACACAATAAAGTATTTTTAAAAATATCTTGACCACAGTATTTGTCTATGATTGGTACTTCGGGCCAATGTATTAAACTTAGGATGTAAACTTTATGTATCTTCTTTCCTTCCTTTCAACTTTCTTCTTCTTCTTTGCTCAATATTCCCAAACAGCTTCAAAGAGGATCTGGGATATAATTCTGTGTCATGGTGTCTATGTGAGCATGTTTCTACCCACCAAAGTTGGTGTGCCCAAGGCAGAGCTGGAGAGGTAATCAAGTTTTTATTGAATTCCTGCTTTGTGCCCATAACTGCTTCGCTTTAGAAGCAGTTAGGTGGTACAGCAAATAAGAATGCTGGAGCTGAGAAATCCTATGCACAAATTTGACCTCAAAACTTACTACTTGTGTGAGCCTGGGCAAATCAGTTAATCTCTGACTACCTCAGGTTCCTTAACTGTAAAATAGGGATGATCACAGCACCTGTCTCCCAGGGTTGCTGTGAGGATCAAATGAGATAATTTTTGAAAAGCACTTAGCACAATGCCTGACACACATCTACCTCTCACCTCTATGGAGTACCTTTGCACAGGTGCTTAATAAATGCGTGTTTCCTAGGCTACAGGTTATCCCAAAAGTCTTAGCGCACTCTTAAGCTATTAAAGCTTAACAGAGTCCTTTCTTCCTAAGTTATTAAAAGCTTAAAAATTTGCACTATGACTTTTGGGACACCCTGTATAAGGTACAATTCTGACTTTGCTCCCCAAACTGTATATGGTATTACTCCACTGATCTCTTCATTTCTTAACCTTGTAAGGCCTGCTTTCAGTCATCCTAAATCTTATGACTGATGCCCTGGAAGCATACTTTTGTGGAAAAATATAGAAGTCTAGTTCTTTCTTACTCTCTCAGAGATTTCCCTGAGCCTCCTCCCTAAAGAGAGACAGTGTTTTGAAGTAGACAGAGAGCTGGTCTCACAGCCAGGAACACCAAGGCTCAAGTGTACCCTCTGACACTTAACTGGCTGTATGATCCTGGTTATCACTTAATTTCTCAATACAACATTTGAGACTAAGAATTGCAGAATTGTCAATACACTTTGGTAAAGGGAGTTCCTTCATCAAAGAAATCATAGGTCCAGACCAGAAAAGAAAAAAAAAGTGTTCCATAGTATTGCTGGAGTATATATGATTTTGAAGAGACAGGATGATGGAGAGTAGAGAGGGTAAACCTGGGATTCCAGAAGATCGGAGTTTAAATTCAGCCTCTAACACATACTGGCCCATCTGATGCCCCAGGCAATTCCCTGAGATTAAGTTATGGACCAGGAGTTTCCACTAGGGAGAATACCTCATGGTGATGAAATCATAGGTGTGACTCCTCCTCACACATAAACATTTATGAATGTACATTTCCTCAAGTTGATTTTTATATTATCTTCTCACTACCTCCAACCAACTAAATTATAAACTGTTTGAGGAAAGGTACAATGTCTTTAACCACATTTTTTTTTTCATTTTCAGAGTGCTCTAAGACAATTCTGTGTACCCAGCAGGCAATGCCTCCTGACTAAACACCTCCCATTTTATGCAAAAGAGAAACTACCACTTCCTTCCCTAAACAAAGCTCTATCATAAATTGTCAGAGAAGCTCTTTTCCTTAGATTCCACCTCCCTTTGTTATATGGGCAATTAAGATCTCTGGGGAGAAGTTACTAGTTAGCATTTCTAGACTTGAAATCTAATACCTCAGAGACTAGGAGCCTTTTAAATGCTGGCTTTCTTTTCCTTGGAAGAAAAAGTATTGCTCTCTGCTAAACTTTTACCAACATTATATGGCAATTTACAAATTTATTTTTAATTGGAGAGTTGGAACACTGAAGAATCTGAGTGCCTATAAAAAGATTTATGAATTTGGATGTTTCAAATACCTGGAAAGAAAACTGGCTCTGGAAGCTGGCAGTCCCAGGTTCAAACACTGCCTCTGACATTTACTCCCTGTATAACGTGGACAAGTCACTAAATCTTGTTGCGTATCAGTTTCCTTAACTATAAAAATGAAGAGATTACACTAGATAGCCTCTGAGGTCCCTTTGAGCTCTAGATCTTTGCACCTATGTCTGCAGTATAAATAATTTTTAAAAAAGTAACCAAAATTTGAGAACTAAATACAATTCTCTTTTTGGTATATTTGATAATCTTTTTTTTTTTTAGGCAAGTGGGGTTAAGTGACTTGCCCAGGGTCACACAGTGATCCAATAATCTTTAGAAAATGCACTGAAATCGATCCCCTAAACCCTGATTTTTCTTTCATTTGTTAAGGGGTGAAGATAATACTAAAAATTAACAGTCACACGTCATAAAGCTTCATAAAAGAACATGTGTTATACAATGGCAAAAGTCACCATCAACGAAAAAATGTTAATACAATTGATAAGCCCTTCTTCCTCAATTTGGTCTCCACTGCTTATAAAAAGGAATGTTATTCTAAATGACCAAGAAGATATTGTTGGCAGATACCTTAGTACAGTAGAGAGATCACTGGCTCTAGAGTTTAAATCCTACCTTTGATGACTACTACTTGTGAGTGTTTGGACAAGTCAGTTCATCTCCCTGGACCTCAGTTTACTCATCTGTCAAAGGGGTTGAATTAAATGTCCTGGGGCAGCTAGGTGGCACAGTAGAGACAGCACCAGCTCTGGAGTCAGGAGACCTGAGTTCAAATCTTCAGACACTTACCAGCTGTGTGACACATGCAAGTCACTTAACCCCCAGCTGCCTCCAAAAAAATTTAAAATTTTTTTTAAATGCCCTGAGGTTCCTTTAGCTCTAGATCTATGACACTAAGATATCATTGCTAACCACAGCTAAAAAGTGGCAAATTGGTATCTTCGCCAAGAAAACCCACAGATGGGGTCATATGTATATATGTAATGCAGAACATTATTTTACCATTTAGGTAGTAGGGCCCTTTAAGCCATGGAAAGCAGAAATTACTGCTTAATCTTACCCCAGACCTCTTTCCTCCTAAATCTAAACAATAGTGAAATGCACTCTTGCACAGCTCAGCATAGTCCATACCTCCAACACAAATGGATAAGAAAGCTTGCAATATAATTGCTTTAGATAATTATGTTTATACCAGAGACCAGGACACCTGGTCTGGTTTATGCAATCTCTGACCTGTAGTAATGGGGTGCTTGGGTGCTTGTACTTGTGCCCCAATTTCTCCCTAGTCTCAGAAACACTGTCTCTGACAACCATTCCCCAGCCCAAGGACACTGTGCCTAGCAGTTATTCATGCATGGGCCTCAGCATGACCCTTATCTCTCTCCCTGGTATAGCTACACAGAGCTGGGCTGCTCAGGGCCCAGCCCTCAGATCATGTCTCCGGAAGCCTCCCAATTCCTTAGTAAGTTCCTGGGTTGTGAGAAAGCTTTCCCTTGTTGCAGAGCATTCTCTCATCAAGACAGAGGGAGAGGGGTGTCCTTGGCCAGCCCAAGGGCTCTTCCTCCTGCCAGACTCCAAAGATCCATCCCCCTCCCTGTCCGGTATACTCCCTATACTTTCCCATCCATAGCCCTCAAGGACACCTGCACCTTTGGATTACCTCATCAGTGTTCCTGGCATTTCTTTCCCATGTTCTTTTCCATATAAAGCCTAGCTCGAACCCTGATCGGGGCTGCTTGATTTGGGTGTGCATACCCCTTGCAGCTGCACGCTAATAAATCCACATTTTAAATTACATCTGGGTCTTGCTCGCTGATTTCTTGGTACAATATGTGTGTGTGTGTGTGTGTGTGTGTGTGTGTGTGTGTGTGTGTGTGTGTGTGTGTATGTATGTATATATTAATTACCTGTTACACAAAGAGCTGGACATGACTGAAAAATGACTGAACAAGGCAAAAACCTCAGTCCACTGATAATTTGGCATATACTACTGCCACTCCATTTGCTTATTTTTCATCACCTGTATCTCTGAAGTCATATCTCTGGCTTAATTTCACATGAAATGTCATCATTATCCAATAACTAATTTTATATTATCAGTCATTATAACATTGACATATAGAATGCCCAAAAAGTCTTAGTGCAGTTTTAAGTTTTAATAGTGTAACTGTACTGTTAAGTGGCACAGTAGATAGAATGCTGGGCCTGGAGTCAGGAAAACCCTTCTTACTGAGTTCAAATCTGAGCCTCAGACACTTACTAGCTGTGTGACCCTGAGCAAATCAATCACTTAACCTTGCTTGCCTTAGTTAATGCCTATAAAATGAACCAGAGCAGGAAATGGCAAACTCTTCTAGTATCTTTGCTAAGAAAGCCCCAAAAGGGGTCACAAGAATCAGATACAACTGAAAAATAACTAAATAACAACAAAAATTCTCTTCTAGGGAAAATAAAACCCCTAGTTCAGACCTCTGTAACATCTTACTTATGGCCAAGGACCCCTTTCCTTCTTTCCCCTTCATGTTTCTGAAGTCTTGGCCTAGGCAGCAATGACCTCTTTGGACTCTGCTACTAGGCAGCAGAGATCTGACTTTAACATAGTCAAAAGTCTAACAAACAGGTAACAAATAGATCTGATTCATGGACTAAGATAATATTTCTTAAAAAATTATTTGACATCTTTTCACAACAGTCTTTTGTGATATAACACTGTATGCCCCCCCCCCATTGAAACTTTGCTTGTAACAAAGGAAAAAGATTAGGCAAAAATAATACATAGTGACTGCATAACAATGCATGCAACATTCTGTCCCTATTGTCCCTTGCCTCTCTGCCAAGAGGAAGGGGGTTGTTATGTTTCATTACCTAGCTCTGGAACCATGAATGGCTATCAGAGTATGGCTTCCTTTTTCCTTTTACATTGTTGTTCTTTTAATAACCTTCTTCAATCTTTCAAAAGATCTATGATTTCCTCAGTGTGACTATTCTATCACCACATATTACAACACCTCCATTCCTTAGTAAATGTCCTTCATTCATAGCTATGGCCCAGAAAAACTGTGTTGCCAGAATCTGGAGTCCTGCCATGAACACTAGCAATAAACATGATTACTTTATTTCAGAATGGGCTAAAGATGGTTATAACTTCCTATCTTTCACAAATCTCTTATATGTTAACCTTTCTATCTGATGTTTACCAACGTTGAAACCCTTAAGAAGAAACAAAAGGCTAACATGATCCAACTTATGGATCGATGACCTTATTTTGAACTCTGCAGTCTCTGAGGTCCCTCCTAGGTACAGATCTATAAATCAGAGGCTTGGCAGAGCCAGCTCAAAGAAGCTCCTGAGAATCAGATAGTGAATTTTCAACACATTACTTGAGATATCAGCAGTACTGCAAATAGGATCTTGATTTATTGTTTAGCTGATTACCTAGACTTAAGAAAGCCATGGAGAAAATGTTGATAAGGTAAATTAAATTTAAAACTGTGCCATGGGGCGTTTCCTCCTCCCCACCCTCAGGGAATGAGTTGTTGTTTTCTAGCATTCCCCCACTATGATCCTATGTGAAACTTAGCCCACATGTCCTCAGATGACTTCTACAAAAAAAAGTTTAGGACACCTCATCATGGGAGAGCAGGTAGAGCTTCTATATAAGATATTTACAATCCTAGCAATAACAGCCAAGAACGACAGGAGGAAGGAAAAACAACAGCAAAGCTTCTCACTTTGTCTAGTCAGAGGACCTTCTGCTTGCCTGACTCTAGATACAGGACTTCTGCCTCGACACCACACAGAATTTCCTTTTAAGTTTTCAAATATCCATGTTTGCCATTATGTGCCATTAGCCTAAGGTGCCTAGGGTTATGCCCAATCGCACCCATGGGCACGCTGGTAATTGTTTAATAGCTGCTTCTCAAAAAAACAAAAACAAAAACAAAACCCTGTACTCATAACACACTTTAATGTTTAATTTGCATTAACATTTTCTCCATCCCTTTCTCAAGTCTAGACAGTCAACCAAATAAAAAATCAAGCTTTGATTTGCAGCATTTGCCAATTTCAAGGATATAAATACTCAAACTGAAAATTTAACAATCACCTCTCAAATTAGTTTGAGCTAATTCCAGCACACCCCTACCCCCATCCTTTATACCCCACCCCTTCCTGCCCTCTCCTGTTTATCTAGCTCTACAGAGCAATCACAGGCAAAAAACTAAGATGTAATCAGATTATCCTCTAAACTCAAACTACCAAAGCACACTTAAACTTTAAAAGTTTCTAAGGTAACAACTGTGATAATTCAAAGACTTATAAGGTTTACAAAACAATTCAAATTTCTCAAGGCCTCCTGAGCAGTTGAACTCCTGAGCCTTCCAAGTGCTAGACTGCTTCCTTGCTAAGTAGGGGAAGAGAGGGGTGCGGGATTGGCATCACCAAGCAGATCTGAAAGCATTTCAGAAGCTGGAGCTTAAAAACTTTCAAACAACTGTTTGGTGGTGGCAGCATAGAAAAATTGTACAGTGGCTTTTTTTCCCCTTGTTTGTTGTTTTGAGTGAGATGGGGAAATCACATATCACATGTGCTCCAGCACTGTGTATTTCCATGATGAGGGATGGCGGGGGAGATGTCACAGGATAAATGTTAGGGAAACACTGCCAGGCACATTCATAACAACTAGACACATCAGCAGATTTGGGTTGCTTTTTTTTTTTAGCCCATTCTTCAACATCAAGCAGAAAAGTAGAGCACCAAACAGGAAACAAGAGAGGATTTAGTCTTTTAAAAATTATACACATACACACACAGAGAAATTCATATGCATCTTCCTTGCAACTCCCATTTGGGAGCTAAAGATACTATTTACACCTGTTGAATAATAATTTACTAAATGATATTCTAGGCAGGAGTTCTATGAGCATGTGTGTGTATGTGTGTGTGTATACATACATACATATGTATGTATATATATATACATATATATAATGTGTGTATATATAAACTGTTTTAATATAATTGGCTTCCTTTGTAATTTTACATATGTTCCCTTATGCATTTAAAAGCATTATTCTAAGCAGAGATCCATATAGCTTATACTAGACTTCCAAAAGAGATAATGATACAGAAAAAGTTTTGATTTAGAGGGTCTGGATCAATTAAAACACTATTCAAATTTCCCAACAAGCTATGGTGGTAGCTTACTGACTTGCACGGTCTGGATTAAATAGACCAAAAGAAGAAAGGTAGCAATCATCCAGAGGGAAGACACCTGATGGGCAACTTAATTACCATCCATTTCTTAACTGCTGTGTGGGTGTACCTTGATTTATGCAAGAGGCATACTTCAGAAAACCTGTAGTAAACAACTTTTGCAAGTTGGATCAATGTGCCTGGGGTGTAGCAATTTAAAGGAATAATGAAGTAAGTCTTTTTTGTAAATTGGAGAGTCCTTTTATGAAATCAATCACATATTTCCCCCCCCCCCCTTAATTTATCATTCTTATAAATCTGGAACTTTTCCTATATTGAGTTTTCTCAAGGGTGGAGTCCACTACGGCAAGGATTTCCAGCTGTTTGATGGTGAAGTCCAACTCAACTGACTTGATTTAGCAGCCTACACCATATCACAGATGGTTACCCTGATCTATAGCTCTTACTACTATCAAATATTCAGAGACTTCTAGGCTGAAGTGAAATAAAAAGTAGGAATGGGGTAGGCAGGGCTTGGAGAGGAGGGATATCCTAATTGATAACCCTAATATAGGGAAAATAGGCCTGGATGCAGAGTCAGGGAGTCTGGGTTCTAATCCTGCCTTTGCTACTGACTACCTGTGTTTCTTTCCATAAGTTACTTATGTGGGCACCAGTTTATTTTTTAAAAAATCTATAAAATGTGGGGGTTGAACCAGACAGTGTCTAAAGTCTCTTCCAGTCCTAAATCTATGATCTACAATCTATGTTGCAGTGGAAAGGATGCTGAACCAGGGGTTACAGTACCCCACTTCAAAGTCCATCTCAGCCACTTATAATAAGTATGACACTGAATAGAACGGAGGGCGGACTGAGAGAGGTAGTGGTCAAAAAATACGTGTAAAATTGGCTAAGTCATTTCACCTCTGCAGGCCTGTTTCCTCCACTGTAAAAATGAGAAAGTTAGCTTAGATGGCCCCTATGGTTCCTTTTCGGTCGATGTCTTTGTCTCATACTAGATATTCACCCAAACTCTCCTTTATACGTTCTCTCAGAAAATTAGATGACGAATTCTTTTGGACCAGGGCCTGGGTGGATTTTCTATTTGTATCTCAAGTGCTTAGCACTGTGCTTGTGACAAAATAAGCATTTAATATATGCTTTCCCATTCCATTCCAAATGATCTACCCTGATGGGAATTAAAAAAAAAAATCAGCCCTACTAGAAGTATGCTTCGTGAGCTCAACGGTCATTTCCTTGTGTAATCCTTCTTTCTCAGAATTTTGAATGTAATTTGTTTTTCAGCCATTTCAGTCATGTCCAACCCTCTGTGACCCCATTCGTTTTGTTTTGTTTTGTTTTTGGCAAAGCTACTGGAGCAGTTGGCCATTTCCTTCTCCAGCTCATGTGACAGATGAGGAAACTGAGGCAAACGGGCTTAAGTGACTCGCCCAGGGTGTAAGCTTGTAAGTGTCTGAGTTTGGATTTGAACCCATGAAGATAAGTCTTCCTGACCCTAAGCTCAGTTCACTGACTAGCTGCCCCTTTAGAACATAATAGGCACTTAATAAATGTCTGTGTAGACCAATTTGGAACCATGCCCCAAAGGACTATAAAACTTTGCATGCCCTTTGATCCAGCAATACCGCTACTAGGTCTGTATCCCAAAGAGATCATAAAAAAGGGCAAAGGACCCACATGTACAAAAATATGTACAGCAGCTCTTTGTGTGGAGTCAAAGAATTGGAGATTGAGAGGATGCCCATCCATTGGGGAATGGCTGAGCAAGTTGTGGTATATGGAATAACAGAATACTACTGTTCCCTAAGAAATGATGAGCGGGCGGATTTCAGAAAAACCTGGAAGGACTTACATGAACTGATGCTGAGTGAAGTGAGCAGAACCAGGACAACATTATGCGCAGCAACAGCAACCTTGTGTGATGATCAACTTGGATAGACTTAGCTCTTCTCAGCAATGCAACAATTTAAGACAATTCCAAAAGACTCATGATGAAAAATGCTACACACATTCAGAGAAAGAATTATGGAGTCTGAATGCAGATCAAAACATACCACTTTCACTTTTTTTCTTTTTGTGGTTTTTCCCTTTTGTTCTAATTCTTCTTTCACAGTATGACTATTGCAGAAATATCTTTAATATGATTGTACAGGTATAGCCTATATCAGATTGCATGCCATCTTGGGGATGAGGGAGTGGAGGGAGGGGAAGAAAATTTAGACCTTAAAACTCTTATAAAAGTGAATGTTGAAAACTAAAAATAAATAAATTAATTAAATAAAAAACAAACGTCTGTGTAATTTAAAATCCCTACCCTTAAGAACTACATAAGGTAAATAGGAAACAAGGAAGACACCTATGAAAAGGGCATACAACAATGCACAAATGAATAAATTCTGTGCTGATGAGAGCTTTCCAGAACTGTGTAATGTGAGCAGTTGTGTGATATGTTAGCATAAATCACGATGCTAAAGGCAAACTCATCAGTTCAATTCTTGTGTGGGCTTTGAATACTAGAATGTTACAGCTGGATGGTACCTTAGAGTTCATGCAATCCAGCTAGCAAATTGAGGCAGGTTAAGTCACTTCCCCTAGGTCACACAGCTTGTGACAAAGCCATGACTAGACCCTAGGTCTTTTAATGTTCTCTCCTTTATACTACTCAGCACAGTGTCCAGCATAAATCAGGAGCTTGATAAGTGTTTATGGATTTATTGACTCAGTTGTCTTGCAAATGGAACTAAGGGAAGAGAATGTGAATTGTGACATACAACATGTCCCTACTACCAAGAAATAAAGAAAAAGCATGTGTCCCTCTGACTGGAGGGTAGGGGTGAGAGTCAGGGGAGATGACTCATACATGTCATCTTTGTATATAAAAGTTAAAACAGTTGTAATTGTAAATGCTGAGGAGATGTTGAAATGATGCCGGGGACCAGCAATTGCTGATGAGCTCTCCTGGTTTACTTCTTGCTTCCAGCAATACCAGAACATGTAAGCAACTGAACAAGCTCTTGAATGTTAATGATTTGCTTATTCAAGCATATCCGCTGACCAGAGTCACTAAGTTAACTTACTTAGGGGTGCAAGGGCCTCTTTATCTGTCACTTGGACTTCTTCCCTAGATTATTGCAACAGCATCCTAACAGCTCTCCCTGCCTCCTGCCTTTCTCTCTTCCAATCCATCCCATATAGCAAGGCCAGATTAAACTTCCTAATGTAAAACTGAGATCGTATCACTCCCCTACTTAAAAGTGACTCTCCATGGTTGCTGAAGTGTTTTTCAGTCATGTCTGACACTTTGTGATGCCATTTTGGGTTTTCTTGTCAAACATATTAGAGTGGTTTGCCATTTCCTTCTTCAGCTCATTTTACAGATGAGGAATTGAGGAAAATAGGGTTAGGTGACTTGCCTAGGCTCACACATTGTTAAATACCTGATATTGGATTTGAACTCAGGAAAAGAAATCTTCTTGACTCCCAGGCCTGGCATTCTATCCACTGTGCCACCTAGCTGCCCTGGCTCTCCACAGACTATTAAGTGAAGGTTGAATACCTCAGTCTGGAAGAGAAGGTCTTCCATAATCTCATCCTTACCTTCTTTCTGGATATTATCTCTCATTAGATTCCTCTCATGCACCAGCCAAATAGCTGATTCAGCATTTTTGAAGTGGTCCTACACTTTCCTACCTCAACGTTAGTACATGCCCATACCTAAATTTCTTCTCTCCTTTGCACTATCCATTTTTCAAGACAAAGTTCAAATGTTAACCCGCCACATAGCTTTCCCTGATCTTCTAACCAAACAGAATTCTTCCAGCTTTTTAACAGTCATAACCTTTCTATACATCTCTCATGCAGCTAGGTGGCAAAGTGGATAGAGTGTTGGATATGGACTCAGAAAGACCTGAGTTCAAATCCAGTGTCAGACACTTAATGATGTGTGAGCCTAGTCAAGTCATTTCATGTAGTCTCAGGTCCCTCATCTGTAAAATGGGGATAATAATACCATTTTCTTCCTAGGGTTGTTGTGAGGATCAAATGAGTTAATATTCATAAAGTGATTTATAAACCTTAAAGCACTATATACATTTTAACTATTATTTTATTCTATACTAAATTGACATGTTGTTGTTGTTGTTTCATTGTTTTTCAATTGTGTCTGACTCCTTGTGACCCCATTTGGAGTCTTCTTGGCAGAAATACTAGAGTGGTTTGCCATTTCCTTCTCCAGCTTATTTTACAGTTGAGAAAACTGAGGCAAACAGGTTAAGTGACTTGCCCAGGGTAACACAGATAGTAAAATGACATTTGCACAAGTCTTATTTGTCCTCCTATTAAGTTCCCTGATGACACAGACTGTGGCTTTTTCCATTTTTTAAAAATATACTCCCACAGTGCCTAGCTTAGGGCCTTGTACGTAGCAGCAGCTCTGAAAAGTATTTGTTGATTTGAATCTATTTTTGAAAAGAGGGGAGCTGAAGGGCCCCAAAGAAGACTCTACATAGTAGTTAATTCTCTTAGTTTCCAAAACTTATGAATGTTTTTATTTTTGAATGATGAAATGAAGACTGCTCGGCTTGAGTCACAATAAATACAGCTGGAAAGGGCAAAAGTAATCTCCAGGTTACATCCAGACATTTGGTGTCTGGCCCTATGATATACCCACCCCATGGGCTAACATACTATACTGTCAATCCCAGCATGCAATATGGAAATTCAGTCACCAGCAATAAAGAATGAAATGAACAATAGGGCACAGAAAGCACAGGGAGGCAAGAGGCCCCCAAATAATAAGATCTGAATGAGTCCTCAGAATCAAGTCTACATTCAAGGGTCTCAGTCACTGGATAAATGAGGGAGGGCTGTTTCTCTGTACAGTGACACCTTTTACATCTTTAACCTACGGGAGCCACCTAAGGCAAAAGCAGTGAGATACAGTAGGGAAAAAAAAAACACTGGATTTGGGTTCAAATGTGACCTTTGATATTACCTGTGTGACTCTGGGCAGTTGACCACAAGCTTCCTTGGTCTAATAAAGGGGTTGGACTTACTGGAGAGCTTCCCAGGTCCCTTCCAGCTCTAGAACTATGATCCTAAGGCTGAGAGCATGAGAGAGGGAGGATTCCCAACTCTTTCTTTGGTGAATTCATCAGTCTACAAATGTTTACAAAGGCAAAAGGAAAAATTTCTTTCAAATCTAGCTGAGATCCTTCTTCAGCTATTCCACTCTGAAAACACAGAGCAGGGGCTAGCTCTTAACTTTGCATTCATGACCTTGTTTTTACAAATATTTTGATAACTGTATTTAAATAGTTTCCTTTTAATATGTTGTATGTTATTTTGTAGGGCAGCTAGGTGGCGCAGTGGATAGAGGGCCAGGCCTAGAGTCAGGGAGACCCATATTCTTGAATGCACATCTGGCCTCATACACATCTAGGCAAACTAGCTGTTTGCCTCAGTTTCCTCATCTGTAAAATGAGCTAGAGAAGGAAATGGCAAACCACTCCAATTTCTGCCAAGAAAATTCTAAATGGGGTCAAAAAGAGTCAGACTGAAATGACTGAACAATAACAACAAAACCCAAGAACATAATGATATTCATTTAAATAATAGGAAAAACTGAATTATAGATAAACGAAAGCCATGTTAAAACAACAGTAGTAATAATGATGATGAGGAGGAAAACGATAATTACCTTTTTTATAATGCTTTAGAATTTACAAAACATGTTACAAACATCTCATTTTATCCTTTCAGCATGGGAAATAGGTGATATTATTATCCTCAACTGACAGATGAGGAAACAGGGGCAGATAGTGCCCAGGGTCACATAGCTAATGACTATCTGAGGCTGAATTTGAATTTGGGTCTTCTTGCCTCTGGATCCAGAGCTCTTTCCACAGTACCACCTACGTGCTGAACAGGTAATAACAAAGATCATAGATCTAGAGCTCTATGGGCTGTCAGGAGCCATTTTAGTCCAAGGCCACTGAGGAAACTGAGACCCCAGGAGGTTAAGTGACTGACTCAAGGTAACACAGGTAATAATAATTATAATAAAAATTAGACGTGAACCCAGGTCCTCTAACTTTAAATTCAGTGTTCTTTCCAAATTAATAATAGCACTTTTAAAAAGGACTTTCATACATATTTACTCCTCATAGTTGTTCTCATAGGTAGGATATAGGTTATATCACTATTCTTATTTTACCCATGAAAAAATTGAGAAAGGGAGAAGTTATTTCCCCAAAGGCACATAGCAAGACACTGATGGGCTAGAATTCAAATGGCACATAGTGTTCAGTCAGTGTTTATGAAGCAATGATGAATTTTATTTGTCCCCCTTCTCAACTAGTTAATTTATCACAGACTAAAAAGTTTGCAATCAGTTGGCCTGATACCATAAGTGTACTATATGTGACCATTTAAAAATAGAGCAAAAGGTCACTTTGAGAGTGCCCTAGGTAACCGATGTCACATGGAAAGGCAGTCAAGGAACAAAGGTGGGGACCAGGACATAGTGTGTCTCCTGCTTAGTCCTCCAGAAAGCAAAAATTTCCTTGTAACTGCATAATTTTGCACCTTCTTCCTTCTTTGCAGAGGTGGGTGACCACAGGTGTGGGATATTGCATATAATTTAAGGCTAGGCACTGTTGATGGGCTGTTCTGTTTTGCCTAATTGCCTTCTTCATTCCCTCCCCTCCTTTTTCTTTTTCAATATTTATTGTAAGAGTTGGCTCACAAGACAAAGAAGCCCAGGATGAGATGTTTGTAGATGAAGGTGATATAAAAAGGAAAGAGATCATTTGTTTTGCTGGACTATACATATTTGCAACAGGGCTTTTGTTTTTCAATGGGGGGGGGGAAGAAAGAAGGTAGATTTCTAGTAATTGAAAAGAAACATTATTTCTTTAATTATTTTTTGCTGAGGCAATTGGGGTTAAGTGACTTGCCCAGAGTCACACAGCTAGTGAGTGTTATGTGTCTGAGGCTGGATTTGAACTCAGGTCCTCCTGACTCCAGAGCCAGTACTGTATCCACTGTGCCACCCAGCCACCCCCAAAATTTTTTTAAGAAGCAAGAGATCAACAAAAATGACTTCAAATATTTTTTAAGCCTGCAAAATTTCAGCTCTAATTAGGACTAATGGAAATGGAGGTAACATTTAGCATGTCTGTCAAATGCCCTATGCAGGACTTAATTCTGTCCACATTCCAAGGGGTTAATCTATAGTCTAGCCATGCATATTTCTATGGGCCTTGTTAGAAGGGATGTTTTTCCATGAAATTTTGTACCCTGAAAGCCTTCTTCCCTACTTCAAATTTCTCTTTATTTGGATTTTTCTTTGATTCCCCATCTCACTTTATCTTCTTTATATGCTGTTACCTTTTCTACTAATAATAACTAACATATACGTAGCACTTCAAAGTTTATAAAACATTTCATATATATTATCTCATTTGAATCTCACAACAATCCTTTCAGGTAGGTGCCACTATTATCCTCATTTTACATATGAGGAAACTGAGGCAGTGACTTACAGAGCATCCCAGTTAGTGTCAGAGTGAGTGAGGGAGGATTTGAACCTAGATCACCTGGACTCCAAATCCAGTGCTCTACCCACCATTCTAGGCTGCCTAATTTAGGCTTCTTCCCTGTAAAAGGAGGGAGTTAGACTGGAAGTGGTCCCTTCCACCTCTCAATCTATAAAGAATGGGCCTGTGCTGCTTTGCAACTCAAGGCCTAGTACTGAGTCTTGCACATAGTAAACCCATAAGTGTTAAATGAATGGAGAGAAACTTGGCTTAAGTGAAGAAATCAGGATGTGAACTAGAAAGAAGTTACTTGATTTTCTCCCTTTCTTCCAGAGAAAATCCATTCCCTAGGTGTGGCAAGAAAGGGGATTTTAACAAAGGGGAAATCCAGCTGCTATTCCCCAGGGTGGGAAGTTTTTGATTACAGCACTATGTCAATGAGTTAAGGGTCATAGGTTTTGTCTCCAAACAAGTTAGTACATTTTGCTGTTTCAGACAGTACCATGTAAAAATAGATCTGTGCTATTTCATTACCATAAGAAAAATAAATCAAAGCGTATTCAACTAATGACAGCAATGCCATCTTGTATACAGAGGCTAGACAGCCCTTTGGGTGATCAGTGAAGTGCCCCTACAGTAAAGGACTAGAGAAAGAGAATTGAGTAGAGAGAAAGCCCAACAGAGGAGTGACATGATTCGGAAAATGCCCCCAAGGGGAGCCTAAACTAACAAACTCTTTACCTAGTCCTACATGTGAATCTATTAGGGGCACCATGCCAAGAGATCTAAATAGATGCTAGAACCTCCACCAATATACTAGAATTGGATACCATTCTCCAGCCCTATACATGCTCACTGGTGATACTTTGCACATAGTAGATGCCCAATAAGTAAATATTAGAGAGACAGCGTTGTACAAGGGAAAGAACTTGGTTTTGGAATAAAGGACCTAGATGGAAATCCTGCCTTTGCCAAACTATTTTTGTGACCCTGGGCAAGTTCCCTAACTTCTCTGGTCCTTAATTTCCTTATCAGCAAAATGAAGGGGTTGGGCTAGATCAGTAGAGTCAAACTCAAATGGAAATGGAAGCCACTAATCCGAACATAAGGTTCCCTGAAGGCTGAATATTGACTTGGCTTTTAAAATGCAATGTTATCTGTTTTATTGTATTTTTTTAAAATTATTTTTATCTTGTTAACTATTTCCCATTCTGGTTCAGCGGCAAACCCAGTGATTGACAGTTCAGGGCTAGATGGATGACCTCAAAGATTCGGTTCAGTTCTAAATCTATCATCTTTCCTATTAGAGTAGAAAACTGGGTTGAATTTTAAACAGAAGTCTTAGTACTGCACCTTTTCAGACTACCAAAAAACTCAGAGACCGTCTTTGCCATCTGGTTAAAAAATGGCTAGGGGATGTGGGGAAGCGACTTGCTTTTCTCCCCAACACTCATATACAGGACTGCAGTATTAGCTTCATTCCTGCTTCTTTAGTAGCCCAGGCATTACATGGGTAAGTGACTTGCTCTAACTCACAAGTTTCCTTTCTCATTGTTCCATTATCTTGAAACAGCGGTAGGTGCAAATCACAATATGACTGCCAACCAACAGCATGACAACCTTTCCCATGCTACCAAAAGAGAGAGAGAGAGAGAGAGAAAGAGGAAAATAGATCTTATGACAGGTTAGGAATGTTTTTCCAAAGCCAGAAACTTCTGCCAAGGGCTGCAAGTGAGGTGTGAAGCAATGCTCCTTCAAGCGCTGCAATATATTTTATTAAAAACAACCATCCCTTGTGGCATGCTGATCTTATCCTGTTCCATCTCAAACATCATTCAGCACCAGCGTGAGCTCGCAGGAAAGAACAATCCGGAGTTTGAGCTGAGCTGCGGATGGCATTAAGGGCCAGGTGGTATGAGGTTTGTTCAAAATGCAGTATCCCAGGGTTAGGTTTTATGGGGTTAGTACGACCAAAAGCTCCCTTCGGCCCGGAGAGAGACAACGCGTGGTTGTTTATTCAGCTTCCCAGCGTAGTCCAGCCTCCTCACCTCAGCACGCCGCCTTGGGCATTCCCAGGGCAGGTCCCAGTCAAAGGATGAGGTTTGGGGGAGAGAAAACACTGGGCTTCTGTGGTGGGCTCCTATTGTCCTCCGGTTCCGCCCAGGTCCTGGTCACCCTCTAACCAATGGCTCATCCTCCCACATTTTCCTCTTTAGCACTCCCAGCCTAACCTGGGCTCCATTTCCCCCTTTCTCCCGCGACGAATCCCTCAAAGTGGGAGGAAAGAGTCCCAGCAACAGCATCCCTGAATTCTGAACCTGCCCTCACTTTTAGCTTCCGCATGTCCTCTCCCTCCTTTCCCGCAATCCGCTGTCCTCTACTTACCCCTCTGCTGGGCTGCTCCAAAGACCAGAACTCTCCTTGCCAAGCTCTAGGGCCGCTAAGGGGATCTGAGAATCAATCGGAGCCCTGGCCTCTGCCGCCGCCTACACCTCTGGATGATTTCCCGCCCCGCCCCCTTTTCCTCCCCCTCCCCACCCACTGTGCTGCAGCTGTCGGTCCTCTAGCTCCTTTGTTGTTGAGATAAGAAAGCTTCTCTTCTCCTTTGCAGGACTCCCGCAGGATTCAGCTCTCCTATCATCCCCTTCCTCCCAGGCATCACAGTAGGGTAGAGGGAGGGGCAGAGGGTGGAGTGTATTTTCATCTGCCCACTCACAAACATTTGCTATCGCTGGGTCACCCTAAGGCTTCTGTAGCCTACCCATTGGACTTGTCCCGCACTTCCTGCCTCCACTTTACTTCCAGGGAACCCGGAAACCCGTACCTGACTGTGTGTAATGTGTGCAAAATGGGGTCATGCACCGCCCACTACACTAGACGTATCTCAAACTCGCTCGATTTAATGCAACAGCTCGTGATTGAGGTAGTGTGCTAGGCACAAAAAACCCAAACACGAAAAATTCGAAAGGCTTCTGCCTTCAAGAAGCCCATATTTTATTGAAGGGAAACATAATAAATGTTTATTGACTGGCTGATGCTATGAGGGGCGCTTGACTGGAGCCTTGAAGTGAGCTAAGAATTGCTAGAGGAAGAAGTAGGGGGAACACTAGGAATTAATTACTCTTAATTAATTAATTAATTAATTAATCAACTATAGGCTCCTGTCCAAGCACCACTTAGTGGTTATTTTTTGGGCCTTCCTGGCTCAGAGTGAATGTAAATAGTAAGTGTTTCTCTTTTGGCCAACAACCCTGAAAGTCTTACCCTCCCAGTCTTTTTTTTTTTAATATTTAAAAATGTATTTATTTTTATTAAAGGGGCCATCCCTAGACTCACTTCTTAAAGAAGCCTATTCACTGAATGGGCATTGCCTCACTCAAAGCGAGAACCTGAAAAGACCTTAGCTTAAAAGGGCCAGAGTCTCACATTGCTTCCTGGGCCATCTCCAGTCCTCCTGATGAATATCTGGCCACTGGACCCAGATGGCTGTGGAGGAGAAAGTGAGGCTGGTGACCTTGTACAGCCCTCCCTCACTCAAATCAAAGTCAATTGCAAGTCATGTCATCATCTCCCTGATGTCATGGTCCTCTTCGAGAATAAAAGACAAACCACACAATCTATCAACACAGACACTGTGCTGGGAACTGGGGATACAAGCATGGGCAACAGACTGAAAAGGTATGGAGGCTGGAAATGGAATGTCCTGCTTGGTGAGTGGCAAGTGGAACAGGCTGTCTAAAATGTAGAGTGCCCAGAAAGATAGAAGGCATGAGGGGGAAATAATGTGAAATCAATATACAACACAGTTTCTTCAGCTAGGTTTTAGTGGGTAGATGAACTTGGATGGGGAAAAATTATATTTTTATTTTCACTAACCTCTAAAGGAAATTTAGCATTTCCTTCCATTATGAATGTAAGCTACAAACAATTATTTTGAGATGAGGTCCATGGGCTTTGCTGCACTGCTAAAGGGGTCCAGGACATAAGACTAAGAACCCCTGGTCTAGAGGATCCCCTCTTAGTTTTACCAAAGAATCTGGTTAAATAATGCCAAATGTTTGATTATTCTGAAATCATTTTAGTCCTTCCAACCCCCCAATATAAAAATACACACACACACACACACACAAATATACATGCTCCACTCTATTTCATAATATGGTCAGACCAATGTTTTGGTGTATAAGGATAGTAATTGTATGAATTTCTCTCACCATATTTGGAAAGGATGAATTTAATGTCACTTTACACAGCTCAGTTTAATCCAGAGTAATTTGGATTAATTAATCTTAATTAAACCCAATCTATCATGAGGTCAGAAGCCAAAGTACAGAAGGTTAAGAAGAGAGTAACAATCTGTCAAGAAACATTTATTCTCTACTCTGTGTCAGGCACTGTGTAAGTGTTGGAAATTCAAAGAGTCAAAAGCTACACTTGAGGACCTAGAGGGCCACAGGTTCCCCACTCCGAAATAGTCACTACTTTCAAGAAGCTTACAATCTAATGGGGAGACAACATGCAAACACATATGTACAAAGCAAATTATATACAGAATAAATAGGAAATAATTAACAGAGGAAAGGCATTGAAATTGAGGGACTGGGGAAGGCTGTAGAAGGTGAGATTTTATTTGGGACCTAAAGGAAGCCAGGGGAGGTCAGTAGCTGGAATGGAGAAGAGAGAATGTTCTAGGCATAGGAACAGCTAAAGAAAATGCCTGGAGCTGAGAGATGTGGACCAGCCAGGAGGAAAGTGTCACTGGACCAAAGAGTATGTGTCTAGGAGTAAAGTGTAAGAAGACTGGAAGGCAGATGGGGGCTAAGTTATAAGGGCTTTGATTGCCCAACAGTATTTTATATTTGTTCCTGGAAGCAATAGGGAGCTGCATGAGTTGATTGAGTAGGCGAGAATGGGGCGTGGTGACATTTGATTTAGGAAAATGACTTTAGTGGCTGAATGGAGGATGGATTACAGTGGGGAGAGATTTGAGGCAATAGCAGGCTATTGCAACAACCTAGGTGTGAGGTGTTGAGGACCTGCCCAGAGTAGTGGCAGTGGGATGGGAAGGGGGAAGTTTAGAGGGAAAGGTAAGGAGTTTTGGACATACTGAGTTAAAGAAGTTTACTGGACATCCAATTCAATATGTCTGAAAGGCAGTTGTAGATCTGAGACTGATCATGTTCATTATGGAATGGTGTTTCTACATTCTTTGAAAGTGAAACAAGCCCAGAAAAGTTAAGCAACATGCCCAAAGCCACAAAGATATACTGTAACACATTGCTTCTCACATATATTTCAAGTATTAATTTTGGGGGCAAGATGGATCTTAATCATCTGAAAACTAAGAGGTTAAGAAAAATCACATCAGATATTTGTATTCTTTTAAAAATAGCTTATAAACAAGATGGGTGACAATAATAATGACAATTTAAATTTTAAGATTTGTAATGCACTTTCCAACAACTCCTCAGTCAGCTAGAGAGCTGAATTATTATCCATGTTTTACAGATGACAGAGCTGAAGCATTGAAAAGTTTTGTGACTTGTCCATGAAAATGAAAAGTTTCTAAGAATTAGGTGTTCTTTGGAATAAAATTCATGTTAGCTTAATTGAATTTTCTTCATTTCTGTAACTAAATTGAACTTGTAAAAGCAGTTTAGCCCCTGGCAGCACCGAACTAAAAATAAGAACACAGCAGACTACAATATAGGAAGACCTGACCTCAAATCCAGCCTCAGACGTATGAGCCTGGGCAAGCCTCAGCTTCCTCTACTGTAAACTGAGGGCTATAATAGCACCTATCTCCCAGGGTTCTTGTGAGATAATAATTACAAAGTACTTAATAAATATGTATTCCTTACCTCCTTCCCTCATTCTTTTAGAACAGCGACTCTAAACCCTAAAGGATAAATGAAAAACTGAATACTCCACGGGACACGCAAGAGACACCAGAATAAATAATAATTTTGTCTACCTCTATTTCATCATCTTCAGATAACAGGGACTCTGTGCTTTGGTGTGCTTCACCCTTGACTAAGTTGGTATTCTAGACAGACACCCTGTGGCATTCATGGGGACAAAAAAGATCTCAGACCTGATTCATTTACAAGAATGCCATTGCAGATAGGAAGCCAAGATGTCAGAATGAAGCTAGAAGTTTTACTGAGCTCTCCCAACACATCCCCTTTACAGCTACTTAAAAAATACACCAAACCAAATTCTGAGTGGGAAAGCCAAGAGAAAAAATCACAGTTAGTCATTTTTCTAGCCCAGGACAGCTTAGGAAGACAAAAACAGAGGTTTGTGGACACTAGGGAGGGAGCAGGCTGGGAGCTCAGTGTCATGGAAGAAGCAGCAGCTGTTGGCTGGAGCAGTAGTAGGGAGAAGCCCAGTGACGATAAGGGGACTGAATACTTTGTTAGAGATGTCAAGGGACCCCATCCCTACCCCACGGTGGACAGAAAGAAGAAACAGATCTCATTTAGCAGTTCTGTTGATGATTTCCAAGTTCTGGTCCCAGTCTAGGATGAAGGGGAGAAGTCACAGTCATTTGGGAGCAGGGAAAGGACGAGAAGGCAGACCAGGAAGGCAATGTTCATCCCTCTCTTCAGATCACACCATTTTGGAATCACTGAAAACTTACAGGTCCCTAATGAGCTACAAAAGCAGCAGAAAGACATAAAAGACAGAAGCTCAGACCAGATATTCCCTTACTCTCACCTCTAGAGGTGAGCAAAGTCAAACTCTAATATAAAGTCCAAAGTCAAGAGATAGGCTGGAAAAATGAGTAAACAACATAAAAAAAAGAATGTGACCAAAAATCCCACTATGGCAACAGGAAAATTTTAAGACACAAACTCAGAAGAAGATAATGATTTGAAAACATTTACAAGTAAAGCCTCAAAAGAAAAATGAAAATTGGACACAAGGCAAACAGGAATTCCTAGAAAAGCAACAGAAAGAGATTTTTTTTAACCCTAACCCTAAGTGCACTTGAACCCTAATCATAACATTAACACTAATTGCACTCTAACCCTAACCCTAATACTAACCCTAACCCTAATTCTACTCTAACCCTAACGTTAACCCTAACCCTAATTGTGCTCTAACCCTAAACCTAACGCTAAACCTAACCCTAACCCTAACCCTAATTGTGCTCCAGCCCTAACCCTAACCGTAACCCTAACCAAACCTCTTGCTCTAACACTAATACTAATAATTCCTTTCTAATCATAACCCTAATTCCTTTCTAACCCTTTCTTTTCTAACACAAAGCCTAATCCTAACCCTAACCCTAAACCTAACCCTAACTCTAACCCTAATCCTTTCTAACCCTAACCCTAACCTTAACAATAACCGATACCCAAACCCTAATCAAACTCTAACCATAACACTATGACAATAAGCTTAACCCTAACCCTAACCTGAATTGCATTCTAAGCCTAACCCAAACCCCAACCCCAACCCTAACCCTAATACTAATTCTAATTGTGCCCTAACCCTAACCCTAATTGTGCTCCAACCCTAATCATAACCATAACCTTAACTGTACCCCTTACTCTATCACTAATAATAATTCATTTCTAACAATAACCCTAATTCCTTTCTAACCCTTTTTAACCCTAACCCTTTCTTTTCTGACACTAAGCCGAATCCCAACCCTAACCCTAAGCCTGATTGTAACCCTAAAACTACTCCTAACACTAATTTCTCACTGACTCTAACCTTCACCCTAACCCTAATATTGAACCTAACCTTAACCCTAACCCTAACCATAACCCTAACCCTAAGTGCACTTGAACTCTAATCCTAACCTTAACCCTAATTACACTCTAACCCTCACCCTAACCTTAACCTTAATACTAACCCTAACCCTAATTCCACTCTAACCCTAACACTAACCCTAACCCTAATTGCGTTCTAACACTAAACCTAACCCTAACCCTAACACTAACCCTAACCCTAACCCTAACACTAACAATAACCCTAATCCTAATTGGGCTTTATTCCTACACCTAACGCTAACCCTAATGCTAACCCTAACCCTAACTCTAATTGCACTCTACCACTAAACATAAACCTAAACCTAACCCTAACACTAACCCTAATTGCACTCTGGTCCTAACCCTAACTGTAATCCTTTTTAAAAAAATTTTATTAAGTTATTTTGATTTATCAAAAATCACTTCCATGTGCTTTTTTTTTTTTCCTTTTGGCTAGGCAATGGGGTTAAGTGACTTGTCCAGGGTCACTTATGTGTTATGTGTCTGAGGCCGCATTTGAACTCAGGTCCTCCTGAATCCAGGGCTGGTGCTCTATCCACTGTGCCATCTAGCTGCCCCTTCCATGTGCTTTTGAGTTGAAAATTTTTCTCCCCCTTCCTCCCCCACACCCTCCCCAAAATGGCGCACAGTCAGATATAGGCTTTACATTTACATACCCATGAAACGTATTTTCACATTAGTGAAGTTGTAAGTAATAATTAAAAGCAATAGGAGGAACCATCAGAAAGATGAAACAAAACTCAACAGAAGGTAAAAATAAGTGAGAGCGATTCAACTTCATAGTTCTTTCTTTGGATGTGGACAGCATTTTCCATCCCAAGGCCTCTGGAGATGTCTTAGATCCTTGTAATGCTGAAAAGAGTTCAGTTTAACAATATTAGTCATCGCATAATGTGGCTGTTATTGTGTACAGAGTCTTCTTGGTTCTGCTCACTTCACTCAGCATCAGAACATATAAGTCTTTCCAGTTTTTTCTGAAGTTAGCCTGTTTATCATTTCTTATAGCACAATAGTATTCCATTACATTCATATACCACAACTTGCTTAGCCATTCCCCAGTTGATGGGCATCCTCTCAATTTCCAATTCTTTGCTACCACAAAAAGATCTGCTATGAATATTTTTGTACATGTGGGTCCTTTTCCCATTAATCCAATAATTTTTAAATTGTCTCTCCTCAGTTGATTTTCTGGGTCGGTTGTTTTACTGATGAGGTATTTTACGTTTTCATCTGTGTTTTCATTTTTTTTGTTTCTGCTTGACTGATTCTTGCTCTGTCATAGAGACATTAGTTTCCATTGGTCAATTCTAGTTTTTAACATATTCTTTTCTTCTGTTAGTTTTTGTACTTCTTTTTTCAATTGGCCAATTGTGTTTTTTATGGACTTGTTTTCTTCAGTGTACACTTCTGTTAGTTTTTGTATTTCCTTCTTCAATTGGCCAATTGTGTTTTTTAGGGAGTTGTTTTCTTCAGTGTACTCTTCTGTTATTTTTTGTACTTCCTTCTTCAATTGGCCAATTGTGTCTTTTAGGGACTTGTTTTCTTCAGTGTACTCTTGGGTTAGTTTTTGTCCTTCCTTCTTCAATTGACAAATGGTGCTTTTTAGGGACTTGTTTTCTTCAGTGTATTTTTTTTTCCAATTGGTCAATTTTATTTTTGAAGGACTCTTCTACCTCTCTCATTTGGCTATTAAAATCCTTCTTGAGCTCTTCTAAGAAAGCTTTTTGGGCTTCAGACCAGTTCATATTCCCTTTTGTTGTTGCAGATGTGGGTTTGTTGACAATGTTGTCCTCTTCAGAATTTCTGTCTTGATCTTCACTCTTCTCATAATATGAATCTATGTTATATTTCTTTTTACTCATGGTGTTTCTATATTCCCTGGCCTTTAAAAAGCTCTCCTTCTGGGGAGCAGAGGGTACTGACCCAAGCTTCTTGCGTTGGGAGCCTAGGTCTTGGTCGCTAGCTTTGTGTGCTGGGGCCTCTTATGCTGGCAATTGGAGACTGTAGGTTTCTGGCAGCTTACCTCATGTTGGGCTGGAATCAGCAAGGCTGGGAACTTTCAGGCAATTCTAGGTTGACTACTTTTCCTTTCCTTTAGCTTTCTTCAGCTCCTTTTAGATGGGTGCTGCAGGGTGTTTATCTGCCTGGGGCCCCCTGCAGTGTTGTCTCCCTAGCTTCTGCTAATGCACTGGGAGATTTCTTTGTGGTAGAGTGCCAAGGCACCTGGTGGTTTTCTGAGCTCGTTTCCACTGGTTCCCCCACCCCTTCCACACTCACTGAGGCACTCGGAGGTCCAGGTGTTGGTTTTTGCCCGTTCTACCCCCTGGGCTTCAGGATTTCTTCACAATTGGAGGCTGCAGGGCTCTGTCAGCTCACCTGGTGTTGGGTTGGAATCAGCAAGTCCAGGGCTTTAGGAAGCCTTTAGGTTGTTTTCTTCACCTCCTTTCAGATGAATACCGAAGGGTACTTATCTGCCTGGGGTCCCTTGTAGTTCTGCCTCCCTTATTTTTGCTGCGAAACTGGGTGACCTGTTTGCTGGGCTGCTGAACTGCTGCTCCCCGTCTTTCTTCTAGTTCAGGTATTCCAGGTTTTTTTTTTTCTGGGGTGATATTTTCTGGGTTTTCAGAGGTTGAGAGGGGAGAGTGAGAGTGACTACCTTTTCATTCTGCCATCTTGGCTCCTGGAAGTGCAGAAAGAGATTTTTTAAAAGCAAAAAATCAATCAATCAATCAAGTAAAAGTGGCAGAGGAAAAATTGGGGGAAATTAGATCTGTGCAAGAAAATTTTGAAAAGAGAATTAACAGCTCAGTAAAAGGGGGGCCAAAATACCACAGAAAATAAGTCATCAAAAATCAGAATTGTCCAAATGGTAAAAGAGGTACAAAAATACTGAAGAAAAGAACTCCTTAAAAATTAGAATTGATCAAATGGAAGCTAATAACTCCCTGAGACATTAAGAAACAATAAAACAAAGTCAAAGGACAAAAAGAAGAAGAAGAAGAAGAAGAAGAAGAAGAAGAAGAAGAAGAAGAAGAAGAAGAAGAAGAAGAAGAAGAAGAAGAAGAAGAAGAAGAGGAAAAAAGAAAATGTGAATTATCTAATAGAAAAAATAACTGACCTGGAAAACAGTTTGAGGAGAAGTAATTTAAGAATTATTGGGCTACCTGAAAGCCATGATCAAAAGCAGAGTCTTGATATCATATTTCAAGAAATGATAAAGGAAACTTCCCAGATATCTTAGAACCAGAGGGCAAAGTAGAAACTGAAAGAATCTACCAATCACCTCCTCAAAGAGATCCCAAAATGAAAACTCCCAGGAATAGTATAGCCAAATTCCAGAATTCCCAAGTGTAGTAAAAAATACTGAAAGCAATCAGAAAGAAACCATTCAAAAATCATGACACCACAGTAAGCATCAGAGATTTAGCAGCTACCAATTTAAAGGATCGGAGAGCTTAGAATATGATGGTCCAGAAGGCAAAGGATCTAGGATTACAACTAAGAATAACCTACCCAGAAAAACTACATATAATCCTACAGGAGGAAAATGGATATTTAATGAAATAGAGTATTTCAAGCATACCTGATGAAAAGAGCAGAGCTGAGCAGAAAATCTGATGTTCAAACACAAGACTCAAGAGAAGTATAAAAAGGTAAACATGAGTGAGATTTAATAAGGGATTTAACAAGATTAAACTATTTAAATTCCTATGTGGGAAGATGATACATGTAACCCAAAAGAACTTTATCATCATTAGGGCAGTTAGAAGAAGTCTACTTAGATGGCATGGATATGAGTCTATTATATTGGGACTATCAAAAAAGAAGAATTGAAAGGTGTGAGAGATGCACTGGAAGAAGGGGTAGGGGAGGGGAAGAGTGGGGGAAATTATCTCACATCAAAGAAATGCACAAGGAAGAGTTTTACAATGGGGGGAGGAAATGGGAGGGAGAATGGGCAATGGTTTGAACCTCACTCTCACCTGAACTGATTCAATGAGGTAAGTACACACACACATACACACATAGGTATATGTGCATATGTATGTATGTTTGTGCATGTGTATGTGTATATATGTATATAAGCATTTGGGTATAGAAATTCATCTCACCCAACAGGGAAGTAGGAGAAGAAGAGGATAAGATAAAGGGAGAGGTGATAAGAAGGAAGTTAGATTAAGAAAAGCAGTGGCCAGAAGCAAAACAGATAAAGCAAAAGTAAAAATAGACCATTAAAAGACATAATTAGGGAAACTATATTTTACTAAAAGATACCTTTGACAATGAGTCAATATCAATATTGCACATGTATGCAACAAATGGCACAGCATCCAAATTCTTGAAGGAAAAATTAATTGAGTTGAAAGAGGAAATAGATAGTAAAACTGTATTAGTGGGGGAACCTAATTTATCCTCTTAAGTGACTTTGAAAACTTTATGGCTATAATCAACACAATGACTAGCCTTAATTCCAGAGGCCTGATGATGAAGCATGCTGTCTACCTCCTGACAAAGAGGTCATGAATTCAGGTAGTAGAATGAGACAATTTTTTTGAGCATGGCAAATGAGGGAACTAGTATTCTATCTCTCCCTTTCCCCCCAGTGGCATTGGGGGATAGGTAGGAGGGAAAATAAATTTCTGTTCATTTTTTAAAATAATATTATTTTTTAAAATACTTATTGCTTGTGTTTCAACATACTTTTGCATGGACACTCTTTGCAGTAGTTTTTAATCCTTTTTTGTTCCATGAATCCCTTCAGCAGTTTAGTGAAGCTTTTTGGACTCCTTCTCAGGATATTTTTAAATGTATAAAATAAAATACATAGCATTAGAAAGGAAACCAATTATACCAAAATGAATTTTTTTAAATCAATTTTAAGTTCATAGATCTAATATTAAGAACTCTTGCTTTAGAGAGTCTACTTCTGGGGTCCAATAAATTGCCCCGACTCCCTCATCTTCACCTCCCAACAACTATAAAATAGCACCTCAAAACAAATCCTGGAACAGTAGAACCAGCAAAAAGAGAGCGGAAACAATCTTTGAGCCCAAGAAACTCGAAAGATCAGCACGAAAGGTCTGTATCACTCAAATAAAGGGGGAGTGCAGTGCAGGACAGGAAGCATTCCAGCAAGCCAGCAACAAGCCCCACCCCAGCAAACCAGTGATAGATCTTGAGCCCCAGTTCAGTGGAGCAGGCAAACACCAACACCAGGACCCCCACATGCCTCAGCATAGCCTGGAGAATGGACGGACTCTAGCTCAGAGAATCTGGTGGGCTTCAGCATATCTCTGGGCAAAGCGGCATCTTCTAGAGGCCAGATTCCTCCCGTTTCAGTGAGTAGGAAAACTTCAGCAGCCAGACTTCCACATGCTTCAGTGTAGCCTCTGGCAAACAGATAAATTCCAACCCTATGAGTGCCTAAGCAAACACACAGCTTCCAGTGCCAGGCCCCTACCACATGCTTCAGTATAGCCGTGGGCAAAAATGGCAGCCTGCAGTGGCTAGACTGCTTTGTGTAGCCCCTGGGAAATGCAGAAATATCCCACCAGCTTCAGCACACGCCAAATACTGTCATTAAGACCCCAGCTCAGCACCAGGTAACCTGTGAGATCCTTACAGCCACAAGCAGCCCACCCTCACCCCACCCCCACAGTGCAGCACTAGAAACCAGGGTCCCCTGTGGGCCCCAGAGCAACATCAGTGCAGCACCAAGAAAAGAGCCAGGGTCTGTAGCCCCTGACATAAGAAGTCTGAGACAGTGCCCCTACCACCCTAAGAGCAGAGCTCAAATTTAAAAGAAAGGGAAAAGGCCAACAAAGATGAGTAAAAAACAAACAAACAAACAAAAAGAACCCCAAAACAAAACAAAAAAAAAGCAAGAAAAAAAGAAGAAAAAAAAGAATCTGACCATAGAAAGTTATTATGGTGATAGGGAAGATCAAGACACAAAATCAGAAGAGGATAACAATGTCAAAAAACCTGTGGGCAAAACCCCAAAGAAAAACAGGAAGTAGTCTCAAGAGCAGAAAGAACTTATGAAGAGCTCAAAAAGGAGCCTAAAAATCTTATAAGAGAGGTAGAAGAAAAACTGGGGGGGATGTGCAAGAGAATTACGAAAACAGAGGCAACAGCTTGGGAAAAAACCCCAACTTAATTAAAAAGCAGAATTGGTCAAAGGTAAAAGAGATACAAAGAGCCACTGAAGAAAACAACTCTTTAAAGAGTACAACTGGACAAATGGAAAAGAAAGTACAAAAACTAATTGAGGAAAAAAACACCTTAAAAGTCAGAATTGGAAATGGAAACTAAAGACTCTATGAGGTATCAAGAATCAATCAACAAATTCAAAAGAATGAAAAAATGGAAGAAAATGTAAAATACCTCATGTAAGAAAATGACTGATCTGGAAAATAGGTTCAGGAGAGATAATATCAAAATCATTGGGCTACCTGAAAGCCATAATCAAAAGGAGGACCTGGACAGCATCTTTCAAGAAATTATCAAGGAAAAGCATGTTGATATCTTGGAACCAGAGGGCAAAAGAGGCATTGAAAGAATCCACCAATCAGTTCAGGAAAGAAATCCCAAAATAAAAACTCCAAGGAACATTATAGCCAAATTACACAACTATCAGGTCAAGGAAAAAAAATACTGCAAGTGGCCAGAAAGAAATAATTAAAACATTGGGGATTCAGAATCAGGATTACACAGGACTTGGCAGCTACAATATTAAAAGATTGGTGGTCATGGAACATGGTATTCTGCAAGGCAAAGGAGCTAGGACTACAACTAGAATCACTTATCCAGCAAAATTAACCATAACACAACAAGGAAAAAATGGTCATTCAATGAAATAGAAGGATTTCAAGCTTTCATAAGAAGACCAGAATTAAACCAAAAAAATTAATCTCCAAAATCAAGGCCCAAGAGAAGCATAAATAGGTAAAAGGGGGAAAGAATGCATAAGGGATTCAATACAACTAAACTGTTTACATCTGCACATGGGAAGAGAATACTTGTAATTCTTTTAAAAACGTATCACTAATAGTACAACTAGAAGGAACATACATAGACAGAGGGTATGGGTACAAGAGAATGTGAGGGAATTACATAAAATAAGAGATGAGAAACAGAAGTACAATGGGTGCAGAAGGAAGGGAGAGATAGAACGGGGTAAATTATTTCACATGAAGGAAGCATGAAAGACCTACTACAGTGGAAGGGAATATGGGAGGGTGGGCAATGGGCATCACTTGAACCTTACTCTCATCAATACTGGCTCCAAGAGGGAACAATACACACAATTAGTTGGATATAGAAATCTATCTTACCTGACAGGAAGTAGGGGAGGAGATCAAGTAAAGGGGTATGAGTTGGGACTGACAGAAGGGAAGGAAGATAAGGGGAGGTAGAAGACAGAAGCAAAACACTGGTGAGGAGGAAAAGGGTGAAAGGAGAGAGAAGACAAACAGGAGAAAGAAAAGGATGGAGGGAAATACACAGGTAGTAATCATAACTGTGAATATGAGTGGTATGAACTAGCCCATAAAACACAGACTCCTACAATATGTTGTCTACAAGAAACACATTTGAAGCAGAGAGACACACATAGAGAAAAGGTAAGGGGCCAGAACAGGTTCCATTATGCTTCAGCTGAAGTAAAAAAAGCAGTTAGCAATCCTGATCTCAGGCAAAGTAAAAGAAAAAAATAGACCTAATTAAAAGAGACGAGGAAGAAAACTACATCTTGTTAAAAGGTACCATAGACAATGAAGCAATATCAATATTAAATATATATGCACCAAGTGGTAAAGCATCCAAATTCTTAAAGAAGTTAAGTGAGTTACAGGTAGAAATAGACAGTAAAACCAAAAAACAACAAGAAAGAAACTAAGGAGGTAAATAGAATATTTTAAAAGTTAGATATGACAGAACTTTTGAGAAAATTGAATGGGAACAGAAAGGAATATACCTTCTCAGCAGCACATAGCATCTACACAAAAATTGACGATGTAATAGGGCATAAAACACTAAAAATCAAATGTAGAAAGGCAGAAATATTAAAAGTATTCTTTTTGGATCATAATGCAATAAAATTATATTCAACAAAGGGCAGTGGAAAGATAGATTAAAATTAATTGGAAACTAAATAATCTAATCCTAAAGAATAAGTGGGTCAAAGAATAAATCACAGAAATAATAATAATTAATTTAATAATTTAATTAATTTGATACTAATTAATATTTCATTAAAGCAAATGATAATAAGACAACATACCAAAATTTATGGGATGCAGCCAAAGCAGTACTTAGGGGAAAATTCATTTCTCTAACTTCTTACGTCAACAAAATGGGAAAAGAACAGATCAATGAATTGGGCATACAACTAAAAAAGAAAAAAACTAGAAAAAGAACAAATTTAAAAATCCCTAATTCAGCACCAAATTGGAAATCCTGAAAATCAAAGGTGAGATTAATAAGATTGAAAGTTAGTTAATAAATAAATATAGGAGCTGATTATATGAAAAAAGCAATAAGATAGGTAAGCCATTGATTAATTTGATTAAGAAAAAGAAAGAAGAAAACCAAATATCCAGTATCAAAAATGAAAAGAGTGAAATTAGCACCAATGAAGAAAAAATTAATGCAATCATGAGGCAGCTGGGTGGCACAATGGATAGAGCTCTAGCCTTGAAGTCAGGAAGACTTGAGCTCAAATCCAGACTCAAGACGCTTGATACTTACTAGCTGGGTGAGCCTGGGCGAGTCACTTTACCCCAATTGCCTCACCAAAAAGAAAAAAAAAGAAATTAATGCAATCATTAGGAAATATTTTACCCAATTATATGATAATAAATCTGACAATCTGAGAGAATTTGATGAATATTTACTAAAATATAAATTACCTAGATTAAAAGATCAGGAAATAGTCTAAATAGCCCAACCTTAAGAAAAAAAAAATTGAACAAGCCATTAATGAACTCCCTAAGAAAAAATACCCAGGCCCAGACAGATTCATGAGTGAATTTCCCCAAACATTTAAAGAATAATTAATTCCAATACTATATAAACTATTTGGAAAAAATAGGTGAAGTCCTACTGAACTCCTTTGATGACAAAACATGGTGCTCATGCCTAAACAAAAGACAATTAAAGACCAATTTTCCTAATGAATATTGATGAAAAAATCTTTGCACAAAATACTAGCAAGGTGATTACAGCCATATATCACAAGGATTATACACTATGACTAGGTGGCATTTGTACCAGAAATACAGGGTTGGTTCCATATTAAGAAAACTATTAATATAGTTCACCACATCAATAACAAAACCAACAGAAATCATACACTTAGTTCAACAGATGTTGACAAAGCTTTTGACAAAGTACAGGACCCCCTCCTATCAAAATCATTAGAGAGCATTAGGAATAAAGGGATCATTCTTTAAAATGATAAACAGTGTCTATCTAAAACCATCAGCAAGCATTATCTTTAATGGGGATAAGCTACAAGTCTTCCCAATAGAATCAGAGGTGAAGCAACAATGGCCATTATCACCACTACTGTTCAATATAGTATCAGAAGTATTAGCTATAGCAATAACAGAAGAAAAAGAAATCGAAGGAATTAGAATAGGCAATGAGAAAACAGAACTATCACTCTTTGCAGATGATATGAAGGTATTCTTAGAGAACCCTAGAGAATCAACTAAAAAACTACTCGAAATGATTAAAAACTTTAGCAAAGTTGCAGGATATAAGATAAACCTACATAAATCATCAACATTTCTTTATATGACCAACAAAGCCCAGTAGCAAAAGTTAGAAAGAGAAATTCCATTTAAAATAACTGTAAACAATATAAAATACTTGGGAGTCTACCTGCCAATACAAATGCAGGAACTATTTCAACACAATTACAAAACACTTTTCAAAGAAATAAAGTCAGATCTAAACAATTGGGAAAAATAGCAATTGTTCATTGGTAGGCAGAGCCAATATAATAAAAATGAGAATTCTGCATAAACTAATTTACTTATTCAATGCCATACCAATCAAACAACCAAAAATTATTTGACAGAGCTAGAAAAAATAACAAAATTCACCTAGAAAAGCAAAAAGTCAAGACTATAAAGGGAATTAATGAAAAAAAAATACAAAGGAAGATAGCTTAGCAATACTAGATCTCAAACTATATTACAAAGCTCTTATCATCAAAACTATCTGGTAAGATAAGCTGAAAAAAAGAGTGGTGGATCAGTGGAATAGGTTAGGTACACAACACACAGCAGTCAATGACCAGAATAACCTAGTGTTTGATAAACCCAAAGACCTCAGCTTTTGGGATAAGAACTCACTATTTGACAAAAACTATTGGGAAAACTGGAAAACAATAGGACACAAATTAGGTATAGATCAACATTTCATACCATATGCTAAGTTAAGGTCAAAATGGGTGCATGATTTAGGCATAAAAGGTGACACCTTAAGCAAATTAGAAGAGTAAGGAATAATCTACCTGTTGGACCTATGGATAGGGGAAAAAGTATTATAAAGAAAGAGCATTATAAAATGTAAAATAAATAATATTTATTACATTAAATTAAAAAGTGTTTGTACAAACAAAACCAATGCATCCAAGATTAGAAGGAAAGCAGAAAGCTGGGAAACAATCATTACAGCAAGTGTCTCTGATACAGGCCTCATTTCTCAAATATATAGAGAACTGAGCTGAATTTATAAGAAAACAAGCCATTCCCCAATTGATAGTCAAAGGATGTGAACAGTTTCTACATGAAGAAATCAAAGCTATCTTCATAGCCCTATGAAGACATTCTCTAAATCACTTTTGATTAAAGAAATGCAAATTAAAACAACTCTGAGGTTCCACTCCATACCTATCAGATTGGCTAATATGACAAAAAGGGAAAACAATACATGTTGGAGAGGATGTGGGAAAATCGGGACACTAATGCATTGTTGGGTGGAGTTGTGAACTGATCTAACCATTGTGGAGGGCAATTTGGAACTATGCCCAAAGGGCAAACAAACTGTGCATACCCTTTGACTCAGCAACACCACTACTAAGTCTGTATCCCAAAGAGATCATAAAAAAGGGAGAAGAACCTACATGAGCAAAAATATTTATAGCAGCCCTTTTTGCGTTGGCAAAATATTCAAGTTGAGGAGATGCTTAGTTGGGGAATGGCTGAACAAGCTGTAGTATATGCATGTAAGGGAATAATATTGTGCGATAAGAAATGACAAGCTGGATGATTTCAGAAAAACTTGGAAAGACTTGTACAAACTGATGCAAAGTGAAAAGAGCAGAACCAGTAAAACATAGTACACAGTATTAGCAACATTGTATGATGATCAACTGTGAATGACTTAGCTCTTCTCAGCAACACAATCTAAGACATGTACAAAGGACCCATGAGGCAAAATGCCATCCATATCCAGATAAGGAACTGATGGACTCTGAATGCAGATCAAAGCATATGCTTTTTACTTACTTTATTCTTTATCATGGTTTTTATCCTTTTGCTCTATTTCTTCTTTCGCAAATGTGACTAATATGAAAATATGTTTTACATGACAGCACATGTAACCTATATCAAATTTCCTAGCCACAAGCTCTTAATCAGCATATTTGTTAATTTGTTATGTTAGTTGTGTGATGTTTATTGCTATTGTATAATGTTAATTGTATAATATCTATGTTAATCTTCATTTGTTAATTAATATATGTTTGTCACAAAGCCCATAAACAGAAATGGTTGCATGTGAATCCAATCAGCAAGGAACTCACCACTCTAGTAGGGAAAGTCCTAACAGTAGAAATGGAGTTGGATACTTTTGTGAGAGTACTCTCTGCATCTCAGTTTGTGGCCTTTTCCTCCTGCACTCTTGGCTTCTTCACTTTCCTGCTTTGGTTGGTATCTTTCTTAGTTCTCAGTCTTGTATCATCTGTACTCTGCCTGGCACTGTCAGATTGATTCTAGTCTAGTGCTATGATTGACTTAAGACTTTTTCCTTATTTACTTGGCAGATTATCTGTCCTTCTTTGGCTGATTCCATGTTCCTAATTGGTGCTATGACTCTTAGAGACCTCTACTATTTCCAAGCATGACTTCTCTTATTCTATCTACTAAGTCCTACTCTTCTCTCCACTTAGCATATGCTTTGGGTCTATGAAATTTTAGGAAAGTCTGACCTTCCCTTTCAGTGCATGAGTTTTGAGTCCATAGAATTATAGGGAAGTGAGCCCTTTTCTATTTGCACATGTCTGCTACAGTGATAACAGTTTGCTTAATTTGATTTCAGATGTCTTAAAAGCAGTTTGGTATAGTAGAAAGAATGCTGGATTTGGAGTTGGAGGTCCTGGGTTTGAATTTAGTTTTTGTTACTTACAAACTGTGTGACCTCAGGTAAGTCATTATCTGTCTGTGCCTCAGTTTCGTCAAATGTGAAATAAGAGAGTTGAACATCAGCTCTAAACTCTCTGATCCTCTAAACTATAGGAACTGTTACTCCTTCAACAACCACTTAACTAACTGCTTGCTTTTACCACCTACTGAGTTAAGGCCTGGGAAAGATATAAAGACAAAGTCTCTTACCTCAAGGAGCATATGATCTAGCATGCTTGCTGTCCATTGAATGTTACACAGCTCTAGAAAATGGGAACAAGAATGGCAAGTAGAAAGAACAAAGTAAGAGGGTTGAAGGATAGAGCAGTGGAAAAGATGGAGAGACTAGCAGAGCCGCCTAAGGAGGAGGTGTGGGTGAAATAATGTGATGCTAAAGGTAGACCTACTCTCTTCTAGTAGACTTACTGAAGGTTGTTGCCTTCTATGCGGAGAATACAGACTTTTTTGGGGGGGGGACTGAATCCTTAACTTCGCTTATCTTCCTAATTCTCTTCATGTATATATGTATTTAGTTATATGTTGGGTGCATATTTATTTGTTATTCTGAACTTGACAAACACCAAAGACCTCAAACATCTCCATATATAAAGAACATAAAAAGAGTTGTGCGTGTTAAACTGTAAATTTCAGTATGTACATCTTGGATTTTGCTTTCTGAATCTATATTGAAGTGTATACTAAATCCAACATATTAATTATTAAAGATGTTTTGCTTTTCTGTCTCTCTCTCTAGACGTCCCTCTGTTGTTTTCTGTATATTTTAAAAATGCTTTATTGACACCCTCCTTTTCTTCCTTCCTTCTCTTTCTTCTTCTTTTCCTCCTTTCTTTCCTTCCTTAATTCTTTCTCTCCCCTTTTTCTTTCTTCCTTCCTTCTCTCCCTCCCTTCCTCCTTCTGTTCCTCCTTTCCTTCCTTTGTTTTTTCATCCCTTCCCTCATCTTTTTCATCCTTCCTTTTTTCCATCTTTCTCTCCATCTATCCCTATTTTCATGCTTTCCTTTCTTCCCTCCTTCCTTGCTTCTTTTTGTATACTAGACCATTTTCTCTGTTTCACTTGGTGATCTCACCAGCTCCCATGGATTCAGTTATCATTTCTATGCTGATAATTCTCAAATCTACTTACGGAGCACTAACCTCTCTCTTAACAGCGTCAAATCTCCACTTGCCTATTGGGTATCTTGAAGTGGATGTCCTGGAAACATTTCAAACCCAACATGTTCAGAACTGAACCCATCATCTTCCTCCCCAAGGCCTCTTCTTTTTCTAACTTTCCTATTTCTGTTGAGGCCATCACCATCCTCCAAGCCACCTAGGTTCACAACCTAGATATAATCCTGAACTCCTCACCCTCTCTCACCTTCCCCCTACCAGAGCCAATCTGTTACCAAATCTTGTTAATTCTACTTTTGTAACACCTCTCATGTATATCCCCATTCTTTCGCATGACACCACATTGGTGGAGGCCCTCCTCACTTCATGCTCGTAGTATTGCAATAGCCTTCTGGTTGGTGTCCCTGCCTCAAGTTTCTCACCACTCTAAACTATCATTCTCTTAGCTGTCAAATTGATCTTCCTAAAATGCAGGCCTGACTATGTCACCTCTACTCACCCCCACTAAATAAACTCTAGTGACTCCCAATCATAGCCAAGGTCAAGAATAAAATCTTGATTTCCCATTAAAACCCTTCATAACCTAAACTGGGAAGAGTCAAAACAAAGCAAGAAAATTAATGACCAATTTTCCCAATGAATATAGATGCAAAAATTTTAAATAAAATGTTAGCAAACAGATTACAGCAACTTATCACAAGAATAATACACCATGACCACGTAGGATTTATACCAAGAATGCGGGGCTGGTTCAATATTAGGAAAACTATGAGCATAATTGATCATATCAACAACAAAACTAACAGAAACCACATGATCATCTTAATATATGCAGAAAAAGCTTTTGACAAAACACAACACTCATTCCTGTTAAAAACACTAGAGAGCATAAGAATAAATGGAGTCTTCCTTAAAATAATAAGTAGCATCTACCTAAAACCTTCAACAAGCATCATATGTAACGGGGACAAGCTGGAAGCATTTCCAGTAATATGAGAAACAAGGATGTCCATTATCACCACTGTTGTTCAATATCATACTGGAAACATTAGCTTTAGCAGTAAGAGAAGAAAAAGAAATTGAGGGTATTAGAATAGGCAAAGAAGAAAGAAAGGTATCACGGTGTCACTCTTTGAAGGTGATATGATGATATACTTAGAGACTCTGAGAGAATCAAGTAAAAAACTACTTGAGATAATAAACAACTTTAGCAAAGTTGCAGGCTATAAAATAAATCCACACAAATCACCAACATTTCTATATATTAACAACAGACCTGAACAGCAAGAGATAGGAAGAGAAATTCCATTTAAAGTTACTATAAACCTTATAAAATATTTAAGAGTCTACCTACTGAAAGAAACCCAGGAACTATATGAACACAACTATAAAACACTTTCCACACAAATAAAGTCATATCTAAATAATTGGAAAAATAGCAATTGTTCATGGGCAAGCCAAGCTAATATAATAAACATGACAGTTCTACCTAAGCTAATTTACTTATTCAGTGCCATGCCAATCAAACTACCAAAAAATTATTTTATAGAACTAGAAAAAAATAATAAGAAGATTCATTTGGAGTAACAAAAGGTCTAGAATATCAAAGGAACTAATGAAAAGAAATGCAGGGGAAGGTGGCCTAGCTGTTCCAGATCTTAATTTGTATCATAAAGCAGCAATCATCAAAACTACTTGGTACTGGCTAAGACATAGACTGGTAGATCAGTGGAATACATTAAGTATGCAAGATGCAGTAGTCGATGACTATAGTAATCTACTATTTGATAAACCCAAAGACCCCCAGCTTCTGGGATAAGAACTCACTATTTGACAAAAACTGCTGGGAAAACTGGAAAAGAATATAGCAGAAACTAGGCATAGACCAAAATCTTACACCATATACCAAAATAAAGTCAAAATGGGTTCATGACTTACAAATAAAGGCTGATACTATAAGGAAACTAGGAGAGCAAAGAATAGTTTACCTATCAGATTTACGGAGAATGGAAGAATTCATGACCAAACAGGAGACAGAGAACATTACAAAAACAAAATGGATAATTTTGATTACATTACATTGAAAAGTTTTTGCACAAACAAAGCCAAATGCAACCAAGATTAGAGGAAAAGTAGAAAATTAGGAAAGGATTTTTACAACCAGTGTCTCTGATAAGGGTTTCATTTCTAAAATATATAGAGAATTAAGTCAAATTTATAAGAATACATGTCATTCCACAATTGATAAATGGTCAAAGGATATGAACAGGCAGTTCTCAGATGAAGAAATCAAAACCATCTATAGTCCTGTGAAAAAATGCTCTAAATCACTATTGATTAGAGAAATGCAAATCAAAACAGCTCTGAGGTACCACATCACTCCTATCAGATTGGCCAACATGACGAAACAGGAAAATGATAAATGTTGGAGAAGATGTGGGAAAGTTGGAACAGTAATGCATTATTGGTGGAATTATGAAATGATTCAACCATTTTGGAGAGCAATTTGGAACTATGCCCAAAGGGCTATAAAAATGTACATACCCTTTTACCCAGCAATAGCACTTCTAGGGCTGTATCCCAAGAGATTGTAAAAATGGGAAAAGGACTCACATGTACAAAAATATTTATAGCAGCTCTTTTTGTGGTAGCAAAGAACTGGAAATTGAGGAATGTCCATTAATTGGGGAATGGCTGAACAAGTTGTGGGGTATAAATCTAATGGAATGCTATTGTGCTATAAGAAATAATGAGCAGGCAGACTTCAGAAAAACCTGGAAAGACTTGTATGAACTGATGCTGAGTGAAGTGAGCAGAACCAGGAGAATGTTGTACACAGTAACAGCCATGTTGTGCAATGACTAAAGTTCATAGACTTAGCCCTTCTCAGCAATGCAAGGATCTAAAACATCTCCAAAGATGTCATGATGGAAAATGCCACCCACATCCAAAGAAAGGACTACGGAGTTCAAATGCAGATTGAAGCATACTATTTGCTATTTTTTTCTTTTGTTTTGTTTCCTCTTTCTGATGGTTGCTCCTATTGGTTCTCATTCTTCCTTACAACATCACTAATGTGAAAATGTTTAATAGGAACATATATGTAGGGCCTATATCAGAGTGCGAGCTATGTTGGGGAAGGAGGTGGGGAGAGAGATGGAGAAAAATTTTAAACTCAAAAGCTTATGGAAGTGATTGTTGAGAAATCAAAATAAGTTAACAAAAAATGAAAAAAAACCCTTAATAACCTGGATCCTTACTACCTTCACAGTTTTCTTATAACTTACTCACTCCCATCTACTCATCAATCCAGTGACACTGACCTTACTGTTGTTTGAAAAATATACTCAATCTCCTTACTCAGAACATTTCCACTGGTTTGTCTTCTATGGTTAGGATGTTCTTCCTCCTTATTTCTGCCTCCTGAATTACCTGGCTTCCTTCAAGTTTTAGCTAAAATTCCACCTTCTGCAAGGAGCCTTTACTAGTCCTCCTTAGTCTTAATTTCCTTTCCCCTTAGATCCCCCCCGCAAGTTATCATATATATCCATATATCTTGTTTGTACATAGCTTTTTCTTAAAATGTCGTCTTCCCTTTAGACTATGAGCCCCTCAAAAGCAGAAATTGTTTTGCTTCTTTTTGTATCCTCAGCTTTTAGTAGTGTCTGGAGTATGTTACTGTCATTAAGTCATTTCAGTCATGTTTGACTCTCCATGACCCTATTTGCGATTTTCTTGACAAAGATACTCCTTCTCCAGCTCATTTTATAGATGAGGAAACTGAGGCAAATAGGGTGAAGTGATTCACCCAAGGTCACACAACTAGGAAGTGTCTGAGGCTGGATTTAAGCTCATGAAGATGAGTCTTCCTGATTCTAAGTCTGGTGCTCTAACTGCCCCATGTTCTGTCTGGAACATAGAAAGTCTTTAATAAATACTGCCTATGATCAAAACTCTTTACTTATCTCATATTAGGGATATATAGAATTGTTCTTTGCTCTGTTATTTCTCTATCTCTGTGACCTCATAAACATCAGCAAAGCAGCAAAGCAGAAAGCTGCACGCACCATCATTATAGAGCTCTGCCTGACTGGATCTCTATCCTTGCCTATCATTTCTATTGTCCTGACTCTCTGGTAGACTCCCTAACAGAAGTAGGGCATGGAGTTTGAAAACAGCAGCATCTAGTTTTTCATCTAAGCATCCTAGTCCAGCTGAGAGAATGTTGGACTCAGAGTTAAAACTTCAGTGTTTCATTCCTTAGTCCTCCACTGAATAAACTCAAATCCTTAAACTCCACAATTTCTTTGACAGAAATCTGCAAGATGGGAGCAATATTCTCCATTTTTCAGTCCATACTGAAGAATAAGAATTTATTCATTGAACAGTGGCTGGAATATAGTAGGTGTTTAAATCCTTATTGATGGATGGATTAATTGGGGAGGAGGAGAGAAACTCTTCATTTCTTTAGCCATACTCTGTCATTGATACTTTATTGGGAATTCCTTTAACAGATAGTTGTTTTCCAGCCTGAGAGTTTGCTAAGGAAAGAGAAGAGACAGATTCATTTTGACAAGAGGGAAAGGAGAGAAAGGTCTGCAGCATGGGGAGCCGAGAGCCAGGCGAGGACTTAAGATCTCCAGGCATCTATAGGAGAGAGTGCTGAAAGCAAGGGTGGAAGGCACTAAATTTCACCTACTTTACAATTCTGGCCAGGTCTAGAAATGCTTGAAGAAGTCAGGAAACCAATCATGAAAGGGACTTTTCTTCAGGTCAACCAATCCCAAGGTGGAAACAGTTACCATGGTGCTCACCAACAAACAGGAAGATTGAGGTCCTGAGCCAGATTTCAGCACTGCTAAATAAGCTTTGGGAGAATTCCACTAGCATTCTTTCACTGCTCACCATACTCCCTGACAGGTGAGTCAAGGAGACATCAGAGAATAATGTTATTTTTGGTTATGATATTTTACCCAGTGCTTATTTTATGTTCATGGAGCCCTTGTAAGTTAATTTTACTTATAAATTAATTGGAATAATTCTGTCAGATGAGTGGGAAGTCAAATGCCTGTTAGTTAAATTAAAAATATATATATATATCTTATTGGGACATTGTATTTACGTCAGATTCAGATGATGCATTAGTTTTACTGACCTGCTTTCCCCCTCCTCTTTCTTTTTTATTCTTTGGCATAAGGGATAACTCACTGGGTAGGTAAGGGATATGTTTGAAAATAAAAGTGATGCAAAAACAGAAGATCTCAATAAAAATGGATTTTAAAAAAATGTACGTGGGCTAAATTTTGCCCAAAGAAGACGTGATGAAGTACATTTCTCTGCTTCTTTGCAGACCTGCATGACTGTGGGTGTGAAACACTATGTACCATGTTACATTTTTTTCCCAATATGTTGGTTAGTTTCAGTGATTTCCCCCCCAACCCTACTTTTTTATTTCTTATTTTAAGGAATGGTTCCCTGGGAGGGGGAGGAGAAGGAAAATAGTAGGAAACATAGGTGATACAAAAAGAAACCCATAAATTGCATTTTATAAATATATATTTATACAATATTTTATATAATAATCTATATATAATAAATATATTATAAAGATATAAATTTGTTTTATAATTGCATCTCAGTTGCATATACAAGGGAGAGCCTGAGACATCGACATTAAATTGTAAACTCTGCACAAGTGAACTTTATAGGCTCATAGAACATTAGGTCAAGAAGAAATCTAAGGCGCCACCTTCATTTTATAGCCTCTTCATATTACAGATGAGGAAGTCAAAGGCCACAGATGACTTGCCCAAGGTCACACAGAGAGTAAGTGCCTGAGCCAGAATTCTAACCTCTGGTTCCAGATTCAGTATCCTTTCATCTTCCCTCCATTGTCTTCTAGCTACGCAGCTGCAAATTTGGTCAGAGCATGGAAACACACTTTGTTCAGTCATTCTTCAATTTAAAAGGACCTGTTTTAGTTTCCATCTTTGCTACAATAAAAGTGCTACAATGAATATTTTTATATGTATCCTTTTGTTCTTCCTTTTATTTGTTTGGGACATATAGCTACTAGTGCTATTGTTAGGTCCAAAAAATATGCACAATTTAATGACTTTCTGAATATTATTCCAAATTTCATTCCAAAATGGTTGTATCATTTCACATCTTCACCAGGCATATATGAATGAGCCTGCTCAATCCAATATCTCTTTCAATAACTACCATTTTCCTTTTTTTTTTTTTTGGTCTTCTTTGTCAGTATGATGGATATGAATAGAACTTTGGCTGTGTTGTACAATGCTGTCTAGGCAAACATTTTAATTCGCATTCTATGGATTTGTCTTCCCAGTGGGTGCTTAATGAATGTATTGATGGATTTTTCATTATTAGTCATTTGAATCATTTTTCATATAAATGTTGATAGCTTGCTTTTCCTTCCTTCATTCCTTCCTTCCTAATTTAGGTGGTATTTTTATTTTATTTTATTGACACAGATCACAAATAATTAATATCTCTTCACTTTATTTTCTATAAAGAGCTTTGTAGTTGTGTTTATATTAACTTTTATAATCTATGTATAATATATATGTAAAATTTATAATCTCATCTATAATTGTCTCCCAAACATTTTGTATGTTCAGTAATTATTTTGAATTGAATTTCTCTATCTGTTCCTTCTGTGTTTTGTTAGTGATGTGCAAACATACCAATGATTTGTTTATTTTATATCTTGCTAGCTTCCTGAAGTTATTGCTTTATCTAACTTTTACTTGAATTTCTATTGTCCTTTAAATAGGACATCGTATTGTTAACAAAAAGCAATAATTTTATTTCCTTTGTTCATGTGTTTTCCCTCAATTATCTGCTATCATTTTAACAGTAATTGATTCCAAATTTGATTCTTTGTAGGCAAAATGACTTACAGAATGATAAAGTGTTAGAGAACTTAGAGATCATAGGATTGTAGATTTATATATGAAAGGGCCGCTAAGACCATTTAGTCCAATCCCTTCATACTATAAAGGAGAAAATTAAAGCCCAAGGAGAGTAAATAGCTTGTTTAAAGTAGCAGAAGCAGGCTTTGAGCTCAGTTCTTCTGACTCCAAATCCAAGACTACTTCTTCTGCATTAATATAAACCTCTCATTTTACAGATGAGGAAATGGAGGACCAGAGTGATGGAATGACTTTTCTTAGGATCACACAGCTAGTCAGTTAGTGCTAGAGATGGGAAGAGAGTACAATGATACTAATAACTTACATTTACAAATGCTTTCAAAGTTTCAAAAACTCTTGGAAAAAAAGTTATCCTTTAGTGACCATCACAATTACCCTGTCAAATAGGTGCTATTATTGTTTCCATTTTGCAGATGAAGAAACTGAGACTCGGAGAGTTGAAGTGAACTGATCAAGGTCAAACAACTTGTAAATATGTGAGCCAGGATTTGAACGTAGGTCTTCTTGAGTCCAGATTTAGCTCTTATGCTACATGGCCTCCTAATCAAGTGCTTTTTCAGTTGGGAGTCAGATTATGGAAAGCCTTAATACTGGGCTTTCTCTGACTCTAGCATTTTCCCTCTGGTTTTTTTTGCTGAGGCATTTAGACTTGATTTTATCCAAAGGTTTTTTGATCAGAGAAATGATTTGCATACAGGATAGATAGCAGAATTAAATATAAACTCAGCAGAGCATGAAATGGGATGCTGATGTGCTTTAGCTCAGGAGACATATGAGGAAGTAAATAATGCCAAAGCATAGGTGGGTTCTGTTCAGAAAAAAAATGTGCTTTGGAAATATCCCCCCAGCAGCATGATTCCATTTTTACTTCACTGTCTCCTTATGGTTTGCTGTCTAGTTAAGTGCACTCAGCATTAGAAAAGGAACTGATCATCTGAGTGACAGTTTCTGGGAGTTTAGTTTGCCTGAGAGATCTCACACAAGTAGTTACTGAGTTTGGAATGTGACATGTAGAAAACAGGAGACACGAACAACAGAACTATTGTATAATTATGGGACAAATGTAATTTATCTAATTTTAGACTTGAAGTCAGAAAGACAAGAGAAGAGAGAAAACTACATCAGCTAATCAACTGGCCTAGCTGAGACATTGTTCTCAGTGAGGTGTTAGTCAAGCATTATTTGAATCAACTCAGCTTAGCCATGGGAGCTTCTATTTAACACAAAAGTTACATTCATCAAGGAACTTTTATGGACAGTTCCTAAGACAGAAAGAGAACATAAAAGTTTACAATTCTAGGCCTTTAAGTTAACTGGATTTTTCTCACTCAGATACCTCTTTGGCAGATGTCTACATGTACCAAGTCTTTGTCACAGATATGGAATACAGTGATGGGAGAGTATGACCTGACCCAAGTTTGTATGTGGATAGTTATTATTGATGCATTTTTAATAGATGAGTACCTGTGATATTATTATTTATTTTGCCTTACTGATACATAAATGTTTAACATATAAACTTTGCCTTACTGATACTTATATGTTTAACATATAAAAGTGTCATTATTGTGAGCAGCTCATTGTGTCAATAGAAACACCACAGTGGGGGCTTGATGGCTAAAGTTGCAAGTAAAGAGAGTACATTCCCTCATAATTGAATTACCTTAGGACAGGGGTGGGGAGCCTGAGACTTTGAGACCACATGTAGTCTTCTAGGTCCTTGGATGTGGCCTTTTGACTGAGTCCAAGTTTTACAGAACAATTCATTTTATTAAGGGGATTTGTTCTGTGATGTTTGGATTCAGTCAAAGGGCTGCATGTGGCCTTGAGGCTGCAGGTTCCCCACCTCTGTCCTAAGACTTTGAGAGAATTTGAGTATAACTGTGTTTTGGTGGTCTTTCTTTGGGAACTGAGACTGCGGTGTGATGGCAGGTTGGAGTGATTGAGTCAATCCAGAAAGTGCCCAAATGTCCACACACACACACACACACACACACACACACACACACACACACACACATACACACGAAAGGTATGAGGCATTATAGTGTAGGTAGACACTCCACATAATTTACATATTGTACATTTGTGACTGTTTTCTTATCAGGAAATATCCAAAATGACAGATATGACCAGGCTTCACCAGGCTGTTGCTATAGGGGACTACAATTTGGTGATGAGGATGCTAAAGAAGGGGCTTTACAATCCGAACCACAAGGATGAAGACTGGAATGACCGGACTCCACTCCACTGGGCTGCAATTAAAGGTAAATGGGTCTTGTCACTGCCAGTGTGCAATATCCACTTAGTCTGGCTTTTTTTTCCCCTGGGACTTCTGGAGAATAAAACCTTTTTTATCCAAAGGAATGAATTTCTAATGACAAAAAAATCTTCACGTTACTTCTATTATTGGGAGGAGATGAGCAATCTCTTTTCTCCCCTATGCAATAATGATTGCTCATTATATTACAATAGCTCTTGTAAGGAATGATGAAGGGTTCAGTGTTAGAGGAACTTGGGAAAACATGTGTGAACTGATATAGAATGAAACAAGCAGAACCAGAATGATTAACACAATAATAACATCATAAAAAACCAATAACTTTGAAAGACTTAAGCATTGTAATGACCATTCATGATTCCATAGGACTTAAGATGAAACATGCTACTTCACTTCCTAAAAGAGGGGTGATGGACTAAGCATGCAGATCAGGAAATATAGTTTTGGACATGACCAATGTGGAAATTTGCTTTGTTTGACTGTGCATATTTGTTATGTCAACTGGTTGGAACTGGCCTCTAACCTGTGGATAGCCAGAGCTGAACAGAGCAGGCTAGAGACAGGATAGTCAGGAGTCAAATAGAAGTGAGGGAAATGTCTTACAAGCAAGGACATATGTGCCAGGGCCCTGCCCATGGTGGGGATAATGGGTATAGGCCCAAGCCAAGACCTTTGCCCCTTACCCCAAAAAGAATTTGGGTCCCATTTGTTTGAGGGGGGAATGATGGGGTTGGGATATGGACCTCAGAAAGGAAAAACCCTGAACTTTCTCACATGGACAAATCTCTGGATCTTGCCTAAGGCTATAATCCCTTTCCTTATTACCTGTGCCCAATCTCCCAATTCTGTTACCCTTAACCTAGCCTAGCCCTCCATTTTCTTACCTCCAGATGGCCCCCGGCCACTTTCCACCCTTAATCGTATCTAGACTCCATTCTCCCTTGACCATGTGGTCCAGGTCCCAGGCATTCTGTTCACCCCAGCTTACTGGCCACTCTCATCTAGATCTTCCTTAGACCCCTCCTCCAGTCACACCAAACTACTTGGCCACTCCTAGATCCCTCCCACAATCTTTCTGTATATAAGGTACATCTTGTCTCCATTAAGGTGCTCAGATTCTTAAAATCTAGGCAATAGCTCACAGATGCTCACATTCCTTAAGAGTCTGGCTAATATGGCAGATCTTTAATAAAGCTTGTCTTTGGTTGAAAGAAAGTTTGGGTCAAATTCTTCTGAGCAGGACACGTGAGTTGTGATTTTTGTGTTCCCAGCACCCTTCAACCCCTAGATCTCAACAGGGAGAACTGAAGCAGTGTGGGGAGATCTTAATAGTTATACCAATGGCTACACACCCTGACAATGAGGGGTAACAGCAACAATGAGACAAGTTTGATTCATAGAAGGGCTTCATGACTAGAACATGGGTACTTGTCCCATTCTTGTCTAAGCTCAAAGAACACCTGGTGCTGGCCAAAGCAATACAGTAATTATGTGGTTTTGCCAGAAGATGAGATTGTCCAGAGGATTGCCATTATGCCAAGCTCAGGGCACAGCTTGTTTGCTGGGCTTTAGCTCTGGAAAACAGGGTGTCTTCTAACGTCTTCACATTTCCTCCTTTTGGCCAAAGGGTGGGGGTCTGAAAGACCTCCTACCCTTCTGGACAATAAAGGAGAGGCAGGTATAAGTCAAGATGCTAAGAAAGGACACTTTGACCAGGAGAAGATGTTGACCAGGGTGGTTAGTTCCTTGAGGAAACCTATTGGGAAAGTGTGTCCCAGATACCATTGCTAGCCATTGTTTGCTTGCAAGCAGAAAAGAGAGGGGGCCAATAATGTTTGATAACTTATTACTAAAACATACTCAAAGCCTGAATTTCCATGATAGATAAATTTTGGAAGCCAATCATATACATTTGTATTTAGTTCTTAGACAAAAATCTAATCCTGTTGCTTTCTCAAAATTTATTATTCCATTTATTTAGAAAACTTTTTACATCTTTGTCTTATTACATTGTCTAATCACTTCCCTCTTATGAGGATATCATCCCTATGTTATAATTTGACCATTAACATAGGTTAAAATTATAAGATGTTCATACTTGCATCCTATTATAGTAACTCAGAGATGTTCCAGTATCAATCTACTATATAAAAGATTTAGTATTGTACTTACAAAATTTCTTGATTATAGAAATTTACTATAAAAATAAAAAGAGGGGCATAGTTATAACAATGTTATGTCTCATAACAGAGGGAAAAACTCCCTTAGCTCTGTTTAATTCCAGGCATGAGTCATATCTGACAGTCAATCATGCAGTCACAGGGTGTTAAAAGCAAGGCTCAGGATTAACCAAGTGGGAATTTATCTTTTTAGAAAGGAAATAGCACAGTGGAGAAATAAAGTCAGGAGGATCCTCTCTAGGCTGTGCCAAAGTTGTCCCCAAAACTTTTCCCAGGAACAGACATTTAGCAGCTCCCAGACTGAAGCACATGCCATTTTCTATGATTGCTTCATGACAATTCAAATCAAAGGTCAAAACAAAAGTAAATTACCTTAAATAGCAAAATTTCACAAACCACAATTTAGGGCTTGAATACCTTTCCTGATGTTTCCCTGATGGTTAAAACATTGTATTTAACTTTTACTTATCAATTAAAGCTACCCATATTCTGGGGCTTCCAAAGTACAGCAAATACTTAATACTTGACTCATCATTGATACATCGAAGCTGTATCATTAAACCACCTTATACGCTTTCGTAATAGCCAAGGTTTTCAAATGAAAACTTACTATTATAGTAATATTATTCTCTGATTTATAATAAAACATATCTCATTAAATATTTAATAGTTTTTAAATATCTATTTTTATCACATCCTTTTAAAAAGCCCAATTCATGTCTAACAGCATCCAGATTAAAAAGTTGTTTTGCTTAACAGCATTTGTCACAATTGTCTTGCAAATTTCACAATATAAGAGAATTTATAAATGCGATAGCACAAACAAAAAACTTCAGATGACATCAATTGCATTTCTAAATTGTCACATATAAAAATCATTGATCTTATTACCTTTGACATTTTAAAGCTACTTTACAGTTATCAGGTATGGAACAATTACTTTCAATTAAAGAAACAATAATAATGTAGTGCTTAGCATATACCAATCACTGTGTTAAGCACTTTACAATCAATTATTATTTTGATCTTCACAACAACCCTGGGAGGTGGGTACCATTATCATTTTTCTCTTTACAGACCAGCAAACTGGGCAGAGATAACTTGCTTAAAATTACACAACTAATAAATTGCTGCAACTGGAATATAATTCAATTTTTCTAGCATTTTTTTCAACACCTTTATTTGAGAATCTCATCTGAGATGAGAGGGGTTATCAGAATAAGAAGGAGAGAGTCTCTGACCTGGGGGAGTCATAAGGGATCACTGGTTTAAACAATCATTCAAGGAAGAATTAACAAAAAGTTGCTATAAAATGGAAACAGTTTACCTTTTTTTTTCCTTTCTTCACTCTGGAATAACTTCCAAACTAGCTGCATTCCTTCATTGCTCTAGAACAATGAAGCTATTAATCTTGCCATTTACTTTTAAAACTTTTATAAAATTTAATCCTTACTTTTCCTTAAAACAAATTCTACAGAATGATACCCCAAAAGTTGCTGAGATATTTCAGAAGGGAATGAGTTCCTGGAATTACCCCCAAAATCTCAGGAATTCTCTCCTGCAATCTTAAAATGATTAATCTTCAAACTCTGCTAAGATGTTTTTACTAGTTCCACAAACTTTGGTTATCTGACTTTATTTCCGTAATTCCAACATAGCCAAAGCTGAAATGACAGGAAAAAAAAGAATGTCTTGCAGGTTTTTTCTCTTTTCTTATAACCTAATCTCCCTTGGAAAGACTGAAGAGGGAGTTAGTCTTCCTTACTGGGACAATTGCTTCAACTCTGAAGTTCATTAATATTTCCCAGTGTTCTAAACTCTCTAGCTACATCCCTTAGAAGTTTTTCTGGCTGGTTGCATTTAAAAATTTTTAAGGTAACAGAATCTAGCTCACAACACAAACATGACATAGACATGTTACATTTTATTTATTATTATTATTTTTTTATTTTTGGTTGGGCAATGGGGTTAAGTGACTTGCCCAGGGTCACGCAGCTAGTAAGTGCCAAATGTCTGAGGCTGTATTTGAACTCAGGTCCTCCTGACTGCAAGGCCAATTCTCTATCCACTGCACCACCTAGCTGCCCCCAACATGTTACATTTTACAAAGACACAGATAAAACAAGACATACAGACACTGATAGATTTAACAAAGCACACAATTACAATTCTAATTTTACAGAGGCACACAGTTACTGAGGTATGCAGTTTAAGAAACAACAGAGGCACATAGTTACTACTTTATAGAGGTGTGCAGTTAAAACAAAAGTGGAGGCATGTAGAGAGAGCAATTAACAGAGGTATGCAGCTTAAGAAAGGATATCTTTAACAGAGTGATCTGAGATGAACCAGACAAGAAGGGGTCTGATGTTTTCTTCACAAAGAATGGTGACCTTGACCAAGGTGGAAGTTCAAAAATTGGAGCAGGAACGAGTGCAGAGGACTCACCAGATTTGGGGGAGGGGGTTGGACTAATCCATTCCTACTGGCACCAGAGTCCAATGGCCTGGTTCCATTTCCAATCCCACTTCTGATACCAATTAATGTCAACCAGAACAAATCAGCCTCTAATCTGTGAATGGCCAGAGCCAAACAGAGCAGGCTAGAGACAGGAGAGTCAGGAATCAAACAGGAGTTTAATTTCAAAGTGAGGGAAGTGGCTTGCAAGTAAGGACACATGTGTCAGGGGCCTGTGCCTAGTAGGGGGACCTGAAGCAGTATGGGGAGATCTCGATAGTTATACCAATGCCTATGCAGTAAGCTGTAGCCCTGACAATAAGGGGGAACACCAACAATGAGTCAAGTTTGATTCATAGCAGGGCTTTATCACTGAAATATGGGTACTTGTCCAAGTTTCTCCTGTGCTTGTCTGAGCTCAGAGAACACCAGATGCTGGTCAAAGCAATACAATAATTATTTGCTTTTGCCAAGGGAAGAGATCACCCAGAGGATGAGTGCAAAGGACTATTGTTATGCCAGACTCAAGGCACAGCATGCTTGCTGGGCATATCCTAATATCTTGACAGGTAGAAGGGCTTGATTTTTCCTCCTTTTTCAATTATGGTAGCAGGAAGGGAAGTGGCAAGAAGAAACTGAATTTTGGTTAATTAAATTTTTTTAATTTGAAAGTTCAGTCGTTTGTGGCTTTATTTATAATAAAATTGAGAACATTTTGAAAGACATTCAAACAGCAAGATAATGGTTATTTCTAAATAAATTGTACTTTCAGCTTTCACATTTAACGCACACAAAAATTACAATAGGTCATTGTAAAGCAGTTTTCATATATTAAGACACTTTTTTCTTACAATCAGCCCAATGAAGTAGGGAGAAAGAAGAAGAAGAGAAGAAGAAGAAGATGATGAGGAGGAGGAGGAGAGGAAGAAAAAAGGGGAGGAGTAGAAGGAGGGGAAAGAGAGAAGGAAGCAGAAAAGGAAAAAAGACTGACATTAAAACAAATATCTATATTTTCTGTTGTATTCCTTCCCTATCCACTCCAGGGAGTTATCTTTCACAATAATTTTTTTTTAAAAAAAGAGGAGGGGACAAAACGTTTCACAAAACTAATGTACATATAAAAATGATGTTGTATTCATTATTTCCCACTAACGAACCCTTGATTCTACAAAGGAGTTAGGGGGATGTTTCTTTTCATCTTTTCTTTGAGTTGGAGCTTGTTCATTATAATTTTACAACATTCAAATTCAATTGTTTTGTTGTTGGTCTTTCCATTTTCATTGTTGACATTATGTATATTCTTTTCCTGGTTCTGCTTCCTTCACTTTGCATCATTTCATATGAGTGCCTCTTTATATTTATCACATTTAAAGTTTCTTACAATGTAGTACTATTACATTACATTCAGGTACAACAATTTGTTTAGCTCTTCTCCAATTCATGAACATCTACTTCATTTCCAAGAAACAGCATTTATGTAATACTTCCAAGTTAGCAAAATGTTTTATTTACATTGTTACATTTAAATCTCAAAACAACTCTGTAAGGTCAGTACTACAGGCATTTTTAGCACCATTTTCACATGAGTGGTTAACTACACAATGTAATTTGGGTGACTCCAGGAAAGCATCTTTTAAAAAACCTCTCTCCTACTATGTGTCACAATACTGGAAAAATCTACCATTAGATCATCGTTCCTTTGACCTTTAGAGGTTTTTTCCCCTTCTATCTCTAAGAGTCCCCAACTAAAATATAAATTCAACCAGCAAGTATAATATGTTTTACCTCAGCATTGTTATACCTGAGTGAGCATCAGGCCATTGTGGATCTAAGGCACAGCTTCTGGAGCTTCTGGAAATAAATAACAGAGGGGTGCAGGCCCAGGAGGTGGAAGATTCTGAATTCACCATTTTCACTATTTTCCTGTGCACTGACCCTGTTTCTGACAAGGAAGTTAAGGTGACAGTGATGCTAATGGTCAAGGCTTTAATGGCTTCTAAAATATTTTGTATCTTTTAGTAAAATATTATTGGAGAAAACTACATTGGGAGATTGGAGATAGAGAAATTAATAGGGAGGAACTGGACTTGGCCTGTGCTGGAGGATTTCTTAAAATGTTTCTGACCATCTGAGCTCCAGGGAAAAGCCTCACTGAATTGTGGTTAGCCAGGATAGCCAGACTAGAGAGCTCTAGGATAATTTGATTCAACATAGCAAACATTTATGGAGTCATATATAAGACACTTTGGTTGTTGCTGAGGATACCAAGATGAACAACAACCCAGTCTCTGCCCTCAAGAAGGCACTAAATGGAATATAATATATATACCAGTAAGTATAATGAAAGGTAGAGTGTGTGCAGACAGTGTGCATCCATAGGAAGCTTTGAAAAGAAAGGCAACACTTTCAGGTGGGTTGAGGGAGGCTCAATGGAGAATCATGGAACTACACTGGAAGGGATCCAAAAGGCCATTTAGTCCAATTCCCTCATTTTACAGAGGGAGAAACTGAGGCCTAGGGAGTTAGGTAACTTGTTCTAAGTGGTCAGGGGCAGGATATGAAACCAGGTCCTCTGACCGCAGGGCCAGTATCCTCTCCACTGTATTATTCTATGCCTTACAGGAGGGAAAGGATTTGAACAGGCAGTGATGAGAAAGGTAACAGGTGAGGGACAGTCTCTCTGGATGCTTAGAGGTGGGAAAGTTGGGGACAAAAATAGTCCAGTTTTACTAGAATATTGACTATGTAAGTAAAATAATAATAATATTAAATGCTAACAATAATTATCATGATGATGGTAACTAACATTTATATGGCACTTACTATGTACCAGGCATTGGGCTAAGCACTTTACAACTATTATCTCATGTGGAGAGGAATGATATGAAATAAGACCGAAAAAATAGAATATAGCATAGGATGTTAAAATCAAAGGGAATTTATAGAGTAACTAATCTAATCCTCTTAGTTTAAGGATGAGGAAATGGGGCCATAGTGGATAAGTGATTTAACCAAGGTTATACACTTGTCAGAAGCAGAATTTGAATTCAGATCTATCTAACTTCAAATGCAATGTATTCTTCACTATAATATACTGGCTGTGGCCAAATGATAAAGGGCCTTAAATAGGAGGCTATGGAATTTTTTTCTAAAGACACCAAGGGGGGCAGCTAGGTGGTTCAGTGGATAGAGCAACGGCCCTGAAGTCAGGAAGACATGAGTTCAAATCCGGCCTCAGACCAAACAGTTGACACTTACTAGTTGTGTGACCCTGGGCAAATCACTTAAACCCAATTGCCTTAAAAAAAAGACACTTAGAAGTTGCAAAATTCTAGGCATTAGAATTTTATTCTAAAATCATTAGAAAACCACTTTAGCTTTTTGAGAAGAATGATATGGTCAAAGCTGTGTATTCGGAAAATTGTCTTGCCATCTCTGTGAAAAACAGTTGAAGAGTTGCCAAACCCACAACCCCTGGCTGCATAGGGCCTAGAAAAACTTCCTAGCACTCCTTCAAGCAAATTAAAATGTAATTGGAATGGGTGTCACCGAGGAGATGAAGCACCAGGAACGGGCCAGGTCTGTGAAGACTCAGGGTTGTAAGAAGCCTGCATGACCTGAGGGACATCATTGAAACTCCTAGAGTTGCTTTCTTTGTAAAAAGAAGAATTTGGACTAAGTGCTTTTCTGAGGCCTCTTCCAACTCTAATTTCTAGAATTTTGTGCCTTCTTGCCTTAGTGTCTTTAATGACTAAACAGAGATGATGAACTTTGTTCCCGTAAGGGGGCCTTGACTCACAGCAATCAGGGTGATTGTTGTCCTTTGCTGCCCCCTGAAGTCCACCAGGAAAACATCACTTTCTGCTCTGTCAACATCAACATTGGTCCTGAAGACTGTGAATGGTTTGTGGTCCACGAGCACTACTGGGAGACCATTAGTACTTTCCGTGACAGCCTATCAATCAACACCAGCTGGCCTTAGAGGACTACAAATGGAATGAGGTGAAGAATGTCAAATCCATTACACCCATGATTCATATGGCCTGGAATTTTTCCCTCACCATCAAAGCCACTAATCCAGACTATTCAAGATGACCAAATTGACCTTCTGTATGGTAAGCATCATCAAAAAGGTCTAGGCCACATGGACCTGAAGAGGTCCAAAGAGAGCAACTGGAATGCATCAGAGAAGGAAAATTTCATGTAGGAGGTTGTGTTGGAGATGGGCTCTGAAGGAGAAGGACTTGTTTCTCTGCCTCCTGTCACTGTACTGGTGCCTCCTACTCCTTTAGTCCACATTGCCAGGTGCAGCAGGAGAACCTGGTGAGGGCTGACAAGAATGGAGGCTGACTCCATTCTTGCTATTGCTCAGCTATTGAGGTTCTCATCCTTTCCTTTCAGTCTGTCTACCTCCAAATTTGTGTGTGTGAGTGAGGGAGTGTGTTTCCATAGCATGACTCAATTCCAACTTCTAATTCAAAGAGCTGAATGGTCCCAAATCTATGTCTAGAAGGAAAGGGGAATGCTTATCCCTATGAAATACAAAGCCCAAGGTGTCAGTCAGTTCTCAAAGCCCTATTACATTCCATCAGTTCCTTATATATCTTGGATATTAAACCTTTATCAGAGAAATATCAGAGAAAGGCATTATGAAGATGTTTCCTTTCTAACTTCATTTATTTTGTTCAAGAGATTTTCAATTTTATGTAACTGAAATTGTTTTTATCTTTAATGACCATCTCTATCCATTTCTTTAGGTAAGAATTCTCCTCCTAGCCAAAGTATTTCCCTCTTTGGTCCTCTTTTTTTATGATATGACCTTTAATACTTAGGTCATGTGTTGATTTGGAGTTTATTGTGATATATATTATAAGGGGTTTACCTAAACCTAACTCAGATTGTTTTCCAGTTTTCCTAGCAGTTTTTATTCAATAGGGAGTCTCTACACTAGTAGTTGCTGCCTTGGGTTTATCAAACACCAGCTACTATGTTGGATTGCTTCTTGGTTTTACCTAACCTATTCCATTGACCAACTTTCCTAATTTTTAGCTAGTATCAAGTGTTTTTTTTTTTTTAATAATTACTGTTTATAATTTGAGAACTAGTATTACCAGGCTCCCTTAATTCCTGCATTTTTCATCATTGTTCTTTCTATCATCCCTACTTTCATTTATTTTCAAACTCTTCCTGTCTAATCGCTGCTTCCCTGTTGCCTACAAGCATGTCGATATCTCCTCATCCTCAAAAGACCATCTATGATAGGTGCTTCCACATACTTTTCTCCTCAGTCTCCTTTGCTGTACCCTCCTCCAGATCATGCCCTTTAATTACTTCTCCTTCTATACTACATCACTTGGTGATTTCATCAGCTTCTATGGATTTAATTACCCTTGCCATGCTAACAATTCTCAAGTCTACCTATCTTGCCAACCTCTCTGTTGACCTTAACATCTCCAATTGCCTTTAAGACATTTGAAACTGGATGTCCAGTAAACATCTTAAACTCAACATGTCTAAAATGGAACTCATTATCTCTACCCTTCAACCTTTCCCTTCTCTTGCCTTCTCTTTTTATGTAGAAGGCAACACTATCCTTCTAGTTCCTCAGGCTGAAAATCTAGCGTTATCCTAGACACCTCATTATCTCTCATTCCTTCAATCCATTTTTTTGCCAAGGCTTGTCAAGTTCACCTTCTTCTTCATTTCTGCCTACTGGATTATCTGGCTTCCTTTAAGTGTCAACTTCTATAGAAAGTCTTAAAATCCCTCTTAATAATAGTGCTTTTCCTCTCAATTATTATTTCTTCTTCTTCTTCTTCTTCTTCTTCCTTATTAATTAAGTACATAGCTTGTTTGTACATATTTGTTTGTTGTCTCTTCCATTAGATTGTGAGCTCCCAGAGGGCAGGGTCTGTCTTTTGCCCCTTTTTGTATCCACCTGCATTTAGCACAATGCCTTGCATATAGTAGGTACTTCACAAATGTTTATTGACTGACTCTTACTCTATAACTTTCTGCAGTTTGTCTTCTGACCTTATGATTCAACTGAAACAGTTCTCTCCAAAATCACCAGTGATCTTTTTAAATCAACTGCTAACTACTAAACTATCAAATCTAATGTCTTTTCTTAATGTTCACACTTCTTGACCACTACAGCTTTTGACATTGTCTATCATCTTCTCCCTGACAGTCTCTTTTCTCTAGGTTTTCATGAAACTACCCTTTCTTGGTTCTCCTTCTACCTGTCTTATTACTCCTTCTCTTTAAAAATAATTACATTATCTTCTAGTTACATGTAAAAACAATTTTTAACATTTGGTTTTTTTAAAAATTTTGAGTTCCAAATTCTCTCTTTCCCTCCCCCCCTCCCCTTCTTGAGAAGGCAAGCAATTTGATATTAATTATTCATGTGCAGTCATGCAAAACATATTTCCATATTACAATTGTTTCTTCTCAGTCTCATTTGCTAGATCTTCATTGGTCATGTCCAATAACGGTAGGTGTCTAAAGTTTTAGCCCTGGGCCATCTCTTTTTTCTTCTCTATGTTGTTTTACTTGGTGATCTTATCAGTTCCTATGGATTCAACTATGGTTCTACTGAGGATTCTAAGATCTATGTATCCAACCTTGACCAATATTCTCAATTCCAGTATTTCATCCCCAGATATATATTGGGCATCTTGACCTGAATGTCTCACAGACATTTTAAAGTCAGTGTATATAAAGTTGAATTTTCCTTCTAAGCCTTCCCTGTCTTTCTAATTTTCCTCTTACTGTTGAGGGGCACCTCTATCTTCCCAATTATTTAGGTACCATCCTTAACTCCTCAACTGGGAAATGGCTCTTTATTCATAGTCATAAGAAAAGTTAAAGTGGGAAACTGTGGAAAAGGCCTAAACCCAACCTTTTCAATACCTAGAACAATATAAGAATATTAAAGATCATCCTTAAAGCAGAATAAGAAAAATTAGAGTTAGATTAGGTATTGATTTAAAAAAAGATGAAATTCATGTTCACAGAAACACTTAATCAATACCAAGTATTTGTTTTTCTTTAAATCTTGCTTTAAGCCACACATTACTTTCTTATCATGGTAATTATAGTCAATGGTTTATGCTTATTTTTTTTAATAAAAGGCATATTTTTATATAAAAGCTTAATTTGCATTTTGTAGTACGTTATGTTTTGATTATCCACACATGTAAGAAAGTTAGCTATTGCATTAATGCAGATATATTCCAAGATTTCAAGACAAACATAGTGGTGGTTACCTGAATTACAGGTCTAATATCTCAGTGGAAAGGGACAGCTTTTGAAGAACTAGCTTTACAATGTTTGACTTCTGGAAGTGATACCAAAATATAGCTGTTAAGATGATTTTTTATTGGTTCAATGATCACGTCCACTTATAATCCAGCATATGATTTTTGGAACTTCCGAAAGGGTCCTTAGCCTTTCAATGTGGTACTGAATAATTAAGTTGAAACATCTGGGATTGGAAAGAGAAAAGACAACGTGTGGAACATACAACGTTAACCAAAGAGATGCAGTTCAAGTGAAACCTTTTATTTGGGTTTCCAGGGTAGCATGAGGGTAATGAATTGGGAGTGTGGAATAAGAAAAGCAGATGCTGGAAAGAGAAAAGAGAGGTTCCAAATGAAAATTTCATCCAGTTAACAACTTTGCTTAGGGCTGGCATTATCTTCAGGGAGAAATGCAATTTCTGCACTATCTTCAGGAAGAAATGCATTTTCTGCAATCTGATTTTTTTCCCCTTTCGTACTTCTAAGGACACATTGAGATGATAAGGCTTCTAATAGCCTATGGAGCCAGGCCTTGTTTGGTGACTGATGTTGGTTGGACCCCAGCACATTTTGCAGCTGAATCAGGCCGACTAGGAGTGCTCAAAGTTCTCCACATACTGCATGCTGCTATTGATGCCCCAGATTTTTTTGGAGATACTCCAAAGAGGATTGCACAGATCTATGGGCAGGAAGAATGCATGGACTTCCTAGAAGGGTGAGTTTCATTTTATTCTCGGGTGTTTACTAGTTATGTGACCCTGCACAAGTCATTTAACTTCTTTTAGGCCCGGTTTCCTCAAAGGTAAAATGGAGATAATGATGTCACCTATGTCACAGTGTTATTGTGGGGATCATAAGAGATAATAAATGTAATGAAATCTTAAAGTCATTTAAGGGGGGCAGGGAGCCAGTCCTAATATCAGTTTAAGAGCAGGCCAATGCCTGGGGTCCCAGGGTGAGTTTTATACTTTTAGCTAAAGTTGTTTACCACACAAGCTGATTGGTAGTTTCTTTCAAAATTACTGATAAGGTTGTATACAATATTTTCTCAGTAGTCTATCTTACCAGATGGTCTACAGATATTTCATCAGTTGTTCAAGAATATGCAATGCTGCTTACAATGTCGTACCACACAAGTATTTATCTTATTATTGAAAAACAACTGATAGAAAAACACTGTACTGAAAAGAGCTCAATCAGTCACAAAATAGAGGCTTACAAATGGAATCAATTATGCTCAGTTGACAAACTATCTTATGGTAATAAAATTTGCTCTTACTGTATTATCAGTTATACTAAATTAACAAGCTTGCTCCTACTAGATTATTGAGGTGTAAAACTTATTTTCACTAAACTAGTTGAAGAGTAAGTCTAATGAAATATATGTGCTGTAAGCATTTAAAACCATCAATACTTAAGAGTACCAAAATTTTTCCATTCTGTGTCTACTCACTAGCTAAAAACCAGTTGAAAGGAAAGAGACCTCTGGAATAGGGAAAGTCAGCAGTTGTCCTACAAATGGCCATATTAACAGGTTTAACCAGTTTACTTATCAGCCATATGAGCTTTCTCTGTGTAATAAAAACTCATTCAATTTCAGGCACATGGAACTTATGTATGTTTCATAGTTTAAATTTTGGAAAAAAAAACACAGAAAGTGAGGAATCTCTCTGGGGACTTGGAAGAATATGAGGAAGGCCAGATGGAAAACAGAGGCCTTCTTCCCCAGAACAAGTCCCTTATATTTGTGTTAATTCTTTCAATAGCTTAGTTAACAGACAGTCATCAGAGATATTTGTTGCAAATATTTTTTCCTAGCTATACTAGCTAAAATTTATTTTATTCATGTAAAAGCTTTCCAATTTCATATAGTTGAAATTATATATTTTATCTTTTGTGATTGCCTCTATCTTTTTTTCTTATTTGGTTAAGAATTCTCCCCCTACTCATAAGTGGTGAAAGTCACTTGATCTAATCCTTTTCTAATTGGTTGTTTGGCATGGTGTTTTATATTCAAATTATGTATTTATTTTAAGCTTGCTGTGATAGCATGAAATTTGGTCTGAACCTCATTTTTGCCAGATTGCTTTCCAGTTTTCATAGTGTATATATATAATGGCCTGTGACAGATGAATAGTGAGAGATTGAAGAGGCCAATTATGAACAGAGATGCTGAGATCTTGTAAGCTGAGATCTTACAATCACTGTGGAGTCACCAGCGATTTTTGAACATGGGAATGACATGTTAAAAATCAGTATTATAGAGAGATTGATATGACAGTTCTATGTGTGATAATGATACTAATGTAGCACTCTCTTTGGGTTAGTCTCCACAACTTGACGTTAGTTGCTTGGGTCTCTCTTGGTTAACTGCTACCCTTGGGGTACTCTGTTGGGAGCTACTTATAACAGAGGTCATGAGTCCCCACTTATGTACTTTATATTAACAATTGGACAGGTGACATAATCAGCTCAAAGCAAAGGCATTTGCTAAAACTGCATAGTGGAAATAAAATTAGAGTACAATGGTAGTGAGGCACATGTGTGAGAACCCTCTTTTTCTAGAACTGGCTGGCATCAAAGTCCTTTCTGTCTTGTGGAGTCTTCACAGATCTCCTCTATGGGCACAATATTTCTCTGGGTTCAGTTCTTCAGCTGGGTTTCCAGGCTCTGTACCCTTCTGCAGTTCAACTCTTGATTTCCAGGATGAGCTCCCTTATGAATCCATAAATACCTCTCTTCTTTGTTATAAAAAGTCACGTTCTTTGAAGCTGCTTTGGCCTTGAGTAGATTACCTTCTGTATCCGTGTCTATCTGGAGTGTGTGTCTTACTGGATGGAATTATCTTTACAGCCTAATAACTCAAAATATAATTTTGTCACTTATTTTCATGAATACCTTAATTGGTATAAAAGTTTTTTCTGTCTCTCTTGATGTTACTTAGAATGAATTTTTATTTACTTATCTCGGTGCATATTGTATGCCCCCAGTAGAATGTAAGATCCTTGAGGTTACATAATCAATTTTTACATGAGTAGGATGAAGGCATATGTGATATGCCTTTAAATAGCAAGGCAGATGATTGGCTGAACATGGCTACCTATTGTGTATCATTAAAATTGTGTGTGTGCGTGTCTGTGTGTATGTGAACTTAAATTTCTATGGAACAAAGTTTGAGAAATGATGGACTCAAAGAACTTTAAGTTCTCTTCCAGCCTCTAACATTCTATGACTGTCTCTATTATATAGTAGGGTAATAAATATTTCTTTTGGTTGAATGGCATGCAAAAACCTATTGCTTTTTACAAGTGATGCTGTCAAAAAATAGGAACCAGATAATTATATGCTTCACAGTTTGCCAACAGGAAATGTTCCTAAGTTTATATAGAAAATGTGGCATCTGCAAATATGAAACTTGTAAGATATTATCTTTTACCATTAATCATGAGGGCTTTACCACCAGCTACATGTATAGTGTGATAAAGCAAAACCATAGACCTGTGGGAAAAGAAAAGATTTAAGTGGTTAGGGGAGAAGATGGAAAAACAACTGTAGCTTTCAAAAGTACACTTTTGCATCACGACTTCAATACAGTGAGAGATGGGACAGAATGGATAGAGAGCTGTCCTTGGTGTTGTTAACTGGATAGAACCGGCCTCTAACCTATGGATGGCAAGAGCCAAACAGAGCAGGCTGGAGACAGGAGAATCGGGAATCAAACAGAAGTTTAATTTCAAAGTGAGAGAAACAGGTTACAAGCAAGGACACATCTGCTGGGGCCCCACACCTAGTGAGGGGACCTAAGGGGCAGTGTGGGGAGATTTCAATAGTTATACCAACGGCTATGCGTTGACCTGTAGCCCTGTCAATGAGGGGTAACAGCAACAATGAAACAAGTTTGATTCATAGAAGGGCTTCATGACTGGAACATGGGTACTTGTTCCATGCTTGTCTAAGCTCAGAGAACACTGGGTGCTGGTCAAACCAATACAATAATTATTTGATTTTGCCAGAGAGTGAGATCATCCAGAGGGTTATCATGAGGATGAGTGCAATGGATTGTTATGCCAAGCTCAGGGCACAGCTTGCTTGCTGGGCCTTAGCTCTGGAAAATAGGGTATCTCCTAATATCTTGGCAGTGTTAACAAAACCTGGGTTCAGGTTCTACCTCTGACACATTCTGACTGTGTGATCTTGGGCAGGTCAATTAAGTACTTCATTTTTCTGGGCAATTCCAAAGTTAAAAGTTACAAGGAAGCTTGCCAAAATATATCAGGTTTTGTTTGTTTTTGAGTATTTCATTTTTCCCAATTACATGTAAAAACAATTTTTGACATTCATTTTAAAAATCTGAGTTCCAAATTTGTCAATACACATTATTACAGGGAATATATCTGGGAGTTACTTATGCTAATCAAGGCACAGGCCCAGTCCTGCTTCCTATTTCTTACTTCAATAGGATGATGGCACTATTAATAACATCAAAATTATTCAATAATTTTTTTTAAATCCCTGGAGAGTTTTTTTTGTCTTGATGGATTGAAAACACATTAAAAAAGTTTTCACTTAATTCTCACACTGTGATTTTCAGGTAAGAGTGAGGAATATTGACCATGATTCAATGACAAAGGAGATAAAAATAGCATATTTTTCTAACAATGTTGTTTAACTAAAGTGAGGTGAAAAGTTGTGCACCTCAAGTAAATTGGGCTTGATTAAGCAGCCAATCCATTTCACTTAGGCCAAAGCTTGTTCTTTTGTGAATAAATTATCTCTACCCCCTGACTTGGTATTGGAGATGTCATAGAAAGCTGGAGCTGAAAGGGTCCTTGAGGAACATCTAGTTCAACTTCTTCACTTTATAGGTGAGGTCTCTGAAACCTACAGAAGTGAAATGACATACCCGATGATTGTCACATCTTTCCTTTCTTTATGTGGATCCTTTTTTCTTTTTTCTAGAGCAAAAGGGGTTATTTATTGTTGAATGACCTGGTAACAGAACCTTCATGGGACAAAATTCATTAGCTTATCTATCATATTAATCCACATATGTGTATATTATATATATACATAGCTTACTTTGTATATTTCTAAGCATAAATGTTCCTTACTTTTTATTTCTAATAATATTTTATTCTCCCCTCCAATTACATGTAAAAACAATTTTAACATTCATTTTTTAAAAAGTTTTGAGTTCCAAATTCTATCTTTTTCTCTCTCCCCATATAATATAGGTTATACATGCAAAATATTTCCAAATCAGTCATTTTGTGGACGTAAACTCAAAGAAAGAAAGAGAGAAAGGAAAGAAGGTAGGAAAGAAGGAAAGAAAGAGAAAAAGGAAGGAAGGAAGGAAGGAAGGAAGGAAGGAAAGAAGGAAGGAAGGAAGGAAGGAAGGAAGGAAGGAAAGAAGGAAGGAAGGAAGGAAGGAAAAAATAGTATGCTTCACTATGTATTCAGATACTATCAGTTCTTTCTCTGGCGGCAGATAGCATTTTTCATCATGAGTCCTTCGGTGTTATGTTGGTTCATCGTAATGCTGAGAATAGTTAAATCATTCATAGTTGGTCATCATACAATATTGCTGTTACTGTGTAAAATTTTTCTTCTGGTTCAGTTCACTTCATTTTGTATCAGTACATGTAAGTCTTAACCAGGTTTTTCTGAAATCAGCCTGCTTGTCATTTCTCATAGCACAATAATATTCTTTACCATCATATACCACAGCTCAATTCTTTATGCACCAAGCTCCAGCAGTCATTTGACTGCTTCTTTGGAGTTGCAATTCAATGTACTAGTTCAGCCATTTCTCAATTGATGCACATCCCTCAAATTCCAATTCTTACCCACCACAAAAAAAGCTGCTATAAACATTTTTGTACAAATAGGTTCTCCCTTCCTTTTTTATCTTTTTGGTTCCTTGATTTTTAGAATGCATCTATTCCAGAACAGCTAAGTATAAGGCAAAATTCAGCAAAATGAATCCATTTTTTATTGAGTTCCATTATAATATTAGAGATGTGTTCTCAAAGAATAGAATTCTAATTAAGTCAGTAGATCAACCTTTTAAAAATACACTTTTGATGAATAAGCACTGAAGATTTCTCATAGCAAAGAATAATATTGTGCTATGAGCCATTCCCTCTGCCAAGTTTGAGAACCATAGCTCTAAATCTTAATAATTTCTATTTGTGATTCATAATATCATGACTCCACATTTGTATGCACAAAACTTAGTTCCCCTCATTAATCCATCTTTCATACAGCTACAGGTTGATATTTCTAAAGCATAGGTCAGATTTGGGAACTTCTCTGCCCTAGAAAGTTAATGCCTTCTATCACAAAATTACCTGCTAATTATTTTGTATACGCTTTCACATATCCATGTTGTTTTCTTGATAGAATGTAATTTCTCTGAGGGGAGGGACTGTTTCATTCCTGTCTTTGTATCTCCGTTGTTTGGCACAGTGCCTGCCACATAGTAAGTGCTTAATATGATTATTGGTTAAATGATTGATTGAGTCTCCATTGCCTTTAGGATAAATTACAGACTCCTCAGTTGGGCCTTTTAAGACCTTCATATTCTAGCTTCAATCCAGCTTTCTTGACCAATGACATATTTCTTATCCACATGTATTCTATGGTCTAGCCAGACTACTTTACTTTTATATAACATCTCATCTCATACTTCTGTATTTTCATTCAGGGTCTCCTATGCACAGAATGCTCCCCCTTCTCATCTCTGCCTCTTGTAACCTCCAGTTCAAAGTTCAGCTCAAATGACACCTCCTTCAAGAGCCCTTTCTTGATTTGCCTGGTTGATAGTGATGCCTTCTCCTGCCCAAGATTTTGTACTTCGTTGTTGAATCATTTTCACTCATGTCTAACTCTCTGTGACTCTGTTTGGGGTTTTCTTGGCAAGGATCCTGGAATGGTTTGTCATTAACTTCTTCAGCTCATTTTACAGAAGAGAAACTGAGGCAAACAGGGCTGAGTGACTTGCTCAGGGTCATACAACTAGTAAGTGTCTGAGGTCAGATTTGAAATCAGGTCCTCCTGACTCCAGATCTGGTGCTTTATTCACTCCACCACTTAACTGCCCTGATTGTGTGTGTGTGTGTGTGTGTGTGTGTGTGTGTGTGTGTGTACTCTATATCTACTTATCTGTGACCATGCTGAATCCCTTTAGTACACTACAATCTCCTTGAAAGCAGGAACTGTTTTACTTTCATATTTATATCCTAGTGCCTAGCACCATGCCTGGAAAAGAGTAAAGGCTTAATACCTGCACAGTGATTGATTGATTGATTTTTGCCTGAGCATCTGTCATATCTAAAAGACAGGTTGGGATGTCCAAAACTTTACTCATGGCCAAGTTACAGCCACTTAACATGCCTGATTATTGATTTGGTGAAGAAGGGAAGCTGGAGGTCATCTAGTCCAAGCTCTTCATGTTGCAAATGAGGAGACTGAGGTCCAGGGAAGTTAAAAGACATGTGTAAGTTCACATAGATAATAAACATGAGATTCTTTAGGCAAAGAATTATTTACTGTCTCTGCATCATGAACCGTTGGGCAGTCTGATGAAACCTAGGGACCTCTCCTTGAAATAAGATTTTAAAGTGCATAAAATAAAATACATGTGATTACAAAAGAAACCAACTATGTTAAGATGTATGAATTTTTAAAACCCAAGCAAACAAGTTCATAGATCTCAAATTAAGAATATCTACATCTAGCTTAAAAATGTGTTAAATCAAGACTATGAGATCTATTAAACAAATAAACAACCAGAGTTCCATCCTTTCCAGTTGGGTAAATCTTTAAAACATCCTCGTTTGTTTTGTTTGGGAATGCCTATATTTGTTTTTCATTCAGGCACTGTGTTCTTATTATGCTAGAGGAAGGGAAGGGAAAAGAAGCATTTTACACAGTACCTACTAAATGCCAGGCACTGTGCAAAACACTTTGCAAATATAATCTCATTTGATCCTCACAACAGTCTTTCTGGGTATGTGGTGTTATTATCTCCATTTTATAGTTGAGGAAACTGAGGCAAAGAGAAGTTAAGTGACTTGTTGGAGGTCACATAACTAGGAAGTGTCTGAGGCCAGATTTGAACTCATATCTTCCTTACTCCAGGCCTCATTCTTTATTCACTGCTCCACTTAGCCTGAGTTATCTTCAGAGGCAAGAGAGCAATAATTTCAGAGATGCTTTTGAAATGGTAAATGGCCTTCCTCTTTCTTCTCTTTTCTAGGGCTGAAGTTGAGTGTCAAGCCTATCGATTAATGGCCCAGGAAGAAGGGCTGCCATTGGATCAGAAAGATGAAGAATGGGAACTCAAGAAACAAGAACTTGGAAAGATTTTCCCTTCTCTAAATCAAAACAAAAATAGGAAAAAAATTCAGAAATTTCAAGGCTCTCATCAGACTCCATGTGGTCAGGCTCATTTACACTGAGAATCTTGCAGGCAGCTTGACAAGGGAAATCACACAGTTAAAGCCAGATATCCTCAAATAATTGAATCCTATTCCAGGAGTATGAAAAAGCCTGTTTTCACAAGGTAAACTTTTCCTAGGGCTCAGTTAGGAGTAATGAGTATGCTACTTCTTTCTTTGTTAGATTTGCATGCACTTATATAGACTGGCATGCAAAGTTCATTTCCCAGGGTTGGCCTGTACCAGGCTCCCTAATAAATTGATCCCTCTGAAGGATTACTTGGTAAACCTGTAACTGGGCTGGGATTGGACCTGTTATTTAATTGGCATAAGGAAGCTCCACTTAAGGAAATTCTATTTCTTTTGAACTTAAATATAAAAAAAAAAGAACATGTACAACATAAAAAGCAGTCAATATAAAACCATAAATTTCCATTTCAACTGTTTGCTTTTTTTTGGGAAAAAACTATATAATAAATACTACACATTATTTTTCAAAAGCTGTCCTGGTTTTCTGTGATTCTGTTTTCTTTTGTTCTCTGCTGTGTACTTTTTATTTTTTCTCTCCCTCCCTCCCCACCTTGCCCTAGAGAAGGCCAGCTACCATTAGACACAAATATGTGTATATACATGTATGTGTATGTGTATATATGTGTGTGTGTGTGTGTGTGTGTGTGTATACATGCACACATAGATATACACATATATATGTAAAACCATACTGTATGTATTTCTTCTTATCACTTTTTTCTCTGGAGGTGGACAGCATCTTCCTCGGTAGGTCCTTTGTAGTTTATTTGAGTATGTATAGTGCTCAAAATGACTTAGTCATTCAAAGTTGTTCTTAGAACAATTTTTCTGTCGTGTGTACAATGTTCTCTTGGTTCTACTCATTTTACTCTTCATTATTTCAAGAGGAAACTCTCTCTACCAATTCAGACTGGCATCTTCTATGCAACTTAATAGGCAAAAGAGTGGCTTAGGATGCTGAAAAGTCGGCACTTTGTCACATTTGTGTGGCATTTGTATGGCCTTGAATATACCTTTTGTTTCCAGGTTTGGCCTGTATCATGTCTCCCCAACCAGTAGGTTTCCTGGTCAACCCATAAATCAGCTGTTGCCACCTTATGGAGAAGAGGGCTTGGTTGCCAGTCATATTCTGTTATCACTAATTGTACCCTTAAATCCTCCCTCTTTCCTCTGTCCCAGGTAATCATGAAATTTCGTGGAGATCAAGAGTAGAATATCATCAGTAAATGATAAGGAGAAGTCTACTCAAGGTTAAAATATCTAATTGGTTTTATGTCATAGACAAAGCAACCTATCAAAATTTCATAAGAAATTATTGTTATTCTAGTCTGTTTCACAGTCCTACTGTGTTCAGTACCTATCTAAGTTCATCACATAAAATAGACATTCAATTAATCCTTCGGAGATTGAATTGGTTCCCCCAGCACATTTATGTCAAAATAAAGGATAATAATCATAACTATAACTGGTACTCATATGGCACTTTCAAGTTTGCAAAATGTTTCATTGAAATTATCACATTTGAGCTTCATAAAAATTCTGTGAGGCTGGTAATACAGATATCATTTTCTCCATTTAACGTAGAAGGAAACTGTAACTCAAGAGGCTAGAATCCTTCAATAGAAACTTATGGAAACAGGCTGCTCAGGCAACACAACAGGTACATGATGACACAATTAGTAGCAGCAGTATTAGTCCAGTAGAATGGGAAGCATTTGCCTAAAACACTTCAGTGATCTGCCTTTAACACCAAAGTAGGATGATGTCGTAGATTGTTGGAATAAGACTCAAAAGATTTTGCTTTTCTGAAAACTAGCTGTATGACCTTGAACAAATCAATTCTACTCTCCATACTTCATTTACTTTCTACATCTATAAAATGAAGAGATTTAATTAGGTTCCCTTTTGGTTCTAATATTCAAGAATAAAATGTGGTGTGGGGGGGACTACATCCTTCCTCATCACTAAGGAAAACATTCATTTTGTTTGAATGAGAAAACAGGCCAAATAATTAACCCTGGGGTTTGGGGGCATTGAAAAAAAGACTAAATTTAGAGTCAGAGGACCTGGGTTTGAACCCTCGTTCAGAGTGGAGCCCAATGTCATGCTGGTCAAGTCACTTAAACTTTCTGGGCCTCAGTTTCTTCACCTATAAAATGAAGGGGTTGGACTAAACAGCCCCCAAAAGCCCTTCTATTTCCAAATGTATGATAACGTAATATGTGTTTCTTTTATATATTCAGAGAAAAATTCAATATTCCAGAGTTGGAAGGGTCTAAGAATTTAGCCACTGCTCTCTTCTGTTCCATAGTTCTACTTGTTTTATGAGAACGGAAATCTGTATACCATATTACTGTGGTTCCTAGCCACAAGTACAGTTTTAGAAAAATTGGTCACAGTGTTGGATGTAGGAATTTGACCTTCTAGAACTCAGAACAAACCTAACCTTGCCTTAGGAAGTCATTTTAATGGCTCTTCTTTTCATAGACCATTCTGTATATTTTTGTTTCTCCAGTTTGTACGTGAATCAATTCTGCCAGACTCCACATTATCTGCATTCTGCATTAAAAAATGGTTCTAGGCATTGCTCTTATGCACTTGTCTGTTGCAAATGCTCCAAAAATGCTTTCAACTCTTGTAGTCTCCTTTCTTCCCATGAAAAGTATTCAAGGATTCAAGTATCTGCTCTGGTGCTTAAAAGATTTTAAAGAGCCAGAGACGGTGGAGCAAAAGCAGTGACTTACTTGAGCTCTCCCTCAAACTCCTCAAAATACCTTTTAAAATGGCTCTCAACAAATTCTAGAGAGGGCAGCTAGGTAGTGCAGTGGATAGAGCACTGGCCTTGGAGTCAGGAGGACCTGAGTTCAAATCTGGCCTCAGACACATTACACTCACTAGCTATGTGACCTTAGGCAAGTCACTTAACCCTGATTGCCTCACCAAAAAGCAAAACCAAACAAACAAATTCTAGAGCAGCAGAACCCACAAAAAGACAGAGTGAAACAAATTTCCAGCCCAAGACAACCTGGATGGTTGATTGGAAAGGTATATTGTGCTGGGCTGCGAAAGAAGCACAGTTCAGCATGGGCACGAGGCAAAGATCAGGGCTCAGTGAACCTGGAGTAGGCCTCAGGGGACTGAATCATGGGGAGCTGTGGTGGTTTCCAGACTTCTCAACCATTAATGCCAAAGACAACTTAGAAGGTCAGTAGGAAAAGTCTGTGACCTTGTGAGAGAGAAACTTGGTCCCACCCTCAACCCTGGTGTAGCCCCTAGGTGGTGGCTGCTTCTGGAGCTCTTGACCTACAGACTGAGGGAGAATTGAGAGGCTGATCAGAAGGGGGATTATAGAGATCTCTTTGTTGTTGGTGCTGAGGCAGTTATCTCTTGCTTTGCCCCTGCTTGGATCTAGGTCAAAGTTCTGGATGGTGGTCCTGGGGTGAGAAGGAGCACTGGTGTGGTGGAGCTTGTGGTGGCAGTGAAGAGAGAATCCTCCTCACAGTTCCAAGGCAGAAAAGAGTGTTTGTGGTCACTCATAGACTAGAGCCCAGGCCTGGAAAAAAGTAAACACCTCACCCTCGATCATACCACCTTGGAAGAACTGAAAATTTATAGGTCCCTGGAAGTATCTTTGAAAAAGTAGCTGCACAAAACCCCTGGAGCTTGGGATAGTACATTCTCCATACTGGAAGCAAACTCCTACCTAAACAAAGAGTTTAAAATTCAAGTAATTGGCTGGTAACATGAGAAAACTGTGCAAAAGAAAGTCAGACTATAGAATCTTTCTTTGGTGACAAAAAAGATCAAAACATACAACCAGAAGACAACAAAGTCAAAGCTCCTACATCTAAAGCCTCCAAGAAAAATATGAATCAGTCCCAGGCCTTGGAAGAGCTTAAAAGGGATTTTGAGAAGCAAGTAAGAGAAGTACAGGAAAAACTGGGAAGAAAAATGAGAGTGATGCAAGAAAATCATGACAAACAAGTCAACAGCTTGCTAAAGGAGACCCCCCCAAAAATACTGAAGAAAATAACACCTTAAAAAATAGCCTAACCCAAATGGCAAAAGAGGTCCAAAAAGCCAATGAGGAAAAGAATGCCTTAAAAATTGGCCAAATGGGAAAGGAAGTTCAAAAGATCATGGAAGAAAATACTTCCTTAGGGGCTGCTAGGTGGCACAGATAGAGCACCGGCCCTGAAGTCAGGAGGACCTGAGTTCAAATCTGGCCTCAGACCAAACACGTACTAGCTGTGTGACCCTGGGCAAGTCACTTAATCCCAATTGCCTCCCCCCCAAAAAAAAGAATGTACTCACTTAAATACAGAGAAAATCCTGTCTTTCCTCTACTCCTTAATCTTCCCCCATGTAGCTTTTAGAGGTTCATATTAAAATTGCCTAGTAGGCATTGACAGTACCAGTCCCAAGTAAGATTTTAAAGTGTGTCTTCTCTACCCCCAGATTCCTCTTTTTTACCCTTCTACCCCCATTTTCCTTGCTATTTCCTCTGTGTCTTTGCTCTATACTATAGAGCATATATATTATATACTATAGGGCACATATAATCTATGTTATAGGGCTATAATACTACTCCATCCTCTATACAGAGGAAAGATCTGGAATCACAGACTGAGAGTTAAATCCCAGCTCTGGCTATATGACCCTGAAGTAGTCATTTACCCTTTTTGACTGTTAGTTTATTTGTTTGTAAAACATAGAGGTTGGACTACATGGCTCCTGAGGTCCCAGCTCTAAATCTAGGTTACTAATATATTACCTACTATGTCCCACCGGGAAATGGCAATGCTTGAAGGTTAATTGGTGCTACAAATACTGGTGGCCTAGACTGGGCAAGGTTTGGCTGTAGTCCTTGATAATTGACAGGAAGGTTGAGAGTAGGAATGGAGCTGACCTAATACACAGGCCATTCCCACCAAGTCAGTGCTAAAAACACTGAAGAGAAAGTTGTTGTTGTTATGCTTCCTTCATTTTCAAAGAGGACATCACAGTTGATGCCTTGATTCATGTATTAATTGCATTTAAGTGAGGCAGGTTGCACAAAGTTGTCAGCCTCACATTATCTTCCAGAGTCCAGTGGCAGGATAAAAGTCAGGACAACTAGTGATGACCCAGGATGCAGTGACCTTGGCTTTTTCAATGTCTGACCAAGGTCTAAGTGCTCCAAAGTGCCTGCTTCAGCCACTATCATGGCTGTTGAAACAAATTGTTCTGATCTGACCATTCTTCTAGGTGACGTCTTCAACTGCTTGGGGTAGATGGCCTCCTAACTCACTGATGTGTTTTGAGGCCTGTCAGTTATCCTCCACCTGATCTAGCCTGTCTACTGAGATGATTTCCCAGGATGTGGTTGCTGGGCATGCTAAAGCTTCTTGTAGTCACAGGTCAGAATTGAGAGGCAGGTAGAACCAAAGGTGGATGAGCAGCCCTGAAAAAGGCTTGGCAAGCCTCACACCCTAGGTTCTAGTTCTCACTAGATCAGATGTGAAGAACACCAAACCAAGGAACTGACCAGGAATGAGTGCCAAGAACACCAAAACTAGATAGAAAATGTCAGGAGAGCAAGACCAAAAATATCGTCAGCTCAAGATCTGGGATAATAGACAGCTTGCACTACAATGGTATTTAACCTCTGCATAGGTTTCTTTGGATTCACTCATTTGATAAGTATCTATGAAGCACTTTACTATGTACCAGGCATTGTGCTAAGTTCTGGGGAGGCAAAGAAAGATAAAACCAATCCTCGCCCTCAAGGACTGCACATTCCAATCATAGACATGGCACATAAATAACAAGGCACATCAACGATAAAAGGTAAAAGATAACCTCAGAGGAGAAGGCGCTAGCAGCTAGGGAGACTGAGAAAGGTCTCCTGCAGCAGGGATTTGAGCTAAGCCCAACTAGCATTTATTAGCCCTGCTCCTTTGGGAATATTCTAAGCAAGTTGGCTTGCTGCCTATAGGGAACTGGGTCTCACCCTTCCCAGAAACATTTATGTTTTTAAAAATGTCAACAGAAAGGAGGACATTCATGCTTCTGTATTAGACATTGGAGATGGGGAGGAATGGTGGGGTAGAAACTGGAGGCAAGAAACTGCCTCCTAGAGTCCACTCAAATTATATGACATGGATGGCTGCTTACTCTGTAACTGCTAAAAGAACATCATGGTTCTGTTGACTTTACAATGGATGTAAAAGCATCACCCCAAGTAGTTTATGAAAACAAAATGCTCAGCCAAGACATTTTATGTCTGCTTTGTTCCTGTCCCATTTGCCTTCCCCTCCCCCCATCCTTCCCTTTTCCCCTAAGTCCTGGCTTATTTCATGGCTGAACACTGTGTAAAGTGCCCAGGGCTATGCTGGTAAATGTTTAACAACCAGCTCTCTGGGAGGGAAAAAAAACTGCACGCCCGATGCACCTTTAAGTTTAATCACAATTACTAATATTTTTCTATCACTTCTTTAAGTCTAAATCATCAACAAAACAGTAAATCAAGCCCAAATGCTCACACTGAAAATTTTAACATTTGCTCCTTTCAAGCTGACTCCAGGCACACCACAAGTGCTTAGGTGAGATGTCCTTCTTATCTGGGCATCAACCAATTAATAAATCAATAACCGCTGATTAGGAATTTTCTATGTGTTAGAATTGTGCAAAATCAAGATACAAAACAAAGGCAAAACAATAAAAACAGGACTTGTTTTTCAGCAGTTTACAAACTAACGGGGGAGGTAATATGAGAAGTAATGTTATTTGGGATGGATGGCTAATGGAGACATGGGATGGGAGGATAAGGGAGTTGGTTTCAAGAAGTAGCCCAATGGGAAGGTGTTAGAGGCAGCCTAATACCAGCATTCTCTTATTTCAAGTTCAATGTTGGAATGAAATGAGACATTTCCAAGTTATTGAACAGACAAAAAAAGGAGTCTTACTTGGTCTTAATACAACAGAGCTTTGCAGTAAGAATATGGTGACATTTTGCTTTTTTCTCCCACCTCATCTCCATGAGAAAATGCATCAGGTCTTGAGGACAGGATATGGTGACTTCCATAGTCTTCAAGAGGCCCTGACTGCATATAAGGGGAATTTTTATGCCCTTAGATTACCAGGAACCTGAAAGCTGGGCAATTGGATAGGGACAGCTTTGTCTCCTTTTTAAGGAAATCTAATCCTTTTTGAATACCACAAGTACTAAGAGGTTAAGTGACAAGCTTAGGGTCAGTGTCACACAGCCACTATGGGGCAGGGATAAGACTTGAATCTGGGTCTATATGTCTTGGGGGAGGGCAGCTAGGTGGTGCAGTGGGCAGAGTCAAGAAGACTCATCTTCCTGAGGTCAAATCTGAGCTCAGGCACTAGCTGTGTAATCCTGGGCAAGTCATTTAACCCTGTTTAACTCAGTTTCTTCATCTGTAAAATGAGCTGGAGAAGAAAATGGCAAACCACTCCAATATCTTTGCCAAGAAAATGCCAAATGCGGTCACAAAGAGTCAGACATGACTGAAATGACTTAAAATTTCCTGCAATTTGACACTGAGAGAAGCTATCTATATCTTTGGGAAGGGTAAGCCCTGCCTGGGAGAATCATTTATTGGCCTATTTTGTCTTTTCACTCAAGTGCTAGAAATATTGTCCTAACTCCAAGACTAAAATATCTTTCTAAACATGTCTAATTTTTTTGACTCAGACTTGTGATGTGATTTCATGGATATAGGAAACTCCAAATGAGGAAGCTCTTCCTATCAGAAGATCTGTAATTAGTATACATCTTGTCTTAAAGAGTGGACCCTGAGATTAGAAAATTTTTCAAGCTGGGTCCCTCAAGAGCCCAGGGAGAATCTTACCCACCAGCTAGATCTGCTGACAGGGGAGTTAAAGCAACTTGAATAGCCAGACTAAAAAGGAAAACATATATATAAGCATACTAAGGAAGATGGTTCTCTGATAGCAGTTTCAACTTCGTAGGGTACAGATTTGGTTTCTATAACTTTTCAGGCCCACTTACAGTACATAGCCAACCAGCAGCGTTCTTTGGCAACTTAGATAAGTAATATCTTTCACAGGAGATGGAGGGGTAGAGAAAAGGGAAGAAGTGTAATCAGTCAGAGAAAAAGTGGTAGCTTTGGGGAGAACATATGCCATGCAACTGGAAGGATTTGTTGTTGGAATGAGATTCCCTATTTATTTGCAAGAAAAAAGAGGAGGTGACTAAATACTTTTATAACTGTTAAAGTCCATTTAATATAAGACAGTAAGGCTGAAATAACCATTTAGACAAAGCTACAGGTATATTGTATCTAGTGACAACAAATAGTCTTTACAACAATTTGATAGGACCATCTATTTTACTTTCTCCCTGCACTTGTTACATATTATTTCTTCAGTTACTTGTTTAAGATTATATAGCCAGTATGAGGTTGGGATCTGAATCTAAATCTTCCTAATTCTAAGGCTAGCACTTTAGCTACTATAACAAAATGTCTTAGAATTATTATTTTTGGGGGTGAGGAGAGGTTCTGGATTTGTGATTTTTGTCAATGGACATAAAGTAACTCCCCACTAACACAAATCAGTCATTCTATAACATATCGTCCCCTGGGGCACTTCTAAGTTAGATAACTTGCCCAGGATCATACACGTAGATTATAGATTGAGGATAAGAAAGGAACTTAGAGACCATCTTTTCTGATTCTCTCATTTTATAGAAGAGGAACCTGAGCCCCAGAGAGATAAGTGACTTGCTAAATATCACACAGTAAGTACCCAAGTTGGGATTCATACCATGTTCCTAGGGATTCAAAGCCACCAACTTTTCTTTTTCTTTTTTAATATAGATTTATTTATTTTTAGCTTTCAACATTCACTCCCACAAGTTTTTGAATTCCGAATTTATACCCCATCTCCCCCTTCCTCCCACCCCAAGATGGCATGCATTCTGAATATCCCTTTCCCTAGTCTGTCCTCTCTTCTATCTCTCTTCCCTTCTCTTATCCCCTTCCCCTTATATTTTCCTGTAGGGCAGGATAGACTTCTGTACCCCATTTCCTGTATTTCTCATTTCTCAGTAGCATATGAAAACATTTTTTTTCTTTTTTTTTAAAAAATTTTTTCTCCCTTCCCCCCCCCCACTTTCCCCAAGACTGCGCACAATCTGACATAGGCTTTACATTTACATACCCATTAAACATATTTTCACATTAGTGAAGTTTTAAGTAAAAATTGAAACCAATAGGAGGAACCATCAGAAAGATGAAACAAAACTCAACTTAAGGTAAAAATAAGTGAGAGCGATTCGACTTCCATAGTTCTTTCTTTGGATGTGGACAGCATTTTCCATCCCGAGGCCTCTGGAGATGTCTTAGATCCTCGTAATGCTGAGAAGGGTTCAGCTTAACATTCTTAGTCATTGCATAATGTGGCTGCTATTGTATACAAAGTCCTCTTGATTCTGTTCACTTCACTCAGCATCAGACCATATAAGTCTTCCCAGGTTTTTCTGAAGTCAGCCTGTTCATCATTTCTTATAGCACAATAATATTCCATTACATTCATATACCACAACTTGCTCAGCCATTCCCCAATTGATGGGCATCCTCTCAATTTCCAATTCTTTGCCACCACAAAAAGATCCGCTATGAATATTTTTGTACATGTGGGTCCTTTTCCCATTTGTTTGATCTCTTTGGGATATAGCCCTAGAAGTGCTATGGCTGGATCAAAGGGTATGCACATTTTTGTAGCCCTTTGGGCATAGTTCCAAATTGTTCTCCAAAATGGTTGGATCATTTCACAACTCTACCAACAATGTATTAGTGTTCCAATTTTCCCACATCTTCTCCAACATTTATCATTTTCCTGATTTGGCATGAAAACTTTTTTTTAAACATACGTTTTTAAAACTTTAGGTTTCAAATTTTCTCTCTTCCTCCCTCCCCACCTACCTTCATTGAAAAGGCAAGCAACTCAATATAGGTTGTATATGTGCAGTTATGCAAAACACATCCATAGTAGACATGTGAAAAACTAACTCTATTTCCCTTAATCCTATCCTGCCCTCCCATTTGTTCTATTCTTTCTTTTGACCCTGTCCCTCTTCAGAAGTATTTACTTCTGATTACTCCCTTTCCCAATCTGCCCTCCTCTCTATCATCCCCCTGCTCTCTTGTCCCCTTCTCCCCCTATTTTCCTGTAGGGTAAGACAGATTTCCATACCCAATTGAATGTGTTTGTTATTGCCTCCTTAAGCCAAATCCTATGAGAATAAGATTCACTCATTCTCTCTCACCTTCCCCATCTCCCCTCCACTATAAGAGACTTTTCTTTTCTGTTTTTTGTGAGATATTTACCCCATTCTACCTCTCCCTTTCTTCTTCTCCGAGTATAATCCTCTCTCATCCCTTAATTTTATTCTCCAGATATGACCCCTTAATCTTCAACTCACCCTGTGCCCTCTATCTATCTACATATACATACATATAATTTTTTTCCTCCAACTACCCTAATACTGACAAAGGTCTCATGAGTTATAAATATCATCTTTCCATGCAGGAATGTAAACAGTTCAATCTTAATAAGTCTCTTATGATTTCTCTTTCCTGTTTACCTCTTCATGTTCCACTTGAGTCCTGTATTTGAAAGTCAAATTTTCTATTCAGCTCTGGTCTTTTCATCAAGAATGCTTGAAAGTCCTCTATTTCACTGAATGACCATTTTTTCCCCTGAAGGATTATACTCAGTTTTGCTGGGTAGGTGATTCTTGGTTGTAATCCTATCTCCTTTGCCCTCGGAATATTATATTCCATGCCCTGTGGTCCTTTAATGTAGAAGCTGCTAAATCTTGTGTTATCCTGATTGTGTTTCCACAGTACTTGAACTGTTTCCTTCTGGCAGCTTGTAATATTTTCTCCTTGACCTGGGAACTCTGGAATTTGGCTACAATATTCCTAGGAGTTTTCCTTTGGGGATCTCTTTCAGGAGGAGATCTGTGGATTCTTTCAATTTCTATTTTGCCCTCTGGTTCTAAATATCAGGGCAGTTTTCCTTGATAATTTCTTGAAAGATGATGTCTAGGCTCTTTTTTTGATCATGGCTTTCAGATAGTCCAATAATTTTTAAATTCTCTCTCCTGGATCTATTTTCCAGGTCAGTTGTTTTTCCAATGAGATATTTCACATTGTTTTCTAATTTTTCATTCTTTTGGATTTGTTCTACTGTGTCTTGATTTCTCATAAAGTCACTATCTTCCAATTGCTCTATTCTAATTTTTAAGGAAGTATTTTCTTCAGTAAGCTTTTGGACTTCCTTTTCCATTTGGCCAATTTTGCTTTTTAGGGCATTCTTCTCCTCATTGGCTTTTTGGACCTCTTTTGCCATTTGGGTTAGGCTATTTTTTAAGGTGTTATTTTCTTCAGTATTTTTTTGGGTCTCCTTTAGCAAGCTGTTGACTTGTTTTTCATGATTTTCTTGCATCACTCTCAGTTTTTCCTCTACTTCCCTTACTTGCTTCTCAAAATCCCTTTTGAGCTCTTCCAAGGCCTGGGACTGATTCATATTTTTCTTGGAGGCTTTGGATGTAGGAGCTTTGACTTTGTTGTCTTCTTCTGGTTGTATATTTTGATCTTTTTCACCAAAGTAAGATGATATAGTCTGACTCTTTTTGCGCTGCTTGCTCATGATCCCAGCCAATTACTTGAGTTTTAAACTCTTTGTTAAGGTAAGAGTCTGCTTCCAATGTGGAGAATGTACTGTCCCAAGCTTCAGGGGTTTGTATAGCTGTTTTCAGAGATACTTGTAGGGACTTGTAAATTTTCAGTTCTTCCAAGGTGGTATGATAAGGGGAGGTGTTTACTCCTTTCCTGGCCTGTGACCACAAGTATTCCTTTCTGTCCTGTAACTGTGAGGAAGGGTTCCTCTCCACAGCCACTCAAGCTCACCACGCCAGTGTTCCTCCTCACCCCAGCACGCCGCCCAGAACTGTGACCCAGATCCAAACAGGGCAAAGCAAGAGATTCCTGCCTCAGCACTGGCAAAGAGATCCCTGCATCCCTCTCTGATCAGCCACTGGATTCCCCTCAGTCTGTGGGCCAGAAGCTCGGGAAGCAGCCCCCCTCCCCCCGGCACACTCTTGGGGAATGGAGCTGAAACCCCACCTTCCTTTCTCAGCACCGACAGAAACAGACTTTTCCCACTGACCTTCTAAGTTGTCTTTGGCATTCGTGGGTTGAGGAGTCTGGAAACCTCCACAGCTTCCTGAGATTCAGTCCTCTGAGGCCTGCTCCAGGTTTGCTGCAGCCTGTGTGCCCATGCCGCACTGTGCTGCGCTCTGCTCCCAGCCCAGCGCCATACACCTTTCTGATCAATCATCCAGGTTGTCTTGGGCTGGAAATTTGTTTCATTCTGTCTTTTTGCAGGTTCTGCTGCTTCAGAATTTGTTTAGAGCCATTTTTTATGAGTATTTGGAGGGGTTTGGAGGAGAGCTGAAGCAAGTCACTGCTTTTACTCTGCCATCTAGGCTCCCCCCCCCGCCACCAACTTTTCTACAGAAAAAGTACTACATTCCCTCTAGCTAGTTTGTGTTAATGTTAGATCTTGAACCAGTGTCTTCCTGACTCCAAAGTGAGTAGTCTCTCTATTCTACCACACTGCCTTTTTCTCCTAAAGTCTTAATACACTTTAATACAGTAGGGTATTATGTTCCAGTTCAGGAGGAAATACAGAGCCACCAATGGTTATACAATAAGAAATTTCCTGATTTCACCTTATGTCTCTCCTATTTGAATAGCTTGTTCAGCACTTTCTCATAGAGGATCTCATTTGACTCTAATAACAATCCTGGCAGGTAGATGGGTCAAATATTGAAGAAACTCTGGCTCAGATATATTATACTGATGTCAGATAGGTGAAAATTTTCAGGCTGAATCCAAATGCTTTTTAATGTCTCAAATGAATTTTTAAAACCTGAATGTCTCCCTGTTGGGTACAACATATGTTCCAGATCCATCAGTCACTGACACAGCTGCTGAATATTAGTCCTATATCTTTGTAATCTGATTGAATGGAAGCTTGGGTCCACAGGATTGGGGCAAAAACTTATTTCTAACTGTGTACATGATACTATATATCTTGGTGGAAGCTTAACAAATTCTGTCTTCGTGCTTCCATATTACTAGAAATTTAGCTAGGCCAACTGGATTTCCTTTTAGATTTTCATCCCAATTTGTAGTGCTTGGTTTGATGTAGACTTATAGACCATATATGACATGGGATGGTTTGTAGGGTAGAGAGACAGCCAACCTGGGTTTAGGGAATGCTTATCATTCTGCTCCATCATCTCTTTTCAAAGAGCCCCAGTTATGCTTGATCATGATTCAGCCCCGGCAGACAGTGTCGGTGAGGGGCCTCCGTGTCAGCTAGAATTTTCTGCATGGATGCCTGGGGTTGGCTGCCCTGGAGGACTTCTGTGTGAATGCTTCTAGACTGGTTCAGCCTCGTGTGACATTTTGAGAGGCACTGTTTTCCTTTTGTTTATTTAGAGGGATTCTCAGTCACTTGTGGAGAGTACGGACGCTCTTCATTCCAGCCTGGTACACTCAATGTCATTCATTGAGTTCCTATCTTAGCAAGAACTGTATACAAAGTTACTAGATGGTTCAAAACCTCATATCAGAATCAATCTCTACTGAATGCTTTATGTCTGTTTCCCCATCTATTTTGCAATGTTCCAGAATCAGAGAATCACAAAATCTTAGAGCTAGGAGGAATCTCAGGGGCAATCTAGCCCTACTCATGATGGTACAAAAATCCCATCTACAACATATGCAACAAGTGGTTGTTCTGAATTTGCTATAACTCTCTATTTCCAGAGGCAGCACATATTTCACTTTTGGATAAAAAGCTCTTATATCCTGCTTTTCTGCAACTTCCACCTATGGCTATTGGTTCTATTCTCTGGATCAAAGCCAAGCACAAGTCTATTCCCCTTCTATATGATAATACTTAAAAAGCTTGAAAAAAGTTATCATATCTTCCCCTGTCTTCTCTCCTCCAGAATAAACATCCCTAGTTCTTTCAGTCAATCCTTATACAGAATGATCTTTAGACCCTGATATAGTATGATCTTGAAGTCCTTTGCAAGCCTGAAGTTGCTACATAAATATCTACTTTATAATTATTGTATAGTATCTATATGATCATCATTATTATTTAGCATACTAGCTTCCCTTCTGGCTTTGTAGCATCTGTGCATTTGATAAACATGCCATCTATATTGGAAGCCAAGTCATTCATAAAAAATGCTCAATAGTATAGTCCAAGCACAGATCTTTGTAGCACTCTACTAAAGACCTCCTTCCAAGTTGACATCAAACCATTAATGAGCTTGTTGGGTCTAGCCTTTCAACTAGTTTAAAAATCACTTTTAACTTCAGCTAACTAGGTTGTCATCTAGTCTACTTCCTCTGTCTTTTCTGCAAGAATAGTACGAAAGATTGTCAAATGCTTGTGATATCAAATCTAGGTGAATGATAACTATAGTATTTCCCAGATCTACTCAGTTTGATAATAATCATATCAAAAAAAGGAAATGAACTCAGTCTGATATGACCTGTGTTTGCAGAGGGAGTGGAGAAGAGGAGACAAATGAGAAAGAAACTGGTGGCAGGGGCAGACATAAAAGAATTTGGGAAATGACTGGATGTATTAGGGGATGGGCAAGAAGGGGGAGAAAGAAGAATCCAAGGTTACAAGCCTAAGAATTCTGGAGTCACCTAGAAATAGAAAAGTTAAGAAGAACAGGCTTATTGGGGAAGATGAGTTAAGTTTTTGGACATGCTGGGCATGAGGTGCTAGTTGGGCATTCAGGTATTTTGTGCTAGACTAGAACACTGGAGGAAATACTGGCATAGAGATAAAGATTTGAGAGTCATCTTCACAGAGAATCAATGAAGCCATGGTACTAGGTGAGTTCACTAAGGGACCAGTTTGTATAGAGGGAAGACAAGAGGGCTCATGACACAGCCTTGAGGAACATCCATGTTAAAAAGATGGATGAAGAGTGAGAAGTTGAAAAAATATTAAAAAGTTGTAGGAGAAGCATGAGAATATAGTTATAGAATATTAGCTAACATTTGTCAAGTGCTTTTGCATGCATTATCTCATTTTGGCCTCAGAACAACCCTTTAAGCATGATTAATCCCATCCTACAGATTAATATATTGAAGTTGAGAGAGTTAACTGATTTGCTTATAGATATAGAGCTAGTAAATCACAAGGTCATAGAGTTAGAACTAGGAGGAACCTTAGAGGTCCTTTAGTCCAGCTGTCTCATCTTACAAAGGAGGAAACAGAGACACAGAGGGGTTAAGTGATTTGCCCAGGCAGTAATTGCCCAGGCAGTAATTAATAAAGCTGGGATTTGAATTGTGAACATGAGTTCTGTAATGAGTATAATAATTTGTTAGATGTATTGGAGCTTCCCTTCTTCATAGGGGAACAGGACAATGGAGTTACACAACAAACTACCAATTAGAAGGATTTCTGAGCTTAGGGCTGCTTGAAATACCAGTTATCCTTTGCAAAGTGAACTTGGGGATGCCTGCAGAGGTGGGACTGGCCTCAAACAGCTCCAGGGCAGCCTTGAACAACAGCTGCAGACTAGGGACTTTCAAAACACCTTATGCCTTGGCTTATCACGTCTACAGATGTCTTCTCTCTCCAACCTCCCCTCCATTTCCCCTCCCCCTCCACTCAGATGCCTCTAGAAACTATATTTCACTCTTTTCCCACTCCCATTTGAACAGCTGAGAATTCTCTTCCTCTCTCCTTCCTTGTAGGATCTTCTTTCCCCTATAAACTTTTTCTCAGACAATAAATGTTTTTAACTGGTATATCAGACACTTTCATTTTAGATCCCTTTATGGGCCTGAAGGTTTTTGGTTAGTAAAATCCACATTTATTGGTTCCAAATGTACCACTTTTTCCACTGTACCATGCTGTTTTAGAGACTTGGTTTTAATCCAATTTTTCTTGACTCAAAGTCCAATACTATTTACTATGCAAATTCCCGCATCTAGGGAGAAGAAGGAATTTAAGAAGAGACTAGTAATCAACAGTATTAAAACAACAGGGTGGTCAAGGAGATTGAGGAGGAAAAAGGAAAAAGGACCATTAGATTTACTAACAAAGAGGTCATTTCTGACCTTGGAGAGAGCTGTTTAAATAGGCCAGTATAGTCATGAGAGAGATTGAAAGGTGGAATATATCATTCAACTTTTGGCTAAGCAGATGACCATGATCAGGCCTGGACTTACTCAGGTTTTCTGTGCAAGGACTCCATAAGGGCTGGTGTAAGCAGCAGAAAAATCAAGATGGTAAAGATACCATCATGAAGGCCGGCCCTACATGTCTTTAGTGACTCTCTAACTTTCCTTCCCCTAGCTTCAGGTGCCATCCAAGGCCTACACTCCCTGGACTCCTGCCCTCATATTGCTCTGTTTTTCACCCAGGTTTTCTTATTGATGTACATCTTTATTTTGGCATTTAAAGCCAATCCAATCCACTAATCCAATAAGCATTTATTAAGCTTCTACTGTGTACTGGCACAAGTGCTAGAGATACAATGAATAAAAAGAAAGTCATTCCCTACCTTCCAGGAGATTTTAATCTCTTGTTTGTCCTTCCTTTTCAAAGAAGGACACCATGGGTGATGTCTTGACTTGTGTGTGAATTGGATTTAAGTGAGGCATTGCTGCACAGCACCTTCAGCCCCACTCTCTCTTCCAGAGTTAATGAAGTCCAATGGCAGGACAAAAGTCAGGATGGCTGGCATCAGCCCAGGATGCAGTGCAGGAACATGACATCTTCTTTCTAGACCAACTGGCCAACTTGTTGTACATGATATTTCATTTCACCTTGGTGACTTTTCACAGGTATCATCCCCCTTACCCTCTAAGTTATGCATGTGCCTTTTAAAGGGGCCTACAGGAATCATGGTCACAAAACCTATTGATTCAATTCAATAAACATCTATTAAAACACACTGTGTGCCAGGCACCTGAGAATACCAAAATGAAGGAAAACATGGCCCTTGCCCTGAAAATAGTTTAGTGGGGAAGACAGTGAAGAAAAGTATGGAGACAACTAAAAATATAAGCTGGTTTTTCCCATTCTATGTTTGCCCAGTGACACGTACTCCTTTCAAGGTGGCTGGTCTTAGGTAGTAAGTGATGTTGTGGCTAATGCATCATTTCCCTAGGTGAAGAGCAAAACTTTGAATGTTATGTTATTGTAGATAGAAAGATAATGATAATAACATCTAGTATTTACATAGTTCTTTAAGGTTTGCAAAGTGTTATGTAAAATACACATTATATATAATTTATTTGATATATATTTTACTTGCGGATGGAGCTAGTCTTATAGCCAGGAAGTTCTGGGTTGAATTCTAGCCACATACTGACTATGTGACCCTGAGTAAGCAACTAAACCTCTCAGTGGTCCCAACAACTCTCTAAGGATAAGTTTGCATTGGTAGAGGGAGCTTCCTCTTCTGGGAGTTTCCTATAACAAGGAAAAACTACAAGTCCCATCCCTATGTATTTTGCTTACTTATCACATGTAGAATTGTAAGCATAGTATTTGTAAAATACATGTATGTATAAAATATCTAGACTAACTTCAAAACGTGTCTGAGCTCCCAGAGAACTGAACAAAAATGGCTATTCTTATTGAAGGGAAAATGTAAACATCTTCCTAGCTCTCTTTCTATATGTGTGTCAGCAACATCTACTATATTATAGTTGCAAAGACAATGCATACCTCCAAAGGTAGGTCTTAGAACCAGAAATGACGGCTATTGTAAATACAGTAGAGTTTTGGTGTTTTTTTTTTTTGAGGGGCAGGAATAAAGGAGAGGAATTCTGTTTTGGACATGTTAAGTTTGAGATTATTATGGGATATCCAGTTTGAAATGTTCATGGTGGTATGGGACCAAAGCTCAAGAGGTAGCCTAGGGTTACATATGTAGATATGGGAATCATTTGCGGAGAGATGATAACTGAACCTGTGGGAGCTCACAAAGTCCCCAAGTTAAAAAAAATGAAAAGAGAAAAGAGAGAGGGTCTAGGACAGAAGCTTTGGTTATACCCACAGCTAGTACGCAGTACATGGATATATATTCAGCAAAGGAGCAAAAGGAAAGATCAGGCAGGTAGGAGGAGAGCCAAGATTCATTTTGCAATAACACAAAAACCCAGAAAAGAGAGAACATTCAAGAGAAGGTGGCCAATAGTGTCAAATGCTCCAGAGAGGTCAGAAAGGGTGAGGACTGAGAAAAGTCAGTCAGTTAACAAAAATTTATGAAGTGCTTACTATATATAGCATGCATTTTACTAAGTGCTGGGGATACTAAGAGACGCAAAAATGCAATCTTTGGTCTTAAGGGATTTAGATTTTCTAGTGGGAGTGACAACATGCAAAAAATGGTGCATGCAAGATTTGGCAGTGAAAATGGAATGTTTTATCACATATGGCCATTAAGTACACATTTGGTAACTTGGGAAAGAGAAGCTTCAGTTGAATAAGGAGGGAGGAAGTTAGACTACAGATGGTAGAAAAGAGATTAAGAGAAGAGGAAGTGGAAGTACTGAGTGAAGACAAATTTTTCCAGAATGTCTGTTGAGCAGAGGAAGAGAGATACAGAATATTAAGATGATAGTCATCAATGGGTAGTTAAAGTATCAAAAGATGGAAAGAGCATGAGAAAGAGTGCCAGAGAGTACAGTGGACAAGACAGGCAGATCTGGAGTGACACATCAGGGAGGCAGGATTGTGGTCGATGGGAATAAGAGGGTGAATACTAGTGATTAAAGGAAGGGATTTGTTTGTCAGCAGTGTAGGGTCCAGCATTATTGGGATGGGGAGATTAAAAGAGGAGGAAGTTTGTTAACCATAGGAAATGAGTCTGGTCAAAGTATTAATGGAGGGGAGGAGCTCCACGGATGAGTTCAAAATCATAGTTTGTCCTTCAGCTGCCTGAGGTAGCAGCCCAGTAATGTTGTATTCTGTGGGGCTCAGGAATGCCATCCCTCCAGTTAATGAAAATAGCCTTGGTGGTATTTTATCCTGAGAGGCTCCAAAAGTTCACCTTGCTTTAAGATTTGAAAAGAACTTTATTACTTTTAGATATAAATTATTTTTTGTTTTGTTAAATATTTTCTAATTACACATAAGAAAGTTTTAAACTATATATATGTATATGTGTATATGTATATATAGTTCCAAATTTTCTTCCTCCCACCTACCTTTCTTCTCTCCCTTCCTGAGAAAGCAATTTGATATCAGTTATACACGTGAAGTCATGCAAAACACATTTACCTGTTAGCTGTGTTGCAAAAGAAAAACAGAAACAAAATAAAACAATAAAAATGAAGTGGGAAAAAAAAGTATGCTTCAATATATATTCAGAATCCATCAGTTTTCTCTCCGGAGGTAGAAAGCATTTTTCATCCTGAATCTTTTGGAATTGTCTCAGATCATTGTCTTGATAAGAGTAGCTAAGTCTTTCACAGTTGATCATTTTTACAATATTGCTGTTACGGTATACAATGTTCTCCTGATTGCGCTCACCTCAATATGGATGACTTCATATTAGTCTTCCCAGGCTTCTTTTTTTGAAACCAGTAAAGTACTTTGCAATATCTTATTTGAATTTCACAACAATACTGATGGTATGTACTATGATTATTCCCATTTTACAGGTGAGACTGCTGAGGCTCATAGAGGTTAATGACTTCATTGGGGTCACAGTGCTTGGAAGTATCTGAGGCAGTATTCAGACTCAGATGTTCTCTAATGCTGAGTTCAGCACTTTATCCTCTGCACCACCACTCAAATGGCTAAGTAAATTACACTACATTAATGTCATGGCATAATGTGATTATGAACAAGTCTGAGAAATAGGAAGAAATACAGAAAGGCTTTTCTGAAATAATGCAACGTGAAAAAAGTAGAATCAGGAGAATGTAGTACACACTAAGAAAAAAAAGTGAATGAGAATGTATGGACAGAAGAAAAAAATCCTAATAAGAACTTGGAGTACCTGAAAAATTATTCTGATAATGCCCTCTGGTGGACAAAATTCTTTCAAATGATGTTACCAAACAGCAAATGCATATGTAACAAAAAAAACCTAAAAGTGTCAAGTAAACGTAATTATAATATCACAGAACTTTAGAGCTAGATGATCTTGTCTTGCTCTCTCTAATTTTACAGATGAGGAAACTGAGGCCCAGAAAAGGGAAATTATTACCCCCAAAGTCATATATACTTTAGAAATCTGAGCTCTGACAATATTTTATTAAGTACCTACTTTGTGCTTTAAACGAACAATTGGAAATCCTCACATCATTATTAGTGTGATACAGTGAAAAGACAACTGGAGGTGGATTCAGAATCCTGGATCTACCAGCATGATCTTGAGCAAGTCCCTTTACTCCTATAGACTTATTTCCTCATTTGTAAAATTAGAGAGGATGGGACTAGATGGTTGTCCAGTTGAGGTCTGAGGTCCCTTCTGGCTCTAAATCTGTGCTCATCTGATTCTGTGATCATTAAAAGTCTGTGATACAATTGAAAGTACACCAGATTCAGTTGGAGGACCTGGCTTTGAATCTTGGCTCTGCTGTTTATTAACTATGTGACTTTGGGAAAATATCTTAACCTGTTTGGGTTTTAGGTTTCCCTCCATCAAATGAGGGGGTTGTACCAAAGGACCTGCAAGATCCCTTTCAGCTCTAGAGCCTAAGGGGTAAGTAGAGCCGATATTCTCATTTTACAGAGGAGAACTGAGTGTATTCCAGGCCTAGAATGTACTCTCTTCCTACCTCTGCTTCAAAGAATCCCTCTCCTTCCTGTAAGATGTAGCTTAGGCACTATCTTCTGCGTGAAGCCTTTGTTCATCACCACCACTGCTACTTCCAAACTACCTTGTATTAAGCTATTGATACTTTGTATGTGCATTTATGCACACGTGTATATCTATATGTGTTAACTTTACATTTGTGTTACATACACGCATGTATATCCTTGTTGTCCAGATTAAGTTGGAGGAATTGGCTTTGAATACAAATGTCTGAGGAAGGATTTGAACTCAGTTTTTTCTGACTCCAAGTCCAGCGCTCCAAACAACAACAAACATTTATAAAATGCTTTACCAGTCATAGACACACATGCTCATCACAATAACCTTGTTTGGGAGGGAGGTTAAACATTGTAATACCCATGTATTTTGCTTATGGCCACACAGTAAGTGATTCTATGAATGAAGAGGTAGACCCAGGATCTGAATCCAGGTTTTGGAAATCCAAATTCAGTGTGTTTTCAATCATATCATTGCTATTTTTTTATTCTGAGTTTTTTCAGGTTTTGGAAGTTTCTTATCATAAGTCATTTAAGAAGTATTGTACGATGATACAGTAGGAATAGGAATTTAGCTAGATCCCCCAAACAGTATGATCAAAGTCAATTCAAGATTGACTTTGCTCTTCTGGAGTCTTTAAATGTGTAAACAGCCATTAGTAATCTCTTTATTCAGAAGGTCTATTATTGGATGAGCAATGCACTTGGTTGTTATGAGGAAACCTAAGCCATTGCAGGTGAGAAGGAAGAAAGAAAAAGAAGAGTAAGAGAAGGGAAGAGAAAGAGAAAGGAGGAAGTAAGAAAAAAATGAGAATTCAACTCAACCAACATTTATTAATTTCCTGTTATGTATCACTTGGCTCTGGGGCATGTGGGTGCTTGCACAAGACATAGGTCTTGGTCTCAGAGACCTTACAGTCTAGTAAAGTGATATAACATCATTATCATAACATAAAGTAATAGATCATAAATATGTAAAGGAGTTATAAAAGTGTTATATGACATCAAGAAAGGGGGAAGATAACTGTTGAGGGGACTCAAGAAGACTTCATGGAAACATTTGGGCTGAGCTTTCAAGCATGTTGGGGGAGCACATTAGGCAGTGTTAGTACTAAAGATATGAGGTGGGAAAGCATGGGTCATGTATTAAGGTTAGTAAACAGCCCATTTCAATTAAATTTCAATTCAAATTTAAAGAACATTTATTAAATAGCTACTATATGGCAAGCACTAAGCTGGTGCTATGAAGACAAAAATGAAAAGAGTTCCTGCCCTCAAAGATGTTAAAATTCTATGGGGGTTTCCTGGCCTTTACCTGATTTGGGCCAAATCACAAAAATTTATGTTTGATACTGGAACAAAATGAGGCATTATATTGATTCGACAATTAACAAAAGATTCACTCAATCAAACAAGAGAAGAATGTTCAGCAAAGATAGGCAGCGAGTACTTCCTGAGTTGATTCGGCCGAGAAAAGCTTCTTTACCTGAGTTACCCATCATTTTACATGTGCCAGACATGGCAGAACTCTTGGAGTTCCTCATGGCTTCTTTGTACTTAGAAGTGATATCAACAGCCTGTGTCAAATAAGTCTCAGGTTTTCAGTACCTTTTAAGAAGAACTAGCTTAACTTGCAAGAAGGGGGTGGTTAGGATACTACTCCTACTATGAGGTGAAAACAACATAGACAGAGATAGACAAATACAAAATATATTCAAAGTAATTTTGTGTTGGAGGGCTCTAACTGGTTGGAAGTCATCCTGTAGGAGATGACACTTAAACTTAGCCCTGAAAGGCTTTGAGATTCCGAGGCAGAGATTAGGATGAAGAGCATTCCAGGTATCAAAGTGTTAGATATGGGAGGTAGAATTTCTCTTTTCCAATTCCATAGCAGGTAAGCCAGTTTAGCTGGATCTCAGTGAGCTTGGGGGTAGTGATATAATCAGCCTGTTTTTTTTTTTCTTAGCAAAGATTCTGGAGTGGTTTGCCATTTTCTTCTCCAGGTTATTTTACAGGTGAGGAAACTGACGCAAAAAGGGTTAAGTGGCAAGTCCAGGATCATACAGCTAGTAAATGTCTATGGCCTATTTTGAACTCAGGAAGATGAATCTCTGAAAAATTCCATTAAAGTCTTCCTTAGAAGCTAGTTTCTAATTTGTGGGTGGCTAATGTGAGTTTACTAAAGAATTGGAGACTGAAATCATCATCATAATCGCTTGGACATAACTTTGAGGTGTAAAAATTTTAAGAACAATGTCTTTAATAGGTGTTGCCATACCAAATTATCAAGCCCTAAGTGATGTGAAATGACAAGTTCTCCAAGAAATCAAAATCATTTGGGAAAAAGAGGAAGTATATATCGTCTCTGTAGTCCTGTCTGCTACTTGGAGTTGATGCTTTCAAGCAAGCCTACGGCTGACAAGTTTATATCCTAGTAAATTTAGATACCTGCACTTTTTTCTACAGAATATTAAATATAAATGATAGCAAGATAATGACATCATAGGATCACGAATTTGGAGCTGGAATGGATTTTCAAGGCCATCAAGTCCAAACCCCTTATTTTACAAAAGAGGAAATTTAGGCCTATTGAAATTAAGTGACATGGTCACACAGGTAATAAACGTCTGAAGCAGGATTCACACTCAGGTCTTTCTGACCAAAGTCTAGCACTCTATCCATTATACCTCCTAGTTTACTCAAGCAATCTAGCTATCCATATCCTTTGAACAAGAGACTCCATTGCCCTAAGGAAGCCACCAATAAGAAACAAGTCCTATATACTCCAAAATATGTATAGCAGTACTTTTTGTGACAGTTAAGAATCGGAAATACAAACTCCAAGATATTTATAGCAACACTTTTTATGATACGTAAGAATTGGAAGCAAAGTGGATGTCCACCAACTTGGGGAATTGGCTAAAACAAATAGTGGTATGTGAATGTAATGTAATATTCCTGTTCTGTAAGAAATTATGTATGTAATGAATACAGGGAGGATCATGGCAAGATCTGAATGAACTAATCCATAGTGAAGTAAGCAGAGGGAAGAAAACTACAATAACTGCAATAATGTAAATGGAAAGAACACTACGCACAAAAAACCAAAAGTCAGTGTTATGAAATTAAAAAGAACAGACATGGCTCAAAATAAGAGAAATCACTGTCCTACCTTTCTGCAAAGGTGTTTGTTTTTGTTCAGTCATTTCAGTTATGGCCGACTCTTCATGACCCCATTCAGGGTTTTCTTGGCAAAGATACTGGAGTGGTTTGCCATTTCCTTTTCCAGCTCATTTCATAAAGGTGAGAGGTCCACAAATATTTGACATCGCCCATATTTTTAGAGTTTTCGATGTACAATCAGTTATGCTGGTTTTTCATCCTTTATTTTTTCTTTTAAAATGCAATTTGTTGTATGGAGTGACTGGAAAGAAAAGGATGAGAGATACTGAGGGAGATTATGGTGAAGTAAAAAAATGGATTGATAAAAACATTTTTAAAAAGTCAGACGAGCCAATGAAAGTGATCTCTATATAGGAAGTCACTAAGGCTTTATCATCTCTAAACCAGAAAATCTTCACAGCAAGGAAGAGTCAAAGTTTCCAGATCCTCCCTGTTCACACTGGAACTTTTGAGATCTAATTGGTTAAAAAATTCGAACATCAGCTAACAGCTGTAATCAAAGTCATAAAACCAAAACAAAAAAGGTCAAGTTTGTAATAAGATTCTACAAAAGACCTATATTACCGTGCCTCTGTGTCTCCACCTATTCTCCACCACTTCAGCAGAGGATATGTTTATCCAAAAGAGTGGATGAGATGGCTATCTAATGTTCCTTCTCCTTCTAGCCACAGAGTGCATAGAACTCATACAAATGTTTTATTTCCAAACATTACTAATAATTACCAGTCATCAAAATGTTCAAAATAATTGAGGGTAAGGAAAAAATCAGGGGATGTAGTAGCCAAAGAAAAGGGAGAGAGGGGAAATACAGTAAGGGACCTTTCACTAAGAAGCATTCATTTCTTCACTAATGCGACTAGTATTTAGTAACCACTCACTTTGTGTAAAACATTATAATTGACTCAGGAAATATAAAGACAACCCCCAACTAAAAACAGTCTTTTCCCTTGAGAAACTTACCTTTGAGAGAAAACAATATATACCAAAAAAAAAAAAGTTTTTGAGGGGGAGTGGAAAGCATTTGCTAATGTGGGGATAAGGAAAGACTTCATGTAGAAGTTCCTGACACACAGCAGGCACTTAAAAATGTTTACTGATTGATTGATGTAAATGGTGGCACTTGAGCTGAATCTTGATGGAAACAAGGAATTCAAAGGCTTGAGGCTGAAGGACTACATTCTAGGTATGGGGGACAATCAATGCAAAGTCATTGCAATTGAGTCTTATGAGTGAGGAATGTCAGGAAAAGCAGCATGATGGAGGAATAGCAGGCAGGCCAGTTTACCTGGACCATAGAGTGGCTGAAGAAGAGTGATACACACACATACACACACACACACACACACACACACACACACACACGTGTATATGTGCACATATAAAACATAGTGATGTATATATGCATGCGATATATATGATGCATGAATACATAGACACACGTGTATATACATAGGCATGAATACATTACATATATGCATATATACATATATTCATATTCATATACATAGACATATATATATATATACATATATATATATATATATATATATATATATATATATATATATATATATATATATATATATATATACATATATATATATATTTGAGTAGTCTGGGTTGGGGTTTGTATTTTACCTTAGAAGTGAAAGATGGCCATTGAAGTTTCCTGAGCACAGGAGTGACATGATAAGACCCATTCTTTATCAATACCAGATTGGTAGATGTATAGAGGGTGGATTAGATACAGGAGAAATTTGAGGTAGAAATAGCAATTAGGAAGATATTTCAATAGTTCAGGAGTGAGGTGATAATGGCCAGAACTAGGATGATAGCTATATGAGTAGAAAGAAAGGGTAGAAATAAGATGTTTTGGTGTTAGAAAGGACCAGACTTGGTGACTTATTAAACATGGACTTGAAAGAAAGGTAAGAATAGATAATGTCTCTGATGTTGTAAACCTGGTAACTGAAAGGATCCTGGTGCTTTAATTTTCAATAGGGAAGTTAGGAAGAGGGGACAATATTTTAGAAAGGACGCTGGACCTGAAGTCAGAAGACCTGGGTTTGAATTTGGTTTTGCCGCTTACTACTTATATGACTTTGGAAAGGTCACTTAATTTCTGTGGTCTTTGTCTGAAAATTAGGTTGGGCTAGGTATCCTCTAAGTTCTTTTATAATTAAGTGACAGAATAGTTATCTTGGACACAACTTGGAGGGGAGGGGGTTAAACATGACTTCTTTATTTAAAAAGAACATAGTGTTTTGCTGCTGTTGTTTCTTTTAAGTCATAAAAAGCTTCCCAGAGTATCAGGTATAATTCAACTTCTCCAGGCTCTCTCAGCAAGTGGCTTCATTGACTGATGACTCAAAGGACCACAAGAGTCATGAGGCAACATGCTGGAGTAGAGACCTGATTAATAAACCCCTAGTCCTGTATGCCCAGGGTGGAAAAGGAAGCTCAGTGACAGAGCCCAGGGAGGTGCTCTGAGTGAGGTTTGCTCCTAGGATCAGATGGTCCTTTACAATTGCCATGGGGCCAATATCTTGCTGATAACTTGAGAAAGAGAGACCATAAGACTGAAGTGTACTTGTATCATTTGTTATAGCTGTCCCAGATGTTGAGAGTCAGTAAAGGAGAGGGAGAGGGAGAATTTCACTGGGAATCCTGTATATAACAAGTATATTAAATAAGCCTTCAAAAAAAATAAGCAATATAAGGCAGAGGTTCTTAACCTTGTTTGTCACAGATCCCCTTGACTGGAATTGGGGAACCTGCAGCCTCAAGGCCACATGTGGCCTTCTAAGTGCTCAGGTGTGTCCTTTTGACTGAATCCAAACTTCACAGTTCCCTACCTCTGTGGTCTTGATGATCTAGTGAAGCCCATGGATCCCTTCTCAGAAAAATGTTTTTGTTTTTAATGTGAGAACTAAAAGATATAGGATTAAAAAGGAAAATAATTTTGTTGAAAGATAGTTACCAAAATGTTAAAAACAAGCAAAGAAGTTCATGAACTCCAGGTAAAGAATACCTGATCTAAGGATAAAAAGTGTACAACAAGAGTAAAGATTTCCCTTTTCCATATCATTTGAGTTTGTATCCCCAAAATATGCCTCTCCTGAGGGAAAAACTTGCTGGAAATCCTAATACCTGTCTTTTGTGGAAAGCAGAGTGACTGCTGTGCCATTAACTTTCTCATTCTTTAGTTTTTTTGATGAAAAGTGAATTCCATCCCAGCTTCCCCACTGAACAAATACTATTCAAAAGAGACTTAGTAATGAACTAATCTAGTTAGTTTAACATATGTATATATATGTATATATATATGTATATATATGTATATATATGTATATATATATATATATATATATATATATATATATATATATATATTTAAATCCTACAGTAAGTATGGAGAGGAGGGTCAAAGCTCAGAAACAGATAGCCAGGGCAAAGGTCAGGAGACATTTATTACAAGGCACTTCCAGGAAAATTGTTTCACTTGCCACAATGCTTTGCACCAGGGCTGCCTGGAGACTATCCTTTACCTTGTTGTTTGCCTTTGCTGCTTCCATATCGGTGAGTGGCTTTCCATTCTCCTCTACTATTGAGAACAATTTATTCCTATGTTCTATTATCCATTATATGTGTATTTCTTTGCAGATCAACCCCTCCTCCAAAGAAAATGGTAAGGTTTTCTCATAATGGTAAGAGAATGCTTCTTTACTGTCTTTTTTCAATGACAGTAGTAATAATATCTCCTTTCCCCCTAGATATCGATGTTAGTAAGCAAAAGAAAGATATTTTAGAAATCAACCTAGGTAAGTTACATTTCTGCCTGTTTATTGCTTTTTTTAAAAAAAGCTTTATTTTTATAAAACAAAAGCAATAATGATAGCTAATATTTATGTAGTACTTACTATGTGTCAAGCACTGTACTAAGTGCTTTACTAACATTATGCCATTTGATCTTCACAGCAACTCTGGAAGATAGGTGCTATTATTGTACTAATCTTACAGTGAGGAAACTGAGGAATACAGAGGTTAAGTGATTTGCTCAGGGTCACACAGTTAGTAAGTGTCTAAGAGCAGACTTGAACTCAGGTCTTCTGGACTCCAGGTCCTATACTCCATCCACTATGACACCAAATTACCCATACTTTATGACATTACTTTGTGTATATATTTTCCTTCCCTAATTGACTCATTTCTTATAACAAAGAAAATCAATATTGCGACTCTTTGACAATGCATGAGCATTTTATCTCTGTAGTTTCTTGACTTTCAGGCCAGAGGAGTCAAGGAGACCTGAGATCATTATTAATTTCCCCTCCCCCATTTTCTTGGAACTTGAATCATTTGTGATCTTTTCAATCATATTGTAGCTTTTCAATCAGGGTAGAATGTATACATTATTTTGGTAATCCTGCTTATTTCACTCTGAATCAGCACATAAGAATCTTTCCACACTTCTCTGAAGTCTTCATATGAAAAACCAGTTGTACAAATGAGTTGCCCGAACGAGTCACTTTTCAATCAATTAATATGTCAAATGCCTATTATACAATAGGTATACAACACAATTACTATATTACGCAATCATAATACTATATCATATTATTGTATAATACAATGTCATATAATATAACTACTATATAGTCTTATTTATATATCAGTATTTTTAGCCACTTTCTAATTAATGGGCACTCATTTATGATCATATTTTTCAGGGGAAGAGTATAAACCACCTGTTCACACAAATGAAAAAAATTGCTTATTGTAATTTTTCAGTCATGATTTATATTTTATTGGAAGAATTTTATCAAAGCCTCATTAAGCCTTACAAGTTACCTGAAAAGAGAAATATTATTTCCATTTTGTAGAGGATAATCAAGGGACTATTTTAGGAAGGCAGAAAATTTTTTGTGTAATCTAAGAATATATCCTAAGTCCAGAGCTCAGAAAGTTTAATCATTATTTATTTGACAAAAGGTTCTATTTATCAGAGAATGAATTAAAATATGGACTACAGAAAAGGAAATTGGTACCAATATCCTGTTTTTTTGTTTTACTGCTTTGTTTAATTTTTTTGTTTGTTTTAGTTTTTTAGATTTTGTTTTCTTTTTGTGTTTTTGTATTGAGTGTCTCCAGGTACACACCACCATCAGTTTTTACAGGCCAGATAACATTCATCACAAAACAAATCTTGGATTTACATGTACATAACAAATTGTGAAAAGGAACTTTAGGTTGGTGATCTTATAATAATCCAATTAACTGAGGAAAACCACCAGTTTTAATCTACTACTAAGAGGAAGAAGAAAAATAGTTCCTTCCCCCACCTCCCCACCCCAAGAGAATCTAAGATATCCTGAATATTTTTTATTAAGATTTAAGAAAGGCTGAGAAGAAGTTGTTTTCATGAAAATAGTAGCTAAAAGATCAAGGAGGATATTATGAGGTCCAAAGGATTAAGAACTTCTATGCCATCCCCTGCCCCTAGAATGATGAGGACAAAATGATAGTCTTCTGGTGTGGAGAAAAGGAGGTTTTCCTATAAGAAACAGGAGGTTTTCCTATAAGAGCTTTCAGTGTTATAACTTGAACCTATGATAGAAAGAGTCACATGAACTCATTAATGTAACTCAGTATGTTTCTAGCATAGCTGAAGACTTTAGTTATGTATTTCCCCCCTGCTCCCCTTTTCATGCTATGCTCATGACTCAGCTAGGATATTAAACATGGAATTGGTATTAGAATTGGTGTCAACCAGTGGCTACACACCTCTGGTTATTTATTATCATCCAGTGAGGATGGGGATAGGATCTGTTATGTTAAAAACATAATCATTATGAATAAAATTCTAAATTTTTGTCCTTCAAGTACATTAATTTTTTTTTTTTTGCAAAATCTCTCATTTATTGCTCAGAGATATCTTTACTCTACAACCTGTAAGGTCATTATAATGGGTAGGGCTCCCCCAAATATGTACAGGGTCAGCCTGAAGAGTAAGGCTACCCAAATGTACCCAGGCTTGCTTTAGTGCTAGCTAAGTTCATGTTGATTCTGTCTGTGATGAATAAAGTAACAATAACAGATATTTGTACAATGGTTTATGGTTGGCAAAGTACTTTCCATGTGTTCTCATTTGAATCTTACAACCCTGTGAAGTCTATACATAGATGCTATCCACATTTTACTGATGAAGAAACTAAAGTTGAGAGAGGTTAAATGATTGGCTCAAAGTCATACAGCAGATTAGTCTGAGAGGTCGTATGTCAGGGTGGTATGACACAACATAGAGTTCTGAACATGGAATCACAGGACCTAGGTTCAAATCCTGACTCTGCCACTTACAACTTGTGTAACCTTAAGTAAGTAATTTCTCTTCACTGGTCCTCAGTTTCCTCCATAAAATAAAATGATTTTTTTAAATGATTTTTTCCCTAAGATCCAAAGCTCTGATTCTATGGTTCTATGATTAAAGCAAGGTCTCTTGAATCAAAGTCCAGAACTTTCTACTATGCCACATTGATTGAAGATGAAAGCAGTGACTATTGAAATTGGGAGTTCATTTATGCAACAGACATTTATTGAGTGTTTTCTATGTGCAGAAGACTATGCTGAGCAATGAGAGTCATAAAAAGATGAGATTCTTCCAAATATAACTAGGATTGCTTCAGTGGTAACTGAGTAATGGAAGTTGGAAAATCTGATATGTACAAAGTATGGAACAGAGTGGCATTTAATGAGTGAATGATACATAACGAAGAGACTATAACGTTCTCTGCGTTAAAGTCATACATTGCTATCACTCTCTTTAGTGCTGGAAGGAAGAACTAGATTCAAATCCAGATGAGTATTCACCCCTTTTAGGAAACTTTCCCTAACTTAGGCTGAGGAGAGCTAATAACATATTCTCAGTCTTGCATACAATTGTGTCTTCCAGCTATTAAGCTTGTCTAACAAGTCAAATGGAATCCGAGACCATAGAATGGGTGAGCTGGAAGATATCTTAGCAATGATTCATCCAACCTGCCCATTTTACAAATGGAGAACACAAGGACTAAATGACTTCTACTGTACAAGTGGTTCCCCATGCATAAGTAGTCCCCCATGCACTCTTTCTTCTCCTTTTATGATCTATGGTGCCATACTTTTTCTATAATCTGACAATCTCTACCCCTGACCACCTGAGATTATATTGGTATTTTTTTAAATTTAACTCAGAATGATAAAAAAATTCAAATTTAATCACTCATATTTTCCCTTGGTACTGTGAGGCCTCTTCAGAATGACTTCTTATTTTCTCAAAAATATCTTTGGCACCAAGCCCTGTTCTCTTGTTCCCTGCATTATGTAAATTTTTCTGTCTCACACAGAACAGGCTGTAACAGGGAGGAAGTATTTGAATGATCTGATCCCTAAGATATGTGACAGGGTACAGCATGAGTGTCTTGAAAAGCCGGTAGGGACTGGGGCTTGCAGTCTGTGTTCCTCAGGTCATTGACCCAAATAATTATGCAATTCTCTATTTTACTTTGTTAGTATAAATAAGAATGACCAGACACAAATGACCTTAAAATAACTTAGCTTTTTAATTTATATTTCTCTGTTTCTTAAAATTTAGGGCATGCCCTTGGCAAGAAAGGTTAAGGGTCCTAGACAACCAAGACTCAATTTGCCAAATTTGATAAATCCTAAGTGCTGGTGGATCCAAGCCATAGCTGGAATCTAAATGAATGTGTTTGTTCAGGGACCATCATATATAATTTGAAATTAGAAGAGGCATTAAGACCCGCTTTTTCAACGCCTTCTATAGAGGAGGAAAATGGGCCAGAGAATGAAGTGATTTGATCAAATTCATGCAGATTTTAAGAGGTACAGCCAGAATTCAAATCCAGATCTTCTGATTCTTAACCTTTAAAACTTTGGAACCTTATAGCATAGAGTGTGAGAATTAGAGGGCGTCTTTAGAACACAAAACATGGACTCTGAGAGCACAGAATACAGTATCTCAGAGTTGGAAGGGACCTCAGATAGTATCTGGTCCAATTTCCCATCGAGTTCAGGATTCACACCTGACAGCTTCCAAGATGCTCATGTCTGTAGCCTCTGCCTAAATGTCGCCAGAAATAGGGAGGACAATACATCAGGAGACAATCTGTGTTGGGTCACCGGAAAATTCTGCCTTTCTGTTGTTTCTATCTATTGCTTTGCATTCTATTTTTGGCATCAAGTAGAATAATCCAAGGGCAACTATGTGGTGCAATAGATAGAATGCTAGGCCTAGAGTCAGGAAGGCTTAAGTTCAAATCCAGCCTTAGATACTTACTAACTGTGTGACACTGGGCAAGTCACTTAACCCTGTTTGTGTCAGTTTCCTCATCTGTAAAATGAGCTGGAGAAGGAAATGGCAAGCCACTCCAATATCTTTGCCAAGAAAACCCCAAATGGGGTCCCAAAGAGTAAGACATGAATGAAATGACACCACCACCACCACTAAGTCCAAGCCCTCTTTGAATACCAGCATTTGCCATGGTTCTATAAAGACTCTTACATACAGACCATGTGACAGAGGTTGTCATAAAGCATTGACTGTTAGGTTCATACTCTATATTTACCAGATAATTATCAACCTTTCTACTGCATTTGGCCAGTGTAGACAGAACAGCCAGACATAAATGATCTTGTGAAACCATATTTTCATAGGGTCATAGATTTAAAGCTGGAAAGGAACTCAAGAGACCATCTAGTTTGACATCCTCATTTTGCAAATGAGGAAACTGAGGCACTGAGAAGTGCAGTGATCTGCCAAGGTAGTATCAAAGACTGGATTGAACCTAGATCAAAGGCAATACTAATGGCACCATATGATCATTCTGTCTCTTGTTTCAGTGTCTGCAAATCACATACCTTCTGATTAAGTTATTTTGCCTCTGACTCCTCATCTATAAAATGGGGACAATAATACTGTCTCACAGGCTTGTGCTTGAAAGAGCTTTGTAAACCTTAAAGTGTTATAGAAATATGAGATTATTATTATTATGAAAGGCCTCCATAACTTCTCTATGACTCATTTTACCCCTTCTAAAAAAATCTGGGCAATAATAAGTAATGAGGACATAAAAAGATGAGGTTCTTCCAAACATAGCCAGGGTTGCCTCAGTGGTAACTAAGCCACGGGACCCACACTTTAGTGGTAGGAAAATATTATACATAATGAACATACTCTACAGAATAGCATTTAATAAAGGAATGATATGTGACAAAGACGTTACAAACAAAGCTCTCTGAATCAAAGTCATAAGTTGCTATCACTATCTTTAGGTTAGCTCTGGAAGGAAGAATTAGATTCAAAGCCAGATGAGTATTCTTTTCTAGCAAGCTTTCCCTGACTGGGCTGCTGTCCTGCCAGTAGGATATTGTAAAACCTAAGAAAAACATCTGCAAAATATTTTGAGTACCATAGTGAAAGATTCTCTTAAAGATAAAGAAAATATTGGTAACTATAACACTTTCATTTTAGGAAAATTTTCCTACAGGAATTTCATTCACAAAAATATCTCCTTTGGAGTAGTAGTAGTAGTGGTGGTAGTAGTAACAGTAATAGTAGTAGTAGTAGTAGTAGTAGTAAATAACAGTAATAATAATAACCATTATGGTGTTATATGTTCACATAGGACATTTTTCTATTTAAAATATGTCACTGACATAATATCGAGAACAACTGATGTGGAGCAGGGCAGTTAGGTTGCGCTATGGATCGAGTGTCAGGGCCTGAGATCAGCAAGACTCATCTTCCTGAATTCAAATGTGGCCTTAGACGCTTGCTAGCTGTGTGATCCTGGGCAAATCACTTAATCCTGTTTGCCTCAGTTTCCTCATCTGTAAAATGAGCTGGAGAAGGAAATGGCAGATCATTCCAGGATCTTTGCTAAGAAAATCCCAAATGGAACCATAAAGAGTTGGACATGACTGAACAACAGTTCAACAACAACAAAAACAACAAAATAACATCTTTCAGAGAGACAGTTTAAAACTGCTAGGAGTATGACTAATCTTAAATTCATTATCATTCTTGCTAAACAGAAATGAGTAGATCTTTCAAGTCAAAGAGGGAATTATATAAAAACATTTGTATCAATTCCTTGATGTACTCAGATAACATTAAGCCATGGAAAACCCGCTATTTAATCTTGAGGAAACTTTAATAAAAAGTCATTTAGATCTATGCCAGTAGGATCACAGAATCCTAGATTTAGAGTTGGTATGTACCTTAGAAGTTATCTAGTACAACACTCTTTTCATACAGATGGATAATATGAGACACATAGAGATAAGTGACTTGCCCAAGTTCCAACAGGGAGCTAGTAACAAAGAGGTAGGATTTTAACCATATCTTCTGACTCCAAATCTAGCATTCTTTCTATTCTACTACACAGAGATTAGCTTTGGGCTTGAATCCAGAGGTCAAAATATACCAGTGGATGAGAGCAAATGCTTAGAAATACCAAGAGAAACAGAAGGTTATGAAGGAGAAAGCTGAAGCTGTGTTTGTTAAGAAGCTGACTTGTATCCTAAAGTCAAAGGTGAATTATACTTACGCAATGCCTATATTAATGGAGACTCCTGGCACGGAAAAAGGATTAATAATGGATTTAGAAGAGGCTCCACAAAAAGACATATTAACGAAACAAATGACTTATCACCACCATGAGGCAGCTATAAAAAGGTTCAGTAATCTTCATTAAAAAAAAAAGGCAGAATATTGATAGATGGTCTAGAGTAGAGCTAGATCTTATTGGTGGAAAAAATAAACCTCATGATGTTCTCAATGATTTGAATTTGCTCTGTGTATTTCCATTGTGATGGAACCAATGAGCATATTTTCCATATTATGATTTTTAATAGTGCAAATTAAAATACACGTGACCGTTGCAGGGAATTTGTTATTTCCACTAATTGGCACTAGCTGTATGTGCTAAAAGAGGTTAAAAATTTACAGAAATACTTTTGGAATAAACAGACTTTATTTCACTATGAAGTAGTAAATGATAACAATGGGAATAGCCATTGGATTTGTCAAATGTTGTCAAAGGTGATTTAGCTCTGGATAGAACCTTTAAAGCAGCTAAGTTACAAAAAAAGGAATCAAAATGTGTCAATAATCAGTCAGTTGATCAACAAATAAGGCAAAGCTCTGGGGATATAAAGAAAGGCAAAAAACAATCTCTTCCCTCAAGGAGTTCACAATCTAATGGAGAGACAACATGCAAATAATTATGTACAAACAAGATCTATACAAAATAAATTAGAGATAGTCTTGGAGAGGATACTAGCATTTCCCCCTATAATCTAATTTTCAAACTACTCCTATAATAATCTACCTAATTCAAAGGTCTGACATTAAGTGTTGAACAAATAGCTGAGCTATGCAGAGTTGTTTATAGAATTCCAAGGGGTTTATGATAGCAATTCAGGATCGGATCATTGCTACTAGAAGATATGGAAAGATTTTCCTTAAGGAGATGAAACTCATTGATTGATATAGATTATGCAATGAAGTAGTGGAAACTGTGCAGCGTATCACTAAAGACCTAGAAAGACACAATTAGGTAGGTAGAATTGTACAACAGAAGCTCTTTTCTAAAGTATCTTTTCTAAATCCACAGACAACCAATCCCCATGCTACAAATTAGAAATCCTTAAAAATCAAGCTGATGACGAATTTGCTAAAATAAAATGAAAATTATCTGGAGCGCCATAACGAACAGAATGGCTACATATATTGATACACAAAAAATTTGAGAATTATTTTAGATTAACAAGCCAAGGACTCATAATCTCCAATGCACTTGGAATGAAAAGCTTTCAAAATACAGAGAGAACTAGCAGAAGAAATTTAAACCATTTGGGAAGAGGACAAAGTACATGTTAGCACTGTCATTCTATCTGCTACTATGGTTGTAGTGAAAACATTTTCAGTGAGCCCGTAGAAGATGAACTTACATCTTAAAACTTTCATTCAACTACAAAAACAATTATTTTATCCACTTGTGTAATAGACAGTAGAACACTGAATAGAAAGTAGTAGTAGCAGGATGGTGATTTGTCCTAAGATTGTTTCTTTCTCAACTCCAACAAAAACACGAGAAAACAACACAGTTATAAACACTAAAGTTATGTGAAGATGTCATTTGGTGTCATTACTTTCTCTTCTCTCCTCTTTTTTTCTCCTCTCTTCCCTTCTCCATCTTTTCTTTCTTCATCTCTCCTCTCTTCTTTTCTCTTCCCTATATTACGACTTATTATATAATAACAATAATAGCTGACTGCTACATATAGCTTTAATATAAATATACATGCCAGTTGCTGTTATTAATGCTATATTTAATACAATACATAATGTAAACTGACATTTTTGTATACATGTTAATATAGAGTATCCCGAAAGTTTTAGTGCAGATTTAAATATTAATAACTTAAACTTCACTAAGACTTTAAGCTGTAAGAGCTTAAAATTATACGAAGACTTTTGGGATGCCCCGTATACATAATAGCAATTCATATTTATGCATAGCTTTGAGGCTTGCAAAACACTTTACACAAATTATCTTACTGGATCATCACAATGACCTTGTAAGGTAAGTACTACCACTATTATATAGTGGAGGAAATGGAGACTCAAAATGGTTAAATGACTATCACAGGCAACTAACAAGAATCCCAGGTCTCTCCACACTGTCTCCTATATCATGCTGCCAACGCAAAGCTAAAAACACTGGGGTTAAGTTTTGCTGTTTTTGAAAAGTGATGGTACTTGTCTACAGCTAGTAAAACCAGGTTGGTTTGTGTTTTCAATCATAGAAGAGGATTTGCAATGTTTCATCTCCGTACTCTTCCCTGTGCTTCCCCATTATCACTGAGAGCAGGCATTTTAAGGCTGGGATGAATTTGTTGCCATGATCCATCCACACAGGGACTAAGTCCTAATCTCACTGGTGTTGTGCTTTAACCAAGGAAACTAATCAGCTTTAAAAATGCTTATTATTTGTTCATATAAATAACAATGCACACCAGTCTGTAGGATTTACAAGTTGCTTAAGAGACTGGTGAGTTGTTCTAGATTTTGTTGTTCTAGATTGGTGATTGGTGAGAATTATGCTAGATTTCCTTGTTTCCAAAGAATTTTTCTTTTAATCATAGGAAAGCTCTGCTTCATGCTATGTTGATGTTTAATTCTATTCACCCAAATATCCTTTCTCTAATCCATTTCCAGCTGCTGGTCTGGACCTCTTTGAAGGAGACATCTTATTACCGGTAGGTACTCTCATCATTGAAGTCATGGAGCTTTATTTGCTTCAACATTTTTGATTTGCTCAATCAATCAAGTATTTATTGTGCATTTATCAAGTGTAAGAGGCCTGTCCTTGATCTTAAGAGTTTCTTATATCATTGATTACAAGATTATAAGACAATTAGTCACCTATAGGAGGCAGTTATAAAATATTAGAGTTGGAAGGGATTGCAGAGGTTAGCCAGGCCAGCCTGTACCTCAGTGGGAATCCTGTCCATAGAATCCTCTGGCCCACAGACATCCAGCCACTTGAAGATCTCCATTGATAAGCAGTCTGTTACTGCCAAAGACAGTCCATTCAACATTGTAGCAGCTTTAACTTATAGTAAGTCCAGATCTGCTTTTCTATACCATCTACATGTTGCTCACAGTTTGGGGCTCTGTGGACAAGCAGGATAAATCTAATGTAATATCTCTTCAAATACTTGAAGATAATTATCATGTTCTCCCTAAGACTTCTTTGCTTCAGGCTAAACATCTCTACTTCCTTCAACTGCATGTCATATAGCATGGACTCCATTCCTCTCACCACACTGGATACTTTGCTCTGAGTGTTCTGTAAAGTGTCAGTGTTCTTAAAAAAAAAATGGTGGCCAGAATTGGTCACAACATTACAGACTATATGCAGTAAGTGTTGTAGTACAGACAATAAATTCTGAAGGAATTCAGTGATGGGGGAATTCTAATCCTGAGGACTAGAGAAGTAAGGGAAGACTTCTTGAAGAGTACTCTTCCCTGCCAGAAGATCTTGGTGAATTATTTATCTTCTTTGTTTCTAGAACAAAAACCGAAATGGACTGAGAGATCCAACGACAAGATGGACATTCCCGATCCCTTACATTCTGGCTGATAATCTGGGTAACAGTGGTTGTTCTAAACTTGGCACCCATGACTTGGTTTGATTCATTTTCTTCTGGTCTATGCAATAGTGTCAGACATGGTCATTCATGAAATTCCTAAATTTATTTGAAGACATGTTGCATTTAAAGGCATGCCCTACATATTATGTTCCATCAACCAATATTATTTTTCAATAACATTGTTAAAATGCTTATTGCTCCTATGAAATGAACTGCCTCATGTAATGTTGTTTCAGCTAACATGGCATTTGTGAGGAATCCAGGTTATGTAGGATATGCCTGTTAAAGGATACTGTGTGATATATACTACTAATAGCTAGCATTAAACAGCACTTCATATTTCATTATCTCATTGGATTCTCATAACTACTCTATGAGGTAGGTCCTGCTCTTATCCTCTTTTTACAGATGAGGAAACTGAGGCAGACAGAGGTTAAGTAACTTGCCACAGGTTATACCAGCTAGCAAGTATCTAATACAGGATTTAAACTCGGGTCTTCCTGAGGGTCAAATGAGATATTTGTTAAAAAATAAGCATTTTTTTTAAAAGTCATTGTACAATGTCTGGCACACAGTAGGCACCATATAATGGTTTGTTCTCTTTCTTTTGTACTTATTTATTTGTAATCCTAAACTTACCCCCAAGTCTCTGCATTTCCAGGACTGACTATTTTGGGAGCGTATCATAGGCACTTAATAAATGCTTAGTGACTTGATTTGACTTGCAAAAGTCGCACAGCTAGTCAGGATTTGAGCTCAGATCTTCTGACTCCTAATTCAGCGGGGTTTTTTTTGTTTTTTTAAATTACTTTTCATTTTCTCTGTTCACTGTGACCACTTGATTTGAATAATCACATAGTTTCCAAGATCCAGATCATCACCATATATTTTGTATGCAGCTAATTTACATAAATACAACCTACTAAATAAAATGGCTAAGTAGAGCAACCCTTAAACAATATAGTAAATAGTCAGGACCTCTTCTTTTAAAATATTTACAAGTTTCTCTGATAAAAAACCTCATTTCTAAGATTTGTAATGAATTGATTCAACTTGGTGGCAAAGTGGACACAGTGCTAGGCCTGGAGTCAGGAAGACTTATCTTCCTGAGTTCAGAATGGGCCTTTGACATTTACCAGCTGTGTGACCCTGGGCAAGTCACTTAGCTCCAGTTGCCTTGCCAAAAAGAAAAAAAACAGACAATTGATTGTTAGAAACCTAAGTGTACATTTTCCAAGACTGCAATTATCAAACAACAACAAACATTAGAAAAAAAAAACTTCCTACTCCATATAACAGGATGAGATGAGAATTTGATAACACATACAGTACCACTTCTTATTCTCAATAAACATTTGTTAATTAACTCTCTAGATGAAGCTGTAATAAAGGAAAAGAGTTAAGTGACTAACTCAGGGTCACACAACTAGTAAGAGTTTGAGGCCAAATTTGAACTCAGATTTTCTTGACTCCAGGACCGGTACTCTATCCATTGTGATAATTAGCTGTCTATCTAGCTTCTAAGGTATTCTCAATCTTATCTTGAAGGATAAAGTTCTAGGTAAGTCAGGCATTAAAGCTTTTCTAGGTTACTTAGATTTTTTATCTTTTTATTTTATGGATGCCTTTAGTTTTTATATCATATTTGTTTTTGAATGTTTCTTTTTTATCTAATCCCCTATAACAAAGATTATTTTCAAAGAAGAAAAAAATAAGTAATTTGAAACAGTCAACCAACATATCTACTGTTCTCCCATCATAGATTTTAGTTTTATTTTTGAAAGCCACCATTCTTTACCCTCTCATTAGTTATTTAACTTGCCTCTACTTGTGATGATACCCCCTCCTTAGTTACTGAAGTTACACCTAGAAAGGACTTAAATACATTGGTTTTTGCCAGGCTCCCTGTTAGGAAACACTCCTAGAAACTGTTTTCTAAAAGGACCAGTATTTTTTTCTCTAAAATATTATTTTAAATAATATTTAAGTAAGGTTTTTAAGCATAGATTCAATTCAACAGATATCCAGTTAGTCTCCGCTATATACATAGTATTCTGGTGAGCACTGGGGAAGACAGAAAGTTTAGAAGGTCCCCTACCTAGTAGTGAAGGAAACAAGATGTAGCTTAAAGAGCACCAGATTTGGAGTTGGAAGACCTGGTCCCAATCCCACTTTGCCACTTATACTGCTTGTGTAATCTTGGGCAAGTAATTTCTTCTCCCTGGATAGCAGTTGTTTTATCAATAATATAAACAGTTGGGCTAAATGATCTCAAACATCCTCTCTTTCTAGTTCTAAATTCTACCTAGCTAACTATAACACTTCAAAATGCATCTAGGAGGTATGAGATAGAATGCTATACCAGCTATGAGAGGGAAGGTCATTACTGATGGAGAGGGGGAAGAGGGAGCCAGAGTTGTTTTATGCCTATACAGGAAACATTTTCTCAAGTGCATTTTTAAAACGAGTACTATATTTTCTAGGACTGAATGCTAAAGGAGTCATTCTTTTGCCTTTGAAATGTTCCGTCTCAAGTCCTGTGTGGATTTCAAGCCCTATGAAGGAGAAGAAACTTACATCATATTTCAGAAGTTTGATGGGTTTGTGTTATAGACATTTTGAAAATTCTGCCTTTGATGAATATATGAGTGACCCCTAGGGCCCCCCCAAAAGAGCTCCAGGCTCCCATATACACTTATTCATCCTAGAGGGTGGTGCTTAGTGCAACATGGTCATTAGGCTGCCTTCTCTGGTTCTGCCCCCACCTTAGAGTAAAATCACAGGGTAATCTCTAAAGCAAAGTTTAAGTATGGCTCATATCTGAGGTCTCCACAAAATGTAAGCAACAGGTTCTCAGTGTACAATATGGATATCAGGTATAGGACAGCTATTTGTTTCCTCTCCCACAGGAAATCTCTGGTCCCAAATCCAGTATTCTTTCCACTAACCCATATTGTTTCTCATAGGAAGACATGGGAAAGAAGAAAGCTACATAATTCCTTACAGAAAAAATGGATGATCTATGAGGAAAGACCAAAATAATCAGAAAAAGAAAACATAACGTGTTATGTCCTAAGGGACCTAAGCTCTACCCACTAAAAAAAGTCCTGAAACAAGGATATTTTCTTTTAGAATCCCCTTTTGTGATTTTTTTTTTTAGGCATGGTAGGTGCTTTTCTCATTGTTCTGGATGAGATACACACCTGTCAGTTGCCAGTATCCCTATGATTTCTGTTCTTAAGTTTAGTGTCAATATCAAACAACTGTGAAAAAGCCACCCCATGCCTCTTTAAATGATATTGGGGTATGGGAATTGTCAGAGAGAAGTTTCCATTCTGTCTTTGTTTGAAGGTGCTGGTCTATGGTTGGAGATCAACATACAGGGCAGAACATTTCCATTGGTCAAGGCTGTGACTACAAAGCTATTGTTGAGCATGAAATACTGCATGCCCTGGGATTTTATCATGAGCAGTCGAGGTCGGACCGGGATGATTATGTGAACATTTGGTGGGATGAAATTATTCCAGGTGGGTATTAATCTGCCCATTGGTAAGTAAAATTTGGCATTGCCCACCTTCCTTTTCCCTAATAAATTATGTGTGACCAAATTAATAAGGTGTGTAGACCCAGCAATCCTGTGTCAACACTACACAGAGAACACAGAGCTAAATGCAAGCTCTTTTCACCTGCTCCTAACTGATGATTCCTGTCTAGGAAAGTAGATAAAAAGTGCTTAATAAATGTTTATTGACTGACCGTTTATTAGCTAACGATGTTAAATAATAACCACAAGAAAGTACAACTGGATTATTGTAAAAATCTTGAATTGTAATCTTGGGTAATAGTGTGCTGATAGTCGAAGGATGGAGACAATATGCGAACAACTACATACATGCAAGATACATACAGTATCAATGGTAGACCAGGGCAGCCAGGCAGTACACTGGTTAGAATGTCAGGTCTGGAATCAGGGAGACTCATCTTCATGAATTCAAATTTGGCCTCAGACACTTCCTAGCTGCGTGACCTTGGGCAAGTCACTTAACCCTGTTTGCCTCACTTCCCTCATCTGTAAAATGAGCTAAAGAAGAAAATGGCAAACCACTCCAACATCTTTGCCAAGAAAATTCCAAATGGGGTCACAAAGAGTCGGGCACAAATGAATGACTAAACAATAACAACAAAATAATGGTAAGCCATCTCAAAGGGAAGGTGTTAGCAGTGTGTGGGTGGGGGAGGGAAAAGGGAAGAATGGCCAGGGAAGATTTTGTGCAGAAGCTAGGATCTGAGCCTTGAAGGAAGCCAGGGAAGCCAGGAGTGGAAGGAGGGAGAGTGTTCCAGGCAAGGGGGACAGCCAGTGAAAAGGCAGAGAGTTGGGAGACGGGATGCAAAAAGACCACTCTCCCTCTGTTGCAGATTACAAGGAAGGGAATAAGTAGTGAAGAGATGGAAAAAGATAGGAAAGGACAAAAGAAGATTTTAAAGATATTTGATCCTGGAGGTAATAGGTAGCTACTGGAACCTATTGAGTATGGAAGTTTATCATAATTAGGATGTGCAGTGTTAGGAGATCACTCTGGCAGCTGAATGGAGGCTTTGTTGTTATTGTTCAGTCATTTCAGTCATGTCTCACTCTTTGTGACACCATTTGGAGTTTTCTTGCAAAGATACTGGAACGGTTTGCAATTTTCTTCTCCAGCTCATTTTACAGATGAGGAAACTGAGACAAATAGGTTAAGTGATTTGCCCAGAGTTACACAGCTAGCAAGTGTCTGAGGCCAGATTTGAACTCAGGTCTTCACGACTCCAGGCACAGTGCTCTATCCACTGTGTAGAGCGGAGGCTAGAGTGGGATATTACTTGTGGCAGGGAGATCAACCAGAAGGCGATTCAATAGAGTTAGGACTGAACCTATGATTTCACTGGTATAGGGAACTCTCAGGTGAGGAAAGACCTGCTACCAATGTAGGTTAGCACCTTCCCTGCAACTTATGATCTTAGATAGTTGTCTAGAGCACTCAAAGTTAAGTGACTTACCCATAGTCATATAGCCAGTTGGCATCAAAGGGAGGATTTGAACCCAGCCCTCCCTGTCTCTGAAGGCAGCTTTACCGTGCTACCTCTAAGATAAAAGGATGGAAAATATTCCTTTCATCCCACCAAATTCAGTGTGGATTGGAGTGGGTGAAAAATGAATTTATTAGTCAGAGAAGTTTGGGAAGAAGTTGGGTGGGGTGTTCTAGTAGTGATCTCATGACTTTTCTGTCCTACTGGTGCTACCTAAGGGTATTAGGTGCAGAACCATAGAGAAGTCATTCCTCTCTATGTTCATGGTATGATATAGTAGAAAAGTGCTGGACTTTGATTCTGGAAAGATCTGGGTTCATACCACGCCTCCAACATTAGCTGTGCCACCGATTGCAAGCCTTTTTCTAGTTTTGGATCCTTATAAGAAAAGATAAAAAAAAAATAGGTGAAAATAAACAGTTCAGGGAAACTTACCAACATCTTGAAAGAGTCCAACAATACGTACAATGTTCCATTCCCATAATCTCTTACATTTGTGAAGAAGCAGGCTCACATGTGTTGTCTTTGACACCAACTATAGGCATTATAATTTCCCAATATTTAGTTTCACTTGTTTCTGTTTTTTTAAATTATTTTGTCATAGTCATTGTGTATGTATGCGAACAGTAGAAAGGAAATAGAACCAGTGGATGGAAGCTCTGAGATGCTTTCTCTGTGAACTAGGTACCTACATACTTTTTGCTGTTGCCAAACCAAGCATCAGTTGGGAAACTTTCCCTCCCACTCTTCAAAGTAATTATTTTCGTACTTGAGTGAAATTTATTCACATAATTTCTTTATGACTATTTGAGGTAAAAATGTCAACACCAGGAGGAAGAGGGCTAGGTTTTAAGTGAACAAGGCCAGAGAAATAGGGAGTCACTTGGTTCCATCTGAGGAGAGTCAAGACTGATTTCCTCATCCTAAAATATCTTCCCACTGTCCTTACCACTGTGTCTGAAATCCCTGATCTCTAGGCACTCTTTTAGTTGAAGACATTGAAGGAAACTATTAAAATCCTAATGTAATTAGCATTTTAGGTCATGTCCACATTGTATTCTTTATGTCAGGCTAAGGGCAGGTAGGTGGTGTGGTGGATAGAGTACCAGGTCTGGAGTCAGGAAGAACTGAGTTAAAATACTGCTTCATACACTTTCTAGCTGTGTGACCCTAGGCAAGTCACTTAGCTCTGTTTGCCTCAATTTCTCCATCTGTAAAATGAGATGGATAAGGAAATGACAAACCAGTCTAGTATCTTTGCCAAGAAAACCCCAAGTGAGGCCGCAAAGAGTTGGGACAGTCACATAGCCATGCTATGACAGAGGACATCTGTCTCTGCCTCTTGTCTCTCTGTCTCTGTCTCTCTATACACAAACACATACATATACATAAATATGTGGACATATATATGTATACATATATGTATATTACCATTAAGAACAAATTTTATTATGTACAATGACTCAACCAAATAAGTTCAGGAGGAGGAAATAAAGATGGTTAGTTTCAACTGTAGGAAGTAATAAATACCCAATTAAAATGTCAGAATGTTAGCACATAGTTATTTATGCCCTCACTTCTAATATCATTTTTCTAAAAATGTTACCTATGTAGAAGTTTCTTTATGCATATAAGATATGTGTGTCCACATGACAGGCATTGATAAATATCTCTGGAATTTTGCCTTGAGGGGAGAGGAGAAAAGCTAAAAGGTTTTGGTCATTCTTTTCACCAGTCTCTGAGAGGGATACTGTATTAGAATTACATCTACTTGCCCCCCCCCCCCCAATATTGCTGGTCCCAGGGTGCAAAAAGATCAAAGTAAAAGCTCCTTTGTTACTCCTTTGGGTAGGATAGGCCCAAGCTTACACGCACTGGCTTGGCACCTTTCCTATAAATGCTGGTTATACAAATAGAGAAGAGCTTTATCCAAGCGAAATAGCAAAAAAAAAAATGAGAGATGCTACACAGATTAGAATACACCAGAAAAATACGGAAGAGTGAATGACATCTTCAGATGGGGGCTAGAGACGACCTCAGCTGAATCAAAAAAGAGATCCCTAGCTCACTCAAGAAGAAATTATTTTTCCCATATCTCCTAGGATGTAACCTGAAAATCAGAGACATGTGAAAGAGTTAGTTTCCTCAGTACATTTGTCATTTTTGTAGTTTTTTTTCTTTCTCTTGCCCCTGAGGTTGGTCTGAAAGAAGCCTGGAACCATATGTCTCTATCTCAAAGAACCGTATGTCTCTAGCTCCTTCCCTACTGCTCTTTCACCATCTCCAATCCTCTGGCAAGCAGGCAGCACCATTGTCAACTTTCCAATTGTGTCTGTTTCTGCATATTCTGAGAGCTCCAGACTTGAAAGCCTGGGTTAAAAAAAATTCAGATTTTCATAATAGCTTCTTTATTTAGAAACAAACAAGCAAAATGCTTTAAATCATGTGACAAATCAGGGACAATGACTGGAACTATGATTTAATTAGGCCAACTAGGTGGCTTAGTGGATAGAAAACTCGGCCTGGAATCAGTAAGACCTGAGTTAAAATCTGGCCTCACACACTTCCTAGCTGTGTGACCTTGGGCAGGTCACTTCACCCTGTTTGCTTCAGTTTCCTCATCTGTAAAATGAGTTAGAGAAGGAAATAGCAAACTATTTCAGTATCTTTGCCAAGAAAACTCCAAATAAGAGCACAAAGGGTCAGACATGGCTTAAAAAAAATAACTGAAATGATTTAATTGCTATAGGAAACTCTCAGGTTAGGAAATCCTTTCCACCAGTGCAGGTCAGCACCTTGTCTATAACGCATAGTCTCAGAAAGTTGCCAAAGGGCATGGAGAGATTAAGTGATTTGCCCAGGGTGGCACAGCCAGCACATGTAGGAGGTAAAATTTGAACCGAGTTCTTCCTGCCTTTGGAACTAGTTCTCTATCTACCACTCTATACTTTCTTACATGTGAGACATTACAGAAGTACAAATACAGGCAATAAATCACACAATATTGCCCTAATCAATATTTCACAATATCAAGTCCCTAATAAATTTTAATCAAATTCTGACATAATGTCATGAAATCCTACTATGACATTTTTTCCCACTGGAAATCTAGTCTCTCCCCAACCTTGTAACATTGTTTCACCTAACATTTCACATCAGGTCCATGAAGGATACAAATGCTTGACACATAACAAGTATTTCATAAATGCCTTTTCATTTATTCAAAGAACATAATATTAGAAATATTAATTAACATTTATATGGTAGTTTAAGGTTTACAGAGCACCTTATCTACACAATCTCATTTTATCCTCATAGCAGGCCTGTGACATGGTATTATTAACCTATTTCACAGATAGAGAAACTGAGTCTCAGAGTCTCAAAGTCTCTTGTCCACAGTCACAAAACTAGTAATTTGTGGAGATGTGATTTGAATAAAGGTGTATCCTGACAACGCTAAGAAAAATGTCATAGCACTTGCTCTACAGGCCCACTGGACAGAGAAAACATAAACACATAAAAAGATCACTAATGTTACAAGATGTTATGAAGTGTAGGGCAAATGCCACATGACTCCAAAAACTAAGTGCTATAAAAGTTCAAATGAAGAAATTGTCCTCTTAGGCTAAAGTGGTCAGACAATCTTCTTGGAAGAGGAAGGATTTTAGCTGGATGGATAAGATTTATGTAGGTAAAGAGGAGGAATGAGGGTATTCTAGATAAAAGAAAACAACATGAACAAAAACAAAATGCTAGCTAATCAAAGGGGTTAGAATTGTGACTAAATCAATGTGAACAAAGCAGAGAGTTCATGTCAGAGAGTTTTAGATGATAAAGCTGGAAAAGCAGGTGAAGGCAAGGTTGAAACCAGATTTTCAGACTAAGGTGTTTGGACTTCATCCTGTAGGAAAAAGAGAGCCATCAACAATTTAATTTCTTAAGTAATTACTGCAGAAATCCTGAAGGTATGCCATTGTTTCTAAAAAGAAATGCCCAAACTAATGTCATTTATAAATTTGGATCTCACAGTCTACACATTTTAAATCTACTTTCATCCCCCTCCAACTTCCAACTTGTCTTCCATTATCTGCTTCCTGTTAATGACTGATATGAGAAAAGCCTCTTCTTTGGGATGCACCAGACAACATTTCATTGCAGGCAAGCTGTATAAATACTTTTCAAGGCTGACGATCGGCTGTTTCTCTCCCTGACAGGTTATGAGCACAACTTCGATGCCTACGACGACAGCTTCATAACTGACCTGAACACTCCCTATGACTATGAATCTCTGATGCACTATGAACCATTTTCCTTTAATAAGAATGAGAGTGCACCCACCATCACGGCCAAGATCCCTGCATTTGATGACATCATTGGACAGCGCCTTGATTTTAGCACGATTGACATAGAGAGGCTTAATCGCATGTACAACTGCAGTAAGTTATGATGGGGTTGAACAACAGGATTTTGAAACTGTGTCATCTCCCTGCTCACCTTGGGTCTGTGCACTCTGTGAAGTTCTTGTCTTTTCTTTCTACTTTACTTTGAAGGGCAGAGACCCAGACACACTAGAACTGATCTTGTTTGTGTCTCTAGAAGGGAGCCTTTTTTTTCTTTTAGACAAATACTAAAACTTAAATACATAATAAGAAAGGAAAAGGAAACATTATAAACTTAAACATAAAAAAACCAAAAAACAAAAAAAGTTATGTGCACAGCAGAACATAGAAGAGGATTCAAATCATATAGCGATAACTTTTCATTTCAAGAAAACCTATGTATTAAATGCTGCTCATTGTGTTGAAAGCTGTCCATCTTTTCTTTACTTCCTTGTAGGCTTTCTTTTGCTCTCTGCTGGACACTTTTTACTTTGTTCTTTTTTCCCTCTCCCTCCCCCCTACCCACCACCTCAAGGCTACAGTTGAGCATTGGACATAATTATATATAGGTATTGATATATGCATAACACATACATATATACACATAATACATACATAGATATATATATATATATATATATTATATATATATATATACATACATATACTTTCCCTTAGAGATTCTACCCCTAATCTTTGTTTTTATGTTTATGCATATCTCTTTATTTTTCCTATCTCTCCTAACTTATCTACTTTACTTCTACCTGCTACCTTGCCCTCCTATTACTTAACCTACCTCGACTGCAGCAAGCCCTCCCTCATTCCCCTAAATCGAAATCCCCTTCTTTATTCCCCTTTTAGCCTATTCCCACACCCTCCCCTCTAAAGATCTCTCCTGTATCCTCTCCCCCCATCCCCTTTAGAGTGTTATTTCTTCCTAAATTTAGAAGACTTTTATACTCTTGTAAATGTGTATGTATTTTCCCCTCTTAAACCCATTCTTGATGAGAGTAGGTTTCCAGAACTAACAGCCTCTCTCCCCCATCTAATTCCTCTGTATTGGTTCTTCCACTTGTACCTTATTTGTAAAAGACTCTTTTAGCTGTACTTGAATGGTTTTACTTTTTGAAGTCATATCATACTCAAGTCTACCCCAATCTTCATTATAAGCTACTTAATTACTAGTAACAATCTTAGACATAAGTTTTACATTTTTTATACATAAAAGGTAAACATTTTATCCTTACTTAGTTCCTTGTAATTAGTCATTGGTATGTACTTCATATTCCTCTTGGCTCTTGTATGTTAAATCTATAGAATTCAGGATTTCTTTTTTCTTTTCTTTTTTAACAAAGACCTAAAAGTCTGACAATTGATCAAATGTCCATTTTTAAAAATTTTATATTTATGCTTGACTTTGCTGAGTACAATATTTTTGGCCAGAAGTCCAGTTCTTTTGCTCTTCAATATACAGTGTTCCAAGACCTGTGATCTTTAGTGTCACCACTGCTATGTCTTGTGTGATTCTAATTATGGTACAACCATATGTAAATTTTTTTTCTTGTTGCTTGTAATATTTTGTACTTGATCTGGGGGTTTCAAAATTTGACTATAATGTTCCTGTGAGTTTTCCTCATAGGATCTCTTTTAGGTGATGACTGGTGGATTTTTTCTCTTTTCCCCCTCTTGTTCTAATGCTTCAGGACAATTTTTAAAAAATTATTTATTGTAATTATTGTATCAAGATTCTTTTTTTGATCAGAACTTTCAGGTAGTCCAATTATTCTTATGTTTTCTTTTTTTGATCTATCCTCTAGATCCATTGCTTTTCTTATGAGATGTTTCACATTCTCTTCTATTTTTTCATTACATTATACATATACATATATATGTGTGTGTGTGTGTGTGTGTGTGTGTGTATGTATATATATATATATATATATAGTATGTATGTATGTATGTATGTTTGTATGTAATTTCTTCATCTGTTGTAACTTTGCTGGCTTCCCCTTGCCCAAATCTGATTTTCAAGGAGTCATTTTCTTCCTTAAGATTCTGGATCTCTTCTTCTCATTAGTTGACTTTCTTTTCATAATCATCTGTTTTTCATGTATTATTCTTATTTTTCTTTTTAATTTTTTCTCATTTCTCTTATTTGACTTTAAAAATTTTCAATGAGTTCTTTTTGGGCAGGTGACCATTTGGCATTACTCTTTCAGGTAAAAGAGGGTTTCTTTGCTTCAGTATCATCCTCTGAAGATGAATCCTGATCTTCTCTATTCCCATAATAGCTCTCTATGGTTGGATTCTTCTTTGCCTGTGCATTTTTTTTTGGTAACTAATTTAGTTTGTATAATCGCCTCTAGTCCTGGGTGATGGGGATGGTGCCTCTAATCCTCTTCAGTTCACTCTTCTGACCTTAAACTCAAACCAAGACCTCTAGCCTCTTGTAAGTGTCCACAGTAGACCCACCCCACTGCTTCTGCACTCAGTGGGCGTGTGCTTGTTCTTCTTTGCCCTCACCCATCTCGGCACCACAGCTGGGTCTGGCATTCGTCGTCAGCAGATGTTCCCTTGATCTTCGCCACCTCAGCTGCCCAGCTCTCTTCACTGTCCTAGGGGTAAAAGTTCCTGTGGCTGTGGCTGAGGTAGCCTCCCAAACCAGCTAACCCCAGGGTTTACCTCTTGTTGTTTAAGGAGCTTTCAGCTTGTTGTTAAAGTGGACCCAAGCCTTGAGGTGTTTACTCTTTACCAAGAGGAAATCTTGTCCAGGATTTTTCTTTGGATCTTCTCCAATTGTCCCAGGAAGATTCCTCTTCTTCCCCTACTCTTATTTGTTTTCACAGCTCTATGTTCTCCCTGAGTGCTATTTTATCTCTTTTGTGTAGGAAAATCTTGAGAGCTTGAAATTTTCTGACCTACTCTGCCATCTTCCTGGAATCCTCCCTGAAGGGAGATTTTTGTAAGCTCTCTTCAGCATCCTTTATAAACCCAACATTTCATTCATTAAGCATTAATAAGCAATCATCTATATCAATGTGTCTAACAGATATAAGTGGAGGGCCTGCTGATTCTTGATTGGATAACTTTCATGAAATGATAAGAGTGAATTGTTGGATGTGGAGTCAGGAGACCTGGGTTTGAATCCTAGCCTTGACTGTTCAACCACTCTGAACCTCAACTTCCTCTTCTGTAAAATAGGCCTACCAATCCTTGCATTGTCCACCTCCCAGATTTGTTGTGAAGAAAGAGCCTTATTAAAAAAGAGAAAAGACAGAGACTTATAAAACTCAAAGTGAAGTATAAATACACTATAATACTAGACTTCCTGTCTAGAAATTAACTGCCTCTAGAAAGAAGAAACCTTGATCTTTAGAGACATGAATTTATATGACATATTTTTTTCAGCGGCAACTCATACCCTTCTGGACCAATGTACTTTTGAGAAGGAAAACATCTGTGGCATGATCCAGGGCACTAGAGATGATGCTGATTGGATTCATGAGAGAGGTGATAGTCCTGGACAAGAAGATCATACTCTGGTTGGACAATGCAAAGGTCAGTGAAACAAGATAAACAAGGGAAATTAAAGGGGCCATCAGGTTGTTTACTGCATTGATTTTTGACTACTCCAGGTCAGCATTTTTGTTTTGGCATCTAGATACTTCCATATGTAGGAGTCTGGAAAAGGACAAAGGGCATGTTGTATACATACCTTAAGCATCAACTGAATTAAAAAGCACTCAAGGACAGTGCGTGCAAAGGAAAGATAAAAACGAGTGATAGGAAAGTTGAAAGGATGAGTGATAAGCAACAAGAGAAGAAAAAATGATTCACAGGTTCAAAAAGTCAGCTTCAACAAGTTCAGGCTGGGGGAAATATGGCTAGATAACTCTTTGTTTGAAAAATGTCTTCATGTTCTAGGGGACCAATTGCTCACCATGAAACAACAATAAGATACAGGAGTGAGACAAGTTAATACAATCTCACACTTCATTAAGAAAGGAAAAGTGTCTAGGACCAGGGAGAAGGTTTTCCCTGGAGTTTTTTTTTTCTGTTCAGACCATGTGGTATTTTGTTTAGTTCTGGGCAATGGATTTTAGGATGGACATTAACAAGATGAACAGCACTCAGAAGAGGGCAACCAGGAAGGTTAGAGGGCTTATGCCCTACTGGAATCTCTTAAAGGAATTGAGAATGCTTAGCTTGAAGAAGACTTTTTGTAGTTGTTTTCAAGTATTCAAAGGGCTGTCACATGGATTTAAATTTTTCTGCTTGGCCCAGAAGGCAGAATTTAAAACAAGTGGAAGTCCTAGCAGCAAATTTCAGCTTGATGTCTTCCTTCCCTTCCCTTCCCTTCCCTTCCCTTCCCTTCCCTTCCCTTCCCTTCCCTTCCCTTCCCTTCCCTTCCCTTCCCTTCCCTTCCCTTCCCTTCCCTTCCCTTCCCTTCCCTTCCCTTCCCTTCCCTTCCCTTCCCTTCCCTTCCCTATCTGTCTGTCTAACCCTATCTATGTCCTAACAAACTGAGCTTAAGAGCTGTACAAAAGTAGAACAGGCTGCCTTGATAGGCAGCAAGTTCTCCATCATTTGAGGTCTTCATGCAAAGGCTAGGTAACCACTTACAGGGATAATGTCACAAGGCTTCTTATTCAGGTTTGGACTAAACTAGGTTGCCTCTGAGGTCCTCCTAACTCTGAGAGTCTGTGAATATGAATTTTGGACTAGGTCTGTTATTTCTGTAGTATAAGGAATTTCCGATGTGAAGATTTCCTCTCTCAAGGCAGATCAGCAAGCTATTGAGTGGTGTATGGTTATAGAGAGTTGCCAAATCGTCCAGAGTCAGTTACATTGAGAATATGTTTTAGAAATGGGACTTGAACCCTGGCCTTCCTGACTCTGATCCTGCTATCCATGTACTAAACCAGGTCATCTCATATGAGTAACTTAGGTACTTAAAATGTCGTCTTTTAAGTGATTTGCTCAATGTCTTCTTTAGGGTCAATAGGTAGAGATGACATCTGGGATTAGGCTTTCTCCCCAAAGCAAGTTGGACAAATACCCAGCTGCCTTGTGGCAAGGCAGATTTCCTCTCCTATATCTCAGAAAAAGATAAAATCTCTTTGTTATCTTCTAAGTTATTAAGTCAACATTGTGTTATCTCGTGGAAATACTGAAGATATTTCCAAACTCAATTATAATCATAAATCTAAGGTCTGAATCATCATGGTTTATAGGTTAATATTTGATTTTCAAGCAAGCAGAAAGGTAATCTTTAAATAGGAGGAATTTTTTGTATACTGTTTGAAATGCTCAGAATGTAGGAGTGGGTATATTACTGAGAAAAGGAAAAGACCATCCCAGCCTTGAATAAGTATCTGAAATTGTTTTATCAGACTCTGAGCTATAACTTTCATTCTTCTTAGGAAGTAGTAGTTTCAGTAAAGTAAAAATCTGAAGTTTGTTAAAAGATATTAGCTGGTTTTTAGACAACTGAGAAAAAAGTCATGGGCTATAACAGGGGACACTAAAGAACATCACATCCCACCCTGGATCAAGTTGGTGGCAACACTGGGATTGGTTCCTACTAGGCCCAGCATTCTTTTTCTCACAAGGGTTCAGTGTTCAATGATGGCTTGACATGTGTAAAATGGTGCATGAGGGCTGAGAAAAATACGAAGTTTGTCTGAGATAAGTTACTCCTGACCTCATGGGGTCTTCATTCTAGTTATAGTAGCAATGCCACTTATAATATAGTCCACCTTTCTCCTAGGGATTTCCTGTGATAAAGGAGCTCATCGGTATCTGTTTCTTACTTAAAATGCTATTGACTTTTTTTGTCAATATCTAAGTGATGTACTGATAGGGCACTGGATGTGGAATCAGCTGAAATACAGTCTCAGACATTTACTAGCTGCATGATCTTGGGCAAGTCATTTAACCTTGGCCTCTCTCAGTTTCTCTCTCTGTAAAATAGAAGATAGTACTCATCTTCCAAGATCATTGTAAGGATAAAATGAGATAATGTTTGTAAAGTTCTTTGCAAACCTTAAAATACTATATAAATGATATGTATAGGTGGCATGATGGATAGAATGTGGGGCCTGGAGTCAAGAAGACTCCTCTTCATGAGTTCAAATTCACCCTCACACACTTACTAGCTGTGTAAGTGAGCAAGTCACTTAACCCTGTTTGCCTCAGTTCACTCAATAGAAAGTGAGCTAGAGGAAAAGACAAACCATTCCAGTATCTTTACCAAGAAAACCCCAAATGGGGTCATGAAGAGTTGGACACAACTGAAAAATGACTGAACAACCATGTAAAATAAATACCTAATTTAGAAATATACATGTGTAGTATATGTGTGCATATCTCTATGCAAATAGATATATAGATATGCATATATATATAGATATATATAGATATAGATATATCTATCCATCTATATAAAAATAGATACAGATATTCTAGATTTACTTATTTGTGGACATGCAGTTTCCACTTGGCAGAATGTAAGGTACTTGAGGGCAAGAGCTGTTTCATTTTTGTCTTCACATCCCTACCATCTAACATAATCTTGATATAGTATGGTTCATATTATCATAGGATCATAGGCTGGAAAGATTATGACTCACTGAAGGCTAGTATTTTTAGTAATAAAGTATTTTTAATTAAGATATGTACATTATTTTAGACATAATACTATTGCATACTTAATAGACTATAGTATAGTAGAAATATAACTTTGTATGTACTGGGAAACAAAAAAAACCCCATAGTGTTACTTGCTTTATTGTGATATTTGCTTTATTGTAATGGTCTGGAGCTGAACCCACAATATCTTCAAGGTATGGCTATATATCTTTTCTATTTACTTAACCTGTGTACCTTTTCTTTCTCCCTAGTGGAACACAGGCTCTTTAAAGATAGAAATGGTTTCATTTTTGTTCTTGTATCTCTAGTGCCTAGCACAGGGACTGGCATGCTATGGTGCAGTGAAAAAAAGGACTCCAATTGGTCTCACAGGACCTAGGTTTAAATCCTAGTTCTGCCACCTACTACATGTGTGATCTTAGGCAAGTCTTTTAATTCTGATGGGACTCAGTTTCCTCATTTAATGTATAAGATCCTATAAGGAATAGGGAGGCCTGAGGAGAGGGAGAGAGAGGAGGAAAGTGAAACAGTTCAGAACACACAATGTTTATAGATTAAGTTCACTGTCTTTTATGGGTGTGGTTCCTGGCACCCCAAAACAATTACAATTATAACAACAAAGATCACTGATCACAGGTCGCCATAAGAGATATAAAAATAATGAAAAAGTTTGAAATATTTTGAGAATCACTAAAATGTGACACACAATGTGAGCACATGCTATTGGAAAAATGGCACCAATAGACTTGCTTAATGCAGAATTGCCATAAACCTTCAATTTGTTTTTTTAAAAAAAGCAATATTTGCAAAGTGCAAAAAAAGTGAAGTGCAATAAAACAAGGTGTGCCTGTAACAGGAGAGAAAGTAGGCAACATTCTGTGATTCACAGAATCTCTACTTGGAAGAGATCTCAGAAGTGATCCAGTCTAAAGGAATATGTTGTACTTCACTCCTGACAACCTATCATTCAACCCTGCATGAAGATCTCCAATGAAGGGCACCCTCCTGTCTCCTGAGTCAACCCACTCCTCTTCTAGACAGCTCTCAATGTTAAGAAGCTTCCCCTCATAAAGTGTTCTTTTTTTCTCCTAAATAAATTTCACAGATGCTTATCAAGAGTCTGTTGCCATCATAGCACTTTGTTGTGGGCTAGGGGAAATACACATTCTGTGCTTCTGCCTCTATCTAGTATTTGATAGAATGTCAACAGCAAAGAGTGAATCTCATTCACAAAATTGAGAATGGAGGAAACGAAGGGTTAGGGCAAGTCAGTGAATTCTGTCCTGATCCAAGTAGCCTGTTGGAAGGATGCCTGGTGAACATCTTGCTTTTTTTATCCTTCTTTTGGTCTTTGCCCTGACCCTGTCTTTACCTTTGGCTCTGTAAATAGAACCCAGAGTGGAAAGACCTGGTATAAAGCATTGTTCTGTTCTTTTGTTAGAGGCAGGTTACTTCATGCACTTCAACACCAGTTCTGGGAACACAGAAGAAGCTGCTCTTCTGGAGTCGAGGATTCTTTACCCCAAGAGGAAGCAACAGTGTCTTCAGTTTTACTACAAGATGACTGGAAGCCCCTTAGATAGACTCGTCGTCTGGGTCAAGAGGGATGACAGCACTGGCAATGTCCGTAAGCTGGTCAAGATAGAAACCTTTCGAGGTACCTAAAAGGCCAATTTGAGCTTAATGAAATCCACTGAAACCATGGCTTTTGAATCTCTAATGAAGAAAAATCTATTTAAGATTTTTTCTTTAAAGTGAGAATACTTATTCACAGATAATCTTAATGTAGTCTCTTCTCAACTCAAGAAATGCAATAATGATTTTTTTTAAGGAAAGTGCACCTTGTTAAATATTTAGCAGTGCTATGAATATGTCTCAAAAACACCAAAATCAATCATTTTGATTGATCAAATCAATCACAAATACCTGGTTTAACAATAAAGAACCTGCTTGACCATGGAAAGATGGTGAGTGTTATTAGAATCTACCATGTTAAAAAATGATGATTCTATTGAGAGATGTGACTTAAAAGACTTTCTTGAGGGTATACATGACTAAAAAGAAGGTGGGATGGTCATAAAGTAAGAATTGGAGGTGATGGATAGCCCAAGCATTCCACTGGTAACCTCAAGTACTAATAAAGTCTTCTAATGTAGTTGGTGTATCTTCTGTGGAGGACAAATAGAAACACATGGATAAGAATTGCACAAGATGAGGAGGCATGGAGAAGTTGTGATATGTATCAATGCATGGAGTACCCTTTAATATTTCTATGATCTCCTCAATACACTACTCCCTATAATGGTGCAGATTTGCAGCCACCTATGTTTTCTCATCCTATGCAAATTTTGTCCATATTCTCACATAAATATTCCACAGAGCATCCAAAAAAACATCAGAGGCCTTTATCCTTAGTTCTACTTTGTGGGGAACCAGAACAGCACATGGTCTGTTCATCTGACATCTCTCATTCTAAATGTATGACTGCTGTATAGATTTATAGTTGGCTTTTGCCAACTATAAGGGAGGGATTTCCTATGTGGAAAGTTCACACAACTATAAAGTAAGGAGCTCTTTATCTACAGATAGAGTCTGCTCATTATTTATTTAGCACCCCTTGTGTGCAGACTAGTCTCTAGGACTTCTCCAAAAGAGTTCTCTAATATAATCGCTATAAAGGTTATGACCTTTGATAAATTTGTTTTTAAAGTTAGGTAAATATATGTCATATATGACCATTAAAAGTTATAATTCTAGCCCCATTATGATATATTTTAGCTTTAACATCTTAAATAGAATAATCTTTAATAGTTCTATTTATAAATGATTTCAATACAATTTAAAATTAAATTGGATATTTTCACTTTAACATATTTATGTTTATTTATCTTGATGCATGCCCTGTGGGGTTCATGGTCAAAAGTTAGGGTCAGCACTAGATAATATATGGTTCAAAGTAGGAAAGCCTGTCTTTGGCACCCTTTCATCTCACTTTTTGTGTTCTCTGTCTTGCCATTTGCTTTCTTGTGTCATGGAAAGCTTGACATGGAAATTGACATGAAAGCTCCTCACTAAAATGTCCAGAGCCGAACTTCTCTCCATGGCATGGCAGAAAGATCACTGGATTCAGAATAAGAGGATCTGGCCATAACTCTTGCCTCTCTTATTTATTATCTGTATGACTTTGGACAAATCATTTAACAGTTTTCTCATTTATAAAAAATGATGGCGTTAGACTGAATGATTTCTAAGTCCTCTTACAGTTCTAAATCCTATAACCCCATCAATTCTCTGCCCTCTTTCCTCCTTCTTTCAACAAAAAACTAATTTTGCTAAACAGAACAAAGATAAGCTTTTGGAAATAATTTGCACTAAATCAGAAGGACCTTAAGCAGTAGGTTTAACCCTTCACTATCTGGATTTTAAGAAAATGCTTGTGAATTTAAGCAAATCTCTGAAAGGCAGAACCTTTGACAATGTGAGAAAATGAAATGCTGTCATTTCAAGCAGCAAAAAGATTTGGTTTTTGGAGGGATAAGGAATATGTATGGGGGTTCCCACTTCCATAAGTCTCAAATATAGACTTGGTAACTCCGTAGTTTTGATGATTAGCTCATTTTGAACACTTAATGCATTCAATATCACGGGTGTCAGGAGAAAGAAAGCCTGGCATCAAGACCCAAAAGGGAAATCATAGAATTAAATAATTACTGAGATAAATAAAGGACTGTTTTGAATGAAAACACATGGTTGAGTGGCATTTAACATCTCTTTCTTTCTGCCCCAGGTGATAATGACTATGGCTGGAAAATTGGCCATGTGACACTCCAAGAGGAAGTTAAGTTCCGCTACCTCTTCCAAGGCACAAAGGGAGATCCCCAGAACTCTAGAGGGGGGATTTTCCTGGATGACATCACTCTGACTGAAACTTCCTGCCCCAGAGGGGTCTGGATGGTTCGAAACTTCTCTCAGGTTCTTCAGAACACAGTGAAAGGTGATGTGCTCTTGAGCCCTAGATTCTACAGCTCAGAAGGATATGGTTATGGGGTGAGCTTATTCCCCCATGGCAGAAATAGTACCAGCCTCTCTGGATATGTTGGACTTGCTTTTCATCTCTGCAGTGGGGAAAATGATGCTATCTTGGAGTGGCCAGTGGAAAATAGGCAGGCCATCATGACAATTGTTGACAATGATCTTGATGCCCTCCAGAGAATGTCATCAAGCATGGCATTCACCACATCCGAAGCCCATACGTCACCAGGTAGGTAGGTGGCTTTTGGCATAATTGTGACCAAAAGCTTTTGAAAGGACTGAAATATGTGATTTTCTCTAAGAAAACAACAAAAATAATATAACGAGGTTATATTCTTCAACAGGCACACCAGTAGCCTGTTCTATCTATTTTTGATTCCTTGCAGCAAATTGTCTTTTTTAAAAAAAATTGATTGATGCTTTTTTTTAACCACTGTCATTCCCATAAATTTCCTCAGCCCTAGAAGTCTTTCTTTTAATGAAGAAAAACATTTAAGCAAACTAACCAGCGTGGTAATTCCATTTGACAATGAGTGCTAAGTCCCATACATGTAACCCACTACCTGTTTGCTAAGACTGAGTGTTTTACTATCTCTCCTTTGAAACTGATTGGTCATTGAATTTCAGCTGAATTTGAATATCATTTAGTGACTTCTTTTTTATCTTCCTTAGTGTAGCATGGTATGTGTTCTTGATTTTACTTTCTTTACTCTGCATTAGTGCATGTATACATTGCCCATGTTTCTTTGAATTCTTCCTGCTACTTTTAAAAAAAATGTTATTTTTTAAAAGTATCATGGTCATTCCTGGGACCAACCTTCAACTTCCTCCCTCTTTTTTTTTAACACAGAAAAGTCTGGCAAAAAATAACTATTGAGAAACATCATTTGAGAATATATGCAGCAGTCTGTCCAAGTCAATTTTTTATCATTTCCTATGACACAAGAAATGGGGCAGCTAGGTGGCACAGTGGATAGAGTGTTGGACTTGGAGTCAGGAAGATTTGTCTTCATGAATTTAAATTTGGCCTCAGACACTTACTAGCTGTGTGACCCTGGACAAGTCGCTT